>NC_092814.1:351212652-351905152 GCF_023375885.2 Dermacentor andersoni
CAACTACGGTTTTTAATGAAGAATATGCTGCAACTTTATCTCGCCCTTTCTTTGCGTCAGCTAGCACGCCCACCTCCGATACCCAAAACAGACGATCGGGAAAAAAATAATGTGCCGATACCACGCACTGTGAGAATCGATGCTATGCGAAGCATTTTGCCGATACCTTGCTCTCCAGCCTTGTTAGGAGTTCCGCAAACCGTTACCAGTTGAACCAATTACGCACTTGTGTAAATTGAGTAGTTGTATGTGCGGAGTCGAGAGCATACGTGCGTGCGACGACAGCCGCACGACTACAACCCCGTCGAACACGATGGCATGGTAGCAAGGACATGTCGAAGCAGGCTGTTCGACGGGGGCTTACGACATGACGATTTCGTTTTACACGGGTAGTGGACGAGCGTAAGCGAGCGAAACATGGATTGTGACTCCGTCAGCGGGTACGTGTTATACAATCGTGTATACGTACTGATGGCTATGTCATATGGCGTATGTTAAAACAACGATGGCATTTGTACTGCAGCCATGAAATGTTCAAGCATGATTAATTTAGGCGACCGTGAAGCTGGTACAAGGTTCAAGAGTTTCTGCACAGCGTAAACCACTACGAGGAAAGTGCGGGTATGAAATGGGCAGGTCCCGGAGACAGTGCAGTTTAAAAGGTATTCCGGGGTTTTACGTGCCATAGCAACGATTTGATTGTCAGGGACGCCGTAGTGGAATAATAATATTCGGAATAATATGGACCCCCAGGGGTTCATTAACGTGCGCCTAAATCTAAGTGCCACGGATGTTTTCGCATTTCGCCCCCATCGAAATGCGGCCGCTGCGGCCGGGTTTCGATCCCGCGACCTCGTGCTTGGCAGCCCAACACCATAACCACCAAGCAACTATGGCGGGGTATAGCGCAGTCTGACACGGCGTCTGAAAGCGCGAGCTGTCCCAGGCGGTCCGTAGCGTCGGGCGCAAGTGCTTGCGTTTAACGTACGGAAGGCGACAAACGCTATTCTAACAGGGCCTAACACGGATGGCGCTACGCAGCACGTAGCAGAATTAAAAAACTGCTGCGTAAAAGTGTTTGAAGGTCTACCTATAGGCTTAAAGCCCCACCAAGGCCCGAAAGTTTGGTGGGCCCATCAGACATCGCTTTACCCGGCCCGGCCGACGTGCAGGACCGGGTCTGTGCAGGGCTCTGTAGCCTAGACTACAATTTAAGGCAAAGCTGCTCTCAACCAGAGCTGGTCAACTGTACATAAAAAAATACCTTTCACATCTTTATAACCAACATAGAACGGCCGACTGCATGGCGCAAAAACTGCGTACTGAATACAATCCGCCGTAGGGGTGGACGTATTGAAGATGTAATGTACGGCTCGACCTTTCCCAGGAGGACCCCCACACGAAAACCGCGAACGCAAGATGCAACATCTGCATGCTAGCTTTCGAACTGCGTAGCACTTGAAGGACGTACCTAATTTTGCTAACTGAAAACAAGTTACAGACAGTAGTTTAGCTAATTAAGACGACTTCCACACTTTGCATTTGTCTCCCTTCTCCCGAGAATCGCACACCTCAGTTTACCATATAGTTTACTGTGTTAGGATATTCCAGCGGATCGCCCATCTAAATTGCAGGAGTTGTAACAAAAGTCATATAGGAAAATGCGTCTAGGGTCATCGACCAGTCCGTATCCCAAAGCGCCAGACAATTTCCACAGTAAACAGCGCTCCCGCTCAACGCACAATACCCTCCCCCCCCCCCCTTTTTTTTTTACAATTTCAACGGCTTGCACGACGCTTACAAAATCAACGCAGAACGTCGTAACACCTTCTGCGTAAACGACAAGTTTTGCTTCTGGTTGTTACATCCTAAATCCTCTTTTCAGTTCATTGACAACAATGCTCAACCAAAAGGGCTCCAAATACGATTCGCAGTAAGTCTTGCGCTGTTACGTCTGTTTGGTATCGGTTCGAATAAAATATTAAAATTCGTGCACGGGCAAGCTGCTTTGGAGAAGAGGAAAAACTTTCATCAGTGTTGACTCCTGACCTCGTCGTCCTTTCCGAAGAATTCCTTCCTTCTAACCTTTAGCTTCCCATAAGTTACTTAATCTCGGTGCTGGTTTGTAGATGAGCTGCCAGCGCGGCGTGAGTAAATCCTTGCTCTTCAGGTGCATTAATTTTCTGTTGTGGCAGCGGTATTATGCGCAGTAAGCCTGGAACAATTTCTTGCGGTATTGACTGGAGCAAAGTTTACAGATAGTCTTTAAGTTTCACAACTCCTCCTCTCGAGCCAGGCGCGATCTTGATCCTATGGGCTGTGAGGGCGCTGCGATAGCGCCAAGTGAACGACGCTACTCTACTGGCTGCGCTTGTTTGCATCGTGTCTTGATGTTGGTAGCCGCTTTTATTTTATCCATCGGTGTGCCATGTCGCTGTCCCTGCACGTGGCCGGCTGTCATGGCCTCTTGCGTGAGGTTCAACGTCAGTGCTTACGGAGACGTGTCTACGTCGCGAAATTCCCCTAGAGTTAGCAGGTACGCTTTTTTTAGCCTCTTGAGAGGGCCCTTACTACTGGTCCACCTTCAGTGTCATACTTTGGAACTTGCCAACAACATGCCGACGTATTTCGTGCCCCGCGGGCGCAGGAGGAAAGTGTCCGGAGATTGCGATACTCCCTAAAGCGAATTTTGAGCGCAACTCGATGCGTGTTTTCATTTTGTGATATACTGAGGCGAAGAATTTGAGACCGACATCACCGCACCGACTGGCATTGGGCCAGTGCCGTCAGCTCGTTCGCAGAGGGAGCGGCAGTGTGAGAACGCTGGCATAAGGAGCGGCATCGGAGCCAGCTGTGGAAGAATAAGACGACGAACGCGCGAGCAGTGGAACGAACGCGTTAGGCGGTTACGCCGAGGGACGCCGACGCTCAACCTAGGAGCGGGCGCCTAAGAGCTGCGCTGAAAATAAAACAAGAGCAAACCCCCCCCCCCCCCCCCCCCCCCAACTCTACTTCTCACTACCGTCAAACTCCGCTCCTAATTTAGAAGTAGAGCAGAGACGTTCTCCGCGCAGACAAAGGATTGGGGAAATCATGCAAGGCTTGTGGTGTACACTACCAGGACGGCGACACAACGAAGACGCTCAGATGTATCATAAACGACGAGATCGTCAAAACTGAGCGCGGCGCACGGGCATTGAGGAGGGATGTGGTTCCTTGTTTGTTTCCAAACCTAGTGGTGTACATTTTGTTCGACCGTTAATGACGACAGTCGTAAAGATAAAGGAAACTTTGCGCATAGCGAAGTAGCCAAGTCCGCAAGATGAACTTGTTGCCTCATTAGGACTTGAAAATGCGGTAATGGCTGGGAAAACGCAGCAGGCGGGCGACTAGCCGAATTCGAGAGAATTTTGTCGGGCAGAGCTGAACGGATAATTAACTGGAGGCATATTTGGACTGTTTTTGTGATGACAAGACGGTGAGTGGCATCAGCGAACGATGAAGAAAGAGTTGCTCTGCAATTATCCTGGATTGCCTGCGTCGACTCCGTGCGAATGACGATGTGGCTATAGGGGATGGTTTCAGCGAAAGGCAGCAGTGTGGTCAGGTGATCGCGTACGGCGGTGATTTCGACAAGGTGCGCTGGCGGTGCGCTGGCGGCGCGAAGTCCGCCGCATACGAGCAGGTCTCATCTACCTCAGGTAGCCGTGGTCAAACAACTTCCGTGTGCACAATCCCAGCATTAATGCGGACGTCGAAGCATGCAATAAGTGTCCCGGGCGTCATCTGTTCGGCGAAGACAGCCTAGTGCCGTAATCTGGTGATGAACCAGATGATGTAGACGCCCAAGAGGTTTGTTGTCAGTAAGTTATGCCCTATTCTACAAGGCGTAGTGTATATGTGTCACAAGTAAGATTTGGCACTTGATGTCTTCGGTGCCGGGCTAACGTGGCGACTGAGTAAAATGCTGAGGCATTAAAAGAGGCCGTCGAAGGACTTTGATGCATTCGAGTACATCGATTGTGTTAAGTTGCGCCTCGGCCGGCAAGCTTGGCACTGGAGTCATTCGCGGAAACCTTGTGGTGGTACGCATGGCGGCCCGGTCAGTGGACTCAAGGCTAGATCATTCTGCCATTGTCAGATGGTGGAATTGGGCTCGGTAAACGATTCATGGCTGCAATATGGACCGAAAAATCAGCACATTGGTTGGTGGGCTGTGGAAACCTATTTCAGATCAGTTTGTAGTCGTTGGGGAGCTCTATTCTCATTTCTGTCATGTCACAGTTTAGTAGCGAATTGTTTACTTTTTTTTCTTTTGGTGCATTTTGGTAAACAGTCTATTGAATTTCTTTTAACAAGTTCTTTTTTTCTGCGTTCTCTGGTAAAATGAAACTAAGGAATGAGGAATAAACGAGAAGACGGGGGGAACCAAGAGGCCCGATTTTTGTTGCTCATAACCATGTGAAGTCAACAGATACGGAAGCAGGATCTGTTGGCGTCAACAGTGGTTGTGATGAATGCGGAAGTGTCATCACGATGACGCGTTAGCCACGACGATTGGACGTGGTCGCCTATGTTGGCGTAAAAGAACGGGCTGGTGGAGAAAGCATGCCCGGGTAAGAGGTAGCAACTGCTGCCACAGCAAAATTCAGTAATACACAGAAGATAACCATTACTAAGCACACGTATGCCGTTATTACAAAGCTTTAAACAGCTGCGAAAACCCCTTTCGATAGCTAAAGGAGACAGGACACAGCATTGCTTCCGTGTTCCCGCGGTTTCTTCACAGCGTCAAGCCAATAACTAGCTCACATGGCTCCCTCTTTCTTCTAGGAGTCCAGAGCACTTTATGACCTTGTAAAATCCTCTGAATCTTGCATAAAACTAGCTATAATGGCAACATTGTTAACAGGCGGGAGATCAGGTCACCATGAGGACATAAATAAACAAGAGGAACGTTACAGCGCTCACTGTGCGCATGCGTCGTGAACCACGCTAGCTCATTAAGGAGGTCCATAGCACGCACATTTAACACATCCCATTAGTGCACCCCTAGAGCTGTGGATATAATTAGTAGTGAATTGTAATCCTTTTTCTGCGCACATATAACTCGCCCTCTTAAGACTGCTTCCCTTATTCCCCGGATAGCCAGCACCTATAGGGAAGGTCGTGCCCCTTACCACTGTTCAAAGAACTGTGCAGAAACAATTAAAGAAGACTGTAAAGTTAAGCGAATATTATATAGTTTTGTTCCTACCACCTTCTGCTTCTCCCTGCGTTCGTTTTTTCGGTTGTCGATAGATGAAGTGGCACGGCGGCATTAAATCAAGCGCTGACATGACCGTGAGGCACACGCTGTGCGTGAAATTCGTCGTAAAGGCCGGGATACATGGAACGTTTTTCTCGACGAATTCCGCACAGCAGAAAACGCCGCGGCGGCGTGACGCCCAACTTCCGCTGGCTGGGGATACATGAAGCGAAAAAGTGGCGGGGGCCGCCTCAGTGCGGCCAGACAAGGCAAAACAGCTTCAGTCAACATAAAACGCCGAAATAAAGTTTATAGACATTCGTTCTTTCTTGACAGCAGCAAAATACAAAAGAAAAACCCTAAAACTTTGTTTAAAGCTCCTTCAGGTGCTTTTAATAATGTATCCGTACATTTTGTGCCTGTTAAGCGGAGAGATTGAGTTGGAAATAAGCGGTAAATGGCGACGCTGTGCGTAATCGGAAAAGATTGACGCACAGACGTGTCTCCATCTTTATAATCGACCCTTCCACTATCCCACAGTATGGAACGCTTCTGCACCGCGCAGATAAGCTTATCGTCAAATTCCACGCGAGCTGCCTTTTGAAGTCACGGCCATGTCGCCAACGCAAGGTGTCAAGCCCGCGAATAGAGAAGTCCGCGCGCGAAAAGCATGTGCCGTCGAGGAAGACGGAAGTGACGGAGGTGTCAGACAGTGAGCGACACTTGGCTGGCCTCGCCGGCCGCTTCCAGCAGCGTCCGACGACGCGCGTCGGATATCTGGCGGGTCCTGATCGGCAGCGACGGGCGTTTTTGTCGACGCCGGGCGTCGAATGCGCACCGAACGGGCGAAAATCGCAGACTTGCCGCCGTAAAAACGCTCCATGTAGCCCGGCCTTAAGCGTGCGTCTCGCTTTTGTCTCGTTGTGTTAAGGTACGTCCTCACTTGCGGAAATAAGCGCGCACCGTGAAAGGCGCTTTCGCGGCAAGAATTCTATGCCGCGTGTGGATGAATCCCGAATCCACTTTTTTCGGTACCTGTACCCATCGTAGCGCGGCAGCGAATTCTCGCCGCGAAAGCACCGTTCGCGGCGCGCGTTTGTAAGCGCGCCGCGTTTGCGCGCACTTATTTCCGCAAGTGAGGACGTGCCTAACGCAACACGCAACGCTGGGTGCGTTCTTTCTCCCGCCGATCTCATCGACGAAACGAGCACGCTTCAACAAGACGATCAAATAAAAATCGGCTTGGTTGTACCAGAAACGCATTCGCAGTGGAATACGCGAAACGTCTCATGTGCGTTCTGCATGCAGAGGGTGAATGGCCACTGAACTGAAGTGGCATTACTAAATACACAAGATATATTTATTAACGCATTACAAAAGCTCGCATGTCTAACGAAAGCTAGTGCAGTTCTTAAGCTCTAATTTTGAAAAATTGTTCGCTCCCTATTCGTAGTGGGCCCGTTTCTTTTAGAGGGTGTTTGGGCAGTAGGGCAAAAATTATGCAGATCCCATGCACTGTGCGAATCGATGTAAGCGAAGCTTTCTCTGCTGTTTGCTTTGATTGACGATAAATAGTGGTAATGTTGACGGCGAATGTATATTTGTATTCAACGTTCAGTCCAACACGAGTGTAGTGAGTTGATGTTAAACGTTACATTACATGCACCGCTGCTGTTTGTCTGCGTAGTACATAGAACCCACAGGGAGAAGTGTTAGCTTGAGGCGTTGTTGTGCGACATATTTCATTACCTCCGAGAGCGTTGAGCATATTCATTCCCTCACATGGCAAATCACATCGTGGCAGAAGCATTAAACATGAATTGGATAATGGGGCTGTACATGCCAAAACCACGATCGGGTTATGAAGCACGCCGTAGTGGCGGACTCCGAATTAATTTTGACACCATGGGGTTCTTTAACGGGTGCCTAAATCTAAGCGCACGAGCGTTTTTTTATTTCGCCCCCACTGAAGTGCGGCTGCCGCGGTCGGGATCATCCCCGCGACCTCGAGCAATGCCATAGCCACAAAGCTATACCGCGGCGGCCACAGAAGTGTTAATTTGACGTGCGGCCGCTTCCGTTGTGTCGCCTAGACCCTACGGTGCGTTTTAATGCGTTTCTGCTTCTGCACTCCCTGCGTGAGTTGTCCGCTTTTAACGCAATCGCGTTAACGGTCCCGTATCGCAAAAAAATCTGATGTCGGCGTCGTACGTCGCTTGGCGAAAGATCATTCCGAACCGCAACCACGTAGGCCACCCGAGTAGCGCAGAGGCGTTACTGAACTGATTGAATTCCTCAAAGTAACTTAGATCGTAAAGTACAATTTAAACATAATTTACAGGCAGGATAGCATCGGATTGTAATTTGAGTATACGTGAAAACATAATTCGGTTACACGGAAACTCAAACAAAAAGCGCTTTTCCAGCATTTCTATCATTCATCGGGCGGCCATGGCCTCCAAGATTTGCGCACGCCGATCTCCCAGGCCAAGAAGCGGCGCGCTAGTTTCCTTGAATCACCTCCAGGTGGCGCTCTCCTTGGCCGCCTTGCTTCCAGGAAGAGCTTGTAAAACAGGTGGAAGAGCTCAAAAATGAGCTAAATGGAGGGGATGAGAATGGAGAGGGAACCAAGTCATTCGTCACTCAGTGTGATGTCGATGCTAGGCTCAAGAAAATGGAGGCTTTCCAGGAAGAGCTTGTCAATCAGGTGGAAGAGCTCAAAAATGAGCTAAATAGGGAGCGTGATGCACGGAAGGTAGTTGAAAAGAGACTTGAAGCAGCCGAGCAAAAGCTGAACAGGGTCGCCATTGTGAACGAGAATGTGCGTGACAATGGAATGCAGCCCCCAGACGTGACAGGAGAGGAGTGCTAGCAAAGTATGTGGTATGCGTGCAACGTGGTGAAGGAGCACAGGGGACAATGCCCGTTGTCGAGTCCGAATCACGCGGAAAAGGAAAAAAAGAAGCAGGAAGAGGTAGGAGAGAGTGAAAGGGTGATTATCGCCGGCGAGTCAAACATGGCTAGGTACTCAGAAGCAATTGTGGAGAGGGTGAAAGGGGATAAAAGAGTGGCGGTAGGGACATTTCCAGGGTTGACACTGGGTTCTGTGATGGAGCGAGGAAAAGAAAAGCTCGCGGAAAATGCCCACGTGCGCAACCTTGTCATAGTAGCACGTGGGCTAAATGACGTCCTAAACAGGAAAGGGACAGGACTGGCCCAGCGCTTGGCGAAGGGGGTGGATGACTTGCGCGAGCTGTCCCCTCAGGTGCAGATCGTGGTGTGCACGGTGCCGGAGGTGCCTGTACGTGACAGTCACGTACAAAGAGCCGTAGTGGCTGCTAATGAGGCGATATGGAAAATGAGCCAAGAGAAAGGATTCGAGGTTGTCGAAGTAAAAGGGGAAGTGAGAAGTTGTGGTGGTTTTAAACAAGACGGGATCCACTTCAATTACAGGCTGGCATGAGAAGTGGGCTGGCATCTTGGTAGTCGCGCTGTTGCTTCTTTAGGGGGTCTACGGGCGCTCAGGAGGCCCGAGTAGGTAGTAATGAAGAAGATTTTCCAGGGGAACCTCAGAAGAGCATCGCTGTCGATAACATAAAAAGGAGGAAAGCAAGAACGAGAGCTCGCCATGCAATAGGCCACATAAACATCCAGGGCGGCAGAAGAAAGGAAAAGTGGGCAGAGATTGAAGAGCAGTTAAATAGAGAACAAATAGGGGTGTATGCGGTTACAGAAACGCACCTCAGAGACTCGAAGAGCCGCCAGTGATTGGGAATTATGTTTGGAAAGGGTGCAAAAGAACTAATTCGGAAAGAAAGGGAAGGGGAGTCGGAATGCTCATCCATCAGGGAGCCAAATGGAAAAGAGTAAGTTCAATATGTCAAGAGCATCTTTGGTTATCTGATACAATGAGTGGGAAACAATTGCTGGGCGTTACATATATGTGGACCGGAAATAATTGCACAGAGAAGAATAAAGAGTTAGTGGAATGCATAAGCACCGATATTAAGGGTTTCGGGAATGGTGCTGAAATTATCCTGTTAGGTGACATGAATGCCCACCTACAGGGTTTAGATGGCTATACCGACCACAACGGGAAGTCAATGCTAGGCCTTTGTGAGCAACATAACCTCGTTATCGTGAATACAGGGACTAAGTGTGAAGGGCAGATCACGTGGGAAGTGGGAAACCGGCAATCAACCATTGATTACTGTCTGATGACAGAAGTAATTAATGAGAAGTTGAGAGAAATGGTCATCGATGAGGAAGGGTATAGCAGCATAGGGAGTGACCATAAACACATCATTTTAAAAATGGGATATGTAATTAGGAAAGAGAGCAAGGAGTGCAAAATGGCCAGTCCAAATTTGAACGCTGAACAAATAGCAAATACAGACACTAGAGTTGAGGAAGAACTTGGCAAACGGCCACATAAAGAGTGGGAATATGGTGAGCTTCTAAGTGTAATAACGACAGAAATACGGAAAGAGAAACAACATACTCGTTCGAAAGAAAAAAAGAAACCGAAAAGCTGGTGGAACAGGGAGATACGAGAAGCGATTGCCTAACGACATAAAGCATCCCGAGAGCACTGGCAGGCAAAGAAGGCGCAGTTGCAGCAGGATGAAGTAGCCAGTAAATGGGAACAATACCGGGAGAAAAAAATCTATGCTTCAAATACTGGTGCAAGCAAAATTAAAAGGTAAAAGTGACCGTTGGTTGTCAGAAATACGTGAGAAAAAGAAAGCCGCACCTAGAATTAGGCAGGAAGTCAACCAAAATACAACAACATATCCTAGACGAAGATGAAAACAGACTGGAAAGAGAAGCGGCAATAAATTACATCCGAAAAATAACAGCCGAATCTTTCCAAGGCAATGACGAGGTTGTATTTGAAGAAAAAAAGAGCATGAAAGAGACCCAGGTGGAAAAGGAGCTGGTGCTGACAAATTTCAACTGGAAGAAAGCCGAAGGGAAAATTCCTAAGCGAACAGCCACAGGGCTGGACGAGGTTCCGGCCGTTAGGCTGATTAATGAACTAGGACCAAAAAGTAAGGAAGCTCTGGTGAAAGCAGTGGAAGAAACTTTAAAAGATGGACCGATATACCAGACAGTTGGGGACAAAGTAGAATGAATTTAATTTATAAATGTAAGGGGGACGAAGATAGAATTCACCCGTATAGACCGTTGACCATTACATCGGCAATATAAAGGCTAGCAATGCAGGCAATCGAATTAAAGCTTTAAGCATGGGCAGAGAATAACGGAATTTTGGGAGAACTTCAGAATGGCTTCAGAATAGGTAGGCGTTTAGATAACTAATTTGTTCTGACTCAATGTATTGAAATATCAAAAGTAGAAAGCAGACCGTTATATGTGGCCTTTTTAGACATTTCAGATGGCAAGGTAGACCGTAAGATTTTGTGGGACATTCTGGAAGGGGAAGGTTTAGGTGACGATTGTCGACAGCTTTTGAGGGAGATTTAGCTAGAAAATACGATTTGCGTTGAAAGCGAAGGGATGAGGAGCGAGGAGAACGTTCATATCAACAAGGGACTGAGGCAGGGATGCCCTTTATCCCCACTGATGTTTATGATGTACATGGTGAGGACGGAGAGGGCGCTAGAGGAAAGTAATATCGGCTTTAATCTTTCATACAAACAGGCGGGTACAGTAGCAGAGCAGCAGCTTCCAGGTTTATTTTATGCGGACGACATTGTGTTGCTAGCTAACAAGCAAAGTGATTTGCAACGTCTGGCTAATATCTGTGGACATGAAGGCAACAATTTAGGTTGGAAATTTAGTGTTAGAAAATCAAGTGTTATGGTATTCAATGAAAAGAGTGAAAAGACAGTGGAGATACAGGGCCAGGAAATACCTCGGGTAACAGAATATAAATACCTTGGTATATGGATAAATGAAGGCAATAGATATATGGAAACACAGGAAAAAACAATAACAATGAAGGGCAAGAGAAATGCACCCATAATGAAGCACAGAGCGCTATGGGGATACAATAGGTACGAGGTGCTCCGAAGTATGTGGAAAGGTGTAATGGTTCCAGGACTTACTTTTGGAATTGCGGGTGTTTGCTTTAAATGAGGGCTACAATCAGGACTCGATGGGAACCAAAGGTCAGTGGGTCGCCTCGCATTGGGCGCTCACGGGAAGACTACAAATGAAGCTGTGCAGCGTGATATGGGCTGGACTTGTTTTGAAGTGAGGGAAGCTCACAGTAAAATTGATTATGAAGAACGACTGAGGAATATGGAAGAAAGTGAATGGGCTGGGAGAGTGTTGAGGTATGTGTAGAGGAAAAACATTTATTCACAGAGGAGGAAAAGAACTAGGAAGCTTACCAGCAAGTATGCCACCTGTAGGGTGGGCAACACAGCAACAAATAACGTCAAGCGGAAAGTCAGAGAGGCTGAAATAATCTCATGGGTGGCGGCAATGGAAAAGAAACCTGCCATGAGTAACTACTTTAGAGAAAAAAACGAAATCGGGAAAACAACAATTTATGATAACTCAAAGGGAACCTCATTACTTTTCGAAGCGAGATCAGGATGCCTTAGAACACGCACCTATAAAGCGAGATATAAGAAGGAAGAAGAAACATGTGCTTTCTGCAGTAAAGCTAGGGAAACTATGGAGCATGTTTTATTAGTATGTGAAAACGTCTACCCGGCGGTCGATTTAGGCCCCACTGGCCTCTTTGAAGCCCTTGGGTTCAGCGAGAGCAGTGGAAAAGTAAACATGTCCGCAATAGAGATTAGTAAGAGGCAATTGGAAGATTAGGGGAAGAAAAGTAGGGAAACGACAAAAAACGGCGACGTACAAAAGCAAAATTCGCAATAGGGGGTCAGAAAATTTGGTTTTGGGATTTCATAGTGTTTTTTTTAAGCTTAGGTTGGACATTAGGAAGTATATTAGCAAGAGCTTGATGGCGCAACCCACCGCCCCGTTCCAAAGGGCGCTCATAACATCCATCCATCCATCCATCCATCCATCCATCCATCCGTCCATCCGTCCATCCGTCCATCCATCCATCCATCCATCCATCCCTCCGTCCGTCCGTCCGTCCGTCCGTCCGTCCGTCCGTCCGTCCATCCGTCCGTCCGTCCGTCCGTCCGTCCGTCCGTCCGTCCATCCATCCATCCATCCATCCATCCATCCATCCATCCATCCATCCATCCATCCATCCATCCATCGCGCGCCGTTTCCACCAGAAAGCTCGCTTTCGTGTATAGCATTCGGCGCCAGCGTTTTGCGGTAAACATTACGGTTACATAAGCTGCAGTTGGCGGGAAGCGTGAAAAGCATTCAGGATCTCTGAATGCTATCGCGTTCCACTCTTAAAGGCGATGCTTAACATTCTCCCAATTTTTTGCGGGGTATTTATTTTTCAGAAATAGTAGAAACGTACCGTACCGTACCTTGAACATAAGTTTGTGCAGTTTCCCAGCAACCGCTGTCGTGTCTATAGTAGTAACGTTTCGCTGTGTTCTCGTGTTACCTTTTTCCTACCCTCTTCACTCCCCCCCCTTGTATGCGAACAGCGAACGGAGAGTGGAGATGCAGTTATTCACTCGTTTCGCGACTGCGTCAGTTCTACCAGAGTCCTTCCATGTTTTTCTGGTCACGAAACTCCACCGTCACGCTATGGGAGAGGTTCATATGCTGCCCAAAGGTGCCGCGACGCGGCGCCAGTGTACCACAGAGGGCATCGTTCGCGTACCGAAACGCGTGCGCAGTGCTAGGCGAGCTGAGTGATCGGGTGTGTTCTGTGCATGTGCTGCGCTATTTTTCGAATGCTAATCTGTTTAGATGAAGTGGCGGGGTGGAACAACGATGCTGAGCACGCGTTGCAAGTAACAGCTGAAGAAGTAGAATGGTGGTATCTCTAACAAGCCATTAAAAAAATTGCTGTATTTGTGATGTGGCTACTTGTGTTCGTTTGAGAGTTGTTTTGCCATGTGTTATGAAATGCTTATGCTTTACACTTTCTTGTTTATAGAAACAATCGATTATGCATCCTGTATTTATTGCCATTCGCTTGCTGGTGTTTGTTTCCTGCCCCCCAATTCATATGTCTCACGTTTGATGTTATTTCTTTATGCTTATTATATCAGTGTCATGCTTTTAACAAACTTCTTGCATTGTGAATGGTGGACCATTCGTGACCGGACGCCTCTGTGCTGTCTGTATTTGTCTCCGCTTATCTTGAATGATAAATAAATGATCGTGCTTGTATGTTGTTTTTGCACCAACACGTTCTATTTCTTTTCTTAATCGAATTATAAAGTATTTAACATATTGTACATAGTTGCGCATTAAGAACCAAAATACCTAGTCTCGTCGTTTCTGCGTCGAAACCACGAGCAGCGTGAATAAGTGCTGGGCTTACTGACGCTTCTAAACGACTGTTTGCTAAGGCAATTGCCTAATTACAGTACAGCTAGTTTCAACTGCGCAGGTCCTAACACTTCACGTTCGCCTCAATCCGTTGCTAAAAGCCGCATCGAAGACATTTAGTAGCGAAGTTAGTCTTGCATTAATCCTACCTAAATCTCATTCAGAAATGGCATCGCTTTGCAGAGAAATCTTAAGCGCACGGAGCAGCTCAATTTCCTTTTCTTTGTCATTAAGTATTCTACGGTAGCAGCCCTTTGCAATAACAATTTCATTCTTTTGATCTCCTTATAAGATACTGCCCACAGTCAGAGTCCTTCTCTGCCACAGTTTAACAGAAAGTGAACAGCTGTGCTCGGCGAACAATCTGGCGCTACGCGCAACGGAGAGTTGGCGCTTACTTACGGGTAAGCGGGGGTGCAACAGCCCATATGTTTGCATCTGGTGAAAAGTGGGACTACTGGCGCTTTGTTGCGAATGCGCGGTGTTTAATCTCAGGCAAATATTAAAAAGCGGAGCCCACCAAAGTGTTGAGTCGAACGGCGATGATGAAGAAATGTGAACCGAGACCAGCCGGCCATGTACAACGGACGCATTTCGACGGGAGCGAAATGCAAAACACCAGTTTATTTAAATTTAGGTGCATTTTAAAGACATTTAGTAGCGAAGTTTGTCTTGCATTACTCCTACCTAAATCTCATTCAGAAATGGCATCGCTTTGCAGACCTTTAGGTGCATTTAAAGACATTTAGTAGCGAAGTTTGTCTTGCATTAATGCTACCTAAATCTCATTCAGACATTTATTTACGTTTATTTAAATTTAGGTGAACTTTAAAGGATCCCAGGTGGTCAAAATTAATCCTGAGTCCCCCACTACGGCGTGCCTCATAATCGTATCGCAGTTTTGGCTCTTAAAATCCCACTTTTTTTGTTTGTTTTTTTTTTGTCTGAGACCGCCGCAAGCTCCATGTTATGAGCGGCTTTTTCTTTCGTCCCGGGGGCTCATATCATGGCAGAAGACGCGCTCAGGCAGTAGTTTAAGCATATTCAATGTTAAAAATAGTTACGTGAAACTAAAGCGACGGTTGAGGAAGTTGAGAAAGCTAGAATACCGAGGCTGCCCCACACACAACCACAGCGGTAGCGGCGTTCGCATGCCCTCTCATGCACGGTTGCGCCTCTAGCGGCGAGCGCTGGCTCTATAGACAAGAACGGCACCGAGAGCGGCGCTGCTGCGCCGGCGTTGAAAGCGCCGCATGCGAAGCAAAATTCTATTAGCGGGTGGTACCCCTCTCCCATCTCTCGTTCCCGCCGCCTTGATTGCCTTTTGCACTGCGCGTGTTTGGGCACGTTTCGCGCCGCGCGCGGAGTGTGCCTACGTGCGTGCGCGTGAAGGGCGGTGTACAGTCTGTTTCACATTTAGGGGAAAACTCGGAGCGCATTGCATCGCGATGCGGCGAGCGCTTGAGTCGGGCGGCGGCAGCAGCTCGCGCAGGTGCTCGAGGGGCGGGATCTTGAACAGCGTCGTCTGCAACGGCGGCGCGCGCTGGCCGCATTGTCGCTAAACGTTCTACTATCAGTTGCAGGGCGCCGATCTCATCGTTACGGCGTGAAATGAGCCGGTATTCTTTACTATGCGTTGTGCGACGCCAACTGATATGCCTCAAAGGTAAGTTCATCGCTGCAGGGCAGTCATAGACGACGTACTGATTCCATGCATTCTTGACGGCCCGTTTCTGGAAGGCGACTATATATTCTAACGCGATAGGTCACCGATCCAGACTGCTCGTGTGGTGCAACAACTGCTAGAAGAGCGCACAGTCACTCTCTTGGAGTGGCCGCCTCAATCCCCGGGCGCCAACATCATTTAAAATGTCTGGGGTTCGTTGAAAGTATCGCTGGCGCACCATCCCCTCTATCAGTCGCCCGAGGATAGGCTTCGATCCACCATCGTCAGCGACTGAGACGTGCTGCGAATGAACACATCCCTGATCAAGTCATTCTGCACTTCACTGCCTTCCAGGATGAGCGCTGTCATCGCTGCCGCTGGGGACATGACGAGATACTAACTGAAGTTCCGTGCGTGACGTGTCCAATTCCCCGCCAGCGGGCAGAGTCTGTCTGGTGTAGAGAATGATTGTCGAGAAAAATCATTTCCAGCTCATTGTCTGAACCTAAACCATTCATTTAATCGTATCCGTTTGTTTCATCGTGTTCGACTCCCATAGTTATCATTGTTGAGTGCTTTATTTTCCTTTCGAGTCAAACAAAGACTGAACACGTTGCGCGCACATCTTAGTGCGTCTTGTCGCTGCTTATTACGGTAGCACACACAGTGAAGAAATATACGTGCACTGCCCCTGACAGTAGCACGCTTCCCGACAATACGGCCAGCCCGCGCCGCCGTAGCAGACGACGCAGATCGCGACTCCGCCCCTCGAGCGTCTGCGCCTGCTCGAGCTGCTGCCACCGCACGACTCCATTGCTTGCCGCATCGCGATGCAATACGTTCCGAGTTTTCCCCTAAGTGTGAAACAGACTGTACACGCTTCTATTTGCCTTTAAGAAGATCGGTACGCTTGACGATTATTTTTATGGCTGCAATGCGGCGAAAGGGCAGCGTCTGCTGAACCATGTAAGTGACGCTGAGCAGGTGATTGGAAACGACATCGTATGTACCGCCGGAAAAATCGTCAGCACATACGATGCGGCACATACATACGGCACATACGAGCTAAAGTCATTTTTGAAGTTTCTCACAATATGTTTGCTACAAATCCGTGTTGTCTCTGATGGCGACAATGGTCTTCCATCGACACTGTGCGGAAATAAACAAAAATATATCGATCACTTAAATGATATTGCGCGACAAAAAACGACACGGACGTGAGAGACGACACACCAAGCGCATGTCGTCGACACACCAAGCGCTTGGTGTGTAGTCTCTCACGTCCGTGTCGTTTTTTGTCGCGCAATATCATTTAAGTAATGGATTACCAACTTGCCCGGAATGCTGCTCTCAAAAATATATCGCTGCATAGCACAAGTACGACATGCGAACACAACTTCAACTAGGGCGTCCCCTACAATATGGTATAGAAGCAGCAGTGTAGACAGCTTGGCCATTTTTTAACAGTGCTCAAGAGACGGAAGTTGAGAGTATTAGTAATCATTGCTGCTTCAGCAATGCCGGCGCGACCAAGATGCGGGCGTGTATCGTCCAGCAACTCGATCGATCGCTGCATTGGTGAAGCGGGAATGAACTCTGGTCATGCTCAATGCATCGTGCACATATTCAATTTCTCGGCACGCGTGAACTTCGGCCACTGCTAGCGCATACAACAGAAGTGGTTTCCATTCTTGGGCAGCGCACACAAACGAAACACGAGAAAGAAGACAGGACAAGCGCTCGTCGAACAACTTAAAGTTTTTATACGAATAAAAGGATTATGTAGCGATTAATTATTAAATTCATGTGGGTTACATATAAAAACCGTCATACACTTAGGAGTGATCAATGAACGAGCTCGCTTCGTTTGTCAGTTGTTTACTTCGCTCGGCGCACCGCAGTAATCCATGTCTGTCGTCTGCTTTTTTCGTACCATTTTCTTGTGAATCGGCAGAATTTCACTGGTGGCATCAACCCTTTCATGTTTACATTGCTGTCGTGACAGTTAACAACACAATAATAATTTCCGGTCATCCGAAGAGGCACCGTCGCAAACAAGAGACGTTTCGCCCGCAGCGCGAACTGAACGCGGGCGCGATCATGAAGAGAAGCGGCGGCGGAAACCTACCCCCGTTGGAGGTGAAATCTTTCCGCCAGGGGAGAAACGAGCGCTGGCGTCTAGGATGAAACTTGGCGTGCGGTCGTCTATATGAAACTGAGGCGGCACTTTCGTGACCAGAAAAAAAAATGGAAGGACTCTGGTTCTACCGATTCTCTGCTTCCTCTCCCCTCCTCTCTGCCATTCTATCTAGCTACCCTCTGGAGTTTCACGTTACTGGAAAGGTAAGGACTGCAGTTTCTGCAATGCTTTTGCAGAGGGTCATGAACAATTACAGGTGTAAAGAGGCTAATGTAGCGACGTCCAGGGAGCTCCGGAGGGCATTGTGCGCACTCGACGTGATGCAAAGGTCCAAAGGAGTTTTTCGCATCTCTTTTCTTCTCTGCCGCGCTCCTTCTATGCTCTGAACCACCCCCGACGCTCTGAACCACGCTCTGAAACACGCTCTGGACCACCCCCGACGCGGCGCGCCAGAAAGTCACAGCAGCAGCAGCAGCGGCGGCAGCGGGAAAATCGAAGGAAAAGGCAATGAAAGCAATCTGTATAACGCAGCGAAACAAGGACACAAGAAGAAACGAAGACAAGCGCTTTAAAACATTTAAAACATTTTAAAGTGTCACTTTCAAATGACCCCCTAATGGTAGCGCCCGAGACGGCCTCCGAGAACACACGTCCCACTGTATTCAAAGGGGGTGGATATGCATCTGCTTTGCTGCCCCAGTTTTCTCGTGCCATTTGTGAACCCTACGTGTGGAACGCAGGGGCAGCATAATAGAGGAATCGTGAAACTTCTGCAACAGATTGCACACTTGTAGGCCTTACAACACACGACGGCCTGATGAGCACCAGCTTCAGTTCGATCAATTATACCCTCTATGTCATTGCGAGCTCAATCAAACGCGGTCATTCTGCTCGGATGGACAAACGTGCTGCTGATCTACACCTCTTTCAACGCCGTGCGTGAGACTAATTTACCTCCGATTGCATCACGCGTGGCGCGAAAACGGCACCATCCGCACACGAGACACCGGAATGATCGAGTAATGCCTTCTTCCCTGTACACAAAAATACCATATTGATGTGCATGACACCCATTCACGCATTAGAAAGTTTAAACGACTCGCTTATTAAACATCTAGTGGGGTTCCTACGGTCTAACCTTGCAATCCTGCACGCTCTTTATTCGTAATGGTCCCGCCGTACTCGAGTGCGTACGAATTGATATCTCTCTATCTTGCTGCCCGGGCCTCCTCACGCTATTTCTGGACCCCGCGTGTCGGGCGCAGAGACACCATAACCAACCAAGCGGAAAACTTTTGCAGAAAATTGCGCACTTGTAGGCCTTAAGATTCGCGATGAGCACAAGTTTCAGTTCGATGCATTGAATGTTATATGGCTGAGTGAGCTCTCCCGAACGAAACCACTTCCTGTCGGACTGCCGAGCTAAGCCTCTCTGAACGCTGTTGCGGCGCTATATGTTATGTCCAACCCGGCTCCATATGGTAGCGTCGCGGAGGCTTCGGGTTGAATTAATCAGAAGCTCGCAAGTTGGGATATAATCTTATTGCCGAGAATTTTAGAGCCCGCAAGCCATTACTTGGTTTCCGGCACATCTCGATTCTCAGCTAGATTCCCTTACCAACCTCAATGGTGCTGCTCACTCTCGGGCGCGCGCTCTAACCCTCCGCGCCGGGGAGGACGCTGGTCTGCAGGATTGATATGGGGAACCTAAATGCATTTTATTCTCCTTTAACGAAGTCACCAAGCACTTTTAAATTGGCAGGCGCGCTTTTCCGCCTCTTCACGGTAAACCATCCAGGTCTCAGGCATTCACACTCAGAATGTTGAAGACTAGGTCATATCCAAGTTTAGCTTTCCTCAGCATTATTGCTTTGGACGCCCTTCGCGTCTACCTGCTCGGACTGCCGGTCGGTTAGCAGCTCAGGCCACATGCTCCGGAGCTTTCCCTCGTTACGGGAACCCGATCAAGTCACCGAGGAGTAGTAGAGCTTTGCCATCAAGAGTTCTGAGCTTCTTCCACAACTCCGGACTGTCCAAGAGCCCACGATGCGGCGGTGAGGCTAGGCCTCCCCGTCCCCACGTGGGAGCGGCCCGCGGTGCTGGTCTAAGTGCAGCGCTTCTCAGGACCTCAGTAACGTTCTTTGTCTGTCTGTCTGTCTGTCTGTCTGTCTGTCTGTCTGTCTGTCTGTCTGTCTGTCTGTCTGTCTGTCTGTCTGTCTGTCTGTCTGTCTGTCTGTCTGTCTGTCTGTCTGTCTGTCTGTCTGTCTGTCTGTCTGTCTGTAAACCAACAGGTTTACTGGCACTTGTACAAAAGTTATTTACATCGTTGAATAGGTAAAACAGAAAAAAGGTCAAGTGTGTGTTTAGCAACGGGCGTCCGCATGAGCCTCGTTTCCATGGCACAGAACAGATTTTTTTCTCTCCGGACCGTCATTATAACACCTCAGATCAAACCCTCCCTCCTGTCGGTAGCCATCATCCACAGGTCAAACCTACCAGCACGACAGCCAATCAAGAAGCACAAACAACACCGTCATAGACGGAATATCGGACCGGCGACACCACACGAAAAGTTGGAGGGAGGGTCTGGCCGTGGGAATGGGAGAGGAGATCTGTCACTCGCAACTCGTCTTCTCCTCTGTTTCTCAGTATACATGGGTTGCATGAACGTCACATCCGCAAGCCAGGAAACCGGAAACCGCCATGTTTCAGAACACTTGCTGCAGAGATCGTGCGGGGTCGTGTACTCTGCAGTTGTAGAAGACCGACAATTCTGGCCTCACAATGACAATTTGTGCCATTTTTGGCTGCACAACGAGAAGTGACTCTTCTGCTACCAAAGCCAAGGCACAGCCACAAATCGGACTGTTTAGTTTGCCCGCGGTTATTAAGACCCAATGTGAACGAACAAGGCTCTTGTCTGAGCAGCGCCGGAGCGTTTGGCTGGCCAGGATAAATAGAAAGGACTTGTTTGCGGTCTTCACTTCGTCAAAGGTAAAGGAATTTTCAGGTTACGCCGTTTATAACACTAACTCACCTGGCCGCTTCTCTTTCCTGCTGCCGAGATTGTTTGTTTACCCGCGGCGTTCAGACGAGCTTTTTCTGAAAGCGCTAGTCAAAGCGCTGTAGATTGCTAACTGTGCACTGGCTTTGTGCTGTGTGGCTGAGCTTCGTCACAGGTAGGATCGTTTTCAGATTACACCGTTTTATAGCTAACTCGCCTGGCCGCTTCTCTTTCCTGCTACCGATTGTTTACACGCGGCGTTCAGACGAGCTTTTTCTGAAAGCGCTAGTCAAAGCTCTGTAGATTGCCAACTGTGCGCTTTATATTGCAATTAATGCACAGTACATGTGCAGTTAATGCATTTGCATATGTGATCTTTCAAAGGGAAGCCTGCCAATTTGATGGATGATGGAAATCCGGACTGGGCACCGAGTCTGCGGCTGGGCCACGGCCGTTATGGCCGTATTACTGTGGTTGCATCCGCGCGTTACATGCGGTGTAAACGGCGACAGCAGAATAAGCCACATGCTGCTGCAGTGTACAAGCAGTTCATGAGCCCTGTAACACCACCTGAGCACGCCACAGGCTCGGAACTAGAACCTGATGAGCCCACTCCAGTGGGCCCCATTCTGGAGTCTACTACAACGACAGGTTCGTGTGCACACGATTCCCAAGTTTTTTTTAGTCTAAAGGTTTCTCAATTTTATTATGTCCTGAGTTTTACACTGACAGACAATTCTGCTGATCTGTTTCTTTTTCCAGAGGCGGAAGTCCTAACTGAGCTCACGTGCAGAGACCTCCAATTGCTAGAGGAAGATTACGGCAAACTATCCTTTGAGCTGGCCACGGTGAAAAAGCAAAACGAGGAAATGGAAATGGTGGAAGCGCCCTTGCGTGAAGACCCCAACAAAGTGTCATTCTACATAGGTCTTCCAAATTTTGTAGTTCTAATGGCTGTGTTCAACCTCCTAGAGACGTTTGTTAAGCACACACCTCAAAACTCATTGCGAAAGTTTCAAGAAATTTTAGTGTTCGTAATGAAGCTGAAGTTGAACCTGCCATACCAGGACCTCGCTTACCGCTTTAACATATCAGAATCAATCGTATGTCGGTTATTTGACAAATCGCTACATGTTGCATTTTGCAGACTGACGCCTCTCATGTCATGGCCCTCAAGGCATGCAATAATGAGGACAATGCATCAAGCCTGTTTGGCTCATTCGGAGAGAAGGTAGCGGTCATAGTCGACTGCTTTGAGATCAAGCTTGAACAACCGTCATCCCTGCAACCGAGATGCCAGACTTGGTCCCAGTACAAATCTAGCAGTACAGCCAAGTACCTCATAGGAATAAGTCCTCAGCGAGCGATCACCTTTATTTGCGATGGCTGGGGAGGGAGGACCCCTGACAAACATATTGCTGAACACTGCGGCATTCTTGACCATTTATCTCATGGTGATCTGGTACTGGCCGATAGAGGCTTTGATATTGCTGACAGTGTAGGCTTCTACTGTGCAAAGCTCCACATACCTGCATTCACCAAAGGCAAAAGATAATTGTCAGCAGTGGATGTCGAGGCAACGAGAAATCTTCCAAATGTTAGAATTCACGTTGAGAGGGTGATCGGCTTGGTTCGTAACAAGTATGTCGTAATGAAATCCGTTCTGTCACTAGAGTATGCGACTCTCAAACAGGGATACCAGTTCATACCTCTAGATAAAATCATCAACGTTTGCTGTGCACTGACAAATTTCTGTCAATCTGTTGCTCCTGCAAATCGAGAGCCATGTAGCTAAGCTTGCCGAGTATGCGTGATATTTGGAATAGGCTATTCTTGCACATACTGTGCAAAATATGTTTACTTGTAACAAATTTTCTACCTGTAATTTTTTTTACTGTACTCAGCATAGAGGCTGCCAGTTATCTCTTAGCAGTAGAATAATATATTCCAAACATATCACACTTCTTGATTTTAGAAGAGTCTTTCAAAAATTATTTTCTGGTTCGTAACATCGATGACTGGAATAAATTACCAAAAGAGATTGTTCAGTGTTCCGACCTAAAAAGTCTTGAAAACGCCCTTGCGTAATACTTGTGACTTGTGAATTTGTATGTTTGTGACCCGTGTAATATGTAATTTGGTCCTAATCTTTCTTGCAATCAATTGTTTGCTGTTTGCACCTGTCTGGGAGCACTATATTGTTTCTACTTGCTTTGCTTGAAAAATTATTTGTATTCCTACTGATGCGATGATACGTTGATGTATTGGATCTTACTTCTGGTTAAAGTATGGCTTTATTTGTGAATGCTATCAAGAAAACCAATTTTGTTCAAATTTTTTATGCATTTTTAACCTAAATTCTATGACCTGAATTATCAAATGTCTGATTTTACACTATTTGTTTGTTTTGGGAGGTTTAACGTCCCAAAGCGACTCAGGCTATGAGAGACGCCATAGTGGAAGGCTCTGGAAATTTCAAGCACCTGGGGTTCTTTAACGTGCACTGACAGCGTACAGTACACGAGCCTCTAACATTTCACCTTGTATTTCTATTTTATGTTGCTCTGTAATCGCAACTCCTGTCTTGGCAATGCTGACAGTATGAATAAATAAATAACATTCATTCAGCACTAAGGAACAAGGACACAAAAGAAACATACCACAAGATGGGCGCTAACTACCCACTCTTTATTGCTGGCAGTGTGATATACTGAATGAAGCTAACTTTCTCTTCATACCGCACTGACAAAGCAGTCTTGCCTAGTGAGCTCTGAAATCTGCATCACATCACATCAAAGACAAATGCAATTGAAACCACCGTTGCAACTTAAAGGGGAAAGTTCATGGACATTGAGAGTTACAGTTGTCTTTCAATCCTTCTGTCGTTCGCCTAGCTTGTACTTGGGCATAGCATAGTTTAATTGGTCCCCACATGTGTGACGGATGAGTATGACCTTCTGTTTCGGTGTGTGTTCCAAGAGACATTGCACAGAAGATCACAAGACACCATCTCGGGATGCATAGCGCCACTCGAGGAAAGCATTGTAGCAGTCACTGGTTACGTGGCCAAACTTATTTAGGAGTTTCTTCCTTTTCCACATGCGATCTTTGCCATACCATTTGTATGTATGTGATGAGAGCTTGTCGCCATGCAATAAATCCCTCATTAGCTACAAGTCTGATTTGAAGTATCTTCTGCAATTGCTGACACACAACTACTCATGGTAACAGGTTAATGAAAGATTGGGGCTTGTGTTCCAGGGACTCTACTAAGCTTTCTTCAGTTGAGCACAATCTGCGCAATACCAGTGCTTCTGCTTTGGTGCCCGCTTCATTCCAATGCAAGAGTAGTGGAACCATTTGTATGGGCAGTGTTCCCCATCACATGCCACCATTCTTCCTGTTTCTGGGCCTCGACAGTAACATTACGCAGATCTTTGAGCACTAATGCCAGCCTTTGGTGTATTTTTTCGGGTGAAGTACTGTGAAAACATTTCAGGTAGCACAACATGTGTGAAAAATCGTGTTGCCAATTCCAGAATTCGTTGAAAGAATGCACAATCTTTCATTATTCTTTCAATATGTACAGAGGTTGGCGTCCAAACGACAAAGTCACAGTATTTCACCGCACACATCGCCAGCTGTGTTTGGACTTGGTAGAAATACTCATGCGTCCTCTTTAAGCGAGGTCCTTCTGGACTAGTCTCCAGACAGAAATCTTTGTTGTTCAATGCTGCTTCTAGTCCTTGTACTGCAAGTGAACAAGGGCATTTTACTTCAACAATGCCTTCACCGCAGCATATACAGCTGACAATAGCATCTGGGGATGCTGCAAGGTGGGGATATTTGGCACTTAAACAAACACCTGCCCTTCTCAGTGTCACATTGTTGTGGCATTGAACTGCATTTGCTTGGTACGTGGAGAGGGCAGCACTTTCATTCTTGAGTCCCCATTCTGTGGCTTCAGGTGAAAACTTGTTTTACTCTGGGTAGCAGATTCTTCTCAACAAGCTTATTGACGGGTGGTCCACGTTTGTCCTACACACACTTTTCATAACTGAAGCTGTTGCTCGTCCAGCTCTAAATGCAAACCACTTTGTACATTTTGACTGCTCTCTTGTTACGGCTTCGACATGCTGCACCATATCTTCTGTTATCACCATTTCTTTCAAAAACTCTTCGGCTCGGCTCACCAGAGCAGCGAGATCCTCAGAGGCGGCCTCTTCACACATTAGAGTTCGGAGAAGTAAAGGCTCTTTTGCTCGTGGTGGATGAAAAAAAGAGCTATATTTTTCATGCAGAGTAAACAACGCTGGCGTCACTCCTGCATCTGCTATTGCTGAAAAGCACTATTCTAGCTCTGCATCTGTCGCAGCTGGGATTGGCCGCAGCCTATGTGATGAAGGGGCTACATCTCCAATAATAGTACTGTTTATAATGTCCATCTTTTTCTTCTTTGCTTTTGCCGAAGAAAAGTCAATTTCCCTTAGCCTTCGGAATTCAACATTCCAGCTATGCGCTGGCAGTCATGTATTTTTCTTTTCGGTACAAGTAGCGGAGTCCCTCAGCCTCACAGCTGTCTCTACGGCAAAAAGTGTAGCAGCAACATGCGAGCATGCTTCGCCTACACCTGCCGTGCGCGTGCAATGCGCTGTTCCGACAGTTCCATCTGCTTTGGCAAGAATCCACACTTTAAGGGGTACTTCCCGCATGCGCTGAGAGTGGTTGACCTGAAATGTCAAACGAAATGATTTCAGCAATGTCAAATAAACTTATTTCCGCCAATACCGTTTTCGAAATGTGAAATATCGAATCAAATGAGCTCAGAAAATACTCTTTTTCAAACGACCACTTTGCTGACCACCAGCAACAGTTTGTTGTGTGGTCCGACGCCAATTTATCCACAAAATGTGGCAGAAGCAACATCGTTTCACTTGCGCTTTACAAGGTTCAGAAAAGCTCGCTCTAAAGCAAGCAGTTGTGAAAGTAATTTTTCTAGCAGTTGTGAAAGTAATGATGCTTTGCTGGTCATATGTTAACAATTTATGCACCATTTTCTAACCACTTGCTCACTTGTTCTCATGTTCCCGCTGTACGCGTGCATAAGCAACAAAATGGTTTCGCTCAACAACAACAAAAAGAAACGAATCAAAGACTGTCTACAGGAACACAAAGCGTAAATGTGGAGAAATAAGAAAAAATGCGGAGCTTATTGATCGATCATTACTAACGTCGCTCAAAACGATGACATGCTCTGATGCCAGCGGCTTTGCTGCGACGCTCTTGACCCATCCGCTCGTAAAATAATTATGGCCTTCTCAGGATTTGTACGCCTTCATCTGTTGCAAAGTAACGTGACTTTCTGAAAGCACCAAGTAATTGACGATGTCAGCGTGCCTCACGCTGGGCAGCAAGTCGACTTTCGGCGTAGCGTCCTTGCCGATGCACAGTTCATAAAGGTCGATGCCGTCACACATTTCTATCTTCGCTCTGTAACGTGCCCGAGTCGGTCCTACGAGCTCTTCAGAGTATGATGGACAAAGCGCGTGCAAATTTTCTTTCGTCAAGCCGCAAAGATAAACCGAACGACACCAAGCTCAGGCGCGGCGCGCTAGGCGGTATAAGCGCGCAGCCAGAGGCGGTCATTCTTAAAGATGGCTGTTAGAATCTGGGTCGCAAGCCCCAAGGGTAGCGTTGGCCTGGCGGCCTGGGGCACTGGAAGCATCCGAAGGTCCCGGCAAAGCATGAGTCGACTGGTAACAGAACAACTTGTTTATTCTAACATCGCAAAAGAGCGGCCGGTCAGGTCGACCGAAGTGGAGAGACGGGAGTGCACGTTACTCAACAGAAGAAATCGGAGCCTCTCTCTTGGCGTCCGGGGGCAGCTGCTCTTATACTTTCGCAGTTGAGGGCAAGAAGGAAGGCCTCGTGACGAGACCACGTGACGGCGGGTACGGACAGACTGAGAGACACGTTGAGACGAGTGTAGTGACGCATCGCCAAGCTGGCGCCTGTCAGACCTCCTCGCTTCACACTTGGGGAGCTCCTCTCCCCGGCTGCCGCGCTTTGACAAGCGTGGGCACACACACACACACGCACACACGAAGACACGTGGCACTGAAACACGCCTGGACGCGCTTGGCGGGGAGACTGCGGGAGCTCCGAACGGGCCAAAATGTCCGCCGCTTTGAACGAAGCTCCGGCGTCCGTTGCATCCGCGCCGGCTATACCGCGCGTTGTAGGCGAAACGTAACAGACCGCCCCGCCGGGGGAAGGAGATCCCGATGGTCAGGGGACTGCATCCGCTGTCCGGAGGGATGTCGCTCGATGATGCTCATAACCGAAGTCGGGCGTCCTTCGGTGTTTCTTGAGCGCAGCGCACAGAGAAGGCCTCGTTCTCTCGTTCAGGTTCACCCAGGACACTGCAAAGTGACTTCGGGAGAGTTGACATTTTTGTTCTCGTTCACGGCAAGCGTTAGAACTACGCCGAAACTCAACCGCTCAGTCAGCAAGCACGGCACAACCCTCACTAAGCCCTGCCAGGCTCTTTCCCCCTTTTATACTACTGCCTAGTTCCTTACAGTAGTTTAGCAGCACTCAGAACAACGTCCACAAATTGGAAAATTGCACGAGAAAGCACATCATCACTTTGAAACACTACACAAAAGCAATATGTTAAAAATCCTGCCTCAGGAAGAAAAACATCAGTAACAAGCAATTTTGAGGCTGATTCCCACGTTAGGGGCTTCGACTTAAGCCATCGGCGTTACCGTTGAGACTCCCCTTTTTGTAACGCACCTCAAAGGAATATTGTTGCAAAGCGAGGCTCCAGCGCAGGAGGCGGCCATTTTTGGGAGAGATGGTCTGCAGCCATTGGAGAGGGCAGTGATCCGTCTCAATGATAAACCTCGAGCCGGCTAGGTAGCATGACAATTTCTGAACGGCCCACACGATACACGCACACTCTTTCTCGGTGGCGCTGTACGCCTGCTCACGACTGGTCAGCTTACGACTAGCATACAGGACGGGGTGTTCTACTTCTCCATTTTCCCGTTGGCACAGTACAACGCCCATGCCTCGCTCACTAGCATCACACTGAACAACGAACCCTTTTGTGTAGTCGGGCGATCGTAGCACAGGCTGGCTTGTTAGGGCGCTCTTTAGGGCGCTAAAAGCTCTTTCCTTCGTCTCATCCCAGACGACTGTTTGCGGCTCTGTCTTTCTTAGAGCATCCGTCAAGGGAGCCGCGATATCAGAGTACCTGGGGATGTACCTCTGATAGTAGCCGGCGACACCTAAGAACGACCGAATATCGGTCTTCGTGCGCGGTTGCGGGAAGTCTCGCACAGCGGCCACCTTTATTTCAGAAGGGCGGCGACGACCCCGACCAATCACGTGACCGAGGTAGACAACCTCGGCCTGTGCTAACTGGCACTTGGGAGCCTTGACTGTCAAGCCCGCATCGCGCAGGCGGGTTAGCACTGCCCGCAAGTGGGCCATATGCTCAGGCCAGGATGCGGAGAATATCGCTACGTCGTCTAGATACGGTAAAGCGAATTCTTGCTGTCCCCGCAACACTTTATCCATGAGGCTTGAAAAGCAGTATGGCGCGTTCTTCAAACCAAAACTCAACACTTTAGGACGGAATGTTCCCATTGGTGAAATGAACGCCGCATACCTACTAGCCTCTTCTGTAAGTGGAACCTGCCAATAACCCCTGACAAGATCTAGGGTGGAAATAAACTGAGCGCTACTCACTCTCTCAAGGCGCTCCTCGATGTTAGGGATCGGATAAATTTGATCCTTAGTGATGGAATTAAGCCTGCGGTAGTCGACGCAAGGACGAGGTTCCTTGCCCGGTACCTCAACTAAAATCAAAGGGGAGGTATAATCACTCTCACCCACCTCAATAACACCGAGCTGTAGCATTTTCTTTACCTCAGCCTCCATAATATCACTCTGGCGGGGTGACACCCGGTACGCCTTGGATCGTACTGGCTCTGGGGAGGTAAGTTCTATGTCATGAGTAAGGACAGAAGTCCTACCAGGCCTCTCAGAGAAAAGACCTTGAAACTCTTGTAAGAGCTGGTGTAGTTCGGTTTTCTGCTCAGGCGACAGCGATGCTTTACTGATTAAGTCACTAATGACTTGATCGGTGTCTTTCCTATTCGTCACTGAGCCTAGTCCCGGAAGATCGACCGGAAGCTCTTCGGGAACGTTTACCATCATGCACACCACTGCTTCCCGTTGTTTATAGGGTTTGAGCAGATTACAGTGGTAAACTTGCTGTGCTTTCCGCTTTCCTGGCAGACTCACCACGTAGTTAACGTCCGACAGTTTGTGAACAATCCGTGCTGGGCCCTCCCACTGCACGTCGAGTTTGTTCTTTAGCGACGTGCGCAATATCATGACCTCATCGCCCACCTCAAAACGACGGGCCCTGGCTGTCCGATCATAATAAACCTTGGCCCTCTGCTGGGCCTTTGCCATTGCTTCACCTGACAACTCCTGTGCCCTTCTTAAGCGTTCGAGGAGCCTAAGCACGTACTCCACCACAACTGGGTCGTCGCCCCTGCCTTCCCACGATTCTCGAAGCATGCGAAGCGGTGATCGCAGCGAGCGACCGTACACCAGCTCAGCTGGCGAAAACCCCGTAGCCGCATGCGGCGCGGTCCGTAATGCAAACATCACCCCAGGCAGACACAGCTCCCAGTCAGTTTGATGTTCAAAACACAATGCTCTCAACACGCGCTTCATGACGGAGTGGAGCTTCTCAACGGAATTCGACTGGGGGTGGTGCACTGAGCTGTGTAACAGCTTTACCCCGCACCTTTCGAGAAAGGCTGTCGTCAAAGCGCTAGTAAACACTGTGCCCTGATCTGATTGGATTTCCGCAGGAAAACCAACTCGCGCAAATATGGACAGTAGTGCATTGACTATCTCAACTGAGCTTAGTTCTTTAAGCGGCACTGCTTCAGGGAACTTTGTCGCTGGGCAGATCACAGTCAAAATGTGTCTGTACCCCGTGGCTGTTACCGGCAGAGGTCCCACTGTATCAATAACGAGCCGTCTGAAAGGCTCCGTAATGATAGGTACCAACTTCAACGGCGCCCTCGATTTGTCCCCTGGTTTGCCCACCCGCTGACAGGTGTCGCATGTCTTCACAAAGTGGTCTGCGTCCCGAAAACACCCTGGCCAATAGTACTCTTGCAAGAGACGGTCCTTAGTTTTCTTAACTCCTAGGTGTCCGGACCACGAACCCCCATGCGACAAGCGCAACAGATCCTGACGGTAGCACTGAGGCACGATCAGCTGATCGAACTCCACTCCTCTGCGGTCTAGATACTTTCGGTACAGGACCCCACTTCTTTCCACAAAGCGAGCATTTTTCTTGGCGACACCTTCCTTGACAATGCAGCGTATGTTTTCTAGGCTGCCATCCTTCTTTTGCTCGGCTATCAAAGCCGCCCGGCTGACTTTTAGCAACCTATTAAGTCCGTCTGACGTAGGCGCGATGAGCAAATCTGCAGATAGCTCTTCTAACTTTCCCGTGTCGGGCATTTCCTCTCCAGTATCTGGTGCCTTTAACGCTACAGGCTCAATTTTATTCAGTTCGGGCGTGCTCTGAATATCAGCTTGCTGCGCCTCCGATCCTTTCTCATTGTTCGACAACGTCGGCCCCGCAACTACTGCCTTTGCAGCGAGCTCCCGAACCTTCGATCTGGTTAAGGCCTGAACGCTAGCCTCACCAAACAAAAGCCCCTTCTCGCGCAGGAGGTGATCGGACCTGTTCGAAAATAGGTACGGGTACTGGGGGGGCAGCATAGATGACACTGCCGCCTCCGTCTCAAGCGCTCCGAAAGGTCCTTCAATCAGCACTTTTGCTACGGGCAGACACACGCTGTGAGCTTCCACGGCTTGCTTGATCCATGCGCACTCGCCCGTGAACATATCGGCTTCTACGTAGGAGGGGTGAACTACATCCATCGTAGCTGCGGAATCGCGAAGCACTCGGCACTCTTTCCCGTTCACGAGGAGGTCTCGCATGTAAGGCTCGAGAAGCTTCATGTTCTCGTCAGTGCTGCATAAGGACAAAAACACGACTTTTATTTTTGTTTCTGGACACTGCGCCGAAAAGTGACCCGGCTTCTGGCACGTATAACAAACGCGCGCTTGCCTCGTCTCGAACCGCTTTCTGCGTTCGGCTTCGGTTGCCGCCGTCTCCTTACGTTCGGTCGGACTGCTTTCACTCGCATCCGCACTACGTGTGTCCCCCTTTGCTCTCATGGGCGTGAACTTCGGCCTCTCAAACTTGGAGCCAAATTCACCCTTTTGACCGTCCTTAGCTCCGCGAGCCCGACGCGTCACAAACTCCTCGGCTAGCTCGGCGGCTCTAGCCACCGTACTAACGTCTGGCCTATCCAAGACCCAGTACCGCACGTTCTCAGGTAACCGACTATAAAACTGTTCTAGCCCGAAACACTGCAGAACTTTCTCGTGGTCACCAAACGCTTTCTCTTCTTTGAGCCACTCCTGCATGTTTGACATTAGCCTGTAGGCAAACTCTGTATATGACTCACTTTTGCCTTTCTCATTTTCCCGAAACTTCCGACGGAACGCCTCCGCTGACAGCCTGTACTTTTTTAGCAGACTCGATTTCACTTTGTCGAAATCCTCTGCCTCCTCTCTATTCAAGCGAGCGACTACGTCGGCCGCCTCGCCGGGTAACAAAGTGAGCAAGCGCTGTGGCCACGTTTCCCGAGAGAACCCCTGCTTCTCGCACGTTCGCTCAAAGTTAACCAGGAACAAACCAATGTCCTCTCCAAGCTTAAACGGCCGCATCAGGTCAGTCATTTTGAACAATACTCGTTCTCCTGCACCGTGTGCCTGACTTCCATTACGAGCGCGTTCTATCTCTACCTCGAGACGCTTCATTTCCAAAGCGTGTTGACGGTCGCGCTCTTCCTTTTCTTTCTCTTTTTGTTCTTTTCGTTCGCGCTCATCTTTCTCTTTCTGTTCTTTAAGTTCGCGCTCCTGTTTCTCTTTTTGCTCTTGAAGTTCGCGCTCCTGTCTTTTTGCCGTCTCCCTCTCCTCAATGGTCTCAAGGCATTGCGACAGCTCGTCATCCTCAGCCTCTAACTCAAGAATAGCCCTTAGCAGTTCTGGTTTTCTGAGTTTGTCTGAGACATCCAGACCCAACTCTCTTGCAAGCTCCAGCAATTTCGGTTTGCGCAACGACTTCAAATCCATGGCTGCTCTGAATGCTGCTTTCTCTACTGCCTACTATTGTCTTGCCGCAAACTAACCCGGCAGCAACGACAACCACAATTACCAGCTCTGTTTCTGACACTAACAAAAGCCTGGCAAAACTCAGAAGAAGAAAGTCCCGCACTCACCAAACCTCGCAGCCAAGAATTCAGCGCAGTCGTTCCGCTGCAGGCAACCAGTCATCACACAGGGCTCGTTGCACTGCTCCCGGATGGTCGTTGTGCTGCTCAGCATACAGTCAACCGCATCTCTTCGCTGCTGGCCTCCGTTGTCGCGATCTCACCGCTGGCAACCAGCTGTTAGAATCTGGGTCGCAAGCCCCAAGGGTAGCGTTGGCCTGGCGGCCTGGGGCACTGGAAGCATCCGAAGGTCCCGGCAAACCATGAGTCGACTGGTAACAGAACAACTTCTTTATTCTAACATCGCAAAAGAGCGGCCGGTCAGGTCGACCGAAGTGGAGAGACGGGAGTGCACGTTACTCAACAGAAGAAATCGGAGCCTCTCTCTTGGCGTCCGGGGGCAGCTGCTCTTATACTTTCGCAGTTGAGGGCAAGAAGGAAGGCCTCGTGACGAGACCACGTGACGGCGGGTACGGACAGACTGAGAGACACGTTGAGACGAGTGTAGTGACGCATCGCCAAGCTGGCGCCTGTCAGACCTCCTCGCTTCACACTTGGGGAGCTCCTCTCCCCGGCTGCCGCGCTTTGACAAGCGTGGGCACACACACACACACGCACACACGAAGACACGTGGCACTGAAACACGCCTGGACGCGCTTGGCGGGGAGACTGCGGGAGCTCCGAACGGGCCAAAATGTCCGCCGCTTTGAACGAAGCTCCGGCGTCCGTTGCATCCGCGCCGGCTATACCGCGCGTTGTAGGCGAAACGTAACATGGCGCACGCGCGATTTGCAAGCCGGAACTGACGTCACGTGCAACCCATGTATAAGGCAGGCACCAGTTCGTGGCGGCTTTCTTCCGGAAAATGTCCATGAGCCCTTCGCGTAGTCTCTGCCTCCCCTGGAGCGGCAACTCTTTCTTCCTTTCGTCGCGCTTCTTCTCTGACAAGGGAAGCTCGTTACTGGTAAATTAGCAGCGCCCAGCATCGCGTGCGAACTGTACTCGGACTATCTTTCGAGTGTGGTTCTCGCATTCCACTCTTGCGTGTGACAAACAGCATATTGTCTACTGTAGTCGTAACAACGCCGAGCGTGAGGATGAATTTAGCTATGATTGCATCATTCGGGGCGCGACAACGGCGCCAGCTCTGCACGCGACCTGTGCACGATCGAGTAATGGCTACCCAACGATACTATTCAAGTAAGGCGCGTGGGTAGCACGATCGCGAAGGTATAAGCGATAATAGTACATGTTTTCATTATATGCGGTCTTTGCAAGCAACCCACTCTGATCAATTTTAGAGACGTTTAACTTCAAATAAAAAAAAATGTACCACGAGAACAGCTTACGCAGTATGGCTTGAACGAAACCGCACAAGCTTCGGGTGACTTTGTCAATAATTTTCGATGGTTTCTACACAATTACCCGCCGTGGTGCCTCAATGGCTATGGCGTTGCGCTGCTAAGCACGAGGTCCCGGTTTCGACTCCCCGCCATGGTGGCCACATTTCGATGGTAGCGAAACACAAAAGCACTCGTGTACCGTGCATTGGCTGCACGTCATGGGGTACAAATGCATTCGGAGTGCCCCGGCGTGCCGCATAATCAGATCGCGGTTTTGGCACGGAAAACCCCAGAATCTGATTAAAAGTTTTCGCACAATTTCATTTTGAACGACTGCTTGCGCTTACCTATTACCGTGCTAGTCTTTCCCGGTACTCATTGGCTGCCTCACCTCTCGTTTCCCTCTTGCACACACTTCTCCCACGAATCTACAGATGAGTTCCCTCGACCTAAAGCATAAAAGGTGCAGTCGTACGCACTCCTGCATGCGGTCCCCAGCTAGGGCTACTCGGTAAGAAAATCACCGAAGAACGCGAAAAGCCGCGCACCGGAATGGGGAGGGCTCGGCTTAGAACGTTTACATCAATGAAAGGATATAATTCCTTGTAGTTTACTTAGTGTTCTCAGCGCTATCATTTTAGCGATTGATTCGCTTAGACAGCGTCGCATAGCACGTGCTCTAAAAGGTGCGCTAGCGTGAAAAACCGTTCTTCGTAGTCATTCGCGCAGGATCACTCAGCGAGATAAGCCCCATGAAAAAAACTAAAGGTAGCGACATTCCTCCTCACCTTGCCTTTCCTTCTCTTGGATCTCCTCGCCGCTCGCCCTCTCGGTTTGCTCTTTTTTGTTCATTTATCTACATACCTCACAGGCTTCAGGGTTGGAATATTGAGTGAGTGGAGGCACAAAGTACTTGCAAAGCAAGGAAGATCACAACCTTAAGCAGTTGTTAACGCAACAGAGAACAGAATAGCCAAAACACAGAACATCTAACAAGCAAGGATCTCGCAAACAGTACCCATGCGGAACAAGAAGAAAAGCGAACGCAAAGCAGGGCGTAACGTTATGCAACAGTTAAGGAAATACAACTTGAGCTAAAAAAAATACCGATCGTCACGATGAAGAGAATTCATCGCGGCGGTCGCGGGGCTGCGCAGGCTGCGCACCACGATCAAGAGGAACTGTCACGGCGCTGGCATAAAAAAAAAATACGGCAGGCACAAAAATTTATGGGCACTTTGCTGAGCTAAACTGCGATAAGCGAAAGCCTATCTATGACTGCCTCTGTTGCTGTTCTCTGAACTGTTCTGCGAACGGACGTCGCCGTGGCTGCGAGCATGGGATGCAAGCGCAGTGTCACCGGCTGTGATTGATCACCGCTTTCCTGCGTCCACCACGGACTGTGCACGGACACTCATGAGCCACTAAAGACTTACGCCTTAAAAAGTGCGGCCGGCAGGGCGCGGATGCTGGCGAGCTTCTCACAGAGGAAACCGTGCGAGCGCAACCACGTGACTCCGCTCCAACAACAGCGAGGCGTGGATACTCCCCGGGCCCCCTCGCTTGCCTTCTCTCGCCAGCTCGGGCGGCAAGATAAAATGACGTCGCTGCATTTAGTTTTATCCAGGGAGCTTACTGCGAGGTGCCGCCACGCGCCACCGTGCGCGGTTGAGCAACACTGGTCACTGCAGCACACCATCAGATTCGTTGTGTGAGCGATGAGCCAAATCGGGGGGCAAATGCCGGTTAACGCCGAGAAGAAGACTCCGCAGCGGTGGCCTTGTCGACCACCGTTGCAGGCTGATGGCTGCCAGCGTCACCGTCTCAGGCGGCGGCTGCCGGCAGCCGGAGGCCGAGTTTCCCAATCCATCGGAACAGTGAGATAACGGTAGCGCACAGAGTGTGAACGAGCCTGGTATTCGTGCAACAAAATTCGAGGGCGATCATCAGGTGACCGGCGTCACTGAAAACACCAGCGGCGTTTCTGCATTTCGCCCCCATCGAAATGCGGCCGCCCAGATTTGATCCCGCAACCTTGTGCTTAGCAGTGCAACGCCCAAGGCCCTATAGGCAACCGCGACCGTGTGACATATCTTTGCAGGCTTTTGTCATTTGTAGCAGTCGGCGCTGATGGTGATCACTTTCTGTCCGTGACTCAACCCTTCTCCCTCGCCTTCTTTATGGAAGGTAAATAAGAAGCGCGGTAAAAAGCCTCGCCATTCTCAGCGCCGTGCCGATGTGCAACAGGCAGTCGGAAATAAACAGCGAGGTTGCAGAAGTTAAGCAAGTCATGTGATCTGTGGCTGCTGAAGGTTTTCGAGCTCTTTCTGATAATTAATGAACATTTACCCCGATTAAATCCGACCTCATCTAGAGCTTACTGCCACAAGTGTAACAAGTACATATAGCCACAGTAAGTATCACAAGTAGTCGGCGCTCAGAAACAAGATTAGACAGGCACGCGCGTTCTTGAGGATTCGCGCCGTCTTGTCTTCTAGCTGGCTGTTTTGCCGGCATGGTTTTGTGTCTTTCTTTGCAATTTGTGACAAGCGCGTGAAAGTGTGTGTGTAGGGGGGTGGGGGAGGTACTGCTCAGTAGAGGCCATACACCATTCGTGGTAGCAGGATCGCCCGTCCTGGACCATGAACACACCTGCCCGTCACCGCATCAGGAAAATCCGACGATTGCCCTCGGAGTGACGTTGTGAAGCCGATGCACCATATATATATATATATATATATATATATATATATCCTTAGTTACTGATAAGTTGCTATAATTAGTTTGTGTATCTACATGTTGGTTTTCTTCATTGAAGCACCCTTCTCTCTCCCGCCCAATCAGTTATAGATCTCATCGTGTCATCACCCTTACGCGGCAAAGTTTTCAAGACAACCAATGCTTCAACAGCGGCTGATAAAACAGTAGTAAACATTTTGCCGAAAAAAATCTCCAGAAATCAGTAGGTGAATGTGCTTTCTTATGTGTTAGGCAGCTTAGGTTGACTGCTTCGTTATAGCTCTGTAAATGATTACTGGTCTGCGCATACTTCTTTTATAATCGAATCTATTCACTGTTTACTCCCACAAACAAAACTGACAGGTGTGCATTGGCTGCTCGAATTCCTACTCAGAGGCTAGTTCTGGGCATATGCAAACTTTGTATTCTGATATATATATATAAAAAAAGAAATGTCAGCAGTAACAAGAGCGTAACGACATGGTACGCGCGTAGTGCGTAGTATATGTGATCTGAGTTTATTTAAGTTAGAATTTCTCCGCTTTCTGACCGACACGGCGCGTATTACGTCATAAGGACCTCGGAGGCTTCAGATATATATGTGCTAATAGGTATTATTATGCTGAAATTTCGTGGTGCTGCCAGTACCGCTTGTGTGGCGTGCGTCACCTGCCGGCACTGGCCCGCCCGCCTCTGCCGCTTCGAAATTTCAAGAGCTGTTACGCGTTGATACTGCTTTCTTATCGAGCGTGAATTTGAAGTAACCTGGCGCTTCGCTTTAATGACGAAAGGCGCTGTTACTCGTATGTTAATTTACTGTTGTAACCCACACGCTGACAAGAGCAATGACGTTGAAAGGGAGTGCATGTATCGGCGTGCGAACTCAAGGAATGCCTCACAATGACGCCCATATTGTCGCGGACGTGTCATCTCAGCTACTTGCGTGTGTTCTATTATGCCCCCACAGTGGAATGCTACAGTTTGCCATGTTACTCAAATTAGTAAACCGATTTGGCTTGATTTGTAACCTCTTTATTTCCAAAGAAAGTAAAATGTAAAAAAAAAACATAATACCGTATTGCTTTAAGCATTAGAGGCGTGCGTGATTGGTTATCCAATAGTTTCTTCCTGGGTGGGTTCTCAAGGAGGCGATGGTCTGGTCCGCGTCCGGCAAGCTTCGCCCAGAGAAGGGAAACATCTTGACTGGTCTGGCGAGGTCGAGTTCAACGGAGCGTTTTAAAGAATTGACACTCGGTAAACGAAGTGTGGTATCGGATATAAAGATGCATTCTCATTGCTGAATTCGGGGCGTTCGGTAAAGAGCAAATGTATATTTAATTCCAGGAGAGATGCCCTTTGGACGGTTGATAAGAGCACCGCCCCCCCTCCATTTTTTTTTTTTTTTTGTGGCTTTCAACGTGAAGTATATAGCAAGTTACAAAAAGTGAATGTTCCTACGACAAGCTGGGGAAAGCATAATGGCGAAAGGTTTCTACCGCGTAACAGACGTCTTCTCCTTTGATTAACTCAGGTGCGACCTCGATATCCTTGACTTCCATTCTTGGCAATAACTAATCCATTTGACACAGTACGATGCTTACGATTCTACATAGTACGGTTGCATGTCATTCTGTGCGCGCCTTGTTTACTTTGCGCGCTCGGGAATCTATAGGAATGACCAATATCACCAAGCGAAAACATAAAAAAAAATGTAATAGGTTTCCCACATTTAATTCATGACAGGCCAAAGAGTGGTACAGCTTTAAGCATTATCAATGAATCACTTAAAATTTAATCGGGAAATGTACTGATTAATCAGCAACTGTGGCTACATTGCTGGAGGCCAGTGTGCCCGCGTTTTGGTGCAGCACAGACCCGATAGATGGCGGGCGCTGCGCGTTCCGTCTAAAGTCCCTTGATGATTTGAAAGTAGCGACACTCTTTGAACTCTGCCGCCGCCGCGCGACCTCCTCGCCTCCTCCTCGCCCCTTGCGCGTTCCCCCGTTTTGCCCCCGTTTTTCTGCACGACGATTGGTCTCCCTGCCGTTGCCCTTGGAAACGCGCGGATCTTGAGTTTTGCTTGTGTTTTTCTTTTTCGTTCGCGCCATTTTCCTCCTCAGCACGGCTGGCTCGGCCCTTTAGCTCGGCGCAGCGAACGTTGTACGCTGTGTTTCCTGCTCTATGTGCTAGCGCTATGCCGGCCTGTTGCGCATATAACAGCAGCAAGAAGCCTGAAGATGGTTGTGCCGTTTTTGTGATACCACGAGGAAAGCGTGACGGCTTGCGCAGGAAGCAGTGGCTGCATGACATTGGCCGAGAGAACTTTGTTCCGACAAAGAACAGCGTTGTTTGCGAGCTGAGGCATCTTTCTTATAGCTCGTAGCAAAGCATCCCGTAATGCTGCATTTTTTTTTTCATTCTTCCGGCCTGCTAACCAGCGTTTTTGTTGCGGTTGTCCTCAGTATGCTTAATATTCTGGAGCGGCTCCATCACCTCGCACGTCGCTAACTGTTGTTATTCAATCGGAAGTGCAGCATTATAGATTCTGCTTTGCGCCCTGAAAAAATCAGTGGCAAGTATACCCGTGGTATTGCGGGTGATAAGCGTAAGCCAGTCAACATTGAGTTTTTTTCCCCAAGTATTAAGGCAAAAGCCTTTAGATCTCTGTTTCAAGGTCGCGTTGTAAACTGGAAGTATCACGTGACCCAAGGAGGCCAGAGGTGACCCAAAGCATGTCCACCCCTGTATAAGAGAATGATTACCTAAGTTAATTAATGAATCATTAGTGATTGACCTAAGGTGGATTAGGGATGATTAAGGTTGATTAGAGTGTATTAAGGAAGATTAAGGTGGATTATAGTGCATTAAGGAGGATAATATACATGAATAAAGATTAAGGTGGCTGGAGGGAAATTAAGGTGGATTAAGGTGATGGCTTGATGAAAGGGTATTAAGACCGATTAGGGTGCATGAACAAGGATTAGGGGGATTAAGGTGGACAAAGAGAGATTAAGGTCGATTAATGTGGATTAAGGTGAATTAGGGTTGGTAAAGGAGAATTAAGGCCGATTAGGGTGGATTAAGGTGGATTAGGGTGTATTAAGGTAGATTTGGACTATTAGGCAGGATTAAGTTGGATTAAGGTGCATGAATAAGGACTAAGGTGGGGAAAGGTGGATTAAGGCAGATTATTATAGATTCGGGTTGATAAAGGAGGATTAAGACCGTATAGGGCAGGATAAGGTGCATTGGGGGCGATGTAGGTTGATTAGATTGTATTAAGGTGGAGTGGGAGAATTAAGGTGGATGAATGAGCATTAAGGTGGATTAGGGGAGACTAAGGGGAATTAAGGTTCATTGATTATTAAGACCGATTAGTCTACCATAATCCTCCTAATGAACATTAATCCACATTCATCGACCTTAATCCTCCTTCATTCCGTTTAATCCACCATAATCCACAAAGGCCCTCCTTAATGCACCCTAATCCACCTTCATCGACCTTAATCTACTCTAACCCTCCTTAAGGCACTTTAATCCTCCTTAATCAACCGTAATGCTTCCTCATTCACTTTAATCCACCCTAATCCACTATAATCGTTCTTAATTCACCTTAATCCACCCGAATCCACATTCATCTACCTTAGTCCACCCTAATCCTTATTAATCCCCCTAATCCTCCTTCATTCACTTTAATTCACCCTAGCCCACCATAATCCTATTTAATGCACCTTAATCCACCCTTATCCTTCTTCGTGTACTTTAATCCACCCTAATCCACTATAATCGTCCTTAATGCACCTCAACGCACCTTCATCCACCTTTATCCAACCTCCCTTATGACCTTAATCCACCTTCATCACCTTAATGCACCTCTATCGACTTTAATCCGCCTTAATCCTCCTTAATACACCCGAATTCATCTTAATCCAATCACTAATCAATCATTGCTTTGCTAATCATTAATCATCTCTTATACGCGGCTGCATATGCTTTGGTTCGCTTCCCGCCTTCCTTCGGTCACGCGATATTTTATGTAGCTCACAACGGGACCTTGAAACAGAGGTCTAAGGCTTTCGCTTAATAAGCCACACACAAAGGGATGTGTCACAAGGAATACTAGATCAGACGCACGAAGTAAAGCGTCTGATCGTGTGGCAGAAAAATTGTCTGGAGTATAGAACTCGCCTCAAAACTCCCTTTAAACCAGTATACCCAGCTCATACGGCTTTAAGAAAAAAACCAACCTCCTCATAAACGTTGCCTCCAGCATTATCGATGCTGTTATTAGCATTTCTCAAAATTTTCAACCCCACTGGGGCGCGCAACTGGCCCAAAATAACACACCTCCATAGAATCCTGCGGCCCGTCTGCGGGAGCCCAGGAGGAATAGCGTGCCGTGCGCAGCCGGCGGGCGAGGAGAATCGAGGAGGAAAGCGCCGTGAGGAGGAGAGTGTCGCTACTTTCAAATTATCAAGGGGCTTTAGTTCCGTCGAATCTCCTTTCATCTCGCTCAAAGAGGCTCTAGAATCCCAGACTCGCTCTCTCATTTTCGTCTGCTGCGAACGGGAAGACAGCAACAAACATCCCTCGGAAACTAATGAGCAAAAACAAACCGCGTGCAAACAGAGCAGACAACATCGTCCGGCTGGCGGCGACAGACGGAGAGTTGGGGCGCGCTAAGTATACGACGTGCCTAGCGCTCAATTTTCCTTTTTTTTTTTCTTTTTGCGCCGCTTAATTCTCGGGCGCTCAAATTAGAAAGCTTTACGGCGACGGAGCCCACTCGTGGGAGTGACGCTAAAGCAAGGGTGCCGCACTCGCACAGCGCGAGCGGTCGCACGCACAACAAAAACGCACGCTTCGCGACGCATCGAATCCTCCTTTCATTCTCGCATATTACAACGCCGTGCCGTGCCTTACAAATCGAGAGGTTCCCTCGTAGACGCTTTCGGCGGGAAGAAAAATAAAACGGACGCAGATAAACTGATAAAACTAGAGAGACGGGATGGGAGAAGAACAGACGAAAGCATCCAGTGAATTCCCCGTCAAATGCAAAGATGCGAAAACGGAACCGCGTCGGGCGTGCTTGTCGTTCTCGAAGCTGACCTTTCACGCAAGCAAGCGCGCTCTCATTCTCCGCGTTGTCCGAGCGTCGGGGCCGGACGCTGGACTCCGCGGAACGCCGGAGCGCGATGAAGTGGTTTGCGGACCTCGTGATTAAGGCGGCGGCCGCGAGGACAGGTGGCCCGTCGACGTTGGCTGTTTGTTCGTCTTGTCGGTGTTGTGGAATGCGGTCCGCCTCACTATATAAGCCGCGGTATGATAAACACGAAAATGAGCCAGAGCGGGCCGAGAAGTCTGCCCGAATGTCGTTTTGTTCTTGCACATTCCTCTCGTGCGTGGGGCAGCTCTTCTTTCTTGTTCGTCGTCTTATTTTTTTTTTCTTCTCAGCATTCCCTCCGATCTCTGTGCTGGATATCGTGGGACGGTGTTTGGAGAAGCACGACAGCGCTTCGCATGATGCGTGGATCTTCGCGTCGCGATTCGCGATTGCCGTGTCTCCGGTAATCACATTTCGCAAAAAAAAAAAAAAAAAAAGGTATATACTTAGCCCAGGAACTTTAAGCAATGTAAGCAGAGTGCTTTTCAAAGCGATTTTTTATTTGCGAAGCCTCCCGGCCTATGCGACCGTGGCTTCTGTTGTCTTGCTCATAGCTCGCAAATAGAGAATAAAATAATTACGTGCGCGATGGAGGCATCGGTCGCCCAGCACAACAGCCCATTGTTCTCATCATAAGACTAAACCCGCTCTCATACTTATCTCGCACCAACACCAACTATACTCAGTTCCTTACTCAGCGGGCTAGGATGCGCAGCCACACGAATCGCCTTCCGCGCGTTTCACCTTTGGACGCTGTTTTTTTTATCTGTCACACTTTCAACGAGATAACTACTTCGTATATCACAACTACTGTGAACTTGTGGACGTAAGGCTACGTGCAATCACCTATTATTTGCTCACCTAGGTTCTTCCAGTATGCGGCGTACCATCTTTTGATCACCAGAGAAAATGGTTCGTCTCAGAACAGTGCCACTCGGCTCTTTCGGTGCTAAATAGCTTCAGATCGGCAGCGCATTCGACGTATTGATTAGGTCATATTTTGCAGCATAAAACTAATTGATGTTACATCGAAATACATGACCGCATATCACATAGTTTTCTTTAAAATGTCCTATAACGTTTACCATATTTTCAGTTACTTAGTTATACCATTCTTTTACATGGCGCACTATTTTACAGCGAAGCTCGTAGCCTCTAGTTGGTCGGGATTTTTCGTGGCGTGCTCACTCAAGAACAGCAGATGGAAAAGGTGTTCGAGTTTGAGTTTCCGCGTAACAGAATTATGTTTTCTCGTATGCTGGAATTACAATCCGATGCTATCATGCCTGTAGGTTTTGTGTAAGTCATACTATACGAATTTCCTGACACATTTTACTTTGAGAAATTCAATTAGTTAAATAACGCACTTGCGCTAGGTGGAGGGCCCGAAAACAAACGGCAGCTAAAAGGCTTTGTGTTCGGTTTTCCGAGCAACGGAACTATGTTTTCTCGTATATTCGAATTACAACCCGATGCTATTTATTTATTTAATTAATATACACTCGTAGCCAATATATGTAAGGGCGTAGCAGAGTAGGGACACAAATACAACTATGACAGTGGCTCCAAACATAGGCAGAAAGTTTTCATTTTTCCGGGTCCGATCAGCTTTCCGAACCCCATGTATATATATATATATATATATATATATATATATATATATATATATATATATATATATATATCTTGCACTTGAAGGAACATCGTGGGACCACGAAGAGAGAGAGAGCAACGAGAGGAAAGGCAGGGAGGTCAACCAGACGAGCACCCGTTGCTACCCTACGCGGGGGGTGGGGGAAAGGAAATTGTTCACTGACGTGACGACCTTATATGAGAATTTCCAAGACCTCCATAGTAGGAAACAGTTCAATTTCACAGTCTGAGTCCTCTCCCGCCACCAAGAATCTGGCGTCTCTCGGTGGTGTAATCTACCTTCGCGTAATTGTCGTATACTTCGCTATCCCTAATACTGCTTCACTTTTCCGGCGAAACTGCACCCTTCCTTTGTTGTTTTTGTCTTCTTCTGTGAGTCCGAGTATAAGCGCTCCTGCGCGCGACTGGTGTTTATTCTGATTTCAAGTGAATCCGGCTGGGCCTCATTTTAGTAGCTGAGTGAATTATACAGGGTGCCCCATTTATCATGCACCAAGACTTTAACCCTTTCAGCCCTGATTTTATTTTCTTTGCAGATTTTTTTCGATGCATTTTTTTTCTCGCTTAGGACATAAATAACATCACCAAAAAATTTCAACTTCATAACGTCGGTGCTTACAGAGTTACAAGCATGGTGTCAAAATCGTACATCAGGGCTCAATGGTTGCAAAGTCACATATGTGGCAGCTTTATTCAAAAGGACATAGGGCAACTAAAGATCGTCAAAGTGATCAAAGAGATGTTATACACGCGTACGGAGAGCCCTGAAGCAATTTTGCGAATTTGTTAGGCACAAGTGAACCTTGCATTTCTCGTACATTATGCGCGTTCTTCCTGTGCAGCCTTCCATCTTGCACCTTCTTTCCCTCGTGTCATCGTGAAGTGGAAAATGTCCCAGCTGATCAAACCTTAAATCCTGGAAAGGTCTGTTTTCTGCCATTCTTGGATGTTTTGAAGCCTGCAATGGTGAGAGTGAAGGCCTTCCCCTCTTGGGTGCCGCGGGTTTCGACCCAGCTGCTGACAGTGCCTCAATGACTCTTACAGTGAAGTCAAGGAGATCAAGCTGCTTTGGGATGCTCTCTTTGTCTGCGTCACGCCTGCACTCAAGCCAAGCGTTGACCACTGAAGGTTCATAAAATGAAACGTCATTCTCAAGGTCCACTTTCGCGAGTGAATGGTAGTTCGATTCTGAAGAACCACGGCCGCTTTTTTCAGTACTTTTTCAGTCTTCAAAGGGCACTTTTCACGCCTGTTCGATCTTACAGTGCCGGCAGCAAATATATTGCTGCCGGCACTGTTGAGTCCGGTGCCTTGAACGATTTTCGTCTCCAGCCGCCAAATGTGTCCAATGCACTCTCGTCATCGGAGCTTTCACTGTCGCTCTCCATTTCAGCTTCGTCAGAAGCACAATGCCGCAAACCCTCGTCGTCCGAGTCATCAAAATTCGCCATCTATGTCGGACAAGTTGCGTTGTCGAGCTCCTCGAACAGCGCGTCTATTGTTGCTTGTAGCCGTGTGGAACGGGTTCGGTGGCACGGATAAAACGAAGTCACAGGTATACCCGCACCTGTGAACAAAGAGAAACAGGGTAATTGATATAGCGCGTCAGCATTCATTCAGATATCGCACCTCTAAAACAGGTGCCACAATCGACTTGCACACCGCCATTTGCAACCGTTGAGCCCTGATGGTGTCAAAATCGTACATGACAAAAGCATGGCACTGCGAAAAAGCTACGCGTGCAAACAAAATAACTCAAACGCCTTCTCACTAATGTACTACCAAGGCACAACATACAAAAATCTTGGCACATAATCCAAGCGAATTACGTAGCTGCAATTGCAGAAAGTCGGAACTCACCCGGCTCCGCGTTCGCCATGAAGTTGCCGCTTCTTCTTCTTCAACGTGAATTCAGCGTTCGAGAAAACGGCGACGATACTGATGTCCATGGCAGTAGGTGGGCCCGAACTTCCCTTCGGGCGAAAAATTGCAAGTTCTTGTTTCGTTTTCTTTGCGTTGCGGTACCATTTCTCTTGTGGTTTCAAATGACACCACCAGGGCCGAAAGGGTTAAAAAAGAACAGTTGCTTTATGCGAAGAAAACTTAGTGCGTATTGTTTTCAGTACAGTGGAGTAGCCGCCAGTAATTATTTCGTTCCTGAAAGTTAATTCAGCAATTGCAATTAATTATCTAATTCCAGAATTACTGTCCTAATTATCGAAGTGTCATATAACTGCTGTGTTTTCAGCGACGTACAAATTTTTTCTGACTGGCAAACAAGCCTCATAAGATATGAAAAATACCACGTGACTGCACTTCTGCCCGCATCATAGAGCAGCGCCCTCAAATAAGCTGATTGAAAGCAACTGCATTGCCTGTCGCAAACCCGAAGAGACAGCGCGTCACCTTGATGATGGCACGGAAGAAGCACCAACCGCAGGTTTCGCGGCTTTGCAGCTGTTCCTTCCTCTCTACATCACACATATTATCCGCCTCTCAAGGCCGATTTATCACACTGATAACAAAAGCCCCTTGATAACGCGGCCGAAGCGCCGCTCTGACCACGCACGAAACATCCCAAACATCTGACCACAACGAAACACGGCAAGCAATGTAATAGGCATAGAATGTTTCAAAATCCCGGCTTTGCTCGCACCGCATCGACAGAGTGCGCGCGCATCTATGTTTCGCGCCAGAAACTTGCTTCGGACCAAAGCCAAATTAAAGTGACGGTTTTAGTTTTCGTGAGAGTGTATACGTTCTGCAAAAACAGGTTCGTGGCATAAAAGCGAAATGAACAGACTGGGAAGCGACCCACGCGATGAGTAAACAACAAACAAAAAATACATCAGATTTCAGTGTGCCCATATATCTATGAATTCGTAAGCTCCGTCGAACACCAGCTGCTGCCTAGAGGACGTGTTCGCATAGATCGCCTTCTGCAGCTACGCAGTACTGAGTGCGTTTTATTACATCATAAATGGCTTTCTTGATGACCGACGCTCGAATTCTACGGCAGACATCCGCTATCCTTGTCGTGAGCTAATCTAACGTCCGTCTCTTTTATGTAAGCACGATCTTTTACGTAACCCCAAAGAAAGAAATCGAGTGGAGAGAGGTCAGGTGACTTAGTCGGCCAAGTTACAGGCCCGCGCCTTCCAATCTATTGCGCATTAAAAGTCGCATCCAACCAGTTTCGTGCTCGGCTGCTGTTGTGTGCTGGCGCCCGATCTTGCTGATGCCACAGAAGCGGAAGACGTCACAGCGGGACTTCGCTGAGAAACTCATCCTCTACTCCTTTAAGGATTTCGTCAGCGTAACACTGTCTAGACAGTGTGTAATCGAAGAAGATGGGACTGAATATAGCACCGGCGTAAATTCCGCCACTCACATTGAACGACCACTGGTACTGGTGCCGATTGCGCTTTACCCAGTGTGCATTGTAGTCACTCCAATAGTGTGCATTATGCAAATTTACCTGGGCGTTTCTGTGAAAATTGGCTTCATCCGTGCACATGATGCTGCTCAAAAAATCTTTAGAGACTTATGCGCGCACAGTTGAAGTTTGCGCATGTTGTATGTCCCTTCTTCGTCCGACGTCCTGTCCTTGTGCGCGCATAAGCCTCTAAAGAATCATGTGCAACCAACTGGCCCAAAACGTAACGCTTCTGCTCAAAAAGTTCGGTGACTCATCAGCTTTTGTGAGGACCCAATTCGAGAAATCTCGATGATTCTGTATGTCCCCATCTTCCAAGCATTGGTGCTGATTAAGGTGGTACGGGTGAAAGGCCTTCGTTTACAATCCTCCGACCTATTAACTTGGAAATTTGTATCTGGGCGGCCACATCCCGTACGCTAGCATGAGGGTTTAAGGCCGTAAATGCTAAAACATCCGTGCATAAGCTAGGACTCAACGATGGAGTCTTACGCCGCTGTTTCTGGAAGCTGCCGGTTAGTATCAGGTTTTCATAATTTCTGATGATAGTCGATGCGTTTGATCTACCGCCACACTTGCATGACTGATATATGTATATATTTGTGGCCTCCCTCTTGTTGTAGTTTGCAGAAGGCAAGAATCACTTTTACCTCCTACTCATTAGAGAAAGACATGGCGACTGGGACGAAACAAAATACACTTTAAACATTTGCACTGACGTTGTCAATTCGCTTTTGTGGTGATAGGCTTTGTGGCAAAAAAAGAAAGAAAGAACAAAACCATCCGTGCGCTTTATCTATGCTGAGAGAACAGCTATCACATCTTGTTTCCAACTGACACCAAACGCGACGTGTTACTTCGGCCGGGACGCGGCAGATAAGGAACCAGCTCGATCACGATGTTTTTTTTTTATTTCCTTTATTTCGTCCTGGCTAACTCAGAGGGGGCTTGTTCGAGGGCGCTGCTTTATGATGCGGGTGAGAGCGCAGTCATATGGTATTTTTCATATTTCCAGGGGTTTATTGATCGTCGGAAAAAATGGTGCCTAATTAGTACGTCACTAAAGATACTGCAGTTAGATGTATATTGGCTGTGCTTACAAACGCTTCACTGACACTTTGATAATTAGGGTATTAAGTCTTTAGTTAAAATATTATAAAAATTGTCTAAATAAATCACAGTAATAAAACATTACTGGCAGCTACTCTACTGTGCTGGAAACAATATGCACTAGGTTTTCTTCGAGTAACGCTATTCCTCCTTTTTTTTAAAATTAAGTGCATGACAGTTAAGTCGGACACCCACTATATATTTATAACCTCTGCATGCAAGTGACGAGGTTTCCATTCCTAATAAATGTAAATTATGAGAAGAGTTGTTTTTTCAGCATTGCTTAATGGAAACAGAAGCGATACTGAGACCCATATAATTCACGTGCATTTCACACGCCGTTGATAAGACTCTGCCGAAGGGGTCAATAAAGTCTACAGGTATTTTTCAGGGTAAAAAAAATATAAAGCACGCAAAGCATTTTGAAGCGAGGTGAACATACAGCAACATATTCATTCTCTATGCATAAGCAATCTTTATCTTTAGGAATAATTGTTAATTGGCTACCTCCTTCTCTTTAAAAATATAATAAACTTTGTCCTGTGTATATACTTAAACATATTCTGTATGTGCATGGTGTTTATAGTAGAAATTTAAAACAATGTTGCCGTGAGAAAATACGGATGAGGCAGCCGCTGCTAGTGCTTCTAATGCGCTTCTTCTCCTATTGTCAGGATTTGCAGAACTAAAGCAAAGTATGAATTAAAAGACGTACACGTCCGCCCCAACAATGATTCAGTAAGCTGTTAGCCACAATAAAATTTAAGTGATAATGTTGAAGCAAGTCAAAAGAAACCTCAAACGATGTGGGTGCCAAAACTCTTGCATAACAAGGTGTGGGAGGGGGGGCAGGCTTGGGCATCACCGGGGAGGCTCAGCCCCGCCCCCCTCGGAAAATTCTTCAGGAGGCTCGGGCCCCGGAGCCCCTTCCCCCCTCCCCCCCAACCGTAGTCGGCGCCTATGGTTCCAAACATGGTGAAGCTTGTGTTCACAACAATGCGAAATATTGTGAACAAAGAATAAGGGCGATAAAGACACTTTCCTCCAAGTCAGGTCAATGCAAACAATTAGCATACACAAAGGTATCGATAATTTGGAGTAAACACTTTGAAAACGTATTAAATAAAAAATTAAAAAAAAGCAACTTAACATGAACAGGCATTGGCATGAAAAACAAATACCGATATATTAATTTCATTTTTTTTTTCAGCTGAGGCAGTACGGAAATACACTTAGTTAGTTTTGAGATAAACATATCAGTTGACCTACTACTAACGACGTGTTCGTGTAGTGCATTCCGCTTTCGTATTGGTTTTGGGAAAAACGAGGTTTTAAATGTATCACTGTGGAACCTACATTCTTTTAAGTGTCTACTATGTTTCTTCTAGTGGATCTGGTGTCTGATAACGATAGAAATCGACAGCTATTTCCGTCTACTTACTTCATTATTTAAAAGCTGTAATGGGAACTTGAAACGTAGAAGCTCTGCACGTTTGCTTATGGTGAAAAGACCTGCTCTCGCAAGTAGGTCAGAAGGTGAATCACAACGTCGATATTTGTACACAAATCAGATTTCTTTCCTTTGTACTGCTTCTAATCTATCAATACATTTTTTCATTTGTGGTAACCAAAATGCTATATTCAAAAACTGAGCGAACTAGCGATGTATATGCTAATAGTCTTGTACTTGGTGAAGCAGTCTCAATTGAGGGTGTTAATGAGGAAGGAGCGGAAAAGGCCTTAAATGAAATACATGCTACCTGTTTATCCCATTTTAAGTCTGTGGAAATAGTTACCCCTAGGTATTTGCAGTAGTCAACGACCTTTATTGCTATTTCATCTATGACGTAGGTGAATTTCATAGATTTCTTCGTTCTTGATATTGTCATACAGACAGATTTATTTAGATTAATATTCATCTGCCATGATCGGCACCATTTAGTAACGTTCGTAAGTGTATTATATTCAGAATAACCTGGTCTGTTGTGCAATTGACTTTTTCATATAATATACAATCATCTGCGAACATTCGGACTGTCAATGCTGTATTCTCAGCTAAGTGATTAATAAAAATGAGGAAAATAATGGGTGCCAGTACTGTGCCTTGCGGCACTCCAGATAGAACCGGAGAGGGTTCGGGTGAGTAGCCCTCGTAGTGAGTGCACTGGGTCCGGTATGAAGGGTAATTCTTAATCCATTTTGTGATCTTGCAACTGCCAAATAATTTATAAACTTTCCGGAACGACTTGGTGTGCGATACTCCGTTGAACACTTTCGGTAAATCAAGAAATATAACGTCAGTTTGCCCGCAGTTATCGACGGAGGTTGCGAAGTCATGGATTGTTTCTTTTAGTTGTGCTGTCGTCGACCGGCCTTTTCTAAACCCATGTTGATTCTCACACAGAAGATCGTTGTCGTCGACGAACAACATAATGTGTTTGAGAATAATATGCTCAAATATTCTGCAAGCAGTACAGGTTAAGGAAACCGGGCGATAGTTAGAGCGATTTGCAGTATCTCCAGATTTATGGATCGGTATAATTTTGGCGGTTTTCCACTCACGCGGTAATTCACCTGGGTTCATAGACTTTTGATAAATAAGTAAAGGGTATTTGGCCATCAACTCGGCGTATCTTTTCAGAAAAGTATTTAATATGTCATCAAATTCACAGGATTTTTTCTCATTAATGTTAAGCAGTAGTGAAATGATCGCTGGTTCCGTAATAATTATCTCGCTCATTGGTTCCCTTGTAGTCCTTTCATCAGTTCCTACTTAGGGTAAAACGCCATTATCCACGATAAAAACAGACATGAAATATTCATTAAACAGTTCTGCTTTCCTTAAAGCTTCAGTGTGTGGTAGGCTGCTTTTTTTGTGAATTCATGAGTTTAAATATCACCAAAATTTACGGGGCGCCGTTCTGATAAGGTTATTTAAGGTAACATAAAGGCATCTATCTTTAGCTACTTCAATATATGATTTCGGAGAATGTGAGAGTTTGTAGGTTCGTTCAGCTAAGTGAGATTCGCCAGACCTTTTTTTTTTATTGAAATGAATATTAGGAGAGGTTGGCGCCTTTATGGTGGCACCGGCTACTCCTTGTCACTCGGAAAAGGAAACAAATTTGCGTAAAAAGAAAGAATAGCGACACAAAGTATGGCACTCACTAGAACACTGGATGAATACAAAATATACAGTCCAACAGTACATGAGTCGCAAAGTTCTGTGCATTAGTTCAGTCCACCTACGCATATATAAAGTCAGATATCTTGAACACACAACACATGTAATGCGCTGCAAGTACAGAACAGAATTATACATATTGCGTAAAAGTCGCGATCACCACATAAACCAATTATGAACCACGAACAACGTTTGTGTTACTCATTTAGCGTATTTGGATCACCTGATACCTAATATTTTCCCAAAATGCTGGTGTCCTCTAAAAACTTTTTCAGAGCAAGAAGCGCTCTTTTTTGAAGGCCCGCAGTTGGCCATGGGCCAAGTATCTTTTTAGAGTGAATGGTCTTCTGTCTAATATCAATAAATTTGCTTGCAGTACCCTTCTTTGTGGATCGTATTTCGTGCACTCCAGGAGATGATGATGCACATCTTCGTCTGGATGGCCACAAGAACACTGCGGACTAGAGACACGTTTTATCCTGTACAAGAAGTGTTTTGTAAATCCAGTACCAAGACGCAGGCGGTGTAGCAATGTTTGAAATTTTCTGTTGTCTCTTAGATTTTCCGGCATTTATAAGTTTATACATGGGTCTATAAAGTATAACTCCGAGTTTTTAGTTTGCTGATCAAACCAGGTAGCTTTGCTGAGGCGACAACAAATCTGTCTCAGGAGCAGACGGACTTCACTACGCAAAAGGGGAACATTGGTTGTCTCCGCGTTATTGTGCGCCCGATTCGCAGCTGCGTCAGCTGCAGTATTGCCAGGAATATTTCAGTGCCCAGGTATCCACTGGAATGCAATTACGTGGTTCATTGCGCTTGCTTTTGTAAGTTCTTTGAGTGTCTCATACAATAGCAAAGTGTTCAAAGAATTTTTCTTATTGATCTGTAGTAATGTGAGAGCGGCTTGGGAATCGCTAAAGATAACCCATTTTTGCGAATGTTTTTCTGATGTTATGAAACGCAAAGCACACAGGATTGCAAACAGTTCTGCCACGGTGGAAGATGTCTCTCGGGATAATTTAAATGTTTGCTCTAGCGCTAAATGTGGAATGACGAATGAGTCGAGGCCTATTGATAAATTTTCTTAGCATTGCAATCCTACGTTTCGTATGTATTATATCGCGGGTTATCCATGGGTTCTTTTTATGCACTCTCTTTCTTCTTACGGGAACAAATGATATCAAACAGCTTTGAACAATGTTCGTGAAAGATAGCCATAAAACATCTATTCGAATTGTATCATTTCCGAAATCTTTTTCGAAAAGAAAAGCCGTACAAGAGCCTTCAAGAAAATCAATAGTGCTGGCGTCATCAGCGTTTCACTAGTCTAAGATATTCGTGAAAAGCTCCTCCTTACTCTTTGGTGAGTGTAATAATACAGAACACTTCGTTGCTATATGGTCTGATACACATTCCATTACTTCCCACGTGATACTGTCTGAAAGGACATTGTCACTGCTAAATATCAAATCCAGAATGCTGCGGCTTGTGGCAGTGATGCGACTGCGTTCTCGAATAATCTGTCGTAAACAGAAGTTGAATGATATCTCAAGCAGTGCTTCCACGGAGGCTACTTCTCTGTGTCCGCTACAATTCGAATCCCAGTCTATGTCAGGAAGATTGAAGCCTGCAGTAAGAACGATTTGCTTTGTGTTTCTAAGATGATTTTGCAGATATTCTGTTAAGGCTTGCAATCCATCTACTCCCGACTTAGGTGCGCGATACAGTGTTCCCGCCGCAGCAGAAAAGTTAGCTTTCGTGATCCTACACCAAAGTGCCCCGGCGCCTTCGATTTGTTTTAGGGGCGTTACCCGAGTGTCGTCTTTCAATAAAAGGGCTACTCCGCCGGCACGTGTACTTCTGTCGTTGCGTAGCATTACGCGTGGCCCGGTGGAAAGGTATCGCTGTTTGATATAAGCGGGGAGAGTCATGCTTCGGTGATAGTGACAACATCAAGACTATGCTCAAGAAGGAATGCTTCTAATTGAACCACCTTGTTTACGGCACTTCTCGCATTAATAATTTGGTGCAACCACCAGTTACACGAACTTGAACTCCATGCTGTCCCCGAGGCTCTTGCTGCTAGGCCTACGCAACTGTGTCCTGTAGAGTTCGTGCGACTGCCGCCGCAATCCACTACTTATGTTCTTTTGACGCCCTCTCCTTCTGTCGCTGACGGGGATTACGTTGCTTCCCTTATTATTGACATTGTCTTGGCACACACTGTGACCCTACCAAACACGGTTGTCGAAATTGTGAACAATGAGGCTTATCTGCCTGTGCTCAACTTCAGCTTATGCACCCTTGTTCTACCTTCCGGAATTGCGCTTGCAACGTTGTCATCCCTAAACGACTGCCAGATTTCCACGCTAACATCTGAAGCCCCTTTACGTCCTACGTGCGCAGCAGGATCCATAAGCCTGCCCCCCAGTGAATTCGACAAAATGATAGCCGCGGACCTTTCACCTGCACACGCTGCTGAACTTTGCCGTGCGTTAGGGTCGTATCAGGATGTTTTTGACTTGGACAACCGCCCGCTTGGCCAGACAACGGTTGTCATGCATCGAATCGACACCGGTGACGCCAACCCTATTCATCGTCGTCCGTATCGCGTTTCCGCTGCTGAACGGGCGATTATGCAAAAGCGAAGTCGACAAGATGGCAGGAAAAGACATTATAGAACCCTCGAGTAGCCCATGGGCATCTCCAGTAGTGCTCGTCAAGAAAAAAGACGGCGCCTGGAGTTTCTGTGTCGATTAGAGACACCTGAACATGATCACTAAGAAGCACGTATATCCGTTGCCTCGCACAGATGACGCCCTCGACTGCCTCCACGGAGCGAGTTATCTTTCGTCCATCGATCTGCGGTATGGCTATTGGCAGGTTGCAGTCGATCCTATGGACCCTAAATGACCGCATTTGTAACGCCTTACGGGCTATACCCTTCGGTCTATGCAATATACCAGCCACATTTGTGCGCATGATGGATTCGCTCTTTCGATGTTTCAAATGGTCGACCTACTTATGCTACCTGGATGACGTTATTGTTTCTTCAAGGACATTTTCCATCCATATTCAGAGCCTGTCGGCGATTCTCCAAACGTTCCGCAGCGTCGGTCTTCAGCTCAACTCATCCAAGTGTCACTTTGGTTGCCGCGAAATAACAGTGCTCGGTCACCTTGTTAATGGTGTAGGAACCCGACCTGACCCTGAAAAAATTCGCGCCGTGAAGCATTTCCCCGTACCTTCCTCTAGCAAAGACGTTCGGTACTTCATTGGCTTATGTTCTTACATCCCTCACTTTGTCAAAAATATCGCTACCATTGACCATCCGCTCACTGACCTGCTCAAACAAGATACGCCTTTCTCGTGAGACCGTAGAGAAGCTCATGCATTTTCTGCGCTTATCCGCCTCCTCACGACTTTTCCTCTGTTGGCGCACTTCGACCCTCCTGCTCCTACGGAAGTTCGGACGGACGCCAGTGGCTACGGAATCGGAGCGTCCTTGCCCAGCACCAGCATGGTCGTGACTGCGTCATAGCATACGCTAGCCGCCTGCTCTCTGCCCCAGAGCGCAATTACTCAATTACTGAGCGTGAATGCCTTGCCCTAGCTTGGCCGTCTCCAAATTTTGGCCGTACCTCTCCATGTCCATGACAGACATGCTCTCCATGTCCGTTGGCACCGACCACCGCGACGGGGATGTTACATAACCCTTTGTTACATTCGCCTATAATACGTCACGCTGCGAAACTGCAGGTTGTTCACCGTTTTATCTTCTTTTTGGCCGTGAACCGATATCCCCATGGATACATTACTCCCATCCGCTCAACAACAATCATCGGAGTACAGGCAAGATGCCATCGCAAAGGCGAACGCTGCACGTCATATCGCGCGTGACCACCTCATGATGTCGCAGACATCACAGAAGTTGCGTTATGATTGTCGCCCTAAGAATGTATATTACGCTCCCGGATCCTTAGTGCTCTTCTGGTCACCAACTCGACGAGTTGGTCTATCAGCGAAGCTACTACCACGCTGCAACGGTCCTTATCGCGTTCTGCGCCAAGTTACCGACGTGACGTATGAGATTGCACCAGCAAAGCCAATGTTACCTTCTACGCCGGTCCAGACTGATGTAGTTCACGTTGCTCAGCTGGAGCTGCATAACACGTCCGTTGATGCTACACTCTAGTCAACCCGGATGGTGCGAGTGTTTTCACCCGGGGCGTAATGCCGCGATACAGAAGACGTAGAGGTTTCTCCTCGCCATCTTGGCTGCTGTGACTCCTGCACTGCGCGCCTTACTTGTGAATATTTATAAATATACGTTTTTGTACAACAATATTAATGATGGTCAAGGTTTCTCATGTCTGGTAGGGTGAGTGGTTCCGTGCATTATTTAGTTTTTTGCGACTTCTACTCTGGTGTTCGTTTCCTCGTCCTAATAACTAATCCTTGACTCTAATTTTATCAAAGTGTAGCCTACCCTTTTCTTTTCTATCTCTGTTTGTCTTGTGGCTAACCAAGAGATTATTTTCTTATTTTCCTTACTCTCACTGAAAAGTGCTCGCTGATAGATACCTTGGAGCCTTTATCTATGGAGTCAACAAGCTTGAATATAACTGGTCTTGCTTTGTTTGGCGTTTTTGTACCAAGGCGATGGATACTTTCGGTGCCAGATATCTTCACCCGAGGGTGTCTCTAAGACGTTTGCCGGTAATTTCAGCCTCGAGAGTACCTGTAGTCTGATTTTCTGTCTTGCTAATGCCAAATACTGTTAAATTCGACCATCTGCTTCTGTTCTAAATTTCATCTATTTCTCTAGCCATGCGATCCATGCTGCGTTCCAGTTACAATACCTTTCCTTCAGCAGAAGTTATTGTATCTTCTAGAAGAGCAAGCTTGTCGAGCTTAGCATGTATGGCTATTAAGGATTCATTGGTTTTCTTTCACTCTTGTGTGGTACGTGACATCACTGTCACAGTCGCTTGTCCAAGCCCGTATCCTTCATAAACCGAAGTAGTCCCTTCGTCGCCTTCAGCTGCGATGTCTTCAGTCGGCGATATGTGAAAATGGTTGCAACTGACAATGGTCTACTGTCAAGGTGCGCTAGAACGGACGCCATGGACTGTCTCTGAACATTATATTCAGGACAGTCGCACAGAATGTGTTCCAGCGTCTCCTCGCAAAGACAGGCATTGCAGAGAGCGTTGTCGGCCATTCCAATGCGAAACGAGTAAGATTTCGTGAAGGCCACCCCTAGCCATAAGCGATAAAGCAGGGTGGCCTCACTTCGGCGGAGTCCGGTTGGCATACAGAGATGCATCAAGGAGGGCAGGTCGTGTTGATGATCGCTGCGGTTGGTCTGGCTGCTTGGTGTGCACCATAGAGAGAGCGTGATCTCCTGTGCAAGCACTTGAAGTCTGCTGGCGGCGTCGGAACGTGAAAGTGGTATGGCCTCTTCCTGTGTGTCTTCAAGAGCTGTCCGAGCGGCTTTATCGGCGTCTTCATTTCCGATGACGCCGCAGTGACTTGGCAGCCACTGAAACGTCACGTGATGTCCTTTCTCATGTGATGTATGAAGTAGGCATCTAATATCGAATACGAGCTGTTCAGATGGCCCGCGACGCAGAGCTGATAGTACAGATTGTAGGGCTGCCTTTGAGTCGCTGAAAATTGACCATTGTCGAGGTGGTTCCCGATTGACAAAACAAAGTGCAGCTCGAAGAGCAGCTAGTTCCGCAGATGTAGATGTCGTTGGGTGGTCAGTCCTAAAGCTGATGGTAATACCTCTTTCTGGGACGACTGCAGCACCGGACGAACACTGGATGTTTGTGGAACCGTCAGTATAAATATGTGCACTGTCTGCGTACCTCTCGTGCAGAAGAAGCAGAGACAGTTGTTTCAGCACAGGCGACGACAGCTCAGACTTTTTCCCGATTCCTGGCACGTTGAGATGGACTGTGGGGCTGACAAGGCACCAAGGGGGCATCGATGGTTTAGATGCAGCGGTGAAGCCCGAGGGAAGTTTGTCGTTGTACTTGACAATAGTTTTTGAGAATGATGCTTGGTGCCTGTCTGAAGGTAGTGTTGCAAGGTGGTGATAGGGGGCCCGTGCCAAATGTCTGATATGCGTTCTCAGGGTTTCCACCGTGATGTGAGTCTGCATTGGATGGTCCCGAGCAATCGCAATAGTTGCCTCAGTTGACGTGCATCTCGGCAAACTGTAACCAACGATGTGTGTGCCGTGTTATGTGCCCTCTATCTCTTCTCCCCATCTTTCATCCCCCCCACCCCCCTCCCATGTGTAGGGTAGCAAACCGGTTAGGCAAAACTGGTTAACCTCCGTGCCTTCCTTCTCCACTTTTTCCTTCCTCCTTCCTTGGTTTTCTTGTTTTCTTCATTCATAGTATTTAGATCAGAGGCAACATTTTGAATCTCTGCCAGGACTTCCTGAGTGTTAGGTCCGGGGGTTGTTGTTTATACTGCCAACCAGTAGCAACGGCAGCTTTAAAAATGGGGCACAACGGTTAACTGAACAGCACATTGGTCGAGGGAACGGCAGCACCAGGAGAAACACGGCATTACTGCGATACCATTTTCCAAAATATTTTCTCACCTGCAGAAGAAAAAACGAAGGGGTTTGAGAACCGCATGTTCATTGCGGCGCCGCCGTGCCCAATGCCGGAATCATGCAAGCTATCTATATTTTAAGCGTTACTCGTCGATGACGTCACGTAGCCTGGTATCACGGTATGTCGGTTGTCCAGTTGATATGCCAGTGTGTCGGTAAACAGATCGGCCCATGAAGTGTCGCAGAATTCCGCGCCTGTACTTCCATCGACGGTTCATTCGGAAAGTTGCAGAACGTGCAGCTGGTTGCAGGTTGTAAGTCGTACTCTATGAATTTTCTGACGCACTTTACTTTGAGAAATCCAATTACTTCAATAACCAACTTGCGCTAGGCGGAGGGCCTACCAGAATGAGGAGGTATGCTGTGCTAACGGTACCGCCAACTAGTGGCCGCGGCCACTCAGACAGACCTCAAACGGCAGCTGGAAAAGGGCATGTGTCTTTCAGTTCCCGCCTAACAGGTTTATGTCTTCTCGTATGTTTGAATAACCATCCGGGGCTATCATGTCTGCAGCTTGTGTTTAGGTCGTACTTTACGCATTTTTCTGACGCACTTTAGATGGAAATTTGTATTTAGTTAAATAATGCACTTGCTCTTGGTGGACGGCTTAGAAGAACGAGGATGTATGCTGCACTGCTGCACACGAATGCGTGTGTGACTTATGTCGCTTGTCGTGGCGGTGCTTGTGCAACGTCGTCTAACGTGTGCACCATCTTCGCTGAATACATCCCGTTTCACAGGGTGGAATGAAGGCGGATTTTTTCTGATCGTGGATGGCAGCAGTGAGAGAAGTCTTTCCAGCCTTCGTAGCGTTTCCTACTACGTTTCAAGCGGGGTAGCACGTGCAAGAGTGCTAGTTTTCATTAGGCCAAGGACACAGGAATTAAACGGGCGAATAGCCAACTTTACCACTGCCTTCGGCGTCGGCACTTATCTCTGCATACGTTTCTACTTATCATTCTTCTCTCAACAAGCGTGAAACATCGTCTTCGTCCTAGTGGTGTCGCTGCGTATAAGTCTCGCAGTCTGCATTCACATGAACTACATTCTATTTGCTTTTTAGGCATAGCTTGTGAGCGACGTAGTGTACAAATATAAACACTACATGAAATTACCGGCTGCATAGGATGAAAATTAAGGCAATTGTTCGCAGTGCACTTAATTCTATAGCATTTATAAACAGGTTCACATAGATTCCAACGCGATCGTTGGATCTGCAGTTCTTCCTTTTTTCTTTCTGTTTAGTTTATGCGCACAGTCATGGGCATCGGGGTGCAAAGGGAAGTAGAAATTCAAGAATGCAGTTCGAAAGGCCGCGTTTGTGCAGGCAGTGTAAGCTTGATAAGTGTGATTGCAGTGAGTCACGGTGCGGGCGATTCAACGTTGTAGCGAAATGGTTACAAGAATACGCGCAGAGAGAAAACCAGAGTAAAAAATTCGAGGATACGTAAGCACTTCTTGTGAGTTGTGAATGCGAAACATTGAAAGCCGCTGAGCGGTCCTTCGAGTTCTGAACTCATCGCGGGCAAGCGAGCGGGTTGGGACACTTGGCGCGTTTTGATTTAGCGTTACCGAGGATCATTTAGAACGCAGGCCAGAGGTTGCGCGGTCAAGGAACGCGCCGATAACACAGGCTTCCGAGAGCGAGGGTGACGTGGCGTCGCGGTGATACCCTCTCCCTCATGCATCATCTGGCGCGCTAACTCAGGAGCAGGTGTTTACTTTCGCCCGCTCTGCTCCGTCGGGGCGCCCTCGTGACGTGGCGTCGCAGTCAATAGGATATTTGGTACCGTTTGGCTCCTACAGGTGACAGACACCGGTTTTCTCGCTCGATTGGTCATTTGACTCTTTCGCATCAAAGCACTTGCATATATGTGGAAAATGCCAAACTGTGGTGTGAACTGCATTACTATCGTCATTTTGTGCCCACTGCAGGACATAGGTCTCTCCCAGAATTGCCCAATTAGCCCCGCCCTGAATCGTTCAACTCCGTCCGATGCCCGCGAATTTCCTCATCTCATCACGCCGCCTAACCTTCTGCCGTCAATGGCTCAGTATTCCTTCTCTTGGCCAAGTCCATTCGGTTACCCTAACAGATCACCGCTTTTCTGCTGTGCCAATCAAATGGCCAGGCTAGTTCTTGGTCTTAATCTCAACTCTATTATCAGCTCCTTACATATATCCTCTCTACTCAACACTGCGCTCTTCCTGTCTTATAACGTCTCCTAAGGTTATGCTTATCGTTTTCCATTGCTCTTTGTGCTGTCCATACTGTCTTCTACATCGTCCAAGTTTAAGCCGCACCCGCGGGGGTAGCTTAGCGGCTACGGCGTTTGCGGCGATGGCATAGCGGAAAAAACGCCTTGTACCAGGCGTTTTCTTTTTGTTTTTTTTTATTAACTAGAAATTTAAAAAATATGTCTGTGGCAGATAGCAGGATTCTAATCCTTGAGCTAAATTACTCGATGAGGGGGCCATTACCTTTAGGAGAAATCAAAATACCTAATTTAATAATTAACATAATTACAATAATTACCTTTTTAATAATTACCTTACGGCCCATATTTCATTGTACAAATTACAGACGGTGAGTACGCAAGAGATATCCACTTGGAACGAATTCTCAGGACTGCACGAGCTTCGAGATATTAATTTTCAGTTTCCGACGAAGTGCATTAGCGTTCCAGTTACTTTTAAGCTTCAATGCATGAAACAGCGTTTTCGTAAAGGATGTAGACCAACATCGTATTCTTTACTGCAAGTTTGACGGCGCATATCTCGAAACCGGTACCACGCTCAATTTTAGGTCCAAGTCGATATGCCTTGCGAGCTGACTGGCTACGATTCGTACATTGAAATATGTGCCGTAAGTTAATTAATCGTAAACTTAACTAGCGTAATAATGTTATGAAGTCAATTAAGCATGTTGTTTCTCGTAGAAGTAATGACTGCCTCATCTAGTAACTTAGCTCAGCCGTTAGAATGATGCTATCTGCTACCGGCAATCTCTAAAAATTTGGTGCATCTAGAAAAAAAGGAAACGCCCTACATAAAGCATGCAACAGAAGAATTGAAAGCTGGACGACCTGGTAGCAATTCATATTCATACTGTCGATTGCGCCCAAATTATTTGTTTAAAGTATGCTGCAATGAAGCGTTTTCATATTAAATCAGATGACAGGATACAGGATCTGCATCTATAAATAGTACCAAACAGTACCCACCGCCGAATGGCGTGTGTAATCAACATCTTGTTGCGAGTTTTAATGTTTACTCTCAAAAGTTTTACTGTCTGAGACATACAGGTGCGCTGCCCACTGTTACGTCCCCCGCTGACTGGATTAGTTGTCGCATCTTTGCTTCAATTTAATGTTTGTTCGTCTGCGATCGATGATGGAAAGTATTCGAAAATTATTCGAAAAATATTGGAATTTTCAAATTGTGAGTATTCAAATCGAGGACCAAACTCTAATAGTGAGTATTTGATTCGAGGACCAAATAGAACAAGACAATATTCGTTTCGTTGTTCGAAAGTTTCGAATATTCGCACACCCCTATAGTTTAGGGTTTATTTGAATGTCACGGACATTCAGGCGGACGCAGACAGCAGGCGATTTGGCTCGACGGGGTCCGCGCCCGCCGTTACATGGAAAACAGAAGTATGCACACCTGGGCAATGTGACAGGTGCCAACAAGCTCTCGAAAGGTGTGGATACCCAGAGAATACACCACTTGCACGTTTCTATATAAGTGAATACGATAGACGGACAATTGCAGTACCTTTCGTTGTAGTTCTGTTACGCCAAATCAGATATTAATTATGTAATGAAACACCATAAACAACCGCAAAGGAATGCTAAACAATTCTGTAAAATTTTAGGACACACCAAGCGATGCCGGACAACAAAACTAACAAGCAACATAACAGTGCAACGGAGGCATAAATACGTCGACTTTTTTTTTCGAGTTGTTGCTTTCGAGCTGTGGCGAAGTGCACTGCTCTTGCCAACGTGCGATTCTGATGTGTTTCCGTCGTTAATTGTCGTCTGGTGATCGAGCGCCCCACACCTGGTAGAATACTCACTGTTTCATTCTGGCTCAATGGGTGTCCCCATTTTTTCAAATGTATATTTTTGCAGTAGTAGTTTAGTTGAGATTTCGGGATAGCCGGCCCTCAATAAAAGGCCTGGCTTCCTGTATTCTACATTTAAACTAAAAAAAAAAAGATTCGAGTAGATTGCGCGTCAGGGACGCAGCCGCAGTGCGGAACGTGAACTGTTTTGTGCGTGCGATATAGAGGGTGTACGGTAACTACAGGGCATAGAAATGGCGTAGCTAAATACGAAGTTTACATTTATTTACGCATTATAAAATTTACATGCCTAACTCACATTGCAGCTATACGGGGTGGGTGGGGGGGGGGGGGGTGAAATCTAATTTCACAGTCATTGTCACTTCCAATTCGTAGTGGACCCGTTCGTTTCGCAAAAGCTGTAGGAGCACTATAATGCGCATAAATGACCTCTCTACTGGTGGTGCCCGAGACTGCCCTGTACCGCTCGACCCTATACTGCACTGACGGATGGATGGTTGGGGCTCCTGCGCCTGCTCCCTATGGACATGCAGTAAGGCTAAGTGCCGGGCGAGTCGGTACATATTGAATAATTAAGGCATCGCCCTGTACACTTCTCGTCTCTGTGTATGCGCCTAGTTTGCTGGTTTATTTCTTCGTTCACTACGGAGACGGTCACGCGGCCCACTATGGTCAAAAGGTTGGACGAAGGCTGGCATCCCCACATGTCTTGCTGCCCGAGTTTGTACGCGCCATTTCTGGACGCTGCGTGTCGAACGCAGGGGCGCCATATCCGAGCAAGGGTGAAATTTCTGCAGCAAATTGCACGCTTGTAAGCATAACAACTCCCGATCAGCACAGGTTTAGGGTTTGATGGATTATACCGGTTATACCTACTACGGCAGGGTGAGCTCTCTCAAACGCGACCACCCCCGTTTGGGTCGACAAACGTATCGCTGAGGCATACGCCTCTGTGAACGCCGCGCACGAGGCCATTTTTAGCTCCGATTGCGACATGCTTGATACGGCAACGGCGTCACCTGCTCATGCCACATATGTGAACGATCTGAAAATGGCTTCTTTCCCCTACGCAACGATACCAAAATAAGGTGTGCGGGTGGTTACGGTTCCGAATATAAAAGCGATATTAGTGTTACCTCTTCTCGTACCCGGCGGGTTTAGCAAGTGACCGCCTGTGTTAACCTAAATAAAAGACGTTTCACGTGAAAACATGTTAGGCTGCAGCGAGAACATGTTTTTTTTTTCATTGTGTGTGTGCGTAGCGAGATCGAACTACAATCCTTGCGGAACTACAAGTGCGTGTTGTTGTTTTTACGAAAACCTACAAATACCCACGCTCACCCGCCTGAAGAACAAAAAAAAAATAATAAGAGAGGAGCAAACAAGGTGAAAACACGACACCCACAAACACAGGAGGAGCACTACTCAGCCAAGACTTTCAGTTGCGTGAAGCAAAACTATCCTCAGTAGCGTGAATCTCGCGTCGACTAAAATGCCGACTATTCGGGAACGAGTATACTCAGATAAAGCTGCTGGCACTTGCTCAGCACCCCTGAATACAGAATGCTAAATTTGGGGCTCTGTAAAAGTGGCAGGTGTTCAACCGTTTCGCTGCAGTGTCTGTATACATGCTACCCGCACAGGTATCCGCGCTTGTCCTTACTAAAGTCCTTAGATCGGCTTTTTAGTTTTTTTTAAATAAAGCTCAGAAAGGGCCTTTAGTCCTTACCACTGGGTGGACCCCCTGCCGCAATAACGCAACCTACTATGATCAACTTGAGCAGAAGGGCCTTGCGCAGCGGATGCTGTTGCGACTTCGGCTTGCGACCCGGACTTCAATTGCAATACCGTGCCCGAAGGAGACGATGCGCGACTGCGTGTGCCCTGGCAACTACAACGCTGTCACACTTGGATGACTGTGCTGCAGAGGGATCCCACCCTTATAAACCCTTCCGACGGCAGCTCGTCGCCGTTATACCCTCCGGACTGTTCTGAACCGGCGTGTAAGCCCGCTCTCAAACGCACTGCAGAAGTGCCAGCAAGTGCTCTTTGCATGCGCGCACTTCAGTCTGCAACGAGGAGTTGCTCAAAATCGTAAGCGTAAAACCAAGCCCCTTGAGCTTGCCTGATTCTACCCGCGCAAGTCCCGAATCTGACCCACATTATGTGCTTTTGCGGATGCTCGATGAATACCTTAATGGACGAATTTTGAGACTATACTAAAAAGACGCGTCAGAATGATCTGCGCTTCTAGTTATTTACTTTCACACATTCTATTTTCCTATCTATGGAGAAAAATATCTACATAGAACAGATATGTACGTTGCGTTACATTTTGAGTGCATGCTTCTCCAAAAGGCGGCAATCTATTGCAAGTGGGCCCGCTCAATGCGATATACACGGGTTATATTTGCAATTAGATGCCGTCTGAAGGTGTTCCCTAAAGAAAATTAGCTGCGAATTTCTGTTATATTAATGAGTGCATAGTGATGGCCACGTAGAGGCTGATAGCTGCCGTAGCTAATGATAGGGCGGTGAAAAAAAGAAAAGGTTGCCCCATTATCTGGCAGGGCACTGAGACGTCCCATGATGTTGCCCGTAATGTTTTCATCGTATTCATCGAGCATCCGTAATACTATCTCCTGTGGGTCAGATTTAGGACTTGCACGGGTTGAATCAGTCAAGCTCAAGGAGCTCGATTTTACGGTTACGAGTTTACGCAACTCCTCGCTGTGGACTGATGTGCGAAGAGCACTTGCTGCCACTTCTGCAGTGCGTTTGAGAGCGGGCTTACACGCCGGTTGAGAATAGTCCAGACGGTATGACGGCGACGAGCTGCCGTGTTTCTGATTTGGTTGGTTCTTTCTGTCGGTCCGATTTTCATCTTCTATTAATTTTTTTTAATATAGAGGACCCAATTAGTAATTTTCGTGCCAGCACTTGGACGTCAGTAGTTCTTACTAGTCGCAACCAATTTCATTCCTAATGGCGGTTAGCGCAAGGAAAGCCATTTGTGCGCTTAAAATCTCACTCGGAGAGGGAGGGGCCCGCAGACTCGCCTTCCGACGCGCAGCGGCAACAGAACCGCGTTTCAACGCGCGGCTCGGAGCTATGCGTGCACGGTATCGCACGCACGGTGCTGCCCCACAAACTGATGCAGACGCGCGCTTCAGTGCAGCTCATTACAGGCCGGTATTAGCAGCGCCTGCGCGCTTCGTTTTCTGTGGCAAACTTGGCGATGGCCCACTTTTGGCTCGGAGCGGATCGCTATCACGGAAGCAATCCGGCGCTAAAATTGCCCGGCATCGGTGACGAGAGCCTATAAAGGAGCGCTGTTCATCACGGCCCGTCCCCAATTATACGGCCAGCGCCAGCTCAGACTCTGCCGGGCCTGAAAATTAGGCTCTTCTTTTCATCAATTTGCTTCTTTCTTTTGGTCGTTTGTTTCCTTCCCTGCAACGGCTTTCAAATTAATGTCTGCGCGGCGACGTATACATGTCGGTGATCCGCGTTTGTCAACGTAATTGCGCTTTTGGAAGCGCGCGCAAAGCGTATTGCGGCGCGGCAACCGAATTTCGGCCACCCCTGACCTTATACGGAAGAGCGTGCGGTCAATGACCGCGCGGGAGGGGGCGGAGGACGGGGGGTCGACAGCAGAGAGAAGAGCCCGGACCATCTCCCCAAAGTTCAAGAGGTCGTGTTCTACTGGAGAATGAGTGGCACGCACTCCTCTCCTTGCGAAAAGAGAGAGTGAGAGAGAGAATAGGGGGCAATGATTGGCAGAATTGCGCACCGCTTGCCGTCTAATGAAAAGCTGTTTAATTGCCGAGCATCAGTTTTCCTGCTTCGCTGTACGGCCGCTTTATTTCTCTTTTTCAAGGGGCCAGGCTGCGCTTTTTTTTTTTCGCCCCCCCCCCCCCCCCCACCAACTTGCCTCCATCTATAGTTTCTTCAGCCCTAGTCGTAAAAAGCGCTCCGCGGTACTCTGCTTAATGCTTTTTTTTGCGTGTGCAAGTTCGAATCTATTCGTTCGTGCGTTAATGTAACCGGCAGTGCACTGAAGCCGTTAGGAGACCTTCGGGCTTATCGACTGTCGCTCGCTGTATATTGTGCAATGTTCTTGCAGGCATCGAAGCTCGAACCGTCTTTGCCTACTGCACAGTCGTTACTGCTGCAAGTTCGTTTCATGGATTCAGCGTCCCCTACGCAATATCGGGAACCACATGCGTGGAATGAAAAAAAGAAAAAAGCGAAGTTGACGTGCACGTTCGATTATTCTTTGCTGGATAGAGTTTCCACAGCGTAGCTTCCACAGGTCAGCTTTCACAGTGACAATCGGGCTTCATAACGCCCACCTCTTTCCTTATTTGTTTATTTATTTGTCAGTTTGTTTATTTGTTTATTTATTTTGCTGTTGTTCGAGCACACTTCTTTCAAAAATATCGCCTTTCAAACATGAAGCGATCCACCCTCTATAGGGGCATTGTAACTGAAGAAGTGGATATTGCTCGCAACGGGAACCACAAATGTGCAATACACTTGTGTGGTTTCTTAACTATCCACTTTCGGGGAGATACAGAAATCGCGTAAAGTTGAAGTTGAGCAGTAGTTAACTAATGTCGACTTAGCAGAAATACTATTATAGACTAACACAACTTTCGAGATGTTCGCCCGCCAAATTTCGCTAAATGATTCGATAGCGTTGCAATTGATATTGTACCGAGATACCAGAGGAAAGGTTTCGCGAAACTGTTAATTGTAACGGCAATGCATTTCGCAGCTCGTGTTAGGGATGGATATCGCGAAAGTGCTCCCAGACTGAGCATTTACGCTGGGCCGACATGACTTCAATTCTGCGGTGCTTCAATTTCGCAATTTTTCGCTTCTGCCATAGAAAGTATAATTACCAAGGTAATTGGTGAATCTTTTAATTAGCTACCTGGATACGCTTGTTTTGTAAGCGATACCCGCCTTTTGCAGTGATTCGCTTGGACTGGCCCGAATTACGCTGTATATGCTGCGCGCGATTAAAAAAAAAGTGTGTTTCGTTCGAAATGAAACAGATAACAATAAACGTGGTATGTAGAAACGACTGCCCGTCCATTCTCGTAATGAAACTGCTTAGTCGCCATCCTTGAGCAAGATCGACACTTAGTCTAGTTTTTCACTGATACGTTTTGGCTCTGACCTGCGGTGCTAAAGTAGAAAATGTTGGTACTACATGCGACGTTTTTTATAGCGCGGTCAGAGCGCAAGGGCACGACCGGAAAGAAGGTGCCGTTAATCACCGCACTCGCAGAATGACCTACGCGGACTAGTAAGGAGGGAAGCGGACACTTTTGCAGGCACAAGGAACGCGCATAGGGCCGCGCCCAGCACCCTGGAGTTCCTGCTAACTTTAATACATTCGTGTGCGGTTCACTGCGACTTGCGGACGCTTTCAAGAACGCAGGATACATGTCATATGCTGACAACTTTCCTCCGCCTATATTCGCGCTATACGGTTTTTCCAAAGCAAGCGCTACAAAGGCAGCCCGTGTCAACATTAGCGAATGGCCTTTCTTATCCCTAACCCCGTTTTTTTTTAAATATCTCTTCCAACGATTCTATATGGCAGCTCGGACCCATCCTTATAAGCGTCAACTCACAAGCCCAAAAGGTAAAAGAAGCGAATGGTGGAAGCCCAGACGAGTTGTTGCAAGTTCAGCGCTGTGGTGTACTCTTTACCTCGGTCCCTGTTGTTCTCTGCGTGCGCTGTTTTTAGTTCCTCAAAGATGCACCAACAAACCCAAGTCTCTACTCTTCTGGGCCCGTTTTCGCAAAACCCCATTACGCTACGATTGTTCGCCAGAGAAAATTTCAGCCAATCCTGATGCTGGACGTATTATCAGCAAGGCGGCCAGCCAATGGCAAAGACAAAGCACTTACGAACGAAAAGCTTTGTGAAGCCCAATCTACCTGGTCACCTGCGTATAATAGTCCTGCTTCCCACTGACGATAATAGATGCGTTCGCGCGCCGGTATAATCAAGGACGCACCGCGAGTTATTATTCGCTCTAATTGGGCCACTAATTACGCAACCGCGGCGAAGGCCGCCCAAGTTCCGCCAGTTGCGTAAGCCGAAACGGGTGCTCCTCCTCACAACTGGGCGCTGAGATGGCGAAGGAAGCGCGCGCGTTCATTCAGTGGGCCACGAGGGAAGACTCCGGGTTCAACGATCTCCGTCCGTAGAAATGCCACCAGGGCGCGAACCCGGCGTGCGTGTTCTGACGTCACACCCGGAACGACGGTGGCGGCAAGCGTCGCGTTTGCGGTCGTTCTCATTGAAGCTGCAGGCGCGCCCAACTCTTGCCCCTCGGCTTCGTTTTGTTTTTGTTTTTTTTTCCTTTTCTTGCATCGATCCTCCGTGCACGCCGAACTTTGCGAGCGCGTTGATTCAGCGCTTCAGGAAAACTCTGGGTGATTCAGTCGTTTCGTCTGATGATCCCGACAATCGGCTCCTTTTTTATCCTTCCGCACTACATTCATTTGTTAACAAAGGGTACGTTTGATACATACATATATATATATATATATATATATATATATATATATATACACATACACAGGGTGTTTCAGCTAATTTTAGCCAGAGTTTACAAGTATGCCGATACATTCTAAGACGACGCCACCAAATGCATGTTGCTCACTTTTGTATGTGGTGTGTCGCGGTATTTTTTGCAACCTCCCGAAGTGTCACCTTCATAGGCTTGATCCATCCTTAAAGCTACAAGTGCCATCAAATGTTTCCCGCTCTGAGGCGACAGTATTGTGCCGCCTCTGGCTCGGTGTGGCATTTAGGAAGGCCTATCTTTCCGCATTGGAATGGGGGATACGCCCATGTGCGACTCTTGTGGAATCATAGAAACGATTGAAGACATCCTATGCATCTGTCCTCAGTTACGACATCGAGCGTGAAGCTCTCCGGACAGCACTGAAGCAGCTGGACTCTAGACCACTTTCGGAAATTAAAATCCTTGGACCATGGCCGTACGCGTCGATGGCACAGAAAGCGACGAAAACGTTGTTGAAATTCCTCAAGTCGACAAGTCACGGCAACCGTGCGTAGACTTGGTGGGAACATTCAAATGTACGCGAAACTGTGCTCTCTCTATCTCTTCTCTCTCTCTCTTTTCGTCCCCGTACCCCTTGCCCCAGTGCAAGGTAGCAAATCGGACGTGCGTCTGGTTAACCTCCCTACCTTTACTGTCTTCTCTCTCATTCTCTTTCTTTCTCTCTCCTTGTATTGTGCTTAATTAGATAATTAGTCAAGATTGATTAGTCAACTTCTGAAGCAACTACGCTAGGAAATATATTCCAATTCGAAAGTTGCAGAGCGGTTTGCAAAATCTCCGAATAAACTGATTCTGTCTTTCCATCTATTAGGTATTAGTGTTTTTCAGCTCACTAATGATACCCGCGAAATACAAGGGAAGAAAATACCACGTGACATGCCCGCTTGCGTGTCGTGATTGCAGCGCTCCCAAACGTTTCTCCTACAAACGAACGTAGCACCTAGCAGGGTTTGCTGTGGCTTAAAGGGCGACAGGGCAGTGACGTAGGCGTTGGCTGTGCGATTTACGCCCCCGATATGCTTCCCTCGCGGCGGTTCGTGATAACGATAAGCAGGCGCAGCGGCAGCACAGCCGGCTAAATGCTACGTTCGTTTCTACGCGGAGCGTTTGGTAGCGCTGCAATGACGGCGCGCAAGCGGACATGTCACGTGGTATTTTCTTTTATTTCGCGGGCACCTGCAGTAAGCGGAAAAACACCAATGCCTAATAAATAGAAAGTGAGAAACTGTCTAATCGGACGTTTCGCAAAGCGCACTACAACTCACCAATTGGAGTCTCTTTCCATATTCTCCCTTTAGAAGGTGGTTTAGAAGTTGACTAATTATCTAATTAGGCAAAATAAACAAAATAGCGTAACACACCACATACAAAAATGAGCAACACGCATTTGATCGCCTCGTCTTAAAGTGCATCGCCATATTTTTAAACTCTGGCTAAAGTTAGCTGATACACCCTGCACATATAGCGACGGTGGGTTGTCTTTACTATAACCTTGCGTGAAGCCTATCAAGCGAAGCGCACCACCTTTATGATTATTACGGCAAAGTAGAATTTGGTATTCTTACTTATATTTATTATTTTTCAAGTTATTGAACATTTCCTTTGAAATGCATACACAGTACCAGCCCATAAACGCATTAATGTTTTTATGTGGGTAAAAGTACTACGGCAAGTGCCCCGCTCGAAGGACACGCTCTCTCTTCCTTCACAACTCGTTTAAGCAGAACACATCATCCACAGCTCATGCGCTGGTTGGCCCAAGCTTTAAACTTACTCGAGCAAATCAAACAAAACTGTTACACCCCGGAGAACACGGCCATGGGCGCCCTTCGCTGAAAGCGGGCTTGTGATGCGGCCACGCCAGCACGGTGTCGCTTCCAGGGCTGAAAGAATACGGGGCAGCGTGACAACTTAATGGCAGTCTTGCCCAGGTTCAGGAGAAGCTATCAAAGCTGTGTAAGTATATTATGGTAAATGTTGCGGCCACGTGTAGGACTGCCCTTTCTGTGAATGATATTAGGAGGCTTTCTGGGCAAATAAACAAACAAACAAACAAACAAACAAACAAACAAACAAACAAACAAAATAACCAACCAACTAGCTGACTAACAAATGAGTCTGCGAGAGAGTGACAGACATCTCAATGAATGGTTATGAAAAGCAGGACATTGCGACGTACGATGGCGTCCACGGCAAAATGGGCGTTACAGCGGTGCATTCACCCGGAGACGAACTTAAAGCGCTAGTCACGAACGGGATGCAGCTGCACTGCGTGAAACGTATAAGTGAAATGATCTACTACATATAAATCTGCATAATCGGTTCGGTTTGTTTCCTTCTCATTGTTTTTTTTAGATTTATTGCTCGTTTGTAAACATATCTCCTGCCGAGCGGCAATATACGTTTATGGTTGTACTGGCCAGCAGCGTGCATCAAAATTTGGGCCCTGCTATCGAAACCACGATTTTATTGCGTGAAGACAGCGTGTTACACGGAGTTGTTTAATGACGCCGGATGTTAATTTTCATGGTAAACAGATGTGTCCGTGTCGAATACTGGCTAAACGCACCCTTGTTATGTATTCATGGCGAGCCTAGGTGTAGAAGATTGTCTTTGCCCCAACGACTAGTTCGTATCACTGCAGCGCGACTGTTAATTAAAGAAATCTACATTTCTAGCGTCCTCCTTTCACGGCGGCAATGCAGCAGGTTCTCATCGGTCCCAGTGAAAATATCGCCCCCTCACAACCGATCCGGAGGTTGAATACGTTCTGCAATTTTGTGGAGCCCGGAGAAGAAGCCAGTGGGACACAGCGAAGCGTCCAAACCGAGCGCTGTATTTGGGCACAATGTTTATACTTCAAAGTGCAGTCCTGCGTTCAACCTTATTCCAATTCTGACTCTTCGACGCAACTCATGCCTGTATATGATGTTAGAAGGGTGGGCCCGCAGCAGTAATGCGGCCGGAGCGGGTATCCAGCGCGCCGATCAAAAGTCACCTTCTGTGTGTGGTGCGAAATTCGCCGAACAAATACCGCGACATTCGCCAGCATGCACGCTCGCATGTTCAGCGAACTCGGCACTTTCCACACGGCCGTATCATGCGCCACATCAGCACACCCACCCACACACGCACGCACAAGACTCTGAAGATGAGCGCGCCGCGGAACCTGCTCGCTTCCGGCAGCGGGTAACTTCCGAAAAAGTTACCACCGGGTCCGGAAGAATACCAGCGCCTCGTCTCCGCTCCCAGTGCAGCGTTCATTCAGCGTCCCGCGTGGCAGCGCTCTTTTATTTCTCTTTGCACAAACACACACACACACAAACACACACACGCACAGACACACACACACACACACACACACACACACACACACACACACACACACACACACACACACACACACACACACACACACACACACACACACACACACACACGCACGCACGCACACACACACACACACACACGCACACACGCACACACGCACACACACTCACGCAGCGCCCGACCGACGCTAGCCGCCGCCGCTTCGAAGAGTTCAACGACCCCGACAGCCGCTGGCGGAAATGGCACCGGGGCACGAACCCTGCGGCGCACTGTGACGTCATGCCCGGGCTCGGGAGCGCGAGTTTTTCTCCTCTCTCCTTTCCGCAAATAGCTCCTCCTGTGAGCGAGGGAAAAGCGGGTCACTGGTGACGTCACCGGCCGCTGCGCGCCATTCAGCTGTGCCAGCAGCTCTAACCCCAAGCCGCCCCCCCCCCCCCCACTCTCTCTCTTCCTTCCCGCGCTCGTCCTCTTCTGAACATACAGCCTCGTCCGTTTTCCCGCCGTTTTCCCTCGGGAAAGAGAGAGAAGGGAGGCTTATAAAAATAAGTGGGAGAAAAAAAGAAGGAAGCGGAAAGAAGGCCGTAGTTTTCGTTTCCAGACCCCGCGTCCGGGTTTCACGCTGTCGGGAGAGGGAGAAAAAGAAAAATGTGGTGCACGCGCACGTCACAATTGTGGTCGTTATGGCGGATCGGAAATATTAGATTATGCGGCGCGCTTCTACGGCTGCGGGAAGTTTGTAGCGTAACACGGCGAGGGGAGTCACCGTTCGTCTGCTGTAAGAAGCACAGCTAAGCTGCTCTCCATGCCCTGCTGCACGCGTTCGTTTTAGGCAGCGCGTGCATTTATTAGTGGCACATTCTACACAGCTCTGCGAGTTGCTAGCGACGCATGGAGCACGCCTGTTGACAACTAGTCAGAATGAGAAGCGAAGAAAGCCGCTGTTGTTCTTCCTAATCAGATGCGAATGAACATTGATTTGGATGCAAAATGTCAATCGAGCGCTCGGAAATGCGATGAATTTGTTGGTACGACGCTTGTCGTGCGCACTAATTTGCGTACTGCCAAACCTCAGCGAGTAACAAAAAGAAGAAAAAAATACACTCGAGCAACCAGCATGTTGACAAACGGTTGATTTTCACTGTTCTAGCAGCAGCCGAGAGCCAACAAAGTTGAATTCCATATTAAAGTGCATGTACTATGCAGCCGTTCTGTCGCGACAAAACAAATAGCGGTTAGCTATCGTTCTCTTATGTAACGAGGCAACACGACACATACTGAGAGATACAGCTTACTGAGCGGCTGCTGCATGTAGGGAGAATTCTCCCTCATTGTGGTGTCTGTAATAACCGCCACGCTTCAGAGCAGTGTATTGTAATGCTGGAATGTCCTCAGTATGATCAGCAGCGGGTTCGTCTGCGTGACCGTTCGAACAACCTTTGGTAGACGTCCTATCATATTGAGCTAAGTGCTTAGACCATGGTCATGCTCTGATAAAAGGAGGCGTGCCGGGAGCGCCGTGAGCGATTTTTTAGTACACGCTAATCTTGTGCACAGTCTAAAAGTGACGTTACGCACTTTGCATTCTCTACACTGAGCTTCTTTTTTAACGTAATAATATTGTGGCCGCGTTGTCTCTATATATGTATATATATATATATATAAATATACCTATATAAAATACATATTAAAAAAAAAGGTAATTCAACAGTGCAGTCCGCGTGATATTAGGGAAGCTCTTTCATTGTGAAAAGAGATGCAATGTTATTTTAGCCGTTAAGAAAACCGTCTATGTATATTGTAGTTTGTGTATGTTGCAGTATTGTATATTGTAGTGTGTACGTTGGTGCCCCTGTATATTATGACTTGTATCGTGTACAACCCTTTCATGCTTTGTTACGGTCAATGAACTCGCCCTTATGGCCTCGTTGTTTGCCATGTATCAGGGAGGCTCGGGTTCTCCTCAAGTGACAAACATTAATTTTCTCCCGAGCCTGCCCTCATCCTTGAGGTGAAAATAAGTTTCAATTTGAATTTGAAAATGCTTTTTCACTCCAGTTTGATGGGTGACAGTCCTACAGGTACTGGAGCGTGCTCTCGGTGCTGGTTCCCGTAGATGCACTGTTTGTGTGCGTGTGACGTGTTCATCTGTGTAGTGCTTGTCTATATTTTCCTCTTGCTTTTCCTTTTCCTATTGTTGTTTGAGTTGCAAATTTGAAATTTTTGAATAACCGACCCTAATGTAGTCTACGTTCTCTTTCTTTTTTTGAACCTAATATAAATGAAAATTTAACTGCTGTTAGCACCGCAGAAGTACCAATTGCTTTTCGTGCTACTTCTGACATCATTCGTGGTCTTAAAGGTACAAGAAGTCACTCTACTTTCTCACAGTCCCTTAGGCAGGAAGGCACTTGTTGTTGTTGTTGTTGTTGTTGTTGTTGTTGTTTTCACACACATTATGACATCTGTCTCCTCCATTCGAATTCCCAAGAGCCTCGATATTACCACGCTGACGTCACGAATCATCAAGGCATCTGCACAAACGCGTGCAACGCGGCTTAAGAAGTTCTGCAATTTAGGGCGCTTCACTTGAACCTATGAAACACTGGTACTGAGGATCACTGTACACAAGCAAGAATGACTGATCCGTCCGCGAAAAGCATAATAATTTTCTGGAACAGCCGGGCAAACGATCCTTACCAGCACTTTCCTTGCGCCCGTGGCGCACACTCCGCTGTCTAAATACTGCTCGGCTGTCACGTGACCCGTCACATGTACTGGCGCTATAAGCACTATATAAGCGCTATACTGGCGGCTATATTGAACGTTGCTTGGTCATCGATGAAAATTCGTTTATTGCCCGAGCGAGCATGACGGAGCAGATACGTCAAAATTTTCATCGCATTTTCCTTCTCGAAATGGGACCACACATCACCTGACAACGTGCAGGAATGTAGGAAAAGGGAGTAGCAGTTATTCTTACAGTCGCGCGAATCTCCGCTGATTGATGAACTCGCGAAGGAAACGTTCAATACGGAGGGCAAGTGCAGCGAGAGTTCGCTGCCGAAACGACAGCCGCGCATGCTTCGGCACGTGTTCGTTTTCCCCACTGCCGCGAGGTTCAACTTGTCGAATGGCTGCTTTGCTATCGGATCGTGCAGCTGTCACCAGCACTCCGCGTACGACGCGTGCACTGCTCGGAGAGTCGGGAGGCGTGGGATTGTTTTAGCACGCTCAGGTAGCGCCAGACATCCTGACGATGCAGTGTGCCGGTGTAGAACTCGGACCTACGGTTCAATCCTCGTCAGCGGGCCACTTCAAGCTGTGAAGCTCCCCGCGTCCATGACAACTTTCCGAGCTCTATATGTGCAAATTTAAGCTTACAATGTACACTATTTCAGAGAGTATCGCTATTCCTGCTGCTCTTCCAAAACTGAAGAATGGTTGCACGCAGAAAGCCGTCATGCTCCCGGATTCAAAGTCTACGATACAGCAATTATCTCGTGGCTTGCTTCCAGATAGGTTCTGTTCTCTGTCGTTAAGAAATTACCCCCCCCCCCCCACCCCCCAAAAAAAGAAGATTAAGATAGTGCTTCACAGGACCTTCCCAATGTTGGTGCCACTGCTAATAAAAATGCAGAGGCACTTGCCAGTGCAACGCTTTCTAGGCAGTGAACATTGAGAGCTGCATTGAACCACCGACTCGCTGAAGAATCAATTTGACGCGGCTTTTCTTCATATTGGAAACCGCCACATCACCTCTATGCTGTAAAGGGACTAAGCCGCACGGAAGTCGCTCTATATATTATGCAGAGTAGGAACTGGATTGGCCTACACTCTTGCATGGGCATTTAATGTCCACATTACTGCTTCTCCACGTTGTGCTGAGTACAACGAAGTGGGCACTCCATCTGGACCTGCGGACACTGCTGCTTTACAACGAGGTCGCTTCTAGACAGCATGAGAAGGAGAACCTTTATTCACCGATGTACAGAGCAGTTAGTTTTCCCGAAAGAACCCGGTGGATACTTCACAAGGACGTGACGCGCATTTTGCTGACATTTCTGGCGGAGGCTGAACTGGTTGACCGATGGTGAAATATATTTATGACGCGGAAAGAGACGTTCAGGCGTACCATTAGCCACCTAGCCTGCCAGGCTAACTCCGCTCTTAGCAACATCATCACCGCCACACTGCACATATTATCGTTCTGTAAAGCGAAGGATTTTTGTGAAGCGAGCTTCTCCCCGCGAAGACTCTTGTTGCGGAGAAGAAAGCTCCAAAGGAGTACTCTCGCAAAAATTTCTGATGTAACTTTGAAAGTCAGTATGAAAGAATTGCAATCAGAGAAGTCATGAACACGGGTGGGCTTTTTAAATTTTTTTCATATGGTATCAGTTGTAGTTAGGTGGTCTATGAAGCTCAAAATGTTTGAAAAAACCATATTTCAGTTGTTTCTTTTATTTTGTTTTGTTTTTCACAAATGTGCCTTTACTGTCAAAACTATTAGTCACATAGCGTTCCAATTTTTCAAATGGAAGAACAAAGTTATGTTATACAAGTGGAACTAGAACGATGCAGGCACGGCACAAAATTAAAGCTAGGTCTTTTGTTTACTTAGGGCAACACTATGACATATGCTTATGATTTGTTTACTCAACTTCCATTAGGTTACGAATATTTATTTTAGTTACAAACTTATACGTGAAAATAACTGAAATGCGCAATAAAATTTGTTCCCGTACGACTGTGAGCTTTCTAGATTACGATGCAGAAGTTCCCTGAAATGTCGTTCTGAGAAACATGCGAATAGAGTGGTGTCAAACTGCTTAATTTAGCAGACGATCCCAGGAAAACAGCCCTGTTCGCGGTGAACATTGCTTTAGCCTCTCTGTTATTGCATTCCTTCTTTTGTTGTTTTGCTTCGGCTTTCAGTTCGAAGTCGCTTTTTTCTTTAATCGCTACGAGCCCACTGATACATGGAAAGACACAGTAGTTGATAAGTGACCCCTAGGAGCATGCTCGCACGGTAGCGGTCGCCACAAAGTTTGCGCTTTTGTCTTTCGTGTCAGTATTTGTCTTCTCCCCATCCGCAACACCGACAAAGGCACGAAGTAGGTCCTTGACAGGCGCCATGTACTCTCCGAAGAGCTCGAGCCACCATAAAGAAAGAAAAGAGGAGCACACAAGAGCTACAGAGACCGCCTTAATAACTGTAAGATGCAATACATAGAAACACATAGTAGAAAAGAGTAAACCAAGACTTATGTCAAGCACAAATTGTTTTTATGTGAGGAAACTGTCGTACAAAATTGAGACTTGACGATCGGGCATTCCCACTTTCTGGTCGACGCAACAGTTAAATGAATTACATAAGTATTCTATATGTCTCGCATACCGCAGCGTTATATAAAGGATACTTTTTAGGCAATACAGAGCTTTTATGACAAGTTATGAGCCTAGCGAACGTGGTGTTCTTGCAGATGAGTTCCTAGGCGAGGTGGATATGCTTTGAATTGAATTCTGGGGTTTCACGCGCTAACACCACGATTTGATTATGAGGCACGCCGTTGTGGGGGACTCCGCATTAATTTTGACCACAAAAGGATCTTTAACGTGCCCCCAATGCACAGGGCACGGACGTTTTTTGCATTTTGCCCCCATCGAAATGTGTCCCTCGCGGCCGGGATTCGATCCCGCGACCTCGTGCTTGGCAGCGCGACAAGATAGCCGCTAAGCCACCGCGGCGAGTACATACTGTGTGGCCCATTACGTGAGATTCAGAAAACTAATTACGAAGAATTCACTTATTAACTTTTGAATTAGTGTCCTGGGCACACTTGTCTATATGGAAAATTTGGTGGCAGTCGCACTTTAATGCACACTGATTTGTTTTTTAAATCTTTAAAATCGCACCTCGTTCGAGATAGTCACCATACAATTTCAAAGCTCGATCGAGGCAGTATCGAAACCCACGTCAACTGCTACGTCAGCGCCCCGTAAAGAAATGTGTGACGATATTTAAATGATGGGCATGTCGTGGCAAATCCTGACACCGCAAACAGCCACACATGCTTGGCAGGCAAAGTGCTCCAGGGAGGCGTGAGCGGGTGTCCACACTATTTCGTCATTTCTTTCTGGCAGCTTGGCTGTTAGTAAGCGTTGAATCGCTGGTGCCACCCAGCCCGACGTAAAGCTCCCGCACATTTCTTGAGAATCAGTTATAATGACGGTTGCCGTAGTCCGTGTGAGGGCTAATTCCACGGATAGTTCCTCCGCTTCCTGTGTTGTTGAATCTGGCATGGTGGCGCTGACGAGGAGATCCACGATGCGTCACCACGACATTTTCGGCTCTTCTGCCGCGGTATGCGGCTACATCTGTGCAGACCACCTACTGGAGGGACCCGTAAGTCCTGCCCAGGGCCTTGGCTCTTGCGTCGACGTCAAATTTACGTAACCACTGACACACGCATCGGGCGGTGACCCGCAGCGTTGTCTGAATAGCTCAATCGGGCGATCTCCTCGTTTATAGGTCACATTTGTTTGCTGTTAAAGAAAATAGCATTGCATAAATTGAGCGTTTTTGATATAATTACCTGACAAGAGGCGAGGAGTACGCCAAAGTGCAGAGGTTTTCGATGTGGGGCCGAGTCAGCACAGTGAAAGTAGATAACAGGATAAAGAGGGTGATGCTGGCGTCTGCGATTGGCCTGCTTTCCCTTACTTAGCTTGCGGTAGCTGGCCGAAAATCGCCGGCGGCGTGCAACAGAAGTTCAAGAATGCCGCGAAAACGGAACCTCAGCAAAGACGAGTTGGCAAAGTGATGTCGCATACGTGCCGAAAGGGCGCGATAACGTCATACTGCCGCGCAAGAAATTTTGTTATGTACACGCAAATAAGTGCTTTCTCGTCGGCAGCTCCGAATAGCCAGTGCCAGAACGATCTGCGGGCAGTCATCTCCTATATTCAACGAGGCAGTCCCCGGCCATTTAGAAAAAAATAATTAATTTTGCTCGGCATATTATTGCATCTTTAACGCGTACATGTCACTTTTGCGCGGTGACTTTTCGTAGTTTTGTGAGGTCGCGTGACAGACAGGCAAAGTGGGTGCGGCCCGAAAGCTTTTGAAAAATAACAGAGGACTAATAGGGAAAAAGGTGTCGAAACAGAAACAATTACCTTTCTTCCATTCGGTCTAATTAGGCACAATCAGCATGCACATATCATATCAGATGGGGCATTATTGCGGTTTCTGTGACGTCGCGTGAAAGACAAGCGAAGTGGGGTGTGTCCCGTAAATTTTTTTTTACCAACCGTGTAGGGCTGATTGCAGAAATGAAATAGAAAGTTTTGGAATAGTTTTACGTTATAGCGCCTCATGATGACAATTGACGGTGCACAAAAAGACACGGACAGGAAGAATGGAAACGCAAGATTTGGCGGAACTCATTGCACAGGCGAGCTTTAAACAAGGGCTTCTTATAAGTTTGAAAAGATCATTTGCTATGAGCTAGCCACTAGATACATAAACATCCAGTTGGCATTGACGGCATGGTATTGGTAGATATAATTTGAAGGTTCATTGGCGAATAGTTGTTAAATGGGTTGCTAAATAGTTCTCCGGGAAGCTATCTTGTGTCCAGCTCGGTTGCGAAGCTGGGCCAGCAGGAACTGTCATTGCGTCTCGAATCCCCCGTATTTAATAAATAGAAACACTCGTAGCTGAAATGGCCGGTATGTAAACTCGTAGTATCGAACTAAAAGCTCCATAGACGTCCACACGTTCAAAACAGGGCGGTTGTCGCCAACTTACGCCATCTGTGTGACGGGGGACAATCAGGTGGTACAACGTACTCTTAACGTCACAACCAGCCGAAAGAGAAAGAAAGCGGCGCCATGCTCGCGTTTAAATCTACTGGTGGGACACTCACGCGCGCGCGCATATGCCTATTGAGACGCCACACATCCACGCATAGTATTCATTTAAAAACAACCACCGAGCAGCTGAGATTGAACCGCGGGCCTTTGTTATCTCAGAGATCAACAGTAGACCAAAAAAAAACAGCAACTTGTTCGCATTTACGTCATTTTTGGTGGCTAGCCACACGCTGCTCGGCAGTCATGCGCATTTTGTAACCCGATAACTGGTATTAGACGTGTATAGCGCAGGGAGACATAACAGGGAAGACCACAGCGCTGTGTGTCTGCTTAAGAGAGCACGCACATACCGCCGCTACCCCATCTCACGCTGCACGTGTAAAATTACGCATCAGCAACGAGCCGATCTCTATCCCTTGTCTTGGGACACCGACGCATGGTCGAATGATCTATGTCAGCTCAGCAATTGTTTACGGTGCCTGAATGGAACCCAAATATTGAGCCTGAATAATTTTGACATCTGCTGGCTGTGCAACGGCTTATGGCAACGCTGAAGCTTGAAATAACAAATGATAAAATACACAAAAAATGGAATAGAAAAAATATTAACGGTGAGGCATTTAATATGTCTAACCAAGTAAACTCGTATGGGGAGGATTTACTCAGAAATTCAAGCAGCGCCCTCGGAAAAACATAATTTTCAGCGGTCACGAACAGCTTGCGAAAGACATTTGGTATTGGGTTCGAATGTTTACGTTGGTTGACGCGATTACGTCAATCACTAGACTCTACTTTTCAGAGGTGGTGCTGCATTTATTTTTTTAAAAAAAGAAGGAAACCTTACGTACAAGCGCTTTGTCACCGCGTAGTGATTTGAATTCTAAAGTTTCTTTCACTATCCTCAGCACTCCAAGGAGTATATACAGCATAACCTTCAGTATAATTTCCTATGTCAGTTTAATACCTAAAAAAATGACTTTATTTATATTCAACCCTTACTTTTTCTTTACCCCTAAATAATTTTTTTTTAAATTCTTTTTGCAGACATACTAAAGCCTTAGGGAATCTAAAGTTACAAAATAACTGCAACTTTGATGAGGTCAATGACCTGAATGCCGTTAAGTGCAAGCAGCTTAAATATACCTCTCCCTGTTTGCGAACAGCGTGACGTCACTGCGAGTGGCCCTCCCATCTACCACCGGAGCGCCAACTTGCTTGTTTTTGAAGTCCTGGGATCTACGAACTGTTCTTGAACAGTATAATCCCCCCGGCTTTACCGGCACAACAACGTGTCGTTGTTGCCGAGCGCATGGCTCTCTTAATTCAGCATGCAGAGATATCGTAAGCATATGTGCCTATTCCGTAGATCAATTGCGAACCGCCCCAAAGAGTGATCACTTTGCGAACATTTTATCGCAGACGAGGTACACTTTATATTTCGCTTAAGTGACTGGTCTTCGGACAAAAATTTGTACTCCAATGTAGTGAAGGCACTCATTTGCTCTCCATTTAGACTGTAGTGTCACGCAACCTGCAAGATAACTTCCTATACAACTATCAGCCATACCCATCACGGCGGCGCCTTAATTGAGATGAGAGAAGAATTCAAAAACACTTGTTACCGTGCTTTAGGAACACGGTAAGAAACCCAAGGTGGCCAAAATTGACCTGAAGCCTTTTTTTTTTACACTGTCCCTCATAAGCCGCTGTGGAGCTTTGGGATGTTAAACACCGGATGTTAAACACCATTTAATTTTAATTATTATAGATGGTCATGTGAATGTAAGAAGCAAAAGCGTAAATAGATAAATAATCCGTTGCGCAGTAACTTCGCTGTGCCTTATGCCTCCAGACTGTTAGCTGCCTCCCTTTGCTGCTCTAAACTTTAAAAGACCCACCTTTTGCATGTTTATGCGCATCGTCCCAGCATAAAGTTCGGGCCGTAAAGGTAATTGTAACAATAAAGAAAAAAAGAAAGTTCAGTTTTACTTGAGACTCATGAGACAATCAGACTTAAGACACGTAGCTTCGGCAGTGGTCAAAACATGCCAAGAGCTCCTTTTTGTCGTACCTTTCAGTGGATAGATTATACTCGAATGAAGGTTCTTTTTTTAGGCCACATATAGCGCACATATAGCGAGTCGGCGTGTATACGCATAGCCATCTGTACACATTTATTTATTTATTTTTATTTAATTATATCTACGTAAATACTGCAGCCCAATTGGACTATCGCAGGAGTGGGTTTCTAGATTGGATATAACCTCAAAACATTTTTCTGCACAAATCAAATTCAAGCCCTTAGAAATCTTGATTGTTTCGAAATCAAAGACACAACATGTGATAATAAACACCGCATGAATCTGTTTAGCTTGTACAAAAAAAGCCTCTAAAGGCAACGACCTTATAGTGAGTTGCATTTTTTAATTGTACTTTGAAATTCGAGGAGAGCTAAGGCACACGTGCACTTGCGTCTAGAGCAATACCACCCTTCCGGGTTGACCCTCATCACCTCCACCAGGCGTTCACAAACCCCGTACACAACCGGACGCCGGGTACGGGGTACGTCTGTACCCTTTTGATTACCGCTGGGTGTCCGTCGGTGGGTTTCGAACCACCCACCTACCGAAGCCGTGGCTGGCGTCCTATCAAATACGCCACGGCAGCGGTTGTACGTTGAAATAACCTGTACCTAAATAGGTAAGTACGCGGTCGCAATGGTACAAGTTTAAGTTTGTGGCTATTCCTAGTGGGTCTCAATTTATCAGGAGACAGATAGTTGTTCATTAGTGAGTAGCGTGGGGTGTTACTGGAATTATGCAACAATTTAGGGCATTCATCTCGATCGCGCCGCTCGGACAGAGGTTGTAGACCTATAGTGTAACAAGGTAGGATGAGGGTGATAATTTCCAGTCAAAGCGGCGGTATATGAAACTGATTGCTTTCTGTTGAACTGATTCGGTGATGGTAATGTCGGATAATGTATAAGGGTTCCAGATGGGAAAGCCATATTCGAAAATGGGTCAGGTGAGCGATTTGAGTGTTAGCAATTTTTTTTTTCACGTGGAGCTTTTCGCAATGTACGATTTAGATAGCTTATCTTTTCTGAATGGTTTATTGCGTCTGCATTCAGTATGCCTCGAGCACGATATGTTAAGTGTGAAGACGAGGCCAAGGTACTTGTATTCGGTAATCCGTTGAAAGGAATAGCCATTAAGCGAATAATTAAACGAAGAAATATAAGCGCGCTTACTGAAAGATACAGTGAATGTTTCTTCACAAAGCTTATATTCGTTCGCCATTTGTCGCACCACCTGCAGAACTGTGCAAAAGAACCGTTAAGTGGCGTTATGCGCTGGCCACCGGCTTTGTCCTCTGCAGATTACAAAACAAACGTTGCCTAAATATACCCACTACAGCCAGTATACGTCTTCAAGGGCATCGTTCCTTCAAGAAACCGAATTGATTTTTTTTTTTTTGCCCGTTCTCGAACTTGGACTCTGCGCTAAAGGCGCGTGCTCTTGCGCAACCAATTTGTGGAGCGCCTTCGTGGCCGAACTCGCTCTTCGCGACTCACGTGTTCTGGCGCGAGAGCTTTAGGGGGGGGGGGGGGGGGGGGGCATTACGAGCAGTGAAAGAGCGCTAAACGACAGGACGAAAAGAAGGAGACAGACCACAGCGCCGGCATTTAGGGGGCTTCTTAAGATTAAAGTGGCGCGGTCGGTGGTTGCACTGTAACGAGTTTCTCCGCCAAACTGGGATTGTGGTCGCGGAACGCGTTTCTCGTCGAGATGCCCCCGAACATGCTCTTCTTTCATGGGTAATACACGCTCAAATGCCATATACTTGCGGACCCGTTTGTGAGCACTGTTGCTATGGCAGTTCGCGGCTGCAGCTTCTGTGACAACCTAGTTTGGTTCAGAGATCAAATAACCCCAATTTTTTTTTAATGCCCTGTGAACATCTCTTTTGGTACAGTCCTAAGTGTAGCCATTTCAGCTTGCCGCTGAAACTAAATGTACCAACGCCGTCCTAGGTAGCTTCAAACAATATGCCCGTGTATTTCAGATTTCATAGCATATTACTTTTCTAGCGCCCATCTTCAAGGATAATCATGGAATACATTGGTTAGGAATTTCCCTTGTATATTCGAAACAGATTTGAGTGGCATGGCACGTGTCATTGCGCAGGGAGAAATGGCTCCTTTCATTACGCCTTCATAAGTATCCTGTCTCTTAGCATATGGCTTATTATGCGGATAGTCTGCGATCTGTTTCACGGAAACGCATTCACTGGGAATTCATTTCCCGTTAGAGCTGCGCACAAATACCACCGTCCGGTGCCAACATCCGCCGCTGTGCATTTTACCAGACTCACAAACTATTCAAGAAAAAAAACTAAGAGAAGTATTCAATTACATCTTGTACCCATTACTTGTAGAACGACCAGAGTATCCAAGCCACATTTTCCCTCAAATGAATGCGAGCTATAATGGTAGTCCGTTGGACACCTGAATGATGGCTAAATCACGTCCGCCTTTTCTTTATTTAATCATCCCAGAAATTCTTTTTGTATATAGTGTTCCTGTTTATTACGTTATTGCCTACATTGTCTATGCATTTTCAATCACAGCTATTTTCGCTGACAGACATTATTTCACTGACATTATTATTATTTCCTCGTTACTTTAATTTCTGGCTCTTGTAGCAGTTTGTGGTTTTGACTTATCATTATTGATGTAGTCTCGTGCTTTGTATTGCCCCTCCAGTTTGGGCCCCACGGCCTGCAGTATTCCTGGAAGTGAATAGGTAAACAATAGATTACATTGTTGCGTTGGCAGACTAATTTGTGAGGTTCGTTGTTAACTATCGTAATAAACCGGCGAGCGCAAACCAGGCCGCGAAACCGCAAGGCCTTTCGTTCTGAAGAAGCGTCTGTCATTGGCTGGCCGCCTTCGCTAACACTATATTCTCCTTATCCTAATTGGCCACCGTCGTTTCTTACGAACCTGTTGAGCGTACGCACAGATTCGGGAAGATGGGTCCAAGTTTCTGCATTTTAGTTTCTTCGAGTTTAGTGACGTCCGCGGGACACTGCAACATTAAACAGCACTCACGTGCATGGCCGTTATGGTTCATTTGGGTGTTCTGAATGCAACGGCACAGATACCTGCGCGGTATCTTTTTTTTTTTATTTAGACTAGACAATTCAGAAAAAAATACGTCGTGGCAGATAGCACAGTTCGAGTCCTTGAGATGGATTGCTTGAGTAGCCGGACCATATTTGCGCGAGGAACCAAAGCGCATATTCGACTAATTCCCCAAAATTGGTTCATTAAGCTTTCAACTAATTACTTAGCTCTAAATATCGCACTTTGTAGCCACTGAGTTCGCAGGGCGCATCCACTTGGAACGAGTTCTCAGTATGCACCACTTCGAGGCATTCATTCCCAAAGTGTGCGACGAAATGCCTTGGCATTCCAGAATTACTTCTGTCCTTGAATGTATAAAATGACGTCTGTTGAAAGATTAAGAGGGACAGTGCGTTCTTACCGAAAGTTTCACGGCACATATTTCGAAACTTGTGTCGTCCTTAGAAATCGCTCTAAGTGGACTAGTCTTGGAAACTCACCGGCGACAATTCGTAAATTGCAATATGTGCCGTAATGTAATTAGTTAAAAACTTCTTTACTAAATATTTAGTAATTCGTTGCTTATGTGCTTTGATTTATTGTACAAGCAGTGTCCGTCTCTTCGAGCAATCTATTTAAATTATTAGTATCGTCAAGTTTTAAATACTCACTTTATTCTAAAAAAAGACACATTTCGTTAAAACGAGGAAAGAGAGGGAGCTTAACCAACGTGATGCTCGGATTCGTCAACCTACACGTGGGTGAAGGATAAAGGGGCAAGGAAAGATAAGACGGAACAAGGAACCAAGGAATGGTTTGAGCAGGGCTTAATAGCGGAGTCCCTTGCAGATAAGAGAAGGTCTGTTATCCAAATCGTAGTTCCTCTGTGAAATGATTGCAGCGTGAGATTTACCTTGAATAATCTTAATGTGAAACTCAGTGGAGCTTCGGGCTTCCTAGATGACGTCACGACATGGGCGCTCAAACCTTGTGGTATCTGTAATGTGATGATGAACGTCATTTCTCAGTTGCACTGCGATATAATGCCACACCAAAGGAGTCAATCCGGCCAAGGGATAGTGTCTGGTAGTGGACATTGCGACCGTAGTTAAACGTTCCCCGTGCCGTTTGACGCGCTGCAAGCTTCGTTCATCGTGGAAATGCATCTTGTTATGTAAAATTTATAATATACATGCTAAATATCAAAGCTCATAATTAAAAAAAAATTTATGGCGATGGCAATCATGAGTGGCGAGCTTCCGAGCCAAAGAAGTATGTAATGTTTTCCCTCTGAAAAAAAAAAAAGACGAGAAAAAAATCGTTCACCAGTTCCACATTAAAGGAATTCTCTGAATGAATTATCTCATTGAATATTGTTACCTTAAATGTGGCTTTAGGTACGATTTGCGGCAACAATATGCGAGTTTCAACCTTGAAGGATGTGCGTACACGAGATTATTGAGCGTCCAAAAAAGCAGATCTCGACTCTTCAATGTTATAACCCTTCGCGAATTGGAGCCCCCGCGCGATGGTAGGCACATTTTATTTGAAGCTTAAAGTTTATTGTACTTCCTAGAAATTGGAGGAGACATAGGAGAAAAAGAAAGAGCAAAACTTCAAATGCAGCCAGAAAGGAATATGCCCTGCACCTTTATACGGTTACATTGCTGGCGGCGCACGTGACCATGTTTGGTTAAGATAGGGAACCTCTGCGACGGAGTGCATTTTCAGGGAAGTCACTCGCGACCGAAAATCTTTTCGTTGACAGGCTGGCCGCAGTGCGGCGTCCCCACAGGGGCGCAGGATAAATGCGCGTACAACGCGCGAGTCCGAGCTGCCTCGCACGTCAGCGTCTTCCTAGAAGAGATTCTCTGTCCCACGCTGGCGGCTTCCAGAATGCTATGATTAGTCCGGGGACCCAGTGCACAGCGCTCGGCAGAAAAGTGCATCCGCAGTGAGGTCACAAAAAGCACGTTCGTACTGCACACTGCTTTCTCCATAGCGCGAATGCAAACCAGAACGCGTAACACTCGCGGCCACTCGTATCCTGGAGGCGCATACCGATGCAGGCAAGCTGTAATCAATCTGGCTGCGGGCGCCTGCCATATTTAGCCGCAGTCGACGCTGCGGCGCGTTCGATTACTGGTCGGCGGCTAAGATGGAGAAAGGGTTGCGTAAATGCAAATTGGTGCCCCGGTATCCGGTGAATCGCGGGTACGTGGAACTTCGAGTCCTGGAGTTGCGCCAATCAGTTGCTCGTGCGGTAAGGAGTAACATGTGTGCGTTGAAAGAGTCCAGCGGGACGCCGGGCGACTTTTCATCCGTGGGCCGTGCGCGCCGGCATTCAATCAAGCTTGGCTCGGTCGGAAGGAAAGTGCTGCGGAAGATTCCCGCCACCTTGGGAAAGCGAGGCTTTTCATCCGAGCGAGTGAACGCGTATGTTGTGGGCTTTCAAAGCTTACTTTCTGATAGCACGCACGGCCACAAAAATTTGCTTTCCGATAAACAACCTATGTATAGCCGATACTGCAGTATTGTTCGGGTTACGCGGCAATCTACGCTATTTATAAGTTCATCTCAAAGTCATCATCATCATCATCAGCCTGGTTACGCCCACTGTTGGTGGTGGTAACAACTTTATTGAGACTCTGCTCAGTTATGATCTGGCAGGCCCGAGTCCTAGAATGGCCCCTCACGAGGAGCTACCCTTTCGGCCCGGGCAACGAGGGCTTTTTGTACTTTTTCATCCGGCGTTCTGAGCAGCTCTTCCCACGTCTGTTGTGAGGGAGCTGGCAGGAGCGACCTGGGAGGGGGTAAGCCCTCGCACCCCCAAAGAATGTGATTTTGGGTAGCCAATGTTTGATTTGTGCAGTTTTGACATATTGGGTTCCATTGCCCGTTGGTAATTATGGCTAGCCAATGTGGGCTGGGGAACGATTTAGTTTGGATTCGACGCAGGATCAAGGCTTGCGCTCGCATGAGGCTTGCGTTTGGAGGCGGATAGATTCGCCTTTTTTGCTTGTAATAGTTTGTTATTTCGTGGTATGTCGTCGGTGCCTCATCCATGGGATCCGAGTCTGAGGGGCACATCTCCCGGTTGATTAGACCTCGGGCTACCCAGTGCGCCTTCTCATTCCCTTGATTCCCCGAATGGGCAGGGACCCATACGAGTTCAACAGTGTTTTCATTATTAAAGTCCCGTAGGACTCGCGCTGCACAGACGCCTATGCTGCCTCTCGAAAAGTTTACTATTGCCCTTTTGGAGTCGCTTATGATAGTTTGCACGGAGGGATTCATGATGGCCAAAGCAATGGCAGTCTCTTCCGCTTCCACGGTGGACGCTGTTTTTGGGGTCGCGGCGTTGAGGATGCCTCCCTCTCCGGTCACGATGCTCACTACGTAAGTTTGGTGATTTTGCTTTGCTGCATCGACATAAGCGGTGTGCTGGTTGCTTTGGTACCTTTCTTGAAGGGCCTTGGCTCTGGCAGACCGCCTCTTGTCGTGTCTCCCAGAGAGCATGTTCTTGGGTAACGGTTTTATAACCAAGCGGCGTTTGACCGCACCGAGTAATGTTGTTCTTCCTGCTGAATTCATAACGGGATTCAGCCCGAGTTTACTTAGAATAACCCTGCCAGTTGCGGTGCGGGAGAGTCGTTCACGTTGGGCTGTTTTATGGGCCTCCACGAGTTCGTCTAGGGTATTGTATATACCTAGCTCAAGTAATCGTTCAGTGTTCGCATACCTCGGGAGACCAAGGGCAGCTTTATGAGCTGTGCGAATGACGCTGTTAACCTTTTCCTTGTCAGAAAGGCGTAGGTGGTAGTAAGGGAAGGAATACACGACGCGACTGATCAGGAAAGCCTGCGTCAAATGGCAGATATCAGCCTCCTTCATACCGCGGTGTCGTGTGGCTACTCGTCTGATTAGGCTACATATTTGGCGGGCTGTCGTCCGTAATCGCACATTCGCCTCAGAATTATGGGTGTTATGTTGAATTAGCATGCCCAGGACTCTTATAGTCAGTACGGGCGGAACTGGGCCGTCTTCCATACTGACTCGTATAGGGGAGGTGGCGTCCCTTTCGGTGGCGTGTTTGGTTGATTTATCACGGATGACGAGAAGCTCAGATTTTGTCGGCGAGCACGCTAGACCATTCTGTCGCACAAAATTTTGTACGGTATCCGCGGCCGCTCGTAATGCTTCCGTAATTTCTCCATCGGAACCGCTATTTGTCTAGATGGTGATATCATCGGCATAGATGGAGTGTTTGATATGCGGGATCCTTTCCAGTAATGGAGGCAGGTTTCGCATGGTCACATTGAAAAGGAAAGGGGAGAGGACCGCACCCTGAGGGGTGCCCCTTGTACCTAATTGAAATTGTCCGCTTTTAATGTCCCCAAAATGTATTTCTGCAGTGCGATCCTTGAGAAAGCTTGTAATATAGCTATAAGTGCGCTTCCCGACATTCATTTGGGCTAGATTTGTGAGTATTGAAGCATGTGACACATTGTGAACGCTTTACTCACGTCCAGCCCTAGAATTGTACGGGTGGCTCTTATAGGGCCCGGATGTAGGATATCTTGCTGAATTTGCCACATAATGTCTTGAGTGGACAGATTTGATCTGAAGCCTATCAACGTATGGGGCAGCAGCCCACTGCTTTCAGTGTACTCGTTTAGCCTGTTAAGAATGACGTGTTCCATAACCTTCCCCAGGCAAGAGGTTAACGAGATAGGGCGGAGATTCTCTAGCTCCAGCTTCTTGTCTGGTTTGGGTATGAAAATTACGTTTGCATGTTTCCAGCTGGTGGGTATAGTTCCCTCTTTCCAGTGGATGTTGAAAAGATTGGTGATTTCAGTAACCGACCGATCGTCTAGGTTCCGTAGCATTTTATTGGTGATGCGGTCCTCGCCAGCCGCCGCTGTTGTCTTGATGTTGTTTAGGACAGCACGTACTTCAGATTCCATAATTTCGCTGTCTAGTTCCCTGTTTTCCTTTCCGGTATAAGCTACGGGTAGAGGAATATCGGTGCTTGTATTAAAGTAGCGGTTTTTAGAGCTTCAAAAAGGGCATCATTATCTCCCGGGAAAGAGTGTATGATCCTCTGAAGGTTCTTTTGGGATGCTGTTTTAGTCTGACTGGGGTCAAGTAGGTGTTTAAGCAGGAACCAGGTGTTTTTGCACCCTAGCTGGCCATTAAGGCGGTCACATAGCTGGTGCCAGTGTTCCTGACTGAGCTGTCGTGAGTGTTTCTCGATATCCCGTTCCAGTTGCGCGATGCGTCTGCGTAGGCCACGGTTGTGTTTCTGCGCGAGCCAGCGCTTCTGCAAACTCTGCTGCGCAGACCACAGGTGGACCAGTTTAGCATCTGGAGCCGGGCCGTCCTCCTCCTGGTCTACCTCCGTGGTCGAGTTAGCTGCGTCTTTGAGAAGAGTGGACATCCACTCTTCAAGGTTTGTAATGGTGGCGGGTTCGCGTCTATTGCGAACATACCGGAAAGCGTCCCATTTAGTGTGTTTAATTTTCACCTTATTTCGCTTGTAGCCTCTGGAGGGTACCGTAATGGAAAGAATGTAATGGTCGCTACCAACGTTTAGTTCGGTATTCTCCCAGATGGCATTGTCTATGTTCCTGGTGAAGGTCAAATCAGGCGAGGTGTTTTGACTCACGCTATTGCCTATGCGGGTTGGTCTTTCAGGGTCAACAAGAAGAGTAAAACCAAGTTCTTGAGCGGTCTCCCAGAGTTTAGTGCCCTTCTTTTGACATTTTTGGTAGCCCCAGGCCGAATGGTGCGCGTTAAAATCTCCCAGCAGCACGAGTTGTGCATGCTTTACAGCTTTATATGCTTTGCCTATTAGTGTAGCTACTGCTAGGCTTTTATCCCTAGGGGGGCTATAAACATTCAGAATGTAGAGCGTTTGGTCCGATCGTCGTTATGGCAGGATTTCAACGAAGGTGTATGACACCGCCGTGAATTCAAGGTTTAATTGGTTGGCGGTCAGATTTTTGTTCACCATGATCGCCGTGGCCGGAGAGATATCTGGAGCGGTAATTTCGTTGTAAGCCGCAAAACCTGATAATTTTACCGCTATCCCAGTTTCCTGAAGGGCAACTATGTCAGGTTTGGTTTGGTGATTTTGAAGCGTGTATTCCAGAGACCTGCGTTTACGGCGGAAGCCCCTGCAATTCCACTGCCACATTACGATTGCTGCTTTGGCCATCACGTTTGTTTTTGCGGTTCCATGCACGGTGAAACCGTGCTAGGTGTTTTTGTGAGCACTCCGGAAGCGCGTTGAGCCACAGAATCGCGTAGCATGTTTGGTTCTGGCGTTGGTGCAGGCGGAATTACCACCTGAGGCTGAAGGTAAGGTTGCGGTTGGGATTGGGGTTGTGCCGCAGTTAATCCAATGTGGGACATAACTGCAGTCATGGAGGAGCTAAGAGCGGCAACGCTCTCTACCAGCTGTTTGTTTTGGGCGGCTTGCTGATCAACCATACTCTCGATCACGCGTTCCAGTTTTGAAATTCGGGGGTCCGGCGCGGCGACACTCTCGACGGGTACTGCGGCGGGGCCTTCCGCCTTCCGTTTAGTGCGGTGCGCACCATCTACCTCCATGTCGTTTTCTGCATCCGCTCCACGCTTAACACAAGCCACGATCTCGCTCGCGTTTTTTGTGCTGGGGGCATTACTAGGAGTATGTCCGTTTTCTAATTGTCGAATTTTGTTATTAGCTGCAGCTAATTGTTGTTGGAGTAATTTCATTTGCTCCGCCAGCTCCCTTACCTGCGGGTTTCGGGGCAGCTTCTTCCGGGGCTTCGGCTGAGGCTTGGCTGTTCCCCAGGCGACTTGTGTGCTCTTGGAGCTCGAGAGGTCTCCAGGTGGCCGGGACGCCGACCGGTGCCTCACGCTAGCGCTCCGGCCGCGAAGAGGTGGAAAGGACTCGGTTCGGCTCTGGCCGCTCACCTGACCCCGCTCCTGTGGTCTGGATGCTCTCGCCGACGCCTTCTTGCCGTTTTCGTCTCCTCCACGTGGCGACGGCGTGGTGTTAGCATTGGCTGGCTTGGCGGGCTGCTTTTTTCGGATAAACCGATATTTGCAACTCCTGCTGCCGGTCGGGTGGCCTCCACCGCGTACTACGCAGGAGGCAGAGCAGGTTGGCTTTTCTCCGTTGGGTGGCGAAGGGTGTTCTTCGCCGCACCGCCGGCATCTAGGTTCTGTCGGTCGGGGTTGAGGGCACACGTCTGCTCGGTGCCCCAGCTTCCAACAGTTGAAGCAGGCCTCCGGCCGTTCTCGGAACGGGAAGACTTCAAACGTGAAAGCCAGGTAACGTACGAATTTCGGGAGCCTGACTCCGGCGAAGGTGATCACGAAGTGGCGAGTCGTGCCCATTCTCCGCGCGTTCACAATTGTCAGGTCAGGATTTCTGTTGCGAAGCTCGGCCTAGATGGTTTGGTCCGTTTCATAGCTGTATGCCCTGTACACCACCCCTCGCACCGAGTTGTCGGGCGCCGGAATGTACGTTTTCACAGGCGTATCAAGCTTATGCTGAGCGTGCTGCAGCTTTGTGATATTGTAGTAGGCCTCGGCACGCTGCCGGTCCGGGGTACCGACCGTGATCGTGTTGTTGGTGGGGTGGATCCTCACCTGGTCAATAGGGAGGGCTTGGCGAACGTCGAGGTTGGCGGCGGCGCATATCGCGTCCGCCAGTACAGCTGGCCCAACCTCGGTCAGGTTGACGGCACCTTTCGGTCGAAAGACAACCTTGTAATTGTCCACTGGTAAGCGTGGCATGGGTCGACGGCGCACGATCGGAGGCGGGCGGGCCCGTCGTCGCGGTGTCGGTGTTGGCTCACCCTTCGGCAAGGCTTCTCCGTTGGCGGGCCTCGATGCGGCTCCGGTCCGGCGTCGATATCTCTGCTGCATGTCCAGGGCCGTCTTCCACGTCCCGTCGGACAGCTCGGCTGGGTCAATGTCTTCGCCTTCTACGGCGTACTCCATGGCTGGGCTCGGGCGAGGCTCGGCGAGGCAGGCAAACGCCCACTGCAGGGCAGAGGCCGCTCCCATACTTCCCCAACAACCCCGGTCATGTACTAATTGTGGCCATGTCGTCCCTGCAAACTTCTTAATCTCATCCGCCCACATAACTTTCTGCCGCCCTTGCTACGTCTCCCTTCCCTTGGAATCCAGTCCGTGACCCTTAATGACCATCCGTTATCTTCCCTCCTCATTACATGTCCTGCCCATGCCCATTTCTTTTTCTTGATTTCAACTAAGATGTCATTAACTCGCGTTTGTTCCCTCACCCAATCTGCTCTTTTCTTATCCCTTAACGTTACACCCATCATTCTTCTTTCCATCGCTCGCTGCGTCGTCCTCAATTTGAATAGAACCCTTTTCGTAAGCCTCCAGGTTTCTGCCCCGTACGTGAGTACTGGTATGACACAGCAGTTATACACTTTTCTCTTGAGGGATAATGGCAACCTGATGTTCATGATCTGAGAATGCCTGCCAAACGCACCCCGTCCCATTCTTATTCTTCTGATTATTTCCGTCTCATGATCCGGATCCGTCGTCATATCATAGTACACAGAGAAAAATAAGTGGACATGTAACAAAATTTTTAGGTGCAGTCGAGCCTCCTATACCTCAGGTTTTAACCAGCGTAATTTTCTACCCACTGGGTTTCTTAACGAGCGAAGTGGTCGGAATATAAAAAAAATAAATATAGACATAAACGTGAGGGCATTGAGGGCCACACGCGATCGGTTGCTCTTAGCATTGCCACTGCAGCTCTTGCAGTACTAACGTGGTGCTCCCGAAGCTCATTCACGTGGCCTCCGAGATATAGCACTGGCTACCTGGATATCGTCACAAATGTGTGACGATATTCACTAAAATAACCGTGTTGTTCTTAGACGTCAATCGATGGACCATCTCGAAAACTTCCCGAAATAGACGCGAGTCAGCGTTGGCGCTGGACAGCTGACTGAGAGCTCCACTGGAGTCGCATAAAACAAAGGCCTTTGGTAATTTGGACAATACACTTCTGCGTCATATCGGTGCTTAACAGCTCCGCAGATGTCGAAGATGCCGTATATTCAACTCAAAGAGCACGCTGTGCTGCAGGCTCTGGACAATTAAAACGCGGCCATCGTGAACATGCGCGTCTGTGTAAACCTTGGTAATATTAAAACAAGAGGTTTCTAGAAGGAACTGTTGTCAGTTGGCGTACACCTGCAGAGCACACTATTGTTTTCTTTCGGATCCCAGGAATAGTGGTCGAATGGCCGAGGACGTTTCATTACTCGCTCACGGGCCGCGTTTTCTCCAACACTCGCAATCTCGAGGAAGGCGTGCGTCGTTTCCCCCATGAGCGACTCCGGTGTGCTGAGAAGTAGCTCGAAGAGCTTCTTGCCATCGTGGGCCCGAAAAGTTGGGCCGGGATAATGCCATGATTTATTTCCAGTTCTTTTGCTGTCCACACTTCATCATTGTGGCCAAGGCAGCGCTCCGCCTGCTTTATAACCACGATCGCCCATTCGGCAGCGGTGAATGCTAACAGAATAGCGTGAAAGAGATTGCTGTACTGTGCCGAACATGGTGTACATCGCGTTCAGCTAAGAGGGTACAGCGTAAAGTAGGCCGAAAAGAATGTTTAAAACTTATATATAGGCATTTTATTATATTGCTCCTACAACGGTGAAAATTTGCAAATCGTGTTTTAAACGCTGTGCTATATGTACGCATGTGCGGCTTGCGCTTGTGTTTTATGCTCTTAGTGGGGCACTCTGTGAATGAAAACTGAGTCAGGAAGTATATAAACAACTAACTTTGTTAAATAACAAACTTCTTGATCTTGATTATAGTCTTATGTTGGAAATTTCAAGACGGCCGAATCCTACGGCAAATACATCTTCGTTAGATTACAGTACGTTAGCTCTGCCTTGTCTGAATAATTTCTGCTGCTTTCGTTATAAGAGCTGCGCAGAACGGCACGTTGTCCCGCTAAAATTAATCCAAGCGTCAACTCATTTAGCCGAGGCGCCAGTCACTTCAAATCAGGCGCCACACGTTTATTCCCAGTGCCAAAATAAATTAATTTACGGGCCACGTATTTTAATCCTCGTCGTAGTGAACTTAGTCCAAAGTAAAAATGCATTTGCAAACGTGTTCTAGAAAATTGAAAATAAGGGTCGGGAAATGATATATTCGGATAATTTTGCGCCTACCAAACATAACTGAAGATACTTCCTGAAAAGCGTTGTCATGTCATATGCCGTAAGCTGCCTTAACACTCTTTCAATGTTTCCGACGTGATACGACATTGAAATAGTGTAGTTATTGATATTACATTATTGCTATGAACAGGTCATCCAAAACGCAGCTGATTGAAGGCTCTGCTGACATGCATTCAAACGAAAGGGCATCCAGCGATAAACCGTTGATTTCTAAAACTGACACAAATGCGCCGGAAAGTGTGTCACGTGACATAACATCATTTCGTTTTCTGCAAGTCCCTGTACCGGTATATGAAACGAAGGAGCATCCAACAAACTCTGCCATGATACTCACTTAGCGCAGCTCAGGTCACGTGGAAAAGGGTGTCATGCGACTCCCCGTAATTTTCGGCATCTAATGGCCCTTTCACAAACATCATGACATGGATATGAAACGAACTGGAATCAAACAGCCAGCACGAATACTGCCACGTAACACCAAAGAAACCAAGCTGAGCAGAGCTTCACGTCACTTCACGTCACTTCACGCAACTTTTCCTTCAACGTGACAGATTGCCAGAGCCGTTCACATGGTTATTTAAGGAACAGACTTCGAAGAAACTCAGCGATGGTAGCCACGTGGCGCACTTAAGAACAAGTGGAAAAGAGGGCCAAGTAACCTCACGTAACATTCGCCAGCTCATGGGTGATTCTCAGTCATACTGACATGGGTATCAAACGAACGACCTTCGAAGAAGCTTGGCGCTTTTCGTCGCACACTTCAGACATCGTGCCAAAGGGTGTCGTGTGACCTCACGTAACTTTTGCAAGCCTACAGGCGATTCACAAACACACTGACATGAATGTCAAACGAACGTGCCTCCAAGAATCTCTGCGATACTATCCACGTAGGACACGTCGGACCACGTGAAAAATGGTATCACGTGACCTCACGTGACTTTCCCAAGCCCACGACTGATTCCCATCTATGCTGGCATGCATATCAAACGAACGAGCTTCGGCGAACCTCTGCAGTGCTACCCACGCAGCGCACTTCCGAACAAGTGGAAAAGGGTGTCGCGTGAGCTTACGTAGCTTTCGGAAGCCCACAGGTGGTTCACAAACACACTAATATGTATATCAACAGAACGGGAATCAGAGAAGCTCTGTGATGGTACCGTACGTAGCGCACGTCAGACCACGTGGCAAAGAAGTGACGTGATCTCGCGTAACTTTCTCAAGCCCGCGAGTGATGGCCAACCATAGTGACATGGATATCAGACCAATGGGCTTCTAAGAAGATCTGCGATGCTACTCTTGTAGGACAGGTCAGACGACGCAGAAATGGAGTGCCAGGTTACTTTACGTATAACTTTCACCAGGCAACGGGCGATTCACAATCACGCTTACAAGGATATCAAATTTTTTATTTTTTTATTTATTTTATTTGTGATACCCTCAAGGTACATAATTGTACATTGCAGAGGGGAGGGGCGAGAATACATTCGAAGAGTAAAAAATGCAGGATTAGTTCAAGGAATTTCCAACGAACAAAAGCAATATGAAAAAAGTAGTAATACATTCATAACAAATATCAGAGGCTTACATAACATGATAATACACAAAGAATACACTTTAGCAAGCAGACAATGTTCACGAATAAGCACATAATCATGCCATTTGCTACCATACATTATTTTATGTTGATTAGTACATTCTTAAAACGAGTGGGGTCACTGATGCTTACTAATGATGTTGGTAGATTATTCCAGTCGACTGAAGTCCTAGGAAGGAATGATTGTGAGCACGCGACGGTGTTATGACGGGGTACGTTAACTTTATGTAAGTGGTCACGACGAGCCGAATAATAAGGCGCAGGTTGGATCCAAAGAGGACGAAGAGATGCGTTGTGGTAGTAGATTTTATGAAAAAGGGAAATACGTGATTCTTTTCTGCGAAGAGATAATAATGGAATTTGAAGGGTTCTCTTCATTAATGTAACACTAGCAGTGCGATGGTAGTTAGCTAAGACGAAACGAACCGAGCGATTTTGCACCGATTCAATTTCGTTAATTAATGTGATCTGATGAGGATCCCAAACGGATGAGGCATATTCTAATTGGGGGCGGACGTATGTCGTGTACAAAAGCCGTTTTAATGAAACTGGCGCAAGCGAAAAATTTCTCTTCAAATATCCTAAGGAGCGGTTAGTTTTAGATATTACATACTGTACATGCTGCTTCCAAGAAAGATCGCTAGTTATATGAATGCCAAGATAACGGTAGCATGTAACGGATTGAAGGGGGCAGTCATTAAGGGCGTAGGTAGGGCAAGTTGTGTTAGGACGAGAAATCCGCATAGATTTGCATTTATTAATGTTGAGTTCCATGCACCAAGTGAGGCACCAGTTAGATATGTTATTTAAATCGGATTGAAGGGTAGCTATATCAGATGCATTAGTCACTTTTCGATATATAACGCAGTCGTCAGCGAATAAACAAATTTGTGAGGAAATGTTATCAGGTAAATCGTTAATATATATTAAAAATAAAAGAGGACCAAGAACAGACCCTTGTGGAACACCTGATTCAACTGGAGCCGCGTGAGATGTGGAGTCATTAGTTACAACAAATTGGGAACGAGAAGAAAGGAATGATTGGATCCAGCTGAGTACTCCCGGGTCAATGTTGAGTGCGCTTAGTTTGTGTAGTAGCAGTACATGTTTCACTTTGTCAAAAGCTTTAGAAAAATCCAAAAATATGCAATCTGTCAAAAAACCGCTATCAAGATATACATGTAAGTCATTAGTGAAAGTTACCAGCTGGGTCTCACAAGAAAAAAATTTGCGAAAGCCATGTTGACTGTTAGAGAAAAAATTATTTTCTTCAAGAAAGTTGACGAGGTTAGAAAATACGATATGCTCCATAATTTTGCATGGTACTGAGGTAATCGATATGGGCCTGTAGTTAAAAGGATCTTGAGTTTCGCCAGATTTGTGGATAGGAATAATCTTTGCTGTTTTCCACTCATGAGGCAAGGATGAGGACAGGTACGATGGTGAAAAAATGCTCTCTAAGATGATAGAGGAATACTCACTAGTATTTTTTAGAAATTTCGTCGTGATTTCGTCTATTCCCACCCGCCGTTTGCTCAGTGGCTATGGTGTTGGGCTGCTGAGCACGAGGTCGCGGGATCGAATCCCGGCTACGGCGGCCGCAATTCGATGGGGGCGAAATGCGAAAACACCCGTGTATTTAGATTTGGGTGCACGTTAAAGAACCCCAGGTGGTCGAAATTTCCGGAGTCCTCCACTACGGCGTGCCTCATAATCAGAAAGTGGTTTTGGCACGTAAAACCCCATAATTTAATTTTTTTTCGTCTATTCCACAAGAAGACGTAAGTTTAAGAGTGTCTATTATTTTTTTTATACCAGTAGAGTTAAAAATTACAGGATCCATAGGAAAAAAATTGCAGCATGGTAGCCTAGGAAGGTCGTTATCATGTGCTGAAGGAGTGAAAGCTTTTATAAATACATTAATTAAAATCATAGCGCAGTGCTGCCGAGGTATAGGCTCACCGGAAGACGTGGTAAGTGATATGATTTTCGATGCACTAGGCCTTACTACATTCCAGAAGCTCCTTGGATTATTGATGAGCATGTTCGGAAGGGTATTATTGAAAAAAGAAAATTTTGTTTTCTTTATCGCATTTGAGTAGGCCGAGGCAGCTTCTTTGTAAGCAGACCATTTAACCTGGCTTTCCGTCCGCGTAGCGGTGCGAAAAAGACGTTTTTTCCTGTTAGATAGGCGTTTCAAAGATTTAGTATACCATGAAGCATTGTTATTCGAAAAAACGCGCCTCTTCGGAATAAACTTGTTAACAAGATCGTGAATTTTTTCTTTGAATATATTCCAGTTAGTATCCAGTGAGCGCTCAGCAACTTTAGGCAGGTAATTATCAAGGAAAAGAGCAAGTTCGTTGTTGATAGCGGTGAAGTTGCCGTTTTTATAATCACGAATGGTTTTAATACTGTTTTGGGACGGTAGGATTGCCAAGCTAATGAAAAAATGCAAAACGTCGAGATCACTCAAGCCGGGTGAGTGTGTAACGTTAGATATGATATCTGTTGATGATGTTAAAACAAGATCTAAAAGAGATGATGTGGGGTTCGTTACACGTGTAGGGGAAGTAACTACCTGAACCAGGTTGAAATCAGCACATATCTCTACAAAATGCTTTGATTCAACGGAAGTTGTATTTAGTAAAGGACACGTGCTTGACCAGGAAATATTCGGGAAGTTAAAATCGCCCATAAGTAATATTGGCGTTCCGGGGAAGCGAACACTAATCTGGCACAAGCAATCGTACATGCTATCGCAAAAAGTAGGGGCTGATGATGGTGGTCGGTAACAAACACCGATCACAACTTTTTTGAAATTTACAGAAATGCAGCACCATACACATTCAATGTTACATGATATGGCTACAGGGAAACAGTCAAAGCATTCAATGAACAGTCAAATGAACAGGAATCGGAGAAGCTCTGCGATGGTGCCTAGGTAGCGCACGTCAGACAATGTGGCAAAGCTGTCACGTGATCTCACGTTACTTTCGCACGTTCATGTATAATTTGCCAAAAATGCTGACATGGATATCGGAAGAATAGGCTTCTAAGCAGCTCTGCGATGCTGCACTTGCAGGAGACGCCAGACCACGTGGAAAAACATGTTACGTGACCTTACGTAGCTTTCAGCAGCCAATGGGTGATTGACGAACATGATGATATCAATATCATGCGAACGGGCTTCGAAGAAGCTATGCGATGGTACCCACAAATAGCAGGTCGGAACACGTTGGAATGAGTGTAACGTGATCGCACGGGACTTTCGCCGGCGAATGCGCTTCGCTTCCCTTGGTACCCGTTCTGTAGCTCTAACGGACCACCGGTTATCCATCCTACGCATTACATAGCCTTCCCAGATCCATTTTTTTCTCTCTTAATGTCAACTAGAGTTCACTAAGGTGACTGTTTTGGCACGTTGGTAGGACATAAATGCAGCTTTTTGCGCACACGACGAGGACGAAGAAGAGGCTGAGACATACAAGCGCCGACTCACAACAGTGTTTTATTTTGAAGCAAGTGGCCACATATATACAGCAGAATCTGTGACACATCACGTGTGCGCCGCCCGCAGAAAATCTCTATCTCTGCGCAAGAACGATATCTCCTTGCTGCAAAGGGCGATCGACGGTTTCGACACACAGGTGTCACCACACCTGTCAATCAGTTCCGCTTCGACGATTTCTCGGATTATCTGATTACAATTTTTGCTGACAATTGAGCATGCACTTTATACCGGTTTACACGTGACCGTATTTTTGGCGTCTGTCTGAATACGCGTACAATTTCTACAGTGGGCATCCAAAAAAACCCCTCTCCTTTCTACCAGATTGTAGCGATACTCCCGTAGTCTGTCATTAAGGCATCGTCCGCTCTGACCAACATAGTTACAGCCACAGTGCAAAAGCAGATTATAAACTATTCCTTCTGCACATTCAACGAACTTTAACTGATGTCTCTTTTTGCAAGCAGGCTCTTTGGGGGCACACGCACTGGTCAATCTGCTCAAAGAGCGCAGATTATCGAGAGCGAGAAAAAAAAACACTTTTACATTGGCCCACTGGCCAATACTTTTCAGTCGATGCGATATGCCGTCGATATACGGAATAACCGCGACTTTTTTGTAAAGAGTGGAAGGCTGAGAGGCATTAGTTATTTGTGGTGAAATGCGATTCTACAGGATTCAGCAATGCTAACGCGGACAAGTGTGGGGTACCACGCGTTCCTGAGGTGAAGCGAATGCTGTCGGCCATGAGCTCTGCGCAAGACTCGCTTAAAGAATTGGAGAGGCGTAACTTCGCGATGCCCCTTTTTACCAGCTTTGAGTGCACTGACGCATATGGCAGCAGTGCCTTGTCGGCAGGAGGCTCGTATTTCCAGTATACACGTTTGTCTCGGAATAAAAACCTGATGCCGAGAAAGCGTAGGCTTCCGTTAGACAGTAACTCATGAGTTAAAACTAACGCACACGAAGACCGCAGTGCTTTCAGATTCTTGCTTCGGTAGTTCCTCTGCAGATAATGACGATGTTATCGAATTGTTCTAAAGCAGTGGTTACTCGCAATGCTGTGCTGACATTGTGCATAATTACTTCTCACTGACTGAAATTAAAACAATTATCTTTCCTGCTTTTTTTTGCAAGCAAGTCAGAATTTTTCGGCGAAAATGTTTGTTACAATCGCTGAAGCATTGCGTGCTAATAAGTTGTATAAACAATATACACGCACCTCAGGAAGATACGTTAATTGGTAGGAAACGAAGCTGTTCGGGAACTCAGACACACGTGATAAGGGATGTAGATTATTTAGGGGGAAAATGTTAGATAAAGTTTGGTGGTACCTGCCAGCTTGATCGTTTCCCGGCAGCATCTTAGGGACATGTGCTGAATCAATGCAGAATCGGCCCTCTCATTATTGCTCTTTCACGTCGAGCGCGTTCTATTGCAATTTAATGCTTATCTATTGATAAAGATGCAATGACGCGTTACACTTTTCATATTCTAAAAACACTTTACACTTTCAAATCTTAAAAAAAGGACATAACTTTCAGCGGGCCTATAGTTACTGCACATATGATGTGATTAAAAAGCGCAAGAAAACACAGACTTGGCATCAAGGAAAATGGTAGAGATGGGTATCAGATTCTTGTCTAAAGCTGCAATGAGCAAGCCTTCGTATTATTGGAAGGGTTTCTCATAGAAAAGAGGGGAAAGGGCTGCGTTAGTGAGCCTTCTGTTTCTTTGTACACCAAAGAAATAAGATTACTCGTGGCGTACGTATGTCAGATATACTTGTTCTTTATTTTTTCTGCTTTCACTAACGCATTTGTGCATGCGCGTATCACACACATACACACCTATTAATATATATATATATATATATATATATATATATATATATATATATATATATATATATATATATATATATATATATACATATATATATATATGACACGAAAGAAAATGGTAGACACGGGACAAACGTCACTCTCTCGAGTGTTTAATCTGCAACGTCATCATTATATATATTATAAGAAGCCAAGAAACAGGCACCAAGAAAAGCATAGGGGAAATTACTTGTACTTACTAATTGAATTAAAGAAATGATAAATTAATGGCAATGAAAGTGGATGAAAAAACTACTTGCCGCAGGTGGGGAACGATATCCCACGTCTTCGCATTACGCGTACGATGCTCTAACCAATTGAGCTACCGCGGGCCGGTTTACCCATACACTTTCTTGGGTATTTATGTGTTACTGCTAGAACTAACCTTGGGAGTGTTAGCCAGCGCCACCACTCACAAACCTTGGTGGCGGATGTGGAACATCCTTTCTGCCGAAGGCGTCACGAGTACGTGATCTTTCTGGGTGAAGACAACTGGTCAATAAACCCGCACGTGCTACCTGAAGGCATCAATGTTGCCGGATTAGAGACCCTTGTTATGTAAGAACGAGAAGAAAGGGGGTTAACCGAGGGGCCCGATCTTTATTAATGATATCGTGAGAAGCCAACAAACAAATACACCAAGAAAATCATAGGGGAAATTACTTGTACTTCCTAATTGAAATAAAGAAATGATAAATTAATGGCAATCAAATTTTGTGTGTGTGGTCTTTTGGCTAGTGTACCAACTATAGATGGAAATGCGTGTTGTCTTTGCGGGCAGTCTCAGAGTGCACGGGGTGAATATCCCCCTCATTGTGTGCAGTTGTGGGAGCCAAATATTCCGGCTATGTTGTGCAGAATGACCGTGCGTTTGGGCTTGGCGCCAAGTGGCAGCGGCTTCACGAGTTGTGGAGTGTGGTTTCTTGGTCGTGCCATTCCTTTTTTAGCCGTCGCATATTTGAGGCTCTTTATTTTAATTCTGAAGTAGTGAGTGTGTCTGTCCACTGGAGAGGAGAAATGGTGATGGTTTGGGCTGGTTGGTTTTCCGTGAGACTGTCATGCAGCGCGAAGAGGGACAGGGGACACCGGAAAAACGAGGAGAAGAGCCGATTCAACAATTATGCACGTTCGATCGTCCATGTGTGTAAATATTACTTTTCTTTTTCGGAACAGAGGGCTGCATCCGCATGCACTGCAATGCAGGGCTAAAAACATTCCTTTCTATTCTTAACATTATTCGCATGTTCACGCAAACGATCGTTCCAATCCGCCGTGGCTGCTCAGTGGCTATGGTGTTAGGCTGCTGAGCACGAGGTCGCGGGATTGAATCCCGGCGACGGCGGCCGCATTTCGATGGGGGCGAAATGCGAAAACACACGTGTACTTAGAGTTAGGTGCACGTCAAAGAACCCCAGGTGGCCGAAATTTCCGGAGTCCTCCACTACGGCATGCCTCATAATCAGAATGTGGTTTTGGCACGTAAAAACACCATAATTAAGACGATCGTTCAAACACCTGCCTGACTGACCCAAGTAGCATGCGCCGCATTTCAAGGGGATTCTGCACACAAATTGCGCGCACACAATACACGCAAAGTGCCTCGAGCGGCCAGTTGCGCGGCTATATTGCGTGTATTCGAGAGCTACTTTCACGCTCAGAAAAACATTTCTATGTAGCACGTATTGAGCAACAGAAAGCTGTATCGGGAGTTTTTCCTGTCGCTCTACAATTCTCTCATTGACACTTTTAATATAATTACAATATTTGAGAAGATGAATAATTAAGACTAATTGTGTAATTATGTGGAATGAAACAAATAATTTTGGTATCTCCCAGCGACGGCAAAGAACATTACTTTGGTTCTGTCCAGCTACGTGGCATTCGCATATTTTTAAACTAAAGTTAGCTCAGACAACCTGTATATACCGTGTTTCAAAAGTTATCACTCATTTTATTTCAAGCGCCATACGAGCTATGTCAATGAGCACTCCACAGAAGCTTTATGGCCCCTTGGCGGATGCTAAGTACGACTGAATTTATTGACACAAAGTGTGTGACTTACGTAATAATGATCTCGTCAAATGTTTGCGTGTATGGTGCACATTTATAGTGGGCACTTGAAGGTAGTCGTAAACTAACTTGCGCGTGGGTTTTGTTGAGATGGGCGGAACTGATAACAGTCGGCATTTCCCCTCACGCTTGCTGAAAAGAAGAAAAAACTGTGCGACGAAATGCATGACTCCGCTCATGATGCATGACTATCCACGCTCCAATAAATTTTGAGATGAATATCTATGATTACTATAATGCTGTAGAACAGCCAAAATTAACTTCAAGATTGTTTGCTGTTGTATGACAGGTTTTGCCGCTAAAATTAATTCAAGCACCAGCTAATGTAGTCCAAGCGCCAGTCAATATCATACAGGGGCCACACATTTAATCCCGTTGCCAAATAAATTTATCGATGGCCCACGTATTTTAATCCTCGTGCCAGTAAATTTAGTCCAAAGTAAAAATGCATGTGCAAACGTGTAATAGGAAATTCAAAATAATGTCGAATTGTTATATTCGAATAATTTTGTGCCGACGAAACATAACTGAAGAGACTTCTCGAAAAAGCGTTCCCGTGCGATATCCCGTAAAAGTGCCTTAACACTGTTTTAGTGTTTCCCGCGCGATACGCCATAGAAATAATATACTAGTATTATTGTTACGAACAGGTCATCCCAAGCATAGCTGATTGAAATCTCTGCTGACATGTAATGCAAAAAAGGGGTATCCAGCAAGAAACTGTTGATTCCTAACGCTGATACAAACGGGCTGAAAAACGTGTCGTGTGACATCACATCATTTCGTTTTCTACAAGCCCCGTCAACCAGGATATCAAACGAACGAGCTTGGAGCAAGCTCTGCCATGATACCCACGCAGCGTGCCTCAGATCATGTGGAAGAGGGCGCCACGCGACCACATGCAATTTTCGCCACGTAATCGGCGATTCACAAACATACTGACATGGATATCAAACGAACGGGAATCAAAGAGGCAGTATGACTACTGCCACGTAACACCAAAGAAACCAAAGTGAACATGGCGCCACGTGACTTCTCGTAACTTTTTCTTCAACGTGACAAATTGCCTGACCCGCTCACATGGTCATCAAACGGACGGACTTCGAAGTAGCTGTGCGATGGTATTCACGCACCGCTCTTAAGAACGAGTGGAAAAGAGAATCAAGTGACCTTCGCCAGCACGTAGATGATTCTCAGCTATACTGACATGGATATCAAACGAACGGGCTTCGAAGAAGCTTGGCGATGGTACCCGCATCGCGCACTTCAGACCTCGTGCGAAAGTATGTCGTGTGATCTCACCTAACTTTCGCAAACTGGACTGGAAAACTTTATTGTGATCCTGCAGGACGCGCTTAGCGCATAGCGGGCGTCTCCCACGTAGGGACCGACAGGGAGTACCTGGCGGCCGCTTCGTGCGCCTGCTGGACGGCCCATTGCTAGTCGGCGAGTAGTTAATTTCTGAGGGACTTCTCCCACTTGTCCGAGGTAGTCGGGCGGAGCATTTCTACACTCCCAGAGCACGGGTGCGAGTGTTGCCGTGTCTCCGCACGAGGGGCACGTTCGCTGGGGTACACGCCGGGATAGAAAACGTGTAATTTGGCGGGGTTTGGGTACATGTACGTGTCTATAAGCTTAGTGTTAGCACCTGCGGCCTGTTAAGTTTGGGGTCTGGCGGCGGAAAGATGCGGCGCCCCAGGTAGAAGTGTTTTGTAATTTCGCTGCACGTAATGAACGCGTTCCGGTTGTCCTCTAGCTCGACGAGATGGGGTTGCCCGGGGACGGCGCGGTCAGTAAGCATGCACGCTGTGTCATGGGCGATCTCGTTGAAGTTGGGTGGCGGGGCGCCCGGAACATGACCGAGATGGGCGGGGGACGAGATGACAGTGTGCTGCTTGAGGGTGCTCGGATCCGCGCTACGGGAGAATGCGTAACGTCTGGCGGGAGACGACGCCATGTTCGAAGGCTTTGATGGCCGCTCGGGAGTCGCTGTAGATCACTTCCCGTTTGCCGTCGAGCACGGCCAGGGCGATGGCTACTTGCTCCGCCACCTCGGGGTCTCGGGTGATATCTTGGCGGAGTTGAGGGTCCGCTGCGTGGATGAGACCGCGACCGCTGCGAAGGCTCGGTTTTTGCGGTAGGCGGCGGCGTCCACCAACGTTACGTCGTGCGCTTCCATGTCTATGCGCTGGAGAAGGGCGGCCGCCCGGGCAAGGCACCTGCCTCTGTTGTGGTCAGGATGCACGTTTCGCGGAATAGGAGCGATCGTGATGAGGTTTTCAATCTGGCACCGAACCGGCGTCAACTTCTGTGGATCCCTGGTCGTCGACGAGAAGAAGCCGAGCTCGCGCAGAATGTGACGGGCCCGCCTTGGTGGTCGTGAGTCGGGTCACCTGCGTTCGCTCCTGATCGTCGCCGATCTCGAGGAGTTTCTGCATGGAAGTGGTGATCGGAAGTCCGAGGACCCGTTTCACTACCTTTCGAATGAGGGCGTTTATAACTTTCGCAAACCTACAGGTGATTCACAAACACACCGACGTGAATATCTAACGGACGCGCATCGAGCAATCTCAGCGATGCTACCCCCTGTAGCACACGTCAAAAACGCGTGAAAAATAGTGTCACGTGCCCTCACGTGACTTCCCCCCACCCTCCGGAAAACTCCGGAGGGAGCTCGCCCCCCCCCCCTCCCCCTTTAGTTGGCGTCTATGGTGGCCGCTGTCTTTTTTACCTGCGCACACAAACCGCCAGAACCTAGCGTATAACAGCTCCGCTGTACATGTTCTGCAGAGACACTTAAGACTGCTTACGGGTAGGGAATGCGAAAGCATTGTAGTCGCTTTGGGGAAGTGCTTTCGCTTAGGTACTCGTCCGTATATCGTCGTACACGCTGTAAACTTGCAAGGCATTCCTATTCGTGTTCCCTTGGCTCGGCTTCCGCGGCGTGCTTCCGTGGTCGACCAGGTTTCGCAGATGCCGCTGAGGTAGACGCTTCGCAGTGAATCCAAGTAGCCACAGCACCGATAAAATCCGAACAGCAAGTGCGGGAGGCAGCGACCGGACGTGTGCAACGACGCACGCAATAGGCACACCTCATTTTAAACACTCATGATTTGATGTCGAGATTGCGTCGCAGTAGATACAGCACCGATGAAATGCGGATACCAAGTGACACGCGGGAGGCCGTGACGGAGGCAGTGACGTGACGTGTGCAATGACGCACGCACTAGGCACAACTTTAGTCAACCATAACTGTGGAGCCACCGTGGCGTCAGGGAAGCGTGCTCGTCTCCCACACCGGAGGCCCCGTTCGAATCCCACCGAGATCGAAATGTACCAAATTTTCCTCTCAGTTCCATAAATTGTCTTTGTTTATAGAAACCTGCCTGACAAATTTGACGTCAATCCGAGGATTTTTTTTTACGTGTTCTTACTCGTCGCTCCATCGGCCATTTTTGGTACCATCTTTCGGTCACGTCGCCGACGACAACACTGGATTTTCGCGTAATGGGGCATATGATGCTTTCGCATTAATAGTATTTCAAGAGGCGCCGGAATTTCAACAACTTTCAGGTAGCAACGTCGAAGGGTACGCCGTTCTAATAAGGCACATATATAGGACGCTTATGTTTTAGTAAAAAAAAGGGCATAACCGCTGGACGTTACTAACTGAAATTTGTTGAATTTCAACAACTTTCAGTTAGCAACGGTGAGCCGTTACGGCCTTATTGAAATTCAGGCGGCCTTCTCGCATATCATTTTCTTTTTAAATGCTGCCCCTTGAGTTATGCTGCTGCGCTGCGGTGAATTTCGACAAATAGCTGAAGGGGCAATGTCCCCAATTTCAGGACATGGAATTTTTCCAGCTCAGTGTTATCTTATAGACCAGCTGCCAAGCGCTCGCTGATCATAGCGCGTCAGCCAATCATTGTTCTTCATGTGCATTCTTTCTTTCTGGTGTATCATCGGTGATGGCTGCAATATTATGTGCAGTTTGTCTTGCACTGTTTCATGCAGTATCGGCAGTATCGGTTGGAATAAACATTCGTTGCTGCATTCGGAGCAGTCTACTATCGGTAAGAACACAGCATTTATTGCGGAAGTGGCGCTCCCTGGTGTTAAGTGGAGGGACACAACTACTACAGCGAAGCTGCATTTGACTCGGATCCCGTGATTTCTTCGTCTTTCGTCGACAAAAACAGTCAACAGAAAACCATTCCTCGAATTGAAGCAAAAAGTGCCGATCTCCAATGGAATTACGCATGCAAGACACACCCCAGTATTCGTTTCACTAAAGAAAAGCACACGAAAAAGCGTCAAAAGCTACATGATAAATCATAAGGCCCGTTCGAATAATGCGAAGCGCGTACCATCAGCCGCTTGCGTTTCCCGGTAAAGATTACGCTAGCATAAGCTGCAGTTGGCCCTTCCATGCACTTGTAGCATACGAAGCAGGGAGTGACGTAACTAAGCTTTCATATGTAAAAGAATAACCCGCCTAATAACTGATTTAATTTGTTGCGATAGCGCTATGAGAAGGCCTCACATAGATAGGACTCCCGAAAAGCAGCGTGAACATGATAACCGGCGACGGGAACATTAACTTAAATATGCACAACGACGTGGTGCTCAGGTTGGGCAATACGCAGCAGTTCCTGTCCAAAGCAAGCCCCGCACAGTTTGGACGCCTTTTACCCTGTACCTTTTAGTTAGGTACAGTGCATTTAATTGTCTTGCTGTCAATCATTTCATGTAGTGCATTGTTCAATCGTCCAAGGCTACGCCACATTGGTCTACCGGACCAGGTGATATCACAGCCTCGCTGGCTAACCAGCGTGTACAGCGTGGATTGGAGCCCAATTTTTTTTATCATCTTTATTCCTTTTTGACTTGCAAATTTCACTGCCAGCTTCGATCGCTTGAATTGTTTCACAACGATGCTGGTTTACAGATAAACTGAAAAGCGTGACGTCAGTCTATCACAGCGGCTACAGGCACCACAGCACTCTCTAGATGCTGTATTATTCGCCGTGGTAGGGTTCGCAGAGCAGCCCCGAGGCAGCACTTCTTATTGACAATCTGCAAGTCTACAGTTCAAATGAAGGTGATTTGCGTTATATATATATATATATATATATTGTTACGGTGAAGAGAAGGACGAAGTTGAATTAGACTAGAGGAAGACGAAGTCTGGCAGTTGCCAGAACGCCATATACCTCTGTTGTAAATATACATTATTTTATAGTCGTGGGCCTGCTTTCTTCCTGCAACATTTTGGTGGAAGGTGCGGGGTACAACCACGGAACTTCGCAGCGGACGTCATCTATCTGCCGCCACAATGGCAAATCAACCGACACAAGCGACAACGCCTCAGCAGCCCGTGCCAACGGTCATCCTCACTCATCCGCGGGACCCAGGGACATCTTGTGGTACGGACAACGCCGACGTCGAGGACTGGCTTACGATGTACGAGCGAGTGTGCGACAACAACAGGTGGGATCCAACAATGATGCTAGCAAACGTCATATTTTATCTCAGAGGAACTGAGAAGCAATGGTACGACACACATGAAGCTGACCTAACGAGCTGGGATTTCTGCAAAGAAAAAATGCGAGACCGGTTTGGCCGACCTGTTGGTCGTCAGCTGGCAGCAAAAAAAGAACTTGCGTGCCGCGCTCAGACGTCCACAGAATCCTATGTCATGTACATACAGGATGTGCTGGCCCTCTGTCGCAAGGCTGATAACAACATGACCGAGGCAGACAAGATTGGTTACATATTGAAAGGTATTGCAGACGATGCCTTCAATCTCCTGATGTGCAAGGATTGTGCCACTGTGGATGCAATTATAAAGGAGTGCCGGCGCTTCGAACAAGCGAAGGGCTGCCGCGTCGCTCAAACTTTCGACCGACTGCCTATTACCGCCGCGACATCTTCTTGCGAAGACCCTCCGCGGTTCGTTCAGCCCACAGGACCGGAAGATATCACGCACATCGTTCGCCGTGAGCTTGAGGCCATGGCTCCGGCTCCAGTTCGTTCCGACTGTCGGGAAAGCGTGCCCGCTATCTCCCTTATACAAGCGGTCATTCGGGACGAAATAGCAAGTTTGGGCATTCCATCTCTCTGCTCGGTCCACCATACAAACACCTACCAGATTTCTCCGGCCACTCGCTCCAAGACGCAAAGCTTTCCGCCACTCCGTCGCAACCCAGCTGACTGGGACACAGCGGATGATAAACCCGTCTGTTTTAATTGCTCCGGTATTGGACACATCGCCCGTCATTGCCGCAACCACTGGTCGTCGCCTCCTCGATGGTCGTCTCCGAGTCACTACTGCCAAGTACCAGACAATCGTACTTTCTCGCCCTATACGCCGACTAGGAACATCAACGCCGACAGTGCTCCACCAAGATCCAGCCGCTCCCCGTCACCGCAAGGTCGTAGGTCCCGTTCGCCTCTCGTTCACCGCTCTTCGTCCCCTTCTGCAACCGGTCGCTTCGCTTCGGGAAACTAGGCGGTGCAGCTCCCGGAAGTGAAGCTGCAACTCCGACCCGGCCCACAAATCCTCTGTTGACCCTGCCTACATGTGGAAACCTACTGGACATTGAAGTTGATGGCGTTCCTGTTAGATCTCTGGTTTATACAGGAGCGCAGCTTTCAGTTATGAGCGCTGCTCTCAGCCGAAGGCTCAGAAAGGTTCTGACACCCGCCGTACCGGGCACTGTGCGAGTCGCCGATGGGAGTACTTCACCTGTCCTTGGAATGTGCACAACACGTGTGACCATTGGGGACCATTATACCGTTGTTCTATTTATCGTCCTTGAACACTGTCCGCACGACCTAATTCTCGGCCTCGACTTCCTTTCGAAACACTCTGCCCAAATTGACTGCCCCGCAGGTGTTGTACAGTTGGATCTGCCGCTTCCTGCCGACGCAACAACTTGTGCTTCACACCGCTTATGTTCTGCTGAGTTTGCAAGGCTGTCTCCACAAGCGGCTACAAATGTCCTCCTGACGCCCTGTTCTCCCGTACCTGATGGCGAGTACGTCATGTCGCCGCTTACCGACGTGGTTTTTTCGCGCAATATTGCCCTGCCGAGCACTTTAATCCGGATCCGCGAAAACTGCACTTGCGTGCCCATCCTCAATTTTGGATTTTCGTAGCATGTGCTGCCACACGGTATCGCCATAGCGCATATCACTCCTTTGGAAGAATTTGAGGTTTCTTCTCTGACCTCTGAATCCTTCCTCAGTACCAACGGACCTTTGTCACCCACTCCTGCGTACTCGACGCCCGCGGACGATGTTTCTAAGATGATTGCCCCTGACCTTCCTTCCGAGCAAACAGCAGCTCTTCGTCCCCTCCTGTCATCTTATCGAGACATCTTTGATATGGATGACCATCCACTTGGCCAGACATCTGTTGTCACGCATCGCATCAACACCGGTGACGCCAGCCCCATTCATAGGCGGCCATATCGTGTCTCCGCAACAGAAAGGGCCATCATACAGAAAGAGGTAAACAGGATGATGGACAAAAACACCATTGAACCTTCCAGTAGCCCGTGGGCATCACCGGTTGTCTTAGTAAAGAAAAAAGACAACTTGGGGCGCTTCTGTGTTGACTACCGTCACCTCAACAGGATAACAAAAAAGGATGTTTATCCCCTGCCTCGCATTGATGACGCTCTTGACTGCCTTCACGGATCCCAATACTTTTCATCAATTGACCTCCGCTCCGGCTATTGGCAGATTAGCGTCGATGAGATGGACCGCGAGAAAACCGCTTTCGTCACACCGGACGGTCTGTACCAATTTAAAGTCATGCCCTTTGGTTTATGCAATGCGCCAGCTACATTCGAGCGAATGATGGACTCTCTCTTGCGCGGCTTGAAGTGGTCTACATGCCTCTGTTACCTCGACGATGTGATTGTGTTTTCGCCGAACTTTGAGAGCCACCTGCGGCGCCTCACAACCATACTATCTGTGTTTCGCAGGGCTGGCCTTCAGCTAAACTCCTCCAAGTGCCATTTCGGTTGCCGTGAAATTAACATGCTCGGCCATCTCGTAAACGCCGCTGGAATCCAACCTGATTCACAGAAAGTTCACGCCGTGCGAAATTTTCCTGTACCTTGTTCAACAAACGATGTCCGTAGTTTTCTGGGCTTATGCTCTTACTTCCGGCGATTTGTGAAACACTTTGCCGACATCGCTCACCCTCTCACTGACCTTCTTAAGAAAGACGTCTCTTTCTCTTGGGGACCACTGCAGGAGAAAGCCTTCTCTACCCTGATTGAGCGGCTTACAACTTCACCAATTCTGTCACACTTTGACCCTTCTGCGCCCACTGAAGTACGAACTGACGCGAGTGGTCATGGCATCGGCGCTGTCCTTGCTCAGCGTCAACAGGGCCAAGACCGTGTCATCGCTTACGCTAGCCGCCTTCTTTCCACGGCCGATCGAAATTACTCCATTACTGAGAGAGAATGTCTCGCGCTCGTATGGGCGGTCGCGAAATTTCGGCCGTACCTTTTCGGTCGGAGCTTCTGTGTCGTAACCGATCATCACGCCCTCTGCTGGCTCTCCTCTTTGAAGGACCCAACTGGACGACTTGCACGTTGGGCATTGCGTCTATAAGAATATACATTTTCTATTATGTATAAGTCAGGGCGCCTGCATAAAGACGCTGGCTACCTGTCCCGCAATCCCGTGGATCAACCGGACGATACCGATGCAGACTCGGAGATCAGTGTTCTATCCCTCTCCGGCTTCCTCCACATTGGCGACGAGCAGCGCAAAGATCCTGTTATTCGAACACTTATGGAACGCCTAAGCTCCTCGCCCAACGACCCATCCCTCCGGATGTTCACCTTGCGCGATGGAACTTTATACCGTCGTAGCGTTCGCCCTGACGGCCCGGAGCTCCTCCTAGTAGTTCCCAAGCACCTTCGACTAGCCGTGCTCCAGCAACTTCACGACGCTCCTACTGCTGGACATCTGGGCATCACTCGTACATACGACCGTCTGCGGCGCCGCTTCTTCTAGCCCGGCATTTATCGCTCTGTGCGCCGTTATGTCGCTTCTTGCGACCTGTGTCAGCGCCGGAAGACGCCTGCTACGCCTCCCGCTGGTTTGCTTCAACCAATTGATATCTCCACAGAGCCTTTCTTCCGTGTAGGCCTAGACCTCCTTGGCCCCTTTCCAATATCTATCAAAGGAAACAAATGGATTGCTGTAGCAACCGATTATGCCACGAGATATTCCATCGCACGAGCGCTACCAACCAGCTGCGCTACAGATGTCGCCGACTTCTTACTATACGACGTCATCCTGCACCACGGCGCCCCTCGCCAGTTGCTGACGGATCGCGGCCGCTACTTTCTATCGAAGGTCGTCGATGATCTGCTCCGCTCCTGCTCTACAGAACACCAGATTGCTACCGCGTACCACCCTCAAACGAACGGTCTCGCCGAGCGACTCAACCACACGCTAACTTAAATGCTGGCCATGTACCTTTCCGACGATCACCGCGACTGGGACATCGCTTTACCATACATCACTTTCGCATACAACTCGTCCCGTCACGACACTGCCGGATTTTCACCATTTTACCTTTTGTATGGCCGCGACCCCACCTTGCCCTTTGACACGTTGCTACCTTCCGCAGTGCAATCACCCAGCACTGGTTACGCTCGCCATGCTATTGACTTAGCCGCCCGGGCCCGAGATGTCGCCCGTCATCGCCTCACAGTCTCGCAAGCTTCTCAAAAGCGACGCTACGACCTTCGGCACCGAGACTACCATTTTTCACCTGGTTCCCTTGTCCTTCTCTGGACGCCTTCACGTCGCGTCGGCTTGTCGGAAAAGCTACTTTCCCGTTATTCTGGTCCGTACCAGATCTTGCGCCAACTGTCCGACGTGACATACGAGATCGCCCCAGTCGGTCAGCCTTCAGTGCCTCCCAACGTCACCAGCGATGTTGTTCACAGCCCTATGTCCCCCCATTACGTGAGGCTCTATAACTTGCACCGGGACGGAGCTACTCCGCCGGGAGGGTGATGTTACGGTGAAGAGAAGGACGAAGTTGAATTAGACTAGAGGAAGACGAAGTCTGGCAGTTATATATATATATATATATATATATATATATATATATATATATATATATATATAGACGTCTCGGAAGACACTACAGGACTACTTCGGACGACAGCCGAACGCGTCTAGGGTAGTCATATAATGCAAATGTTTCGGTAACAAGAAAACGTAGCGTGCATTTCGGCAGTACACCAACTGGGGGAAAGGGAGCGATTCCCATAAATCGCAGTTTCATGTGGTGGCATTAGGTAGCTCAAACACCATTTTCCTAGGTTGTAAGGGGGTGAATTATAGGTACAAAAAGACCCCCCCTGAAAGGTGCAATTTTCCTTAGTGTGCACAATGCAGCCTCCAAAGAGTTAATTGGCAGAGAGACTCGTGTACTTGATCCTGAGAAGGATAAACGTGCCTGCCGAACAAGAGCGACGCAGCAGAGAGCTAGATCTCGCGGGAAATTTGCTGCGAAGCCCCTGTACAGTCGTGGAACTTTACCGCACCCGCTTGACGACAGCTTCAAAACGATGATGATGTAGCAATCCTTTGTAGCAGTTGCTACGAACGGGTGGATGTCTGATTCTCCCTTTATTCATGATGATGACAATGTTATAATAATGATAATAACAATATAATAAATGAACCTGCCGGTGACGTCAGATTATGTCTAACTTCGAGCGAATAGTTTGCCTACCCCTATCCCTCAACAGCAATAGCTAGAAAAAAAAAAGGGAGTCCCAGAAGGTGGCCTTTCCAATTGGTCGTGAAAAAGGCTACGCTAATGGGAAAGCCCTAGCCGGGCTTCGTGCTTAGAAATGAAACCGGGAGTCAGAAACGCCGAATGCTGCGGGCCACAGATTAAGTTTGAACCGCTCCTATGGCTTCTTCGTCGAGCACTCAAAAGTTTTTTGCCCTTGACCCTGCGAAAATGGTGCTCGAAAGAGAATTTCCGGCCCGATTCTCATTAAAGCGACGCCTCTATACCACTGAACTCTTGTCGTGGCATTCGCTGCGCTATTATAACGAAGACTGGGCAGACAAGCCGTGCATTTAGTTCAGTCTACTAGTTCCACCCGATCACACTGCGTTCGGAGTTCCTCTGCAGCTGTGCTGTCAGGGCCATAATATCAATAGTCTTCGCCACTTACCCGCTGCTCTTGGGCTCAAGGCAACCCTAAACGGAATACCGGGGAGAATTCTCTTCTCTCCACCTTGCGGGTTTCCGCAGAACTATTATGTCAAACTCTTGCCTTTGCTTCGTGTTGTCGACAAATTCGATTTCGCCCAGCCATCTGCTCAGGTCGTAGAGCGGCCGCCCCGGAAAGGCGGTGGTCCTGGGTTCGAGTCCCGGACGAATTTTTCTTCAACTGTGAGGCTTTTCTTTCGAGGAACCCGTATGGGTTTCCTTTATAGCAAGCGCTAGGAATGGGTGGATGTCTGATTTTCCCTTTATTAATTACCTCTCTCCACCTTGCGGGTTTCCGCAGAACTGTTATGTCAAACTCTTGCCTTTGCTTGGTGTTGTCGACAAATTCGACTTCGCCCTGCCATCTGCTAGCAGCTTGGTTAGCTCAGATGGTAGAGTGGCTGCCCCGGAAAGGCGGTGGCCCCGGGTTCGAGTCCCGGACCAGGATGAATTTTTCTTCAACTGTGAGGATTTTCTTTCCAGGAACCCGTACGGGTTTCCTTTATAGCAAACGCTACGAATGGGTGGATGTCTGATTTTCCATTTATTAATAAAATCTCGTGTGTGCCTTACACCATGAAAACTAGGGCTTTGTTTTAACAGCGGAGCTAAGTCGAACCTTCGCCATCCGGCGTCAGGTGTCACGCGGCTTCGGAGCTCACCGTGAGAGGGCGCGCCGAGGGTAGGCGCGATAATGTCCCTCAATAATTTCAAAGTACCGAAAGGCTTTGATCCAGCCGACGACGCCAGCGATAGGCTGATCGGTGACATGTGACCTTGCTCCGCCCCTTTGCTGCCATGAAAGTTCCTGCGCGCCGGGCGAAGAGCGCGCGTTTTGCCTACGCACATTGCTGCGATAATTTCGTTTCAGGAGGGCCGAAATGCCTTGTTGCTGTGCGGTTGGGTGCCGAAACCGAACGGAGGATGGCAAGAAGTTATTTTGCATCCCGCGCGGCAACCAGAACCTAACCAGAAGAAAAGTATGGTTGCATAGAATTGGGACGGAAGGACTTTGAACCGTCGGTAACGGCACGACTATGCGAGACAAGTAACATACAACGATACAAAGGTGCGATAGAAAGTATACACGTGCGTGTGTCGAGCTGTGATAGTATTTCACTCACGCGCATGAATGTTGATGGCGGAAGCTTGTGGAGATTATTTATTTTAGTTCGTTATGGAGCCCGCTGAATAGCACAGTATGACCTAGGATGCAAAGGACCGAAATGCCTTGTTGCTGTGCGGGTGGGTGCCGAGATCAGACGGAGAACGGCAAGAAGATATTTTGCATCCCACGCGGCAAACAAAACCTAACCAGAAGATAAATGTGGTCGCATAGAATTGGACGGAAAGACTAAACCGTCGGTAACTGCACGACTATGCGAGGAAAGTAGCGTAGAGCGATACAAAGGTGCGAGAGAAAGTATACACGTGTGTGTGCAGAGCTGCGATAGTATTTCACTCGCGCGCATGAATGTTAACTGCCCAAATTTGTGGAGATTATTGATTTTAGTGCATTATGAGCCCATTGACTTGGCAAGTTCAGTATGACCTAGCATGCAAGTAAATAGCGAGGCAGAAGCGCATTACCCCCTGACAAATATCCGCATTGCGTTACGTGCGATAAAAAAAATCACAAATTTCAGCAGCGAATTCTACTTTTACACTTTCTTCTGTTGGTGCGCGCGTTGTTAACTGCATTTTACGATATCTACAAAAAGTCATTTTCAACACTGAAATATCATAATCGCATTTTGTGCACTGCATATGTCAATAAATATATTCGAAAGTGCCTGCATTACTCTGCTTTTCACGGCGGCCACATTTCGATGGGGGCGAAATGCGAAAACACCCGTGTGCTTAGATTTACGTGCACGTTAAAAACCCCAGGTGGTCTAAATTTCCGTAGTTCTCCACTACGGCGTGCCTCATAATCAGAAAGTGGCTTTGGCACGTAAAACCCCATAATGTTTTTACTCTGCTTTTAAAAACAAATACTGCATAGCCACTGTTACAGGCCATCAAATAGTAAAGTATAATACAATATATCAAAGTACATTACATACAGCTGCGAGCTCATTCCTTCCAAGTTTCCCTTACGCTCGAAGATGTTTCAGTAATCGGCGATGCCATTTCACTGACGAAAAACACACAACTGCAAATTAACATAAGAAAAACGGCAGAAGCGATACACGAATTGCCAGCAAAACACAGTGTAGTAATAGCTAGACTAATTCGCGTGCGTTTCGTATAAGGGCCCTCTAATTCTTAAGGGGCTTTAGCGGTACACGGAGGCGAAAAGGCATAAACACAACAATGCGCGCCATGATTCAAGCTTACGTGGCGACGTCGCACGGTTCACGAGAACAGTCAACCGCATTCACACACGCCCACACACTACGCTCGATGTTGGTGTGCCGCGAGATTAGATCGCGCTGGCAGCCCAAACACGGTCGAGGAGACTTGCTGACACGATCCATAGCGCCGCTTAATTTATAATTTCACGACAGTGGCACTGGCTCGTAGCACTGAACCACAAAACACAACAGTCATCGTGTAATCGCTACACGAGAGACACACTCAGCTGCAAGAAGACTGTTTGAGCGCTCGTTTCCACACACACACACACAGGATGTTGTTTAGTTGCCGTGGGGGTGGCACGTTTAGGCGACGTTATGTCTCAAGTTTTTCGGTCCATGCGACTGTCAGCCTTCTTCTTTACACGAATTCTTCGTTCAAAGTAACCTCTATGTGTACGCAGCACACTTACAAGCAAAATAATTAACAGAGCAAACGGGATTAAGCGGAAGCAATCACCAGGGCTCGCGTGGTGATTGAGCGCAAACGAACAAAATGTAAACATGCGGAATCGAGGCGATCAAGCCCTCATTTCGCTAGCGTTTTTCTTTCAGCGCTCATTTGAAATTAAAGGACTAGATTTAGCAGTTCGGGCCCGTCTTTCGTTTTTCACCACAGTCAGGCACCAGTAGGTTTTTTTTCCGCGCGTATGCAGATATTTTTTCACCTCACGAATGCCGCGGCGCCGCGGTTTAGCGTGGGCGCCGCCTGCTACAGGAACTTCCTAGATGGCGCGCGCTGCAGATGTCGCTACCTTGAAAATAATAGAGGGACCTTAAGGCGCGAGGCCCCGCCGGGATAGGAGCCGACCAATCAGAGGGTGCGCCGGAGTGGCGGGCGGAGGAGAGGGGTATGGACGACCGCACGCCAAGTTTCATCCTAAAGCCCCTCGAACTTCGTAAAGTAGCGACACTCTCCTCCTCCACCTTCACTCCTACTCGTTTCTCCTCTCTTTCACGCTCCCTCCTCGACCGGGGCGCCGCCTACACTGCTCGAGCGTAGCAACGGCGCCAACATACGCTCCTCGCCACTTCGTAGACGCTTCTCGAGCAAAAATGGCGCTGATGCACGACGCGAAGGCCCACGTGATGCTATTAGGCCAATAGCGACGCGGCGTTGGCCTCGGCCAGAGCGCGCGAGGAGGAGGCGGCATTCTTCAAAGCGTGGCAGTACTTTACGAAGTTTAAGGGGCTTTATTTCATCCTAGACGCCAGCGCTCGTTTCTCCCCTGGCGGAACGATTTCACCTCCAACGGGGGTAGGTTTCCGCCGCCGCTTCCCTTCACGATCGCGCCCGCGTTCAGTTCGCGCTGCGGGCGAAACGTCTCTTGTTTGCGACGGCGCCTCTTCGGATGATCGGAAATTATTATTGTGTTGTTAACTGTCACGACAGCAATGTAAACATGAAAGGGTTGATGCCACCAGTGAAATTCTGCCGATTCACAAGAAAATGGTACGAAAAAAGCAGACGATAGACATGGATTACTGCGGTGCGCCGAGCGAAGTAAACAACTGGCAAACGAAGCGTGCTCGTTCATTGATCACTCCTAAGTGTATGACGGTTTTTATATGTAACCCACATGAATTTAAGAATTACTCGGTACATAATCCTTTTATTCATATAAAAATTTTCAGTTGTTCGACGAGCGCTGTATCCTGTCTTCTTTCTCGTGTTTCGTTTGTGTGTGCGCTGCCCAAGAATGGAAACCACTTTTGTTGTGTGCGCTAGCAGTGGCCGAAGTTCACGCGTGCCGAGGAATTGAATATGTGCACGATGCATTGAACATGACCGGAGTTCATTCCCGCTTCACCACTGCACCGATCGATCGAGTTACTGGACGATACACGCCCGCGTCTTGGTCGCGCCGGCATTGCTGAAGCGGGAATGATTACTAATACTTTCAACTTCCGCCTCCTGAGCACTGTTAAAAAATGGCCAAGCTGTCTACATTGCTGCCTCTATTCCATATTGTAGGGGACGTAGTAGTTGAAGTTGTGTGCGCATGTCGTACTTGTGCTATGCAGCGATATATTTTGTTTATTTCCGCACAGTGTCGATGGAAATCCGTTGTCGCCATCAGAGACAACACGGATTTGTAGCAAACATATTGTGAGAAACTGCAAAAATGACTTTAGCTCGTATGTGCCGTATGCATGTGCCGCATCGTATGTGCTGACGATTTCTCCGGCGGCACATACGATGTCGTTTCCAATTACCTGCTCAGCGTCACTTACATGGTTAAGCAGACGCTGCCCTTTCGCCGCATTGCAGCCATAAAAATAATCGTCAAGCGTACCGATCTTCTTAAAGGCAAATAGAAGCGTGTACAGTCTGTTTCACACTTAGGGGAAAACTCGGAACGTATTGCATTGCGATGCGGCAAGCAATGGAGTCGTGCGGCGGCAGCAGCTCGAGCAGGCGCAGACGCTCGAGGGGCGGAGTCGTGATCTGCGTCGTCTGCAACGGCGGCGCGCGCTGGCCGCATTGTCGGGAAGCGTGCTCTGTCAGGGGCAGAGTACCGATTTCATCGGCACTGCGGGAGCTGAGCTGATATTCTTTACTAAACGTTGTGCGGCGCCAAACTCTGAGCCTTCATTAGCGATAATGGAGTTCCACAAACTTCTTTTAACAGCATGCTTCGTTTGTTCTTTCGAAAGGGTGGGGTACTGAGCGCGTGCACGTATATTTGTTCACTGTGTGTGCTACCGTAATAAGCAGCGACAAGACGCACCAAGATGTGCGTGCAAAGTGCTCAGTCTTTGTTTGACTCGAAAGGAAAGCAAAGCACTGAACAATGATTACTATGGGGCTCGAACACGATGAAACAAACGGGTACGATTAAAGGAATGTTTTAGGTTAAGACAATGAGCTGGAAGTGATTTTTCTAGACAATCAATCACTACACCAGAGAGACCCTGCCCGCCGGCGGGGAATTGGACACGTCACGCTCGGAACTTCGGTTAGTATCTCGTCATGTCCCCAGTGGCAGCGATGACAGCGCTCATCCTGAAGGCAGTGAAGTGTAGAATGACTTGATCAGGGATGTGTTCATTCGCAGCACGTCTCAGTCGCTGACGATGGTGGATCGAAGCCTATCTTCGGGCGACTGATAGAGAGGATGGTGCGGCAGCGATACATTCAACGGGCCCCAGACATTTTAAATGATGTTGGCGCCCGGGGATTGAGGCGACCACTCCAAGAGAGTGACTGCGCGCTCTTCCAGCAGTTGTTGCACAACGCGAGCAGTGTGGATCGGCGACCTATCGCGTTAGAATATATAGTCGCCTTCCAGAAACGGGCCGTCAAGAATGTATGGAATCAGTACGTCGTCTATGACTGCCCTGCAGCGATGAACTTACCTTCCAGGCGTATCAGTGGACGTCGCACAACGCTTAGTAAAGAATACCGGCTCATTTCACGCAGTAACGATGAGATGGGCGCCCTGCAACTGACAGTAGACGGTTTCCCGACAGTGCGGCCAGCGCGCGCCGCCGTAGCAGACGACGCCGTTCAAGATCCCGCCCCTCGAGCACCTGCGCGAGCTGCTGCCTCCGCCTGACTCAAGCGCTCACCGCACCGCGATGCAATGTGCTCCGAGTTTCCCCCTAAATGTGAAACAGACTGTACATCGCCCTTCGAATGAAATGTCCACGCGCACACCCGTAGGCACACACCGCGCGCGGCACGAGACGTGCCCAAACACTCGCAGTGCAGGAGGCAATCAAGGCGGTGCGAGCGAGAGATGGGAGAGGGGTACCACCCGCTAAAAGAATTTTGCTTCGCATGCGGCGCTCTCAACGCCGGCGCAGCAGCGCCGCTCTCGGTGCCGTTCTTGTCCATAGGAGCAGATGTTTAGCCGGCGCGTGCGCCCTTTCGCCCCAAGTATTCTCGGCGTGAGCGCCAGCCGGGAATCGCACGAGAGCGGCCGCGCCGACGTTGAGCAAATCGCGAGCTTCGAAAGCGAGAAGCGCAAGCAAAGCGCTAGCGGAGGGAAGCCGCTACCGCCGAGGATTGAGAATGGGAAGCGCAAACCAAGCGCTGGTGGTGGCAAGCCCAGCTAACAGCTAACAAGTTAACCCCCAACTTCGAAAGTAGGAGGCCGGGCAGAGACGTCGACGCAGAGAGATTCCTCCCACGGAGGGTGCCGATGGACGGTTCGAGAGAGAATTTCTCGATCACGAAGGCGGCCACAACTGCAACGTGTGTTATAGACTGTGGTTCGATCACAGCCTCATGCAACTGAAGAGTGTTCTCAATCCGGAATGGAAGCTTGAATCTAGCAAACGGACGACAATGAGACAAAAGACTTTCATGAAAATTGCGCTAAAGACGAGTTCAAACTTGAGGAAACGACTCACCCGCTCCGCTATTTTGACACCTTTCACTGCGTGGAACTGGATTTACTTTTTATTACTTAATTGCATCACCCCCATATGTTGTTCTTGCGACAGTCAGTTCACGTCCAAGTTCTGGTGCGATAGAGTTGTATTTCCTACGTCTCTCCTCTGTCTGTTCTTTTGTGTGCGAGTAGAACGCCCACAATTACACTCGGTGTCCCAGCTAACGTTAGCCAAGCTATTAAACAACAACAAAAAAATATTTAGAAAACAGGGTGCACGATAGAATTATAAGAGAGGTTCAATAGTCAGAGGTTTGACAAACGAACAACGCAGGCTTCGTCTTGCACCGTGTTTTTGTAAACATCCTTTTGGTTCATCAGCTTGGCTAACGTTAGTTGGGACACTCTGTAAGTAAGCCGCAGAATGGGACGTCAGTCATGCATAGCGCATAAGTCCATCACCAGAATCTGCCGGTGATGGACTTATCGCGGTGATATCACGCTGTGCGGCGCAGTATATTCTTCTCTGCTGGAGCATCGCCTTCGTCTGGCGCTCCTTAGGTCGGAGCTGAAATCCTCAAGGAACACTACGTTTTTTTTTTTTTTTCAGTGTGAGCTTCTCAGAAAGATCTCTTCAACTCCTGCGACGGACGTCGGTGGCGCCATCGGCCGACATCGAAAGGACTAGGAGAGTGAGCCCATAACCGGCGGTCGCTGTAAAACGGATCGCGGAGCGCCTACCGGATTTTTCCACCAGGATGCATGTTCCTGAATCTCACAGGAGATCTCGCGAGATTACGCCGTACCACTTGAGTGGCATTGTATCAATCTTTACGCGCAGCGTCGTGCATAATACAACGGTTGTGCAAATGCGCGTTTCATAACGCCGTTTTGCGAGTTTCGCCGGCCGCGTTTCGTTGCCGGCGCTGGTAAACATCTGCCGGTCCATGTACCCCTTGGAAAACACCTTGAATTTCACGAGAACCCAAGCACTACGACGTCTCCCGCGAGGTCGTTTCGTAAGGCATGAGCGCATCTGCTGGTTGCGCCACCATTTTCAAAGCAGGTCTTCTCCGTTTACGCGCGTTTCTGTACGCGGAGCGTCGCTAAAGGCCAATTGACGCGTTTGCGTAACCGGTCGCCGCTGCCAAAATCTTTCCGTAAACTCTTCAGGTGCCGGTTTATTGATCTCTGAGCAAATTTCTCTGGTCACCTAGAAGCCGCATGCGACGCACATTATTAAACCTCGCACTACCACTCAAAGCACTTTCGGTGATAAAAAGAAAGGAACAAACAAAAGTGTGTTTGTTTGGCAGGGTGTATTTGTCAGGTGCTTTCTTTGATCTGAGTTTCGTTCGGTGCTGGAACAACAATCACCCGAGAAAAAGCTTACTCGTAGCTCAACGGGAGAAAACCTCACGTGTTAAAGGGCATACAGGACAGCTGCAGCTTCACAAAATCTGTCGACAAGCGCAAAGAGTATCGAAAGGGTGTTCACACGTTGTATCATTCTCCGTTCAACATCTCACAGATGCCTACTACGGTGAGGATTGCATATGGCAAAAGCATACTTTATTGCGCTCGCGACCTTGCATGCGAATAAGATGGTGTGGTAACGTCCATTGATATTACCTTCGTCTCTGTCTTATATAAAAATAAACGCATTTGTTCCAATCAACCGCGAGCCATGGTGGGCGGATGTGGAACAGCCTTTTTTTTTTGCCCGATGGCATCACGTAACTTGTGAACTTAGGAGAGCGGGCACATGGCTAAAACACCCTCGTATGCTACCATCAAGGGTGCCACATTCGAGACTCTCGCTGTGTATGGACGAGAAAGAAGGAAGGAAACCGTGGGGCTCGATTTTCGTTAATCATGACCGTACGAAGTCTACTGACAATGAACCCAAGGAAAGAATCGGGGAAATTAGCTGCATTTGAAATTGAAATGTAAAAAATAAGGAAGAAAGGGAACATGTAAGTGGACGAACAAATAATTTTCCCCCAGCAGTGGGATCCGAACCCACAGCCTCCGCCTTACGCGAGCCTTGCGGAACTATAGGTGCGCGCGATTAAACCACTTGCACCACCATTTGTACTACGGCGACTACTATATATATATATATATATATATATATATATATATATATATATATATATATATATATATATATAAACGAGACAAAATGGGGTTAAGCGAGGTGCTCGATTTTTATGAATCATATCTTAAGAAGTCTACAACGACACCAAGGAAAACATAGGGGAAATTGCTTGTACTTACTAATTCAATTAAAGTATGCTCACGTTGCAGCTCGGTCTCCTCGTTATAGAATTTGTCGAGGGATCAAATACATGAATAATAACTGCACTGCCATTGCCAAAGATGCTGCAAACGAATTCTCGAACGCTACGCACTGTCAGGACAAGTAAAATATGTATTTTTTTTGTAAAAGAATATAATCGTATGTCTCAAAAATTGTGCCCGAAATAGCCTATATCAATGCTTCCAAGTATTTTGTCTATTTTATAAGTAAAGAAAATATCAGACGAACTTTAGAACTATATCAGTTTGAAACCAGCAAAGCAACGCATGCTGCTGATATGAAAAATGTAAAGGCCATGAAATGAACAAGTTGAGGACAAATATTTTAATAAAACTTTTTCATTCAACGACATCGTTTACATATTTGTACATATGCAATGGCCAGGGAAAACCTCAATGACGCTGTCCTTTGTTCCAATGTATTGGGCAGGAGAAGCTGTCACCGGTCGCGTATTGTGAGTAATTGTACCGAAAATATAGTCGCAACAGAGAGCACATATATAAAGCAAAAGTTCCGTAAAATATACGAGGACGTACGAGTCAAACGAAAGTGAGCCAATGCGAATATATGACAAACAGGATACTTTATTTAAAAGTAGTCTCCATGAGCATTTAGACATTTGTACCCCTGACTAACGAGTCGCGTGATCCCCGTCTCATAAAACTCTTTAGGTTGCTGTTTCAAATATTCTGTCACTGACTCTTTCACGACATCGTGAAATCTGGTTCCCTTGAGCTGTTTCTTCAAATGCCCCAAAATGTGCAAGTCGCAAGGCGACAAGTCTTGGCTCTATGGAAGATGCTGCAGCGTTTCCCACTTGGACTTTGCCAGTTTTCTGTTAACCACATCAGCGACGTGGAGTCAGGCATTGTCATGGAGCAAGATGACCCCACTCCTGAATTTTCCACGTCGTTTATTTTTGATTGCGACAGCAGCGAATCCGGCGTTTCACAATATCGGAAATGATTGATAGTCTCTCCAGGTTTAGCAAATTCGGTCAATAGTGGCCCCTGACGATCGAAAAAAAAAGTCAGCAACAATACCTTTCCGGTAGAAATGACTTCCTTTGCCTTCTTTGGCGTTGGTGAATTAGAATGTTACCACTGTAAGCATTGCCATCGTGTTTAAGGCTCGTAATAGTGGCCCCATGATTCGTCCCCGGTCACAATTGCAGACAAGAAGTCGTCACTCTCATTGTGATACCAGATCATATGAGTCAAGGCAGCGCCGAACCTCTCCGTCTTCTGGCGGTGGAACAAAATCTTGGGCATCCATTGCACACACAAGAGCCGATAACCGAGGTGTTCACGAATTATGGTGTGAACCGAACCGTGACTGATGTTCACACGCTTTGCCAGTTCATCGATGCTTATCCTCCGTTTATGTCTAATCAGCTCATCAACCTTTGCAATAGCGTTGGGCGTGATTGCACGGTGGCTTTGGCCCGGTCTTGGATCGTCTTTGCAACTTTCACGTCCTTCTTTGAACCGTTTGCTCCAGCGCTTCACAGTGGCCAATGAAATGCAATGTTCAACGTACACGTAAGCCACACGGCGACTAATTTCTTTTTGGGAAACACTTTCAGCTGTCAAAAACCTCATGGCACCATGCTGTTCAACTTTTGGAGCATCCATTATGTCACGCAACCGTATTCAACCCAGTGTATGAGAGCATTCAAGAACATTTATCCTCACACCTGGGTGTGATAGATGCCTGTGTGCTTCGCGCATGCCTCGCAGATAATGAACCGCACCATTATTACGCAGGGTGGGTTGGCTCAGTTTCATTTGACTCGCCCTCGTACATTAGAAATGCGAAGATACAACGGAATATGCAAATTCGAAGATACAGCTCGGTAAAGGGCAAAAAAGTGTCACTGGAAACAAAGTTCACTGCATGTGTACACAAAACCTCGCAACTAGATATTTAAATATACGTATAAGTATCCAATAAATGTACGTATCTAAAAAAAAAGTCACTGTATATATCGCGTCAAACAAGGCAAATGAACAAATAAACACGTTGGACAACTACAGATTCACAGATCACAGCACCCCCTCCCTCGCTCCCCCTGATGTATCGCGCGCGATAGCGGCGGTGGGCTTCCTCCCCGCTTTTCTCCCTTGCGCACTCAAGACTGAGCCACCATCGTCAGCTTACCCATGCACCCCCCAACCCCCCGGTACGCTTTCACTCGCACATACAGCATGCGGCGCGCGGTCACGATGTTATCACCCTTAGTCTGTACACGGAACATGAGTGTGACGGCGACGGCAGGAATGGGCCTGGAGTGTCCATATAATTGCTATCGCAATAATATAATAAAACTATCCGGCAACTGAAGCGTCCCGTGGCCCATTACTTTCCGCAAAAGAAGAAGTAACGAAATCGAACTTTCACCATGCGATAATTTGCGGCACCGCAACAATGTCTCGTTTTTGGGGGGAAATTAACAGTTTGACGAAATCTCGTCTGGTCGGGAAGCAACGGCGTAATAGGAGTAATCTATTTCTGTAACCGCGGCAAATCTGGCTATGGTGTCCATGGAAAACCAGGCTTTGGCTTCCTTTTATCCTCTTCCGAAAGTTTTCTTCTGCTACGTTAGCGATTGCTTTTGCATCACGAAGAAAGACGCCCTTGCTGCCCTCGCGGATCGCGTAAATAGCTTTGAGGAAGACGTAAATCACACCGTCGATTTCGGACGGCTACCTTTTCTAGACGTGGCCGTAGAACGGGACAGACAGCGGTTGTCTTTCCAAGTCCACAGGAGGGACACGCACACAGGCCGGTATCTGCCCTTCACTTCTGTAAACCCTGTGTGCCACAAGCGGTCCGTGGCTCTCTCATTAATACAGAGAGCCCAAAGGTTTTGTAGCAAGCCAGAAGATTTGGTTCCTGACTTGACCTGCATTTGACGTGAGCTCGGCACGTGCAGCTACCCAAAAAGCTTTATTGCTTCTTGGAAAAAAAAAAAATGAGCCGCGCGCCCTAGGGAACCACGTGATGCCTCCGGCCAACGCCTTGCCGCCATCCCGTATGTTCCCTGCATCAGCGAAGCTTTGGCACGTGTGCTGCGTAAATATAACGTGCAAGTCGCCCATCTTCCCAGCCGCAAGTTACGCAACGAGCTTGTCAATGTCAAGGACAAACTAAGAAAAGAAACGTTTCCCGGCGTCGTATATAAGATACCGTGTGCGGACTGCAATTATGTTTATATTGGTGAAAGTGGCAATTTTGAGCGACGCCTAAAGGAGCACATAGACGATGTGAAAAAGAAAACAGCCACTCCCAGTAGACTCGCTGAACACGCAGAAGCCAAGCAACACGATTTTAACTGAAGTCAAGCTTCAGTCATCGCCCAAGAAAAGAATTGGACGAAGCAACGGTATCCGAATCCCTGGCTATCCAAACAACCCAACACAGGCTTAATCGAAACGTTGGCAATCTCCCGCCAACATACGCAAGATGCCTGAAGCGATTATTGACGCGGATTTAAGCTGAAAGTTTTTGCCTCTCAGCTCAGTGAGCAAGGCTTCCGTGTGGAAATCGAAACGTTTAAGAATTTTTTGGACAACCCGATCTCGGTCGGCGTTCTGATTTTATTCCTATTATATGCCAATGTGTTTCTTTCTTTTGTGGGACGGGGGCACGGAAATAATAGCGCGAAGGAAGGCATGTTCATCACAATCGAATGGCTACTTTGGCCACCTAATGTGGCTCCCGAAGGAATATCGAAAAAAACGTGAGACGCTTGGTCCACAGACAACCATACGCATACTGCTCGGTATCCTACACCTGCGAGACGAAAATTTGTATGACGCTTAAGCTTCGCCTTTAAAAGTGGAACGCGATAGCATTCAAATATACCTGACTGCTTCTCACGCTTCCCGGCAACTGGAGCGTATGTAACCGTAATGTTTACCGGGAAGCGCTCGCGGCGAACGCTATGCACGAAGGCGGGCTTTCTGGTCGAAACGCGGCCTCTTGCATGGGCCGCGATGGATGGATGGATGGATGGATGGATGGATGGATGGATGGATGTTATAAGCGTCCCCTTGGGAAAGGGGCGGTGGGTTGCGCCACCAAGCTCTTGCTATTATACTGCCTAATGTCCTACCTAAGTTAAGAAAGAAAAAAAGAGGAAAAAAGGGGAAAAAACACCATGAAATCCCACAACCAAATTTTCTGACCCCCTATTGCGAACTTTGCTTTTGTACGTCTCCGTTTTTGTCGTTTCCCTACTTTTCTTCCACCAATCTTCCACTCGCCTCTTACTAATCCATATTGCGCACATGTTTACTTTTCCCCTTCTCTCACTGAACCCAAGAGCTTCAAGGAGGCCAACGGTGCCTAAATCAAACGCTGGGCAGATGTCTTATTCTAATAAAACATGCTCCATCGTTTCCATAGCTTTACTGCAGCAAGCACATGCTTCTTCTTCCTTCTTATATCACGCTTTATAGGTGCGTGTTCTAAGGCATCCCGATCTTGCTTCGCAAAGTAATGAGCTTCCCTTTGTCTTATCATAATTTGTTTCTTTCCTGATTTCGTTTTTTCCTCTTAAGTAGTTACTCATGGCAGGTTTCTTTTCCATTGCCGTCACCCATGAGATTATTTGAGCCTCTCTGACTTTCCGCTTGACGTTCTTTGTTGCTGTGTCGCCCACCCTACAGGCCGCACACTTGCTGGTAAGCTTCCTAGTTCTTTTCCTCCTCTGTGAATAAATGTTTTTCTTCTACACATACCTCAACACTCTCCCAGCCCATTTACTTTCTTCCATATTCCTCAGTCGTTCTTCATAATCAATTTTACTGTGAGCTTCCCTCACTTCAAAACTAGTCCAGCCCATATCACGCTGCACAGCTTCATTTGTAGTCTTCCCGTGAGCGCCCAATGCGAGGCGACCCACTGACCTTTGATTCCCATCGAGTCCCGATTGTATCCCCTGATTTCAAGCAAACTGCCGCATTTCCAAACGTAAGTCTTTGAACCATTACACCTTTCCACATACCCCGGAGCACCTCGTACCTATTGTATCCCCATAGCACTCTGTCCTTCATTATGGCTGCATTTCCCTTCACCTTTACTGTTATTGTTTTTTCCTGTGTTTCCATATATCTATTGCCTTCGCTTATACATATACCAAAGTATTTATATTCTGTTACCCGAGGCATTTCCTGGCCCTGTATCGCCACTCTCTGTTGACTGTTATCATTGAATACCACAACACCTGATTTTCTAACACTAAATTTCAGACCTAAATTCTTGCCTTCCTGTCCACATATATTATCCAGACGTTGCAAATCACTTTGCTTGATAGCTAGCAACACAATGTCGTCCGCATAAAATAAACCTGGAAGCTGTTGGTCTACTACTGTACTCGCCTGTATGTATGAGAAATTAAACCCGATATTGCTTCCTTCTAGTGTCCTCTCCATGTTCACCATGTACACCATAAACAGCAACGGGCATAAAGGGGACACCTGCCTCAGTCTCTTGTTGATATCAACTTTCTACTAAGCAAACTGTATTTTCTAGGTAAATCTCTCTGAAAAGCTGTAGACAATCGTCACCTAAGGCTTCCCTTTCCAGAATATCCCACAAAATGTTGCTGTCTACGTTGTCATAGGCTCCTGTAATGTCTAAAAAGGCCACATATAATGGTCTGATTTATACTTTGGATATTTCAATTCACTGAGTAAAAAAAATCAGTCATCATCCAAACGTCTACCTATTCTGAAGCCATTGTGAAGTTCTCCCAAAATACCATTATTCTCTGCCCATGCTTGCAGCTTTAATTTGATTGCCTGCATTGCTAGCCTGTATATTACCGATGTAATGGTCAACGGTCTACACGAGTGTATTCTACCTTTCTCCCCCTTACCTCTATAAATTAAATTCCTTCTACCTTGTCGCCAACTGTCTGGTATTCGTCTATCTTTTAAAGCAACTGCGCATTTCGCGACCGGGCGTAAGGGGTACTTACGATCGCGGCTCAATCTCGCTCGCGGAAGGGGCGAAAGCGCGAAGGCAGCGCGGGAGGGAGGGAGAGTGGGGGCGGCGTCAACTCCACCAAGTGCGTACGGCTTTGCACGGCCGCGCGCGGTCGTGCGCGCGGTATTTTGAAAGTGACCTGCAGACGGCTCACACATTTGTGCGTGCTGTGTTCACGCCGCTCTTGCGTTGAAGCGATAGACAGCACGAAGGTCACTTCGCCCACTGCTGCTGCCGCGCTTGCTCACACCAGCATTTCGACAGCGAGTGTTCGCGCTCATCGAGTGTGGTGCGTTCATGCTTGCTGGTGTGCGCTGGCACCATGCTTGTTGATTTACTTAGTAAGCGAATCTTTACGAGTGTGAACGGCCGATAAAACTACTATCTTTACTTTGTATAGCTGTGCACTAATTTGCTATCGCAATCGATGCTATCGCTATCGCACCCACCGGGCGAAGGTGCGACATTTTTTTTTTATTTTATACACTCATGAGGTGGCGCCACCTCCTACCCATTGGCGGCGCCGTCACGTGCCCAACGACGCAAGTATTAGGCCACCCGTTTAGTTAGCCAGATGGCTGCGACGTGACGTGCGCCATGAAGCACGCACTAGACAGATTTAGTCAACCAGAACCATGGAGCCACCGAGGAAGCGTGCTCGTGTCGTAACCCGGACGCCCGGGTTCTATTGGCACCCAGATCGAAATTTACCTAATATTCTCTTCAAAGGCATCAATTTACATTGCTTGCAGGAACCTGCCTTGAGAAATTTCATGTCAATTTGAGGGATTTCTTTTATTTCGTTTTACTTTTTGCCGGCGGCCATTTTCGGTACCATCATTCGGTCACGCCACCGACTTCAACGCTGTATTTTCGCGTAAAGGGGCATGTAATGCTTTCGCATTAAAAATGGCCGCCGCATGAAATCGGTGAGACTAAAGCTTGCCATAGGACAAGGCAAGATGTATGCCCTGAAAGATAACTAGGTTAATGTCATCAATAATTTCGATTATATGGTAAAAGCAGTGGAAGAATTCTACGCGATGAACTTAGAAGAAGATGGAATAACAGTCAATTTAATCAATGATGGAGGAGATATCATACCTGAAAAGCTTGCGGCCCTCTATACGCAATTCCTCACAACTTCAAGTGTAACGGAGAGCTGGAAGAACTCCAACATTATACTAATCCATAAGAAAGTAGAAGTAAAGAATTGAAACTTTAGAGAACCATTAGCTTGCTTTCAACATTGTATAAGATAGTGACGCCTGTGGCAGAAAGGATGTTCCACATCCACCGCCAGGGTTTGTGAATGGTGGCGCTGGCCAACACTACCAGGGTTTTACTAGGAAACACAAATCCCCAAGAAAGTGGACGGGAAAATAGCGCCGCAGTAGCTCAATTGGTAGAGCATCGCACGCGAAAGGCGAAGGTTGTGGGATCGTTCCCCACCTGCTGAAAGTTGTTTTTTCACCCACTTTCATTTCCATTAATTTATCGTTTCTTTATTTCATTTATTAAGCACGAGTAATTTCCCGTATGTTGTCCTTGGTATCAGTGTTTGTTGGCTTCTTATGATATGACTAATAAAAATCGGGCCCCTCGGTTAATCCCCTTTCTTCTCGTTTCCAACATAGAATAGTGACAGGAAATGCCTGGTGAACCTTTATACGAGCCTTATACGTACACGATTAGACTACGGTGCCATAGTGTACCAGTCTGCTAAGCACAGCACCCTAAAGATGCTAGATCGCATTAACCATCTAGGCATCCGCTTGGCCAGAGGTGCTTTTAGGACAAGTCCTGTGGCAAGCCTCTACGTAGAGGCAAACGTGTGGTCAATCCATCTACAAAGGACATACTCCAGCTTCACGTATTTTCTAAAATGCCAACTCTGAACATCCGTCCTATTCGACCATACATGACATGACCAGTGCCACGCTCTTTTAAAATCGACCTACAGCGCGAAAGTCTTCCTCGTTTTGTGTACGGATTCCCAGCAAAGAAGTGTGTGCGCCACTCCTTGAACTCCCTCCAACAAAGCTGCTACCGCCGGAGCAGTGGTAGCTCATAGAACGTGACACACCGTTCATACAGGTCACTAAGCACGCCGCATAAGCACTTATTAAGACGCACTTTCTAGAACTTCGGGTGAAATACTCATGTTCGGAGTATTACACTGACGCAGCAAGATCACGTGCCGGCGTCTCTTATGCAGAACTTGGACCATCTTTTTCTGAATACGATGTTCTGCACAATGAAACGAGTATCTTTACGGCTGTTGTATGCGCAGTATTGTCGGCTATTATACCTATTAGGAATACGAAGATACAAAAGGCCATTATATATACTGACTCTTTAAGCGTTGTAAGATCATCAAGTTCGTTTCATTAAAGTAAAATCTAGTACTACATGACCTTTTAATCATTCGTGTGTGCAACATACATGTATAATCAGCATGTCACAATATGCGGGGTCCCTGGACACAGAGGCATGGAGGACAATGTATGTAACCACAATGTCGAGGAAATGTATGTAATGTGTGAATCTGCCGGGAACAATGTCACGAACAGTGGCGAACACAAAGGCGTCGTGGGGGGGGGGGGGGGTAGTGTAATGGTAGTCAGATTCTCTCCTGTCAGACTAAAAGACTTGCTAAAACCTGTGCGCCCTGTGCAATCTTGACTAGCCAAGTGCTAGCCATTTACTGTGATTAAATACTCCCTGTAACAATATTTTGAAGCTTCGGTGGTTCAGAATATTTCCTTAAAAAAAAGTTTAAAATTAAACTTTTTTTGCACAAGAGCTTTGTTTTCAGTATCAAAAAAGTTGCTTTATTGGTGGTCGGCCTAGAAATATATGCGATACATTGTTAGATAGCTCTGCATGTTGCTATGTATGTGAGAAGTTACAAAAAGGTATTATTTTTAAACACGAGAAATGATTCGTTGTTTGTTTGTGTCAGCACGGGCATTCTCCAACATGCACCTAAGCTTGCCGGCCTGGGATGTAGACGACAAAGAGAAATGACACTATGAAGCACGATCTTGCTCGCTTCATCTGCAATGCAGATGACAAGGAAATTGTGCTACGGTCTGTGTTTTATTAACAAAAGACGCACGCACTAACCCAATGCGGCGTGTGCTGGTGTGTGCCAGGTGAACCATACAGCCAATATCACGACGTGTTAACTTCGCCAGGGAGTCCTGCAGAGTTGAAAGTCATGCAGTATATAAATATTGCTGCATTATCTTTGTCGTGTTGAAATCCTCCATTGACGCTCCCAACGAAGCAGAACTTACTTGATGTTCACGTCGACGGTGTCCCTTTGACGGCGTTAATAGATAGTGAAGCCCAGGCGGCCATAATGAGTTGTAACCTCCGTCGTCGACTGAGGAAAGTTCTCACGCCTGCTACTACACGGGCCGTAGGCGTGGCCGATGGCAGCACTGTTGACGTCACTGGAATGTGTACTTCCCGTATAAGTTTCGCCAACCGCCACGTTCCTGTTGTTTTTACAGTGCTGGCCAATTGTCCGCATGACCTAATCCTCGGACTCGACTTTCCCACGGCGCATTCAGCTTTGATCGACTGTTCTGCCGGTACCCTTTGCCTCAAACTTCCCCTACTCGCGCATATTCGTGCCGAACTGCCGAGCAACTTTAGTACGACCGCCTTCGTCCGCCTACCACCTAAAGCCTTGACTTTCGTCGAATTGCTATCATCTTTTCCTGTGCCCGATGGTGACTACGTCGCTACACCTGTTCATGATGTCCTTTTGATGCGCAATATCACTGTGCCCCACTCCGTCGTCCCCGTCGGCGATAACCGGACGTGCCTCCCCGTCGTCAATTTTGGGCTGACAAAGGAAGTTCTACCTCACGGCATGTCGGTTGCAACACTGCGTGCTATAAGAGATGACCACGTCACGACGTTTTCAGTAGACGTCTGCTCAGATTCTTCACCATGTCGACAGGGTGCTATTTGCCGTGACGCAACATTTCGTCCCAGGATTGCTGCGGACCTATTGCCTGAACAAGCAGCAGCTCTGTGTCTTTTGGTTTCCGACCACGACATATTCGACCTAAACGATCGCCAATTGAGCCAGACTTCTATTGTTAAGCATCACATAAATACTGGTGATGCGAGTCCTATTCGTCGCCGGCCACATCGAGTTTCTGCTTCAGAGCGTACGGTTATTCAAGATGAAGTGAACAAGATGGCTTGCGAAAGGAATTGTTGAACCTTCGTCGAGCCCTTGGGCGTTTCCCGTGGTGCTTGTTAAAGATAAAGATGGCACATGGCGTTTCTGCGTTGATTATCGTCATCTAAACCGCATTACCAAGAAAGACGTCTACCCCTTCCCTCGCATTGACGACGCCCTGGATTGTCTCCACGGTGCCAACTACTTCTCATCAATAGAACTTCTGTCTGGTTATTGGCAAATTTCTGTGGATGAAAAGGACCAAGAGAAGACCGCATTCGTCATCCCTGATGGTCTATCTCAATTCAAAGTTATGCCATTCGGTCTATGCAATGGCCCAGCAACGTTCGAACCTATGATGGGCTTCAAGGGTTCAAATGGTCAACATACCTCTGCTACCTAGACGACGTTCTCGTAATTTCGCCTACATTTGGGGCACACCTTGAGCGCTTATCAGCTGTTCAAGTATTGCGCGAGGCTAGGCTTCAACTAAATTCATCGATGTGTCACTTTCGTCGGCGGCGGATTACAGTGCTGGGCCACCTCGTCGACGCTTCCGGTATTCAAACAGACCAGGAGAAAATTCGTGCTGTCAGGTCTTTTCCTGTACCCCAGTCTGTCAAAAACGTCCGAAGTTTTGTAGGACTCTGCTCTTATTTCCGACGCTTCGTTAAAGACTTCGCAGCGATTGCCCGACCACTTACTGATCTTCTGAAGAAGGACGTGCCGTTTACGTGGGGCCCCTCTCAAACTGCCGCGTTTGCCCACCTAACCAACATTCTCACCACGCCACCTATACTGGCCCACTTTGAGCCGTGCTCTTCTACAGAGGTGCGCACCGATGCCAGTCGTCACGGTTTTGGTGATCAGTTGTTCTCCAAGAACTTCACGATTTACCAACGGCAGGTCACCATGACGTCTCCCGCACCTACGACCAGATTTGCTGACGCTTCCTTTGGCCAGGCCTTGCCCGCTTCCTCCGGAAATTTGTTGCGGCGTGTGAGAAACGCCAGCGGCGAAAAACACAATCGACGCTCCCTGCCGGGTGCCTTCAACCGCTCGACATTCCTTCGGAGCCGTTCTTTCGCGTTGGCTTGGACTTACTTGGCCCTTTCCCTCTATCCAAGTCTGCAAACAAGTGGGCCGCTGTGGCGACCGATTACGCCACGCGCTACGTCATTACCAGAGCGCTTCCAACAAGCTGCGCCACAGATGTCGGCGATTTTCTTTTCCGCGACGTGATTGTGCAGCATGGCGCTCCACACCAACTGCTCACAGACCATAGCCGGACATTTCTTTCTAAAGTCATCGCCGATACGCTGCAGTCCTGTTCAACCAAGGACAAGCTGACTACGTCGTACCATCCACAGACTGATGGTCTCACGGAGGGTCTGAATCGCACCCTAACAGACATGCTTACTAAGTATGTCTCGTCCGACAATACTAACTGCGATCTTGCCCTACCCTTTGTAACTTTTGCATATAATTCTTCACGTCACGACACTGCCGGCTATTCCCCGTTCTTTCTGTTGTTCGGCCGAGAACCCACATTGCCACTGGACGCATTCCTTGCATCCGCAGCAGCAGAGACCAGCGAGTATGCACTTGACGCCATCACCAGGGCAGCCCAAGCACGCGAGATTGCCCGCACTCGCCTCCTCACCTCCCAAGAGAAGCAACGGCGTTTGTACGATCGCCAACACAGAGACGTCCACTTTTCATTTGGATCTCTGGTACTCTTGTGGTACCCAACTCGTCACGTTGGCCTGTCAGAAAAACTCCTGTCTCGGCACACAATCCCATATCGACTGCTGCGTGCCGTGACTCCAGTTATGTATGAAATCGCCTCAGTCAGCACCAGTGCCTCATCGGCCCCGAATTCCACTGGCGTTATGCATGTCGCACGTCTCAAACCATATTAATCTCCTGTTATCACCGATATTTTGACGCCCCGGGATGGTGCTTCTGCCGCAGGTGATAATGATACATGCATCTTGCGTAATAAACGAGAAGAAAGGGGGTTAACCGAGGGGCCCATATCATAAGAAGCCAACAAACACTGACACCAAGGACAACATAGGGGAAATTACTTGTGCTTAATAAATGAAACAAAGAAACGATAAATTAATGGAAATTAAAGTGGATGAAGAAACAACTAGCCGTAGGGGGAACCGAACCCACAACCTTCGCATTTCGCGTGCGATGCTCTACCAATTGAGCTACCGCGGCGCTGTTTTCCCATCCACTTTCTTGGGTATTTATGTGTCCTAGTAGAACCCTGGAAGTGTTAGCCAGCACTACCACTCACAGACCTTGGCGGCTGACGTGGAACGTCCTTTTTGCCGCAGGCGTCACGAGAACGTGATCTTTTTGGGTGAAGGCAACCGGTCAATAAACCCACATATGCTACCTGAAGGAATCAATGTTGCCGAATTCGAGACCCTCGTTATGTAATAAACGAGAAGAAAGGGGGTTAACCGAGGGGCCCGATTTTTATTAGTCATATCATAAGAAGCCAACAAACACTGACACCAAAGACAACATAGGGGAAATTACTTGTGCTTAATAAATTAAGCAAAGAAACGATAATTTAATGGAAATTAAAGTGGATGAAAAAATAACTAGCCGTAGGGGGGAACCGAACCCACAACCTTCGCATTTCGCGAAAGAAACGTTCCACGTCCGCCGCCAAGGTCTGTGAGTGGTGGTGCTGGCTAACACTCCCAGGGTTCTACTAGGACACATAAATACCCAAGAAAGTGGATGGGAAAACAGCGCCGCGGTAGCTCAATTAGTAGAGCATCGCACGCGAAATGCGAAGGTTGTGGGTTCGGTTCTCACCTGTGGCAAGTTGTTCTTTTATCCACTTTAATTTCCATTAATTTATCGTTTCTTTGTTTCATTTCTTAAGCACAAGTAATTTCCCCTATGTTGTCCTTGGTGTCAGTGTTTGTTCGCGTCTTATGATATGCATCTTGCGTGTTACTTGGGGACGATGCACGCGGGCGCCCCGACGAAGACGACGAACGCTTTCTGGCCCTCGAGCTGTCGGCTGAACTGGCCAGCGCTGCATTTATCTTTTGTAAATATACTTTGTAAATGGTCTCTAGTTCTTAATCCTTCGTTCGCGTAACAATATGAACATTTGCATTTAAGTAGCCAGTAATTCAAAAGAGAGCACTGATATCGGCCACGATAGAGCCCGAAGACTGTCGCGAGATGACACAAGTAGAAAATAACTTCCTAATTACAACTGAAAGCCTAAATCCCCTACATCAGCTGACGCTTTCTTTCTCAGGGGACGGTAGCAGTATGGAGGGGCTTTAGCCTGCACGAGCGTGATCAAAGTCCCCCACCCCCCTTCTGGTGTTGCGTGTTACCACTGTTCGATAGCCTGAACGTGCTTCGTGCAGATGTGTCCAGACGTGGTTGATGTTCCCTTTTCGCAATAATGTAGAAGAAGAAAAAAACTTTGTTAAAAAGAATGGTCCGGCATGTTTTGGTTGGGGTGGCCTCACCTTGCACTTTGCTCTCGGGCGGCATTTTCGGCTTGCCGGGCGGCCCAGAGCTGGTCTTCCAGCTCCGAATGTTTGAGAGCCGCTTCCCAGCGGCGGCGACGCCGACGGAGAAGGTCCCCGGCGGCCCCCGCAGCCGGGGCGGCGTCAGGAAGAAGCGAGCTCGAGGCTTCCTGCACGCTGGTAACGGCCGCCGTTATGGACGCATCGCCTAAGGGCGGCGGTTTCAGTACCGTTGTTGCCGGCACATTTCCAGAGCATGTGTCACAGCGTTGCTGTGTGTCCGCACGCTTTACACGCATCAGTCGGGTATAATCCTGGCTAACAGTGGTGTAAGACGGCCGGGCTAGGGTAGGTGTGTGCTTGCAGTAAGCGTAAGGTTACGGCCTCGTTCTTGTTTAACTTATCGTGCGGTGGCGGGAATGTGCGCCTTTCGAGTCTGTAGTGTTGGGTGAGGTCTCTGAACGTGGTCAGGCGATCGCCCCGCGACCACTGTGATTCGTGTTACCGCGTTTCTGTCATAGTGTCCCGATCCGGCAGATCTGACACCCCGCTCTCCGGGGCGAAGGTGGCGGCCACCTAATATGCCGCGGCTCGGCGTGTGAGACCTCGAGCCGTGGCGTGGGCCGCCTCGTTGCCCGCGAGCGGGACGTCCCGTCGGTGTGAGCCGGGGTCCAAAGGAGGAAGCAATAAAAAAATGAGTCGAGGCTGTTAGGCGTGATATCCCTTGTGTTCGTATTCATAAAAAAAGCCAGTCACAATTTGTTGAATAGCTTGTTTGTTTAACAATCTCTCCTTCCTAGACAGCCAGGCTTCATGCATTTATGCTGTCTTTGCAATCCACGCACGAACAGTTCCAAAAACGATTTGTCGTGTTTAAAAAATAATACCTTTTTGTAACTTCTTACATACAAACAGACATGCGGAGCTATCTAATGATGCATCACATATATTTTTAGGCCGGCTACCAAAGCAACCTTCTTAACCTTGGAAGCGAAGCTTTCTGCAAAAGAAAAAAGAAAATGAAATTTAACATTCTTTTCGTGCTTTATTATGAAACCCCAAGGCTTCAAATATTTTTCGGCTACACTATGTCAACGAGGCTTCCATTGTATGTTTAATTTGTGCCGTCTGGATTTTCCTGAGCTCCGAAAAAAGTATTTAAACTGTGCAATTTTACCCGTTTTGGCCGGTGCCAGAAGCAATCTAAATATTGAAATATTTGAAAAATTCGCTGTTTCGGCAACCACACCACATCACTGGGTTGCCATAGACACCATCTAAATGAATGTCTCAACCACACAGCATGCCTTTCATAGAAAAAAAAAATTATTGGTGCACTGGATGCAAGTTTGGAGAGGCGCGGAGATGTTACTCCGGATGACATGGCGTGAGCTTACAGTCTGAGGCGGCGGGTGGCTGAGAGGAGCAGAGAGCTCCAGGCGTTCCCCGTTTTCGTGACCGCCAACTTTGTTGGTTTGCTGGATAGATGTGTCTTGATTAGCTCATCGGCCGTATTCTGTACTCCTATGCGTAGTAGGCGTTTTGTAGGCGTACTTATGGCCAGACCCATCGCCTCCTTCTATGCCTTTCTGATCATTGTGTCGGTTTTCTCGATTTCTGTCGCGTTGAGTAATGCGTATGGGATAGCGTACGTGATTCGGGACACGACGAAAGCTTGTATAAGCTGAAGCGTGTCCGCCTCCCCCACGCCTCTTGTCTTTGTTGCTATTCACCAGGTCATGTGGATAACTCGAGCTGTTGTATTTTGAAGCTTGTTGATTAATATTTCGCTGGCGCGATCCGACTGGAAAACAATTCCCAGTATCTTCACGCTCTAAGACAGAACGATGGCGTGTGCTTCCAGCTGTATGTTGATAGTGAGCGAGTCGGGTGCATGATTCTTTCGCGGTGAGACCAAGAGTATTTTGGGGGATGTAGCTAAGGCCGCATGACTTAGCGTAGTCGCTCACCACGTCTGTCGCTTCTTGCAAGCTGCTCTCTATTGCCCTAATGTACCCTGTGGTCAAGCCACACCAGTTTTGTTGGCGTAGAGGCCGCGCCGGATACCCGGGATGGGTTTGAGGAGTGGCGGCAGACATATTAGGGCGATAGTGAACACGCGAGGAGATAACGTTGCGTCCTGAAGTGTGCCGTGGCCACCCAGTAGGAAGGGGTTTGCTGCTTAGTGCCTGACCTTCAGGAGGATTTTTCTATCTCAGAGGCAATCTCAGATATAGCAATTCGTCCTGGGATCAAAGCCTAGTGCGTTTGGCATCTGTGATATTGCTGCATGCTTGACGTTATCGAACGCTTCTTTAAGATCCAAGGCGAGGATAGGGGTGGGGAAGTTGCGCGTCACTGGTACAATCACCTCCTTTTTCAGCTGAAGTAGGATGTCCTGTGTCGAGAGGTGTGGATGGAATCATACAATCTTGTTGGAAGTTTGCCCGAGTCCTCCTGAAATGGTTGTAGCCGGTTGAGAACGATGTGCTCTAGGAGCTTCCCCACGCACGAAGTGAGGGAGATGGGCCGTAGGCTCTCAATGGCTCGTGGCTTGCCTGGCTGTCGTATGAGACGGACCTACGCCGTTTTCCAGTCCTCTGGAATGCTTCATTCCCTCCATACTTTATTCAGATGAACGGTAAGCTTTAGTAGCGAGGTTTTGTCTAGATTTACAAGCGCCTCATTGGTGATTTGGTCCATTCCCAGGGCTGTGTGGCATCTCAAGCCCATTATTGCCGCTGTTACTTCATGTAGATGAACGTATACTCATCTAGGAGCTCGTTTGGGTTGCCGGTATAGGGTGGCAGAGGCTCCGATGGCAGTGTGTGATAGTGCCGGGCTTTGAGTGTCAAAAGAAGGTGCCCCTCGTTCCCTGGAAATTGGTGGATTACTCCGGCCATGTTGTAGTGGGATTCCGTTCTGCTGCTGGCGGGGTTGATTAGGTAGCTCAACAACTTCCCTCTCTTGGAACCACTCAGCATTCCTCTCAAGCCGTCGCAGAGGGATAACCAATTTTGTCTGGACACCGTGGCGGCGTATTTCGCAGCCTTTTGTGTGAGTAGGGCGATTCACCTCTTGAGCTTACGATTTATTCATGGCCTTTTCCCACGCTTCAAGACACTACTCCGGGCTTCGCGCATGTGGAGGAAGCAAGCGTCGATGCATGGAGTGGCGGTGGATGTGTTGAATATTTTGGAGCGTGCCTTCACATCCTAGTGAAGCTGAGCGATCCAGTCCTGAATAGACTGATGCTGTCGGTTGCGTTCATTTGTAGGTCTTTGTGTTCTTATCTCCCGCAGCTCGGTCCAATACGTGAGGCGAGCAGTGCATATATCCTGGCTTTGTATTCAAGCCTACGTGGCTAGCAGCGCGGGGTCGCTGCCTAGGTACTCCTTCACTTCTGTCCAGCCAGCTTGGGGGATTTTTCTGGTGAGGTTTAGGTCGGGGTTGGTGTCTCTTGTAACACTTATGCCGAGCCGCGTGCTATTCCTTGGATTGGTGACGAGTGTGAGATCCATGTCGTCAATAACCTTGTGAAGCAAGTTTCACCCGGGGTTGGTATACTGTAACCCTAGAGGGGGCGGGCTGTGTTGAAGTCGGTCACTATGAGCAGCGTACTGTTGCCTGCCACGTGCGTGGCTTGGTCCAAGACCTATTTTAGAAACTGTTTGGGTGCTTTTCGGCCGGCAGTAGATGTTTAGCAAGAACATGGGATTCTTCTTCGTTGCCTGTGGGATAATTTCGAGTAGAATGACAAGCGGTTCGGATTGTGGCAGATAGCGTTGGACTGCCACTATATAGCTTCTTACTGACCAGGGTGTTAAGGCTGTCACCGGTATTGTCCCCATACGTGACGTATCCGTTTAGGAGGACGTGCAGGCTTGTGTCTTCCAATGCGATGAGTTCAGGTGGTCTTGTTGATGTGCAGATGTATTGTGTCAGTGATCCGTACGTAGCAAGAGAGGGGCCCGTTGAACTAGGAATGAAGGTCAAAAGCGTGGCAGTTTGGGCGAGTTGGTATGTCATGACTGTTTTAGGCTTGTAGCGCAGCTCAGGAAGAGCAAAAAAGGAAGGAGGTAGGGGTAGGTAGGTAGGGTAGGTAGGCTTGTAGCGCAGCTCTTCCTGAGCTGCGCTACAAGCCTAGAACAGATCCGTACGTGTTCTTGTAGCCCCAGCAATTACACTGCCACACCATGGTTTCGCCTCGGTGGACCCCGCGCTTACCGGTGGGGTTCTGGTGGGGTTCTGGTGAGGTTCTAGGTAGGGTTCTGGTGAGTATGGCAAGACTGGTAAGTCTGGTGTAGTCGGGTAAGTTGTTTTCTTGAGGCGCCTGTTCTGCCGAGCTTCCAGTGCTAGTATGTGTTCCTATAGCCGTGTTACGTGTCCCGCCATCTGATGGTTAGATTGTTGTTCTTATACCGCTGACTGTTGCATAGCTGTGAGTTGTTGTTGCCTAGTAACCTGTAGGGATGTTTGAAGGCTCTGAATGGCCCTTGCTGCTATCTCCTCCATCTTCTGGGGAGTAGTACATTGGATGGCTATGACTCCTTGCCTACAAGGTGGGCTATAAGGTGGGCTGTGCGGTTGCTTCTTGCGCTGGCTGCTCTTCCCCTTTGTTTTTTTTATATGTTGAGCGAGACGTTTCCCGGTACAAATGTGTCCAATGTGGTTGGACGCTCTATAGTTGAGAATGGCTCTTAATCAATGACTGCATTCTTCGCAAACCCAAATGAAAGCTACGCTTAAACCGATTCCCACAGCGCGGGATCCGTATAGGTTTTTTTCTTTCATTTATCTCTTTCTCACTCCTTTCATCCGTGACGAGGGTTCAGTGACTTGTGATATCCTACAGCTGAACACTAGGTCACGGGTTTTACTCCGTTCTCAAAGTCAGTTGAAACGTGCTTTCGAAGTTGAAATGCGGGATTGTCAGCTCTTTCCAGACGTTCAAATCAAGTTTGAGGCTGCGTCGACCTCATTCAGCGGACGTTCGGCCACGCTGAGACGGCGAGCTTATGCACCCTCTACCGACAGACCTGAACTAAAGGATGAGCAATTAGGACGAAGGCAACTGATTTTGTAGTTAATTTCTGGCCATAGCGATGTGAAATGTTTTGTAGTGCGCAAACGAGAAGCAAGAAGTGGCAACACGGCGCAGTGCCAATGTCGGTGCGTCACCTTTCTCGATCGAAAGCTGCCGGTCGCACTCGCAGGTGCTTTCATACATGCACGAAATACACATATAGTGGTAGCCATGTATGTCTTGTTCACGACCTATAGAAGTGGTCGCATTCTTCTTAAGCTGACACATTTGTTTGCCTCTTATGCCAAAGGGGCAACACGTGACAGCCCCCGTAATAGTGCAGCGCGCCTCGCTCAGTCTTTATGCCAGTCTACAGCAGGCAATGGCAAATGAAGTTTTCTAGAGAAAGCTACGTGCTCTCTGAGTGAGGGCTTATGCGCGCATACATTCCTTTAACAATACTTCATCAAGATCTCTGTACGCACGATGAAGAGTACGAAATGCGAGAATCACCTATTACTAACCGCCCCTCGACTCCCAGTCGCTGTTTTCGAAGGGGCCCCTGAAGGCTCCGGCCGCTAATATCATGCACCTCGTTTCAGCTGGTGCGATGCGACGCTGCCCATATGCACAAATCTTTGTGCTTTGGGCCTTCGCTGATCGCAAAGGCCCATTATGTCAGGCCAGCACTGTGCGGTTTACACGATGCTTGAAGCGAACAACCAACTGTGGCCGTACGCGCCGCTGGAAACAAATGAACCATTCAGGTAAATCGATATTCACACGCAGAAAGTTGCCCTCAAGCAGCTTTCCTTGCCCTGAATATTTGAACTGTCTCTTTGACAATTAGTGACAAAAAAGAAGGGAAGAAAGAGAGCACCACGTGTTGAAATCAACGCCGAAAATTCCACGGCAGCAGCGTGGGAGCGGTGTCGTTGCAATGCGACAAGTAAATCGTCTTATTTGTCTTCCAACGACTCATTTCTCGCCGGCACGGTCATCGACCCAATACAGCAGTCGGAGGTAGTCGGCAGAACAAAATAGGCGACATGTATGTTTAGTTCCGCCGGGCCTAAACCAATCTAAACTACTGTAAACCACCAACGCAAGCTGACGACACCGGCGATTGCAGCCTGGATGGATGGATGGATGGATGGATGGATGGATGGATGGATGGATGGATGGATGGATGGATGGATGGATGGATGGATGGATGGACGGACGGACGGACGGACGGACGGACGGACGGACGGACGGACGGACGGACGGATGGATGGATGGATGGATGGATGGATGGATGGATGGATGGATGGATGGATGGATGGATGGATGGATGGATGGATGGATGCATGCATGCATGCATGCTATGAGCGTCTACTTTGAAACGGGACAGTGGGTTGCACCACCAAGCTCTTGTACTTATTTTGCCTGATGTCCTACCTAGCTTCTTTAAAAAAAATACACGAAGAATTCCCAGCATCCAACCTTCTGAACCCGCTATGGGAACTTTGTTTTTCTACGCCATCGTTGTTTGGGGTCTCCCTACTTTTCTGCCATCAAACCTCGAATCACCTCTTACTAATCTCTATTGCGGACATGTTTACTTTCCCCCTGCTCTCGCTGAACCCAAGGGCTTCGAGAAGGCCAGAGGAACCTAAACCGACAGCTGGGTCGACATCTTCAAATTCTCATAACACATGTTCCATCGTTTCCCTAGCTTTGCCGTAGCAAACCCATGCTTGTTCTTCCTTGGTCTGCCTCTCTCAATAACTACGCGTTCTCAGGCATCCTGATCGCGCTTCGGAAAGTAAAGAGGTTTCCTTTGGGTTGTCATAAATTGCTCCTTTCTTGATTTCGTTTTTACTTCTTGGGTAGTTACTCGTAGCAGGTTTCTTTTGAAATACCGCCACCCAGGAGATTGTCTCAGCCTCTCTGATATTGCGTTTGACTTTTTTTTGTTGTCATGTTGTTTACTACACCGGTCGCATACTGGCTGGTGAGCTCCCTAGTCCTTTGCCTCCACAGTGAGAAAATACTTTTTTCTGTACAAATATTTGAACACTCTCGCAACCCATTTACTTTCTTTCTTATTGCTCAGTCATCCTTCTAAATCAATTTTACTGTGAGCTTCCCCCACTTCAAAACTTGTTTAGCTCATATCACTCACTGAATTTGGTTGCCATCGAACTCTGATTGTACCCCTGACTTTAAGCAAACAACCGCATTTCCAAATGTTAGTCCCGAAACCATTACACCTTTCCACATACAGCGGAACACCTCGTGCATATTGTATCCCCATATTATTCTGCGTTTAATTATGGCCGCATTTCTCTTCCGCTTTGCTATTATTGTTTTTTCCTCTGCTTCCATATATCTATCGCCTACCTGTGTCCATACACCGAAGTATTTGTATTATTTTACCCAATGTATTTCATGTCTCTGTATTGACACTGTCTGTTCACCGTTTTCATCGAATACTATAAAACCTGATTTTAAACGATAAACTTCAATTCTCAATCTCACCGTCCTGTCCACGGTTATCAGCCAGACGTTGCATATCACTTTGCTTGTTAGGTAACAACACAATGTCGTCCGAATAAAATAAATCTGGAAGCTGCTGCTCTAGTATTGTGCCCGCCTGGTTGTATGAGAGATGAAACCCGATATTTATTCCTTCTAGCGCCTTTTCCATTCCTACCATATGCATCATAAACAGGATCGGGGATAAAGGGCACCCCTACCTCAGTCCATTGTTTACATCAACTTCCTCCTCACTCCTCATCCATTCCTATTGAACACAAACGGTATTTTCTAGGTAGAGCTCCCTCAAAAGCTGTCTAGAGTCGTTTTCTAAGTCTTCCCTTTTCGGAATGTCCCACAAAACGGTGCGGTCCACGTTGTCATACGCTCCAGTAAAGTCTAAAAAAGCCACACATATCGGTCTCCTTTCTTCTCTGGGTATTTTAGTGAACTGAGTAAGAACAAATAAGTTGTCATCGAGACGCCTACTCATCCTGAAGCAACACTGATGTTCTCCCAATATGCCGTTATGTTCTGCCCATGCTTGTAGTTTAAATTTAATCGCCGGCATTGCTAACCTGTCATGTCATTATCCATGTCATGGTAAACGGTCTATATGAATGTATTCCATCTTTTCCCCCCTTGCCTTCATAAATTACATTCATTGTACTTTGTCTCTAACTGCCTGGTATTCGCCTCTCATCTAAGATTTTGTCTACTGCTTTCAACAGAGCTTCCTTACTTTTCGGTTCTAGTTCGGTAAGCACTCTAACGGGAACCTCTTCTAACCCTGTGGCTGTGTGCGAATTTTCTCTTCGGCTTTATTCCAGTTGAAATTTCTCAGCACCAGCTCCTTTGCCATCTGGTTCTCGTTCATGCTCTTTTTTCTAACAAAACGACCTCGCCATCGCATTGAAATAATTCGGCTGTTATTTTCCAGACATAATTTAATGCCGCGTCCCCTTCCAGTTTATTTCCATCTTCGTCTAGGATATGTTGTTGTATTGTTCCCGACTTACTGCTTAACAAGTTCATGTGGTTGCAAGATATTCTAAGTGCGGCCTTCTTTTTTTTTCACATATTTCTGACAACCAACATTTACATTCGCCTTTAATCTTTGCTTGAACCAGTACTTAACCCACAGATTTTTTTTCTCCCGGTATATTTCAATGTCTTTGTGGACTTCATCCTGGGACAACTGCCCTGTTTTTGCTTGTCTATGCTCTCATGATGCTTTCTGTCGTTGATCGATCGCTTCCCGTATCTGCCATTTCCACCAGCCTTTCGGTTTCCTTTTTTCTTTCCAATGAATGCGTTGCTTCTCTTTCCTTATATCTCTCGCAGTAACATTTAGAAGCTGATTATATTATCACTCTTTCCTCGGTAATTTGCCAAGTTCTTTCTCGACTCTTGTGATTATATTTGTTCAGCGTTCAAATTTGGACTGGCCATTCTTCGCTCCTTGCTCTTTTTCCCAACTACATATCAAATTTTCAAAATAATCCCATTTTCAAAATGAGTCGTCGGCTGTTTATTGTCACTCCCTATGCTGCCATACCATTCCTTGTCAATGACCATTTCTCTCCACTTATTATAAATTCTTTTTGTCATAACACAGTAATCAATGGTTGATTGCCTATTTCGGACTTCCCATGTGATCTGGTCATCGCCTTTAGACCCCGTATTAACTATACAGAGGTTAGGTAGCTCACAGAGATCCAGCATTTACCTTCCGTTGTCGTCGACATAACCTCCCGATCCTGTATGTGAGTATTCACGTCACCTGACAGGACAATTCCGGTGTTATTTCCGAAACCCTTAATATCAGTACATAAGCATTATCCTAGATTCCTCATCTGTAGTGGCGATCCTAGCGACAGCTTCGGTCGCTATAGCGAATTCGGCCTGACTTTCTGTGCCCAGCAGGACTCTTTTAAAGGGAAGCTGAAACGGTTTTCAATTTCCATGAATTGCTGGGGTTGGGAAGAACAGACCTATTAATTTACGGTTCTGAAATTTTTTCTTTGTTTTGTTAATATAAGGGGCAGAAATCGCTTTCTAAATCCCCCCCGCGGACACGCCCCCGTCGCTTCCCGGAGCGCCGGGTGAAGAGGCAGCGGGAGGAGAGAACCGGCGAGAGTGACGTCATTCCCGGGGACCGCACTGCCGGACCGGCGTGCTGGCATGTGCTGGCATGTTTCTTTCCGTTCTGCGCTTTACTAGACGACGCTACGAGACATCTTCCGCCGCTCACGTTTGTTTTCTTTTGCGATTTTCGTGAACTGTGCTTCCTTTCTGTGCTCCGTGAGTGCCTACAGCCAAGGGCACCCAACATGCCCTCGTTCTGTGCAGCATTCGGCTGTGCGAACACAGGCGGGCGAGACGATGTGGTGTTTCACATGTTCCCGAAGTACAAGAAACTTTCAACGCAGTGGGTCTGTGCGGTGAGGAGGGATAATTTCTTGTCGATGAAATCAACTGTGCTGTGTTTGGACCATATCCACGACAGTGATTATCATCGGAGCTTGACAACGATGCAGGCAACCGGTATTCCAATTAAATCAGCACGACTGAAGCCCGGCGTTGTTCCGTCTATATTCTCCCGCAAGAGAAACACCTCGCCACTTCCAAGAACGGCATTCGCCAAGAGGAGAAAGAGTGGGGTAAGGGTTTTAATGTGCACACGGGCAATTTTTTAAACAGATGATCACCTGAGTGTCGAACAATACCCTTACAACGTCCCATGACGAAGCGAGGTAGAGGCACAGTCGGGAATATGCACATGCGTGCAAAGTGCTTGCCGTTTTCATCCTGTTTTTCCACTCCGCTTTGTCACGGAACACTGTAGTACGGCTGTTTGTTCGGCAGTGTTTTTATACGGTGAAATAACTGGCCGGGGGTACGCTTGCGCATTCAGTGATATTTGCTATTCGTCCTACCCCGCGGTGCCCACAGGTTTAGCTGTTCAGCATTCGTGTTCAAATCGCACGACATGAGGTGTTCCGGTAATATTTTCATGCTCGCGTTAGAGTAGTTGAACTCGGCGTGTAAAAACTTCGTTCTGTAGATTTCGCACTCACAGCTTGCTATACCAGAACGAGCGTCGGCACAGCCGCGCCCGTGGCAAGGAGAACGGGCTTAAATAATGAAGTAACGTTGTGAGGTATTGAACTTGTCAGCGTTCGACGTGGTCTAGCCCAATATAGACATCGCTGCTGGACAAAAAATGTTTTCTTGCCTTTAACTAGCTATGCATCACGCATGGCAAATTATTATTTGAAAGTAAATATAATACATTACTCATTACTTTCTTATTACGCTCACTGATTTGAATTACATTACCAATTACCGCTTTCAAAAAAGTAATGGTATTACTTTAAGATTGCTTCCAAAAAGTTTTCATGCATACAAGAAGCAAAAAGCAAAGTATAAAGGGACGCCAACTTTTCTTCAAGGTAACGTACACTTGCCGACGTTTCATGCCCTCTCCCCCATGTTTCTCCACGACACCTCACGACACTACCAACGTTCTGGCGCCGCACACAGCTTACCGGTGCATATTTAACGCAATTCATAAATCACTTTAGCCATGAAATTACAGACGCCAAATAATTCACATTACTAAATCACTAGACAACTAATCCATCACATAAATTACTGAAAAAGTATTTCAATTACTGTAAGTAATCCAACTGTTGTCATGTTTGCTGATATGCATGATATGCTGAAATTCATGGCATCCATGCCTTGCACTCTTTCAGGTTCTAGCAGAGCACCTTGAGAACCGAGCCCCTGATGAACCTGTTCCACTACTATCACCAATCGAAGAGTTTGAAGCAGCCAGTGTGACACAAGCAGATGATGTTGAAGAGTTTGAAGTAGCTAAACGCGGCACTAATGTTCGCGATCGTGTATCAACACGCAAAAAAAAACCACAGAACTTTAGACAAGCAGCGGCAAGGTGCTTGGCATCGCGGAATGCACATCCCAGTGACACATTAGCGCGTTTTTTCTCCCGTCATTGGAACATGCAGCTACATGAAGACATATGTACCAGCTATTTCCAACGCGCGAGAAGGTGCACACATCGCTCTCGCTGCTGGCACACTCAACATCGTCGCTGCCCCCGCTGCCGCCATCGTTTTCTGTATCGGCTGTTGGTTCGAACATGTACGATGAAAATACAAGCTCTCTGAGACAGCGAGAACGTTCCATAATGCTTACAACTCAGCTCTGAAGCCAGAACAGAACAGCGTGCTACGCTCTGAAACGGCGACGCCGACCGTCGCTCCCCGTGAATGACGTCACAGCGGTCCCGACCAGTCACGGGCAACAGCGGCGTTCGAGCGATGCTCTGAGGCGCTGGTGCGCGTTTTCTTGCACAAAACAGCCGCTTGCGTTTGTTTCCGCCCTTTTTAAACGAGATATTCGTGTTCAGTAGACTCAAAACTGTAGAATGCCGCAGGGAATTCATTTTTTTTCGAAAAGTCTTTCAGCTTCCCTTTAAAGACTCTGGTAATTCTTAGCGTGGTTCTATGCTTTACTAAAATAGTGGGCTCTGTCTGCCAGCGATGCGTTGCTTCATAATCTCTATAAGCTACTGCTCGAAGCCTCACTGTCGTACCCACCTGCCGCGGGCGCCTATACAGTTGCAATGGCGTCGCGCAACTGACCTCTGGCGTCGCAACCTCTGGCAACTGACCAATGGCAACTGACCAATGGCGTCGCGCAACTGAGGTCGTGGGCTCAGTCCCGACAGCGGCAGCCGCATTTCAACGGGAGCGAGATGCTAAAACGTTCGTGTACCTAAATTCAGGTGGGCGTTAAACAACCCCAGGCGGTCGAAATTTACCCGGAGTCCCCCGCGATGGCGTGTCTCACAATGAGACTGCGGTTCTGGCACGTAAAGCCCCAGAATCGTTTATTTCTGCGGGTCTGAGATTGGCGCGGTGCCAAATTTCGAAGCCGCGACAGCATTAGAAGCGTTGGCGCGCATACGCACGCGCCTACCCGCGTGGCGCCATTCTTGCAAACACAGCTGAGTCCTTGCCTCCCTACAGCAAGTCACAGGGGCCGGCGGTCGCTGCGAAACTTCGGCATGACCAAACAGCACCTCTGCAGCGATTCGCGCTACCCGGGGATTCTATTTGCTAAGGAGCGCTTTTATACCTCCTTGCGATTCGGCGCGTCGTCATTGTGGTCGTCGGCTGCCCCGCCGAGTATAGAGGCGGTCGCTACTCTATATCCACCATACTGTCGCTATGGGGAATACAGTCATTTTCAGGCCTGGAAATTTCTTCCGAGAAATGCGCACTAGTGCCATTTACGCGCAAACCTATGGCAAACTACAATGTAATGATAAATGGCCAAATAATACGACGGGTCCGATCGTACAAGTTTCTAGGTGTCATAATCGACAGGTACTTGTCATGGAGCCCACACATATCATACGTGAAAAAACGGTTGACAGGCATCTGCCACCTGTTCAAGTTCTTCGCTGGCAAGACCTGGGGAATGTCGCCTAGTGCCATGTTACAACTGTACAGGGTGCTCTTTCTAGGATTTCTGCGATACGGCTTGCCAGCAATAAACAACACAGGCAAAACGAATCTACGCACAATACAAAGTCTTCAGGGTCAAGTGCTCCGGATCTGTCTAGGCCTGCCTCAGAGTGCTTCAACAGTGGCTACGATAGCAATCGCTAGAGACCACCTTGTCAAGACCCACATTGAAATTGAAGTACTCAGGACCCATATAAGGCATCTAGCCAGGACTCCTCGTCACCATTTAGCCTCTCTACCAACGGACAGGCCACACACATCTTTCAGCCAAACGATAACTGCATATGTTGAATCATTGCCAGCGTGTTTCACTCCGGCTGCGAGACCTTCGATCCCTCCATGGTGCCTCGCTCAGCCAAAAATCAACCTCGCAATACCTGGTATCTCGAAAAAAGCTGATCTGTCATCACCAGCCCTTAGACAGCTCACGCTACTATATTTGTACGAGAACTACCGTGACTCTACGCATATTTACACTGATGGATCTGTCCTTCCAAGCAGCTCCGCGGCGGCAATCGTCATACCAGCGAAAGCTACAACAATTAAATTTAAGACGACCCACGCGACAACATCGACGGCAGCAGAGCTCGCAGCGCTCTTTACTGCCCTTCATCACATTGGTGATGAACCGCCACACAAATGGACAATATTCTGCGATTCGAAGGCGGCCCTGCAGTCTCTACTGTCACCTTTACGACGCGGACCGCACGAACAGCTAATATTCCATATTACAGAGACGTTACACCATATAAGTGATGCAGGCCATGAAGTAACCTTCCAGTGGCTTCCAAGTCACTGTGGGATTATCGGCAATGAACGGGCGGATCACGCTGCCCGCTCAGCCCATACTGAGGAGCGCCACGTCCCAATTCCTGTTTCTAGAACTGACGCGGCACGGAAGCTCCGCCTACTTGCTCGGCAGTGCACCGCGTCACAATGGAATGAGCCACATTTTAGAAATACGCGACTGTACTCACTTGATCCAACATTAAGTCTTCGAGCGTCATCACAGCTTCGCCGTAGAGACGCCACGCTTTTATATCGACTTTGGTTGGGCGTTGCCTTTACTAAAGCCTATGCCTTCCGCATAGGGATGACCGACACACCAACCTGTGACCACTGCGGCCAGGAAGAATCAATTGGCCATATTTTGTGCGCCTGCCCGCAGTACAGTCCACAGAGGGCATGCCTTAGCCACGAACTTGACCGACTGGACGACCAACCGCTATCCGAAAAAAGAATTCTAAAACATCGAAAGGACCTACCTTCACAGAAGAAGGCCGTGCAAGCGCTTTTGCGCTTCTTGCGATCTACCGGCCTGTGTGAACGACTTTAACTGGAACGCCTTTTGTGTGTGTGTCTCCATGTGTGCGCGTTCCCTTTTTTTTTTGATTATTATTATTTTTTTTTCGTTTTCCTCTCTGTCATCTTCCTAACCCCTATCCCCCATCCCCAGTGTAGGGTAGCAAACCGGAGACTCATATCTGGTTAACCTCCCTGCCTTTCCTCTTCATTCTCTCTCTCTCTCTTTCAGGAGGTTTCGCGTGACTCGGAAACGGGTGCGCCGGCGTATACGGCTGACAAGTGTTCATAGCGTTGCGCCAAGCTTGCTGTGTTCGCACAGCGCCACTGCCAAGAACGCTTTCAGACGCCTGCTTCGACGCGTCCGGTTCCGAGTGACGTGAACTCTTGTGAAGGTGATAGTATAACTTATTGAGCCTTTGCGCACATGGCCTTGCCCCTCTTCAGATTCGCCTGCCCTCAAATTTGCCTGCGGCCTACCTGCCGGCACTAGCCGCCGCCGAACTTCGAGGGCCGTCATTCTGGTTCTAGAGAACATGCTGTGCGAGAACTCTGGCTGTTGTGATTCTATTGCAAGTGTTGGATGCAGACGAGGGGTTTCACTATAGCGTGCAGGACGCGTACGCTAACGTGTACGAAAACACAAAGACTGGCAGTCGTCCCGTTGTGAGCGCCGCAATATCGTATATGTCAGCCAGTTCTTCGTAGCCTTTGCGGCACCCGAAGCGTAGATTTGACACCTGCGGCACTCCTTGAGAACTGAGCACTAATTGTGCAGACGGGGCCGGAGATCGGGGTAAGTCGTGCTCGCACCTACTGTCATTGTCGACGCCAAGGAAAAATTCACTTTGTCGGAGCATGTGCCCGTGCATGCCGAGCGATTAGCAGTACAGCGTATTCTTGATGAACTTTCTCGTCGTAAAACGTTTCGGTTCTTCGAAACAAGCTACGGTCCTTTGTCATCGTCATCCTTAATCGACTCTGTTGCTACTGCATCACGACCAAAATAATAGAAATGTTCATGTGCACAGCTCTGAATCTTTATTCGGAAAATAACATTGTTCCCTTAAGCGTTCTTAAAAAAATATTTACGTATCTTGTGTTGAACTCCTCAGCCGTTTTGTGTGTGTTGCAGGGTATGCAAGGAGCATATGAACACTGTAAACATCGTAGATTTCGTTGTGTGCATGGCATCCTTTCGTGCTTTCCAGCCAGCGGCGCCATTCCGCCACAGCTGTACTGTCTTGATCGCCACAATAATATTTGAAACAATTAAATTTTTAGTGACATACATTTATAGTGAGATTTCGCAACCACTACTATACCTTCGCAGCGTGGAAGCAACATAGTCGGCTTGGTTAACATGACGTCGTCGAACGCCACCTTTAATTACTTTCCATTCTGGCAAGGAAAATGTACGAGAAAAAAATTGCGGCAAAACCCATTTCATCATGACTGTCAGCGGTAATGCGTCTAGCATTGAATCAATATAGCGACACAACGTATTGTCGCCGTTTAAAACGAGTTATGTATGAGGCGTGTACTGAAGCGGGACTCCGCTTTCGTGCTTCCCTCAGAACCCTCGGCGCCATCTAGAGCTGCCTCCGCGAAGCCTGCGGATGGCGTCCGAAATGCATGGAGCGCCGGTACGTGGAAACGGTGAGAAATGCGTCCGTACGGTAACTGTTCTCCTCTCTCACACTTCTTTCTGGACCCGTTGTGCCATCTAGTGGCGCTACTGGGAAATCCGAGCGTACCCTCCGAGACGAGAAGCGTGGTGCACCTTTGCCTGTGAATGGCGAGAATTGTTTCCTCGCTTGGTCCTGAGTGGCACACACTCAGTGACAGAAGTTGGCGAGAGGTTCACTTACTGAGTGCATTAATGGCGGAGCTCGCTAAAGCGTTGGCGTCAAAGGCGTTCATTCAGCAGCGGTACGTACCCTATCCCGTGCACTTGCGGCGCAGCCTGCTAATGCATCGGGTTGCCGTCCTTGAGGAACCCATGCGACATGGGCTTGTTTCCACTCAGCATCGGATAAATTTAGGAATATTTTTTGCCATGGTAGAGGGGAACGTTCCCAGTGGTACATACCTAGCTGCCCAACTTGGCGTCGAAAGCGTTCAATGAAGAGCGGCACACACCTACTGGCTCGTACCCAGTGACCCAAGTTGACACCAAAGAGGTTCAAAGGGGACCAAGACAGACTGAGTGGCCCATACCCAGTACTTCAAGTCAGTGTCAAAGAGTTTCTTCGAACATCTGTACGTATACCCATTCCCATGTCTACAGTGACCCATGTCGGTGTGAATGAAGTTCGCTGAAGAGCGGCACGTATGTTCCCATCGCCACATACTTAGTGACCCACGTTAGCCTGATGGTTGGCTGCAAACCCTGTTATCTCAGCACAGTAGTGCGATGGCGGCATATTCAATCCGTCTACCCAGTGGCCCAGGTAGGCGGAGAAATGGTTAGATACAAACATACATAGACACAAACATACAAGCAAACATACATAGATATAGAAAAGCGCTAGCACTAGTGCGTTAGGTACACAAGGTATTCTAAAGCATTAAAATTATGGCACACCCAAGATGATTGCGAAAGACAGTGATGTCTTTCCTGTGTAACATGCTGCATATCCCCATGCGGTCCGTAAGTCACGAAACCTAACAGGCACATTAGCCGACACACAAAGTGGCAGTCTCGCCGCCAGCCATAATGCTGAACGATATCATGAGACGGTATATCTTAGTGTAATTAATCCCTGCAAAATAGTTTAAACTCCGCGGCAACCGCCTCTATTCCTAGTATCCTGCCTGCAACTTCGTTTCAATTGTTATCTATGAAATGTCTGCGCTGGACGCGGAGGTGTCCGTTTGGATGGGGCGTTATTGCTTTAATATAATTAAACCTAAATACTCCTAGCGCAACCTTAGTGCATTCTTTTTTTTGGAGGATTGACCAACAATGGGCCGAAAAAATACCACATACGCATTGCCGAAGTTGTCTGCTCGTGCGAACACCCAGTGGCAGATATATACCTAGTGATCCAAGTTATCTGCTAGGCCAGACAACAGCCACAGATGCCGCTTTCGCGACCGCAGACCAATGAATAAAAGACATGGTTTACAGTAAGGTTTCTCATATCACGTACGTCAAACGGAGGTACTATTGCGTGGCTTTACGGTTTGCGCCCCTTAAAGACATTTAGTTTAGTGTACGCGGGAACGCGAATGTAACGAAGACGTTAAAAGACAAAGCGCCGTGTGGTGCATCGTGCCAAACATACCCAAAACAAGACACCTCTTTAACAAGCATTGTGTCGTTTCTATGGCTATGCGTCTCCTTAGGCTTACAGATGCGGGAATCGCCGAACGATCTCGGAAATTGTAAGCGCTACGCGCTCATAGCGAACGTTTCAGCTGAATGTAGAAGAAGCGAAAGCTAGTTTCAACAGTTACTGGCGATAAACGATATCGAGAGCGTAGCCATCGCGAGAGTTTGCGCTGAAGCGGAGGCCATTGGTGCTGCCGTGTTTGACCACGCTATTTCTTGGCATACGTAAATATCAAGCACGTCAAACTCGCCAAATAACGTACAATAATGTAGCGTACGTAGACCGCAGAAACCAGGGTTGCTATAACGTAAAGCTATTCCAAACTTTTCGATTCCAATTCTGCAATCAGCCCTCCGCGATTGGTCGAAACCCTTTTTTAACCAGCCCCACTTTGCCTGTCTTTCACGCAACGTCACGAAAACCACGATAGCTCCCCGTCTGATATGACGCGTACACACTGATTATGCAAGATTGGACCGAACAAAAGACAAATAGTTATTTCTGATTCGACGCCGTTTCGCCATTAGCCCTCGGCTATTGGTCAAATGTTTTCGGGCTGCACCCACTTCCCCTGCCTGTCCCGACATAACTAAACCGCGAAAACTCACCGCGGCAAAGTGGTGTGTACGCGTTAAAGATGCATTAATAATTTCTACAATGAACTGCCAGGTGGCCCTCCTTCCCATTGTTCACTTTGTTATTGTGTTGCCTCAGCCTGTCATTCAGGCACTGCTCTGTTTGGCCCAACTACTTTCTACCACAATCTAAAGGAATCTCATAAACAACTCCTGCCTGACAATCTACGTATTTGTTATCGTGTTTTGTGACACAGGCCGGTGCCTTGCGGGAAAAAGGGTTGGTCATTCTACCTAGCTTAGAGAGCTTGCACGGGGCAGAAAACACGACATTTACGTTAGCTCGCTTTGCAATCTTTTTCAAATTATGCGACATGCGGTGTAAGTAGGGTATGACTGCAACTTTTTCTTTTTCGCGGGGTGACTCCTGGTCCGGTTGGCGGATTCGCGACTTCTTCAGGATTGTTTCCGCTACGGACACTAAAACAGGTTGCGGATAGCCTGCCTCTTCCAGGCGGTCAATCTGCTTAAGAAAACTCGTCGCAGCTCGATGTGGACAGGACTTCTTACAAACATTCAGCAGGCACATGTTAGCAATGCTGCGTTTAACTAGCTTAGAGTGAGATGAACTAAAAGGTAGCAGAGGTTTTAGCGCCTTCGCTTCAGATCATGCTTAACCAACACGCCCAACTATCCATCCTAACTAAGTAAGGGAAAGCGGACCAATCGCAGACGCTGGCACTACCCTCTTCATCCGGTTACCGATTTTCAGTGCACTGGCTCGGCTCCGTAGAATCCCTCTCCACTTAGACGTGCTCCTCGCATGTTGTCAGCCAATTAGATAAGACAAGCCGCTCAATGTAGGGAATTTTATTCGTTTTTAAAGCAAACAAAAGCGACTTCCTATAAACGAGGAGAGCGTTTGATGGGTCTGTTCAGACAACCCTGCGGGTTACCACCCGATGCTCGCCTCGGCGGTTACGCAAATTTGACGTCAGGAGATTGGAATAAAACATATTGGAATAGTTTTACGTTATAGGGCCCCAAATAACACACAGAGCATCAACAGTGAGGAGAAGGCTATACGTTTACGTAGGTTACGCGTTTACGCATGGGTCAAAATGCTAATATAAAACTCTCTGACACGTTGTTACTGCGAATTTGGTGCATCGCATGCTTCGCCTTTACGGTCTCTGTATTGGCCGCTGTGAAGCCATTTTGACGGAAGTTAAGCGCTCGTTCTCACGTAGAGCGCATTACCATCGGCTTTGGACGAACGGGGCAAAGCGTTTCCACCTCCGTAGTACCTAGAGGCAGTCCCCAGAATTTTCTCTTGCAACTCGCACGTGCGCACAAGCGCCGCGGGAAAAGCTGTGCAGCTCTCGTGCGCCTGCGCCTTTGATAAAACGGAAATACACCACGTTCAGACAGCCACACTCGAACGCTCACTGTTTAAGTCCACATCTTAACGGTCTACCAGATGTTGGTTGAGAAATTCAACCGGTGCTGCTGCGGCCTGATAGCGATGGCCATTTCTGGCGCCGGAGCCAGGAAATCATCTACAGACTATTTTTTTTTTCAGTTTATCATTGACCTTACCGGGAGCGCTTTCTCCGAGCTCCAGCAACAATGAAACGCTGCGCTTCATAGAGGAGCTGGCGTGACGACGATGGTGTGGCGACGACTACGTGACGACGACGGCATGACGACAACGAGATGATGTTGGAATGATCACGATGACATGACGACGGCACGACGACGACAGTATGACCCCGCGGAAATGGCGATAGCTGTATGACGAGACACGTCGACAATTGAATCACTGAGCTGGAATGACGATGGCACAATAGCGGTGACGTAACGACGACGAAGGCAAGATGCCGATCTGATGACGACACTGGAATCACTACGACAGAATGACGATGATAGAATGACCACATTGGCGTGATGGTGACGCGACGACAGCCACGGCATGACGACGACAAGACATCGACGTCGGTGTGGTGACGACTTGACAATGGACGTGTGATCATGACGATATAAACACCGCCGTGGCGACCACAGAGTGAAGACGGCGGAAGGATGAAGATGACATGACAACAAAGGAAGGACCACAATGACATGAAGAAGATGAAATGACGACGGCGTGTTGGTGTTGTAGCTCAATTCGGCGCTTACGTGCTTGATCTGCCGCCGGCCAATCGTGCAAGACAGCCACCAGTCCACATCCGAAAAGTTGTTGGAAGAGGCAACAAATATTTGGCTTTAATAAAGAAATAACAAATAGGTAACATATACCAAATTTCTTATAGTATGACGTGTAGACTGCAGAAAACCATCAGGGATCAATTGTTCTGTAATCATTATCAGTGACTACGCATTTCTTACCGTGAGGTCAAAAGACCATTACGATCAAACCGACCAGAATTTGCGCGTAGGCGTCTTCGCAAAATGGAAGCATCGGCAAGGCCGATATCACCAGTGCCCGATTTGTACAAAGCGCACATGTAATGTTTGATGTCAAAGATAAAGCAGATGGTCACTGTGAGTTATTCCTGCACTTAAATGGCTTTTCGGAAGTTACTGCACGCAAAACACGAGAGTTGATGAAAGGGACAACACACCGCTTCATGTTGTCCCTTTCTTCAAGTCTCGTGTTTTGCTTCCAGTAACTTCCCAAAATCATGAATCATCAACTGGCCTACGTCCACACTCTGCTTGTTACTTAAATGGGAACGCGTTCATGCATTCCTGTGAACACCGTACTGAGCGTTGTTGCAATGCTTCTATCACTTAAAGTCGTTGGCTTCGCTTCCACTGGCGATTCTGCGGCCCCTTCTCTCTTCTTTTTTTGTGCCTGTAGGAACAGGTACCAGAAATATAGCCTCACGGCTGACCTTCACACGCGTAATTCTCTTACTTAAACTTAAATTCCTTCGCGAGAGACCTCCCCTCCTCCATCCCTATATATATTTTTGTTTAAAACTCAAATACGCCTGTCCAAGAAAACAAGAAATATACGTCTTCTTTCGCAAGGCACATATTTCATATTGCTCTCATATGTATTTCTAAAGTTCCCATTGCTTCTTCTCCGAGACATAGGAAAGCACTAAGAAAATAAGGGACCGCAGTTTGCGCCAAAGCACGACAGCGAACAGGGTATAAGCTTGTTAGTCGGGAGATGTGTGGAAGTACGTAATTTCATCTTTGGAAACGCGCATAGCATTCTTCAACAACGTCAGCATGAAAGGAAAGTGTAGGTCTTCGTAATGAACGTGTTTTATTCAATTTATCTTTATGCTTTTCACGCGATAAATAGAGACACAAGTGAATGCATATAGATCGCTGCCTCCAGTTACCCCAAAATACAGTAATATTAAGTAAACGAGCAATACCAAGCATTATGCTTTACAGTTTCAGCCCCTCCGTTCAGCCACTCTGGCTTTTAGTGTTTTCTTTGTTAGTTCGTTCGTTTGTTTACTTGTCTAGTATTGTTTTTCAAGTTTCAGTATTAGCAGACAAGGCTGAAAAAGCTGCTGTCCTTGGCGAGAATCACTTCAGTAATACACACTCGAAGAACATTACAGTTGTTCTGGAGTGGTTAGATTGCTGCTGTTGCTGACCAGAGACGGCGTTCTGCTGTTGAGAATGAATTAGAGCATTTTAATCCTGCCTGTGGCGGCCGCAATCTCATGGCGAGTGAACTGAAACGGTCGTGCACATAGGTCAGAAAAATGATCACAACTCATTCAGACTCACTAACAAATTATTTTTTATGCATTTTTATTGTTATTTATCTGTTCGTTTGTTTGTTTGTTTGTTTGTTTGTTTGTTTGTTTGTTTGTTTGTTTGTTTGTTTGTTTGTTTGTTTGTTTGTTTGTTTGTTTGTTTAGGGCTAACTCACTCAGACCCACCATAATCGTACCCAGCCGTGTTCACTCGGATTCGTACTGACCAGAATTCTGCCCAACCGGGCTCATTCGGACTCAGACTCACAAGAATTATATGCAGCTAAATTCACTTGTACTCACACTCACCAAAATTCCGGCCTGCGGACTCTCACAAACTCAAGCTTTCTCGAGAATTGAACGCATAGCCATGGTTAAAATACCTTTACACTAGACTAATTATAGCACATTTAGGGGTTTCCATACGCTAAACACCTACGAAAAAGTAGGCACAAGAGTTTCAAACATACAACAAAGTCTCTTACTCCGCGTGCTTCCAAAGTCTTGTAAGAAACAAAAAAGTTTGGCGCGCGATCTTGGTAGCGCCGGATATATTTCACTTATGGATAAGCTTTCTTAAAGAGATTGTTTTTTTAATATGTAAATGCTTATTTGTGTGCTTGTGCATGCGTGAGCGCGTGCTGGCGGTGCGCACGAACTTTTGCTTGAGTGGCGCGTTCGCCATTTTTGGCAGTTCGGAATGACTTTGGTCATTTGTTTCTCATTCTGTCTGGTATGAAGGCCTGCCTCATGAACAAATGCGGATGCCGCTAAAATTGTGCACAAAGAAAACTTCACTTTGCGTTATGGCACTTTTTAGGTATGATTCATAAGAGCACCGCTGCAGATGGTCCGACTCGCTGTTTGCATTTTGAGCTGCCAGTTATCGAACATGGAGAATTTCGTGAGTCCCGGTCGATACACAGGATGAAGAGTACTTTGCCGCAGTAGTAGGCCCACAGAATCAGCTCTTCTGGCATGACACTACATGCTAGAAGGGCGGATTCTCCGTTCCGAAAGTGACACTGCTGACATCTACGTGTATTCCTTGTCAATTGTGCTGAATGGGAGATTCAAACACGGAGTAAGGAAATTAACTACGGGTGAGGGTCACGTGATTGCCTTCAAGCCTAGTCAATAAAGTATAACCGAAATCCTCATGGGAAATAGGCGCTGACCACGTGATGCGCAAGTGGCATTTTCTAGACGCTGAGTGCCCGGAGTGCACGCGAGAGACTAGACCGGAGAGCGCGCGACGAGAGTGGAATGTGACGAGGGCGCCACTAAGAGCTACCGCGTACGAAACAATATCTTTAAAAGACCTAGCAACCGTGGAGGGCCTACTCCACAAGTGTCATCACGCAGATAGGCCCCAGAGAGAAAGTGGTGGCGTGGCGTCAGGGGAGCTTGGCTTGCCTAAGCCAGCTGCTTGGCGTCACGCTCCCTCCTAGCTTTTTTTCCCGTCCTCCAAGCCACCGAAGTGTCCGCGCGAAAGCTACAGCGCCAGCGTTCAATCGAACTACGATTCACAAGAGCACCGCTGAAAGTGCCGCTCACCTCGTCGTTCTCGAAGGTTGCGCTGGGCACTGAGCATTTGGAAAGTCCGGTCGTACCGCACAAGAGACAGGACTACCACTCAGTGCCGAAACTGACAAAATCGCAGATGCTCGGCACGATCAGCAAACGAGCTGTGACATGATGTCAGTCATCAGTAGCGCTGAACGGCAGCCATCCCCGCTTCCATACCAGATCAGGAACGCAGTAAAGAAAAAATAGCGCAGGAGTCGAGCGAACGCTGAAAGGAAACGGTAACTGAGCTAATCAAGCCTACCAAACTCGATAAACTCGGACGGCGTCAATATTTATTTATTTATTTATTTATTTATTTATTACAATAGCAATTATATGGACACTGCAGGCGCATTTCTGCCGTCGTCGGCGCCGCGATATTCCTTTTAAAGTTCAAAGGCAATAACATTCGTCGCCGCGCACCGTACGCACTATCGCTGTATGTGCGAGTGAAAGCGCGCGAGGAGGAGCCGCCAACGATGGCGGCTCAATCTGCCGCGTGCAAGGAAGGAAAGCGAGGAGGATGTGCGCCGTCTTTCGTCACGCGCAAGGCACTGAGGAGAGACGGTCGGGGGGTTCTACTCCGGCGGCTGCTGCCTATGGCGCGACCGTGCGCGGCCGCGGGTACCTTATTTTCAAAGCGATAGGCGATGAGTACAAAAGTCTTAGTGCGCCGAGGGGTCATAGGTTCGTGTGCGATGTGTTTTCGCCGCGTAGTTCGCGTTGAAGCAAGAGGCCGCACGAAGGCCAATTCGCTCGCTGCGGCTGCCGCTCTTCCTCACGCCATTGTTTTGACAGCGAGTGTCGGCGGTCATTGAGTGAGATGAGTTCATGTTTGCGTGACTGCGCGTGACACCATGCTTGTTAATTTCTTTACTAAGTTAATGTTTACAAGTTTATACGACCGAGAAAACTACCATCCTTACTTTGTATAGCTGTTTACTAATTTACTATCGCAATGAATGCTTCGCCTTTCGGGCGAAACTGCGATTTCTTTATTTGTTACCCTCAAGGTCAGAAGGCGTCAGAAGGGGGGTAAAATGGGAAGCATAACAATGAAATGCAAAAAAAACTAAACAATATAACATCTTAGTAATTGCTATTATAGAGTATTAGCTAATGCCTTGGGAAAGAGTTTGTTATCAACAATGGTGACAATGTCACCGGGAAGGCGGTTCCGTTGCTGCGACGACCTGGGAAGAAAAGACTAATAGTGGAAGTGTCGCCTGTTTTAATTCCGAATTAATGATGATGATCGATGCGACTCGATACATAATGAAGCTGAAAAATCAAGTCACTGCGAAGGGAAGAATGGTCATCAAATTTGTGAAACAGGATAAAACGTGCTGTTGTTCTACGAGATTCAAGTGACGGATGAGATATATTGCCTTTCATAGATGGTATGCTACTGATACGGTTATAATTTGAAAATATGGACCGGACTGAATTATTTCGAAGAAGCTCAGGGGGATATCAGGTTTTCATTGTATGGTTCGCAAACAGCTGCAGCGTATTGTAACTTTGGACGCACTAATAAATTGTAAAGTAGTAATATCACAGTTAATGGTACCTTGAAAAAATTGTGCGAAGTACCACACACGCTATTAGCTTTATTCATTATGTATTCATTGTAAAGTGCCCAGGTCAGAGTTGTAGTTATATGAACACCCAAATATTTGCACAAGTTCATGAGTTCTCGAGGAATCTTATTGAGGTAGTAGGTAGGAAGAGGACTGGCATTGTTTTGCACTCGCCTAACTTTACATTTAATAATATCGAGTACCATTAGCCAAGTGTTGCACCAATCAATCAATTCCAGGACAGATTGAAGAACATTAGTGCCATCGTTAGCAATTCTTTCACGGTATATCACGCAATGATTAACACACAAGTGAATGCGAGATGTCAACGAGGAAGTAGGTCGTTAATATAAATCAGGAAAAGTAGGGGGCCCTAGTAGTGATCCTTGATGCGCACCAGCGCTTAACCTCAGTGAATGATGAGTCATAGTTATTCGCAGTAACGAATTGATAACGGTTAGTAAGGAAACACTCAATCCATTTCAGCACCTTACTGTCAATGTATAAAAGGCAGCATGAAAAGCGGCTTGTGGCAAACCTCCTGAAACATCTTGCTAAAATCGAAAGAGAAAAAAAAGGACACTGTCAGCACAGGAAGCACCATCTAAAATACAGTATAATCTATGAGTAAAAGATATTGGTTGGGATTCACATGAGAAAGTATTGCAACAACGATGTTGAGCTGAGGTGAAAAATGAGGTTGAGTCAAGAAGGTTCATGAGGTTTGCATATATCACATGAGCAAGAAGTTTGCAGCAAGTGGTATTAAGAGAAATCGGACGGATATTCAGGGGTGGGTTTTTGTTCCCAGACTTATGCAGTGGAACCACCTTGACAATCTTCTATTGTGTAGGCAGTGCAGACGTGTTTATTGATTGTTGAACACTATTTGCCCGTATTACACAACTAAAGGCACTAGTACTTTTTAAACAAATAGCTATTAATACTAATACTACCATAATCAGCAGCTGAGTTAAAAGGCAAATCATCAACGTGCTTAGCAACACCAGAGATTAATAGTTATGGGATGTGTAATGAGATAGATGTAGTGCTCTGCGTATGATAGATGGAACTTCAATGAAAGGGAAAAATTGTTTGCAAATGCTTCGTAAAGATCGACTGCACAATCATCACTTGGAATGACGTCACCCGACTCATCTTTCAAGGGGATAGAGCTATACGAAGAGGGGTTAATGACGCACTAAAACTTTCGGACATCTGTTTTAAGCATTTCAAGTAAGGTATGGGACGAGTAATTCTTTGTAGCATTTTTTTTTCGTTTAGTCAAGTGCATTTGATTTGAAGCGTTATAGGATTCCCAACGTGCTTCACTCGCTGATGATCTAGTAGCGCGGAGCCTGACGACAACCCGAACGACGGCTGCGTGTTCTCGTGCTTGATCTTTTCTATTTTCATGCACTCGTGCGACGTGCACTGCGCGTCGCATCGCATTACTGCCGTCGCCGCTAATTTAGCAATGTTTCTTGTCCTTTTTTGTTTGGCGAAATAAACACAACTCACTCAGACTCACTCCCGAAACATTTATTGTGCTTAAGGCTCACTGGGACTCAGACTCAGCCGGCCTTACTCGGACTCAGACTCGCCGAAATTCTTCTCAGCCGGGCTCGCTCCGACTCATGCTTGCGGGCTAGTGCCAGCCTGAGTGACCATGAGTGAGTTTTCGGACCTATGGTCGGGTATCCAGCTTCAGATTATAGCCTTAGAGAACCTACAGGTGGTCAAAATCAATAGAGAGCTCCCCACTACTGCGTCTCCCGTCGTCCAATTGCTTCGGGTCGTTAAACCTTACTCAATCAATCTGCCTAGGTCAGTGAGTAAAGAGGAAAGCAGGTGGCTGTCAATGCTTCAAGAACTGCGTTTCATAGCATGCAGTCCAGTAGGCGCCTTGTATAGGTCCGAGATCTTATTCCCATTTTTGTTTTATCTTGTTTCAAACGTTAATTATTAAATCAAAGGGGCGAACAGAAACAAGTATGTGAATGAATGAACGAATGAATTCTATTTATCCCTGTTTATCATCCCTGTTTATCGCCCTGTTTATCACCGTCACCTTGCTTCCTCGTACGCAAAGAAGTCGCCACAAAAGAAAACTGTTGGCTCCCACCAATGTTTCAGTCTCATGTCTGGGATATATCAGCAGTCGTGCTGTTTTCAGCGCCACCGTGTTGCCGCCATCGTGATGTCGCCAACCGCCGTCGTGCCGCTATCATCTGGTCAGCTACCAGTGTCTTGTGCTATGGCGTTGTGCTGTTGAGCTCGACGCCGCGGGTTCGCACCCGGCCGCGGCGGCCGCATTGCAGAAGGAGTGGAAAGCAAACGCACAAAACACTTGTATACCGTGAATTGGGTACCCATTAAAGAACCCCAGGTGGTCAAAACTAATGCGGAGCTTTCTACTACGGCGTGCCTCACAATTGGGTTGTGGTTCTGGCCCGTAGAAGCCAATACATTTTCTTTTACGGCTGTAGTGTGTGTCACTTAAGGCTTCCCTGGGTTCGGTCTTTCGCAATATTTAATCAATAATTATTCCCTGCGCGTTTATTCCTTTAAAGCTTTGGATGCTTCTAGGCGTGTTCAGACGCTAATGCCAAAAGCGCCAGAGGTGAGTCAGTGTTTTGTTCGCTGAACAAAGACGCATCTTTAATTGGGCCGGGAGGAAGGGAAGTGACGGCCGTGAAAAAGTTGGCAACACAACAAAGCCCGCCATCGTCTCAGCAGCGGCAATCGGTCAGCAGTCACGTTGCAGCGACGTGCCGCACAGTTCACGCACAGCTCGGCGCCCTGAGAAAAGACACCCACTGTTTGATTTGAACCGCACGTAACAAGGACGAGACCGTGCGCGGCCAAACAAGACGCTCGTGTGTCCTGAACAAAGCGGTACGATGCTGGACGCGTTAATGCTGCGACAGGAATTGGGGGGAGGGGGGGGGGGGGGTTCTCTTCATTGTGCCGCCAGACGTCGCCCTCATTCTCTGCGGCTTTGACGATAAAGTGGCCAGCAACACGGAGAATCGAATGAACTGACGGCATTGCATTCACGAAAGACCGCCCCGGGCGACCTACTTCTTTTTGCCTTCGCTCCCTTATTACACAAAGCGAGACCTCCTTTCATTTATAGATATGTGTTATCTGTGACCATGAACTTGAGAGACAAGGCGCACCGCACGCGATCACATGCGCCGCCACGCGAATGCACGCGTAATCGACGCCTGCGCCCCAGGTGGTGTCCACGCGAGACTACACAGCTGTCGCGTCCGGCGAAGCCGATTGCGCGTCTCGTGTAGTTGCGTTAATGATTCACTAGAGCGAGACGCACTGTGAGGCGCGGCCGATTGCAGGCCGCCACGAGGCTTCGCGTCCCCGAAAGGAGGGGCCCACGAATCACTCGGTCGACGCTTGCGAGAGGCGAGAGCACGTCGTCATTCTCCACCATTCAAAGCGCAGCCTGCGGTGAAGAGAGGAACGAACGCCTCGAATTGTGCAGAGAAAAGGACTTCGTTCCCATTCGAAGGTGCGCAGTTGCGGAGTTAATGATTTGCGTGAATATGCGTCGTTAACTGAACAACACAAAAAAAGAAAGAAAGAAAGAAAGAAAGAAGAAAAGAAAGAAAGAAAGAAAGAAAGAAAGAAAGAAAGAAAGAAAGAAAGAAAGAAAACAGTGGTTATACGAGTATACTTGCTTTCGGAAAGATGGAACTGTGACATTTGTGAATGCCTAATGGTACGCACTTACCGCTCTTCAATTTGATGTTCGAGCCTCCGAGTTTGCCAATTTGGTGATTAGGGCACAAGAAGGGACGACGTATTCTGCGGCGGCAATCAAAATGTCGTTCTGCGACGTAGGAAATTGCCCGCTGTACGTCGCGCTTAGCACCGTACCTTTGCTGCTTATCGAAGAGTGGGGCGAGGCGTGTGACGCAGTCTCAAAGTGCAACATTCAGAACGCTAAAAAGTGGAAAGTTTCAATATCTATGTTCTCCTAAGATCCCTTGTGCATTTTCTTGTACATATTTTTCAATCCTATTCAAATTAGCTTGAAATTTATTACTTTGCATACTCGTTTTATATGCGAAGTCAGGTGCATCTGGAACAGTTGGGAAGTAGTTTAATTCTTGCAGTAATAATTCGATGCAATTGACACTAAAGAAGCTATACTGACCTGTGTTTCACGTATTGCCAGATCACGTGAAAAATGCCGGATGCCACATACAACATGGCAACTCAACACGTGAGGCAAATAAAAAGTTGTTTTATCGTAACAAACGTGAAGAGATTGTTACTTTTTCCATGTATATGAAGATGCAGATTTTGGCATGTAATCGTAATGATGAGGATGGTGATGATGGTGGTGATTTATTAGCATTTCTATTAAAACGGAGCGATGATAAAGAGCCACCTAACTTGCTCCAGTTAAGCAGGTAAGCTATACATGCTTTTAATTCTAGACATTTTTGTATACATTTCCTTAATCTTTTTTCTCTTCCTAAAAACTTCTCTATCTACATAAATGAGAAGAAAGGGGTTAACCGAGGGGCCCGATTTTTATAAATCATATCATGAGAAGCCAACAAACAAAGACACCAAGGACAACATAGAGGAAATTAGGTGCACTTACTGATTGAATTAACGAAATGATAAATAAATGGTAATGAAAGCGGATGAAAAAACAACTTGCCGCAGGTGGGGAACGATCCCACGTCTTCGCATTATGCGTGCGATGCTCTTACCAATTGAGCTACCACGGCGCTGTTCCCCACCCACTTTCTTGGGTATTTATGTGTTACTACTAGAACTAACCTTAAAAGTGTTAGCCAGCGCCACCACTCACAAACCTCGGCGGCGGATGTTGAACATCCTACATTTATCCACACAGTAGTTTACTGGGCCAAGTGGTGCAACATTTAATAAACGTGTGAGTGGTATAACGGCAGAGGTGAAGAAAGATTTCACAGGACAGACGATAAACGTCTGTCCTGTCAAGTCATTCTTCACCTCTGCCATTATATTGCTAATACGTTTCCGACATGTTCTATATTTACCTTATACCGCTACCTAAACCAATAGCAGACCTGGTAGTATCAATCTCTTCCCTGATTTATTTCTACCAATACTCTAAACGTATTTTGCTTATCAAGATTGTTGACCAATTGATGCTTCCGTCCACTTTAAATCTAAGTGCTTCCGGAAGGTGTACGTTACCTACGGGTCTCACTGGGCGAATACCTTCTCATGTCAATAGGATGTGCTGAGTGGTATCCGGGTTATTGCTCCATCAGACGCATGCCTCGTCTTGTTGGAAATATATGCTGGAGTATGTTTTTGTCCGTAGGCAACCTGCTCGAGCCTCAAAACGCAAGGGAATGCCCTTTCTGTTATCCTACATTATACTTAAACAAAATGATTTTTTTTTTACATTCGTAACATACACGTCAGTCATAAGAGCCATTTTGCACGTAATTATAACTTTGAACAGTCCTCGGGGCAGGTATATATTATACCCGCCGTGGTTGCTTAGCGGCTATGGTGTTGGGCTGCTAAGCACGAGGTCGCGGGATCGAATCCTGGGCAAGGCGGCCGCATTTCGGTGGGGCGAAACGCGAAAACACCCTGTGTACTTAGATTCAGGTGCACGATAAAGAACCCCAGGTGGTCCACATTTCCGGAGTCCCCCCACTACGGCGTGCCTCATAATCAGATCGTGGTTTCAGCGCGTCATCATCATAATCAGCCTATTTTATGTCCACTGCAGGACGAAGGCCTCTACCTGCGATCTCCAATTTACCCTGTCCTGCGCCAACCGATTCCAACTTGCGCCTGCGAATTTCTTAATTTCATCACCCCACCTAGTCTTCTGCCGTCCTCGACTGCGCTTCCCAATTGGCACCCATACTGTAACTCTAATTGTCCACCGGTTATCTGTCCTACGCATTACATGGCCGGTCCAGCTCCATTTTTGCCTCTTTATGTCAATTAGAATACCAGCTATCTCCGTTTGCTCCTTGATCCACACCGCTCTCTTCCCATCTGTTAACATTACGCCTAACATTCTTCGTTACATCGCTCTTTACGCGGTCCGTAATTTGTTCTCGACCTTCTTTGTCAGCGTCCAAGTTTCTGCCCCATATGTTAGCACCGGTAGAATGCATTGACTGTACACCTTTCTTTTCAATAATAGTGGTAAGCTTCTAGTCAGGATCCGGCAATGTCTGCCGTATGCACTCCAACCCATTTTTATTCTTCTGTAAATTTCCTTCGCGTAATCAGGGTCCCCTATGAGTAATTTACCGTTGTAAGTGTCCTCCTTCACAGACTCTAGAGGCTGACTGGCCATCTTGAACTTTTGTGCCTTGCCAAGTTATTAAACATTACCTTTGTCTTCTGCATATTGATCTTCAATCCCACTCTTACACTCCCTCTGTTAAGGCCCTCAATTATTTGTTGTAACTCGTCCCCAGTATTGCTGAACGAGACAGTGTAATCTGCAAACCGAAGGTTGCTGACATATTCACCGTTGATCCTCACTACTAAGCCTTCCCAGTTTAACAGCTTGAACACTTCTTCCAAGCATGCAGTGAATAGCATTGGAGAGATTGTGGCTTCTTGCGTGACCCCTCTTTAAATAGGTATCTTTATACTTGTCTTGTGGAGAATCAAGGTAACGGTAGAATCTGCATTTTCCAACATATTCACGTATGCCTCCTGTACTCCTTGATTACGTAATGCCTCTTAGACTGCTGTTGATTCTACAAAATCATATGCCTTCTCATAATCTATCAAAGCCATATAGAGACGCTGATTGTACTCTGCGGATTTCTCGATTACTTGATTGACGACATGGATGTGATCTATTGTAGAGTATCCCTTGCTAAAGCTAGCCTGTTCTCTTGGTTGAGTGAAGTCAAGTGTTGCCCTTATTCTATTATAAATTATCTTGGCGAATATTGTATACAGTACTGAAAGTAAGCAAATGGGCCTATAATTTTTCAATTGTTTAACGTCTCCCTTTTTGTTCATTAGTATAATGTTGGCCTTCTCCCAGTTCTCTGGGAACGCTGAAGTCGGGAGTATCCTTTCGTATAAAGGCGCGCATATTTGGCAGGTAAATCCGCGTTTAATTAAAATTTTTTTTAAATATTTTAGGTCATAGCCATCATACCGTGGTGCTCCCATGGATTTAAGAACACGCATGTGCGAAGTCCTTGGTTTCCGTAAACTGCGTCGCTTTGCTGACAAATATTTTCTTTTGACTGAATGTTTTTATCTCGCCTCATCGAAAACTACGAATGCGGCAGTATGAATTTTCAAAGTTGAAATATTACAAATCGTACATGTAAGAACATCGCTCCTCGACAAGCATACAGTCACATAAGACTGCTGGATGCATGTGCTCTTTGCCAGACCATCGCGTTTTACTTTATCCGCCCTATTTATGGATCAGCGAATATAAAGGGAGTTTCTTTTTTACCTGCACCAATTTTTTTTTTAAGAAAATCTCTCGTGGCAGATAGTACAACTCTAATCCTTGAACTCAATTTCCTGACAAGGCGGACATCACTCCCATCACCAATCAAATGCCTAATTGACTAATCAACGAATGTGAATAATAAGGCTTTTACTAATTCATTTACAGCCCATCTTGCAATTTACGAATTGTAGATAGCGAGCTTTCAGGACATATTGACTTGGAAAGAATTCTGAGGATGCACCGGTTTCGAGAAATGCGCCGTCAAACTGGCGCTAAAAATGCACTGTTGTTCCAATTACTTTTAAAAAAAAACGCCGTTGTAAGAATTAAAGCGCACAAGTAATTGGAACACCAATGTATTTCCCCGCCCACTTTGAAAATTAGTTTCTCGAAACATGTGTCATCCTGGAAATTCGTTTCAAGTTGAAAAACCTTGCTATCTCAGCGGCTACAATTCGTAAATTGCAATATGTGCCATAACGTAATTATTAAAAAAGCCAGTTTGGACAATTATGTTGATTATTCAATTAACTATTTTGCTTCCTCGCAGAAGTACTGCTCGACTCATCGAGTAATCTAGTTCAAGGTTTAGAATTGTGCTATCTGCCACAGACGATTTCTAAAAAATGGTGCAGCTCAAAAAAAAAAGAACACCTGGTATAGACCTTGTATGTGATCGAGGAGGAAAGGGCTCTTTTCAATCGACCCGTTTTGTAAGCGACACATTTACATCCGTGATTCATGCATGCACCCGATGCAGTGGCACCGCGACAGCTATATCACTTAGAAACCGCTACACTACACAAAACCTACACACGCTACACAAAACCTGGAGACGATCGCTTCGCACGGGCGTTTTGCGAGACAACAACCGCTGGTGTATTTTACTGGTCGAAACTGCGCAATAGGTGATGAGGGACGCCGGAGCGGAGGACTCCGGCATGATCTTGACCACCTCGTTTTATTCACTGCGCACCTCAAAGGGCACGCGTTTCACAACGCGTGTCCATTTACATTTTACCGCAGTGGCTGTGACTCGATACCACGAAATCGTGCCTAGCTGCGGAGCGTCACCGCGGCCACTGAACCTGAGGTATTTGAAACTTTTCAAGCGCAGTGGCATTGCGCTGCTAAGCACGAGCGTGTGGGGTGCTGAAGAACGCTCGCTCACCGAGCGCTGAATTCACGTTAAAGAACCGCAGGTGGTCGAGATTCAGCGAGAGTCCCCCGCCCTGGAATCTCGGAGAACCCGCTGTGAAGTTTTGGGGCGTTAAAACCCAACATTTCATATATTATGGAAGGAAACCAAAGCAAATATTGGGTTGTGTCGCCTGCCTCACTTTTTTGCTTGACTACCACGCTTACGCCCACTGTTTCTATAGGCCATGGCTCCAGCCACTTATTGAGAATGCAAAGAGAAAGAGTATTTCGCATCCGGTTCACATAAACTCTCATGCGTAAATGTTGAGAAATATAAGAGAAACGAAGGCAAACGGAAGATAAAAGGAATGATGAACGCCTAATAGCTCCCAGAGAAAAAAGCGCTGGAAGTATTCAATGACGGGAAATTTCTATCTATCGTTTTACATATACCAAGAGTTAACTCGCCCATGCGACCGAAATGGAAGCTCGAGAATCACCGATTTTTGTCGAGAAATAGAAATTAACTGTTATACTGCTGTTTCTACCACGATACTATGTGAAAAAGTACACAAAGTTATATATGTAACTGTACCGCCTATCCAAGAGCTAATGAGTAGCCGGCGTCATATTTCTGCACCAACCTCTCCTATTATGCTAACGAAAACGGAACAGATTGTACACTAAAAAATGAATTATATTCATACGTGATGGTTGGCTTCGATTGTTACACACACAAAAAAAACACCAGTGTACAACATCGCCGATATTTATTTCTGTCAGCATATTTAGAAACAGTGGCACAAACCTTTGTCGTATCTATAGTGACGAACATGCTTGTCCGATGAACGCTTTAACAAAATATATGCTTCAAAGGGATCCTTAGAATATCTGAAGCAAATTTTGTGGTAGTCTCATACTGTACGACAGCTGGCCTATTACGGGCAGCCCCTCCAGTGACCGAGACGCCGTTTTCTTATGGATTTTGGCACTGCAATTAATTTTTGCCCTCAGAGATACGAATACTCACTGGTCACACGACCTGCGTGGAGCACGCCAGCTTTCAGGTATACCCGCCTGCAATTAGTGGGCCAGTGCTTCCGAGCCTCCACTCTATCTGGACTATCTCGAACCGAGACGACTGTTCTCTGCCGGCAGTGGCTTCATGTGTGTTTCACGAATACTTTTGCTTATATACTGCGTCGGAATGGCTGACAGCGCTGCTTGTGACAGCTGCGGCAGCGAGGAAACCATCGAGCACGTCTTCGGTTTGAAGAACTTGCCGTTGGGCTAGTGTGTGCGTGTACGCGGATGTGTTTTTTTTGCGCTCTAATTTGTTTTAGCGCAATGCCTCCGGTGATCGCTATCGCTGCAGCACCGAGGTAGAGTGTCTGGCGACAGTGCCGGCACACCTAAACGACTGGCCACTTCAAACGCAGATGACCTTAGAATTCAGGCTTGTAAACTCCGCACACCAGAAGGTGGGTAACGCGCTCGCTAGTAAACTCCCTCTGTAGGAATGACCAAGTTTAGTGACTCTGACGCTGCCACGTACTTATTTGGATGTTTTAGAAGAGTAGACTGTCGGGTAGTGAAGCATGTTTGACAACAGCGGAGACCAAAAGAAAACGAGAGGGACGGGACAAGTGCCTGTCCCGTCTGTCTCGTCTTCTTACGGTACCGTCTAGTGCGCTTCGTCGTTGTAGTTATATTTATGTGCGGGCATGTGTGTGTGCTCTTTTCTCTTTCAGTCTTTCTGCATGTGCTTTTCTGTTTTCTCTCCCCTTGCGCTTTCCCCAGTGCTGGGTAGCAACCTGGGTGTTTCGCTTCCCGTTAACTTCCCTGCCTTTGCAGTCTCATTTCTCTCTCTCCCATTAGCCAAGTGCATTCTTCACACTCCTGCCTCCTTCGCTTTTCCATAAGACTGGAGCAAACATTGCAGCATGATTCGCGCTGCGAATGAAGGCGACGATGGCAGCTCTAAAGCGTCTATCCTTGAACCACCTCCCACGTTATTTGCTAGATGTCATCGTGTAGGCAACTTTATAGGTTAATTTTTCCTCACCAGCCAATTGAAACCTAATAGAAACGAGTTCCTGAAATAAAGGTTTTAGAGTCTCTAGGTGCGGTAGTACGCCAACACACTGCGACATTTCTGCGCGCACAGAGTCTGTGCTCCTACCCTGCTTCGTAGTTTTCTCAGTGATACGGCTTAGCTGCACTACATTGGAACTCAAGTTTGAGCGAGTTTTTGTGCGACAACTGACTCAGGTGGCTAAAAAAAATTGCTGATCTGGGACAGAATGCTCAGTTTTTAGTCGCCAAGCTTCATGGAAGCGGTGAGCGTGCGATTATGTGCGATTACGTCTATACGATCGAAGCATCAACTACATTTAATAATTGCGTTAAAGGACGTGTAAATCTGTAATCAAAGTCAGCCAGTAATCGAAACAGCGTCTGGCTATTAGTCCTGTGCCTTGCACCGGTTTCGAGAAATGAGTTGTCAAAATCTGAAGCAAAGTGCATTGTTCTTCTAGCCAATATGTTTCCGCACTGAGAAATAATGCAGTAGGAAAAACTGCTAACTAGACGGGACACATTTTCAAACGCGCTTCTCCAAACGGCTTTTTAGTCACAAAGCTTCTAACCTTGAGTACTGACTTGAATTCTACAATTACAACATGGCCCACTAAATGAGTAAAGTTATTCACAGAATTTTTTTTTTTGAATTATCAATAAAATTGAGGCGATTGTCACTTAAACTCCGATGGCCGCCACTGCCATGAGCTGGGTGAGCAGAAATGTCAATTTCATCTCGACTGCCCTATTATACTGACGAGAGACTAGTCGTCGCTAAAACACGTGGTACGAAAGCTGAAACTGAGCGCGCTGGTAGAAATTCATTGCCACAAACTCACTAGTAGGGTTATCAATGATTATTTAATGCTATTATATAACGTTCGGTGACAACATTACAAAAGAAGCGATACTACTCATAGATAAAGACTGCACCAGTATTCGCTTTCGGGGACGTCGCCGTTACACTTGCCATTGAACTGCGGAGACTGTGGGCAAGAACTCGATATCGAAAAGGCGGTTCTCGTTTCAAAAAAAAAAAAAAAAAAAACGAGGATGCATTTGTATCGTAGAAATAGGCTAGGCGTTTCTTAGATGGACGGGTCGCAACAGAGATACTTGAATAATTATCTGATATAAAAAATAACATTACGCTGCTCCAAAGCATATGTTGGAATCTACGTGCAAGCGGTAAATGAAATGCTATAAGTTTTCCCACTTCATTCCATCGCCTTTGGCGTGAAGGAAACTGGCGCGCGAACGTGTTATCACGTGCACTTAATACGGAATGTGACAAATCGTCTACAGGCTTGTGTTTCTTCTTATTTATTCTAAACCTGCCGGGCCACTTTCTGGGCAGTCCCCCCGTTATGGGGGTGGGCCAGATTATGGAAATCACAGTCACCATCAGCACGCGACGACCATCTGAAAGGGCTTGTTGGCCTTGGTACAATGTGCACCATCCACTTCTTGGCCAACCACCGTTGTGGCTGTGGGCCATCAACAACACGCGGACGCTCTTCTTGGCTTGATTCCCCGGAGTGGGTATGTGACATATGGTGCGGCGATCGTGACCATGAACACGTGACAATCATGGCAAGGAGCTAGTCGGTGTTGGCACGAGAGAACTGTACGCGCGGTTGTGGTCTAGTGGTTAGAGCATCGGGGGTTGCTGCGGTGGGCCAATGTTCAAAATCCTGTCTTCAGGTGTACTTATTCTTTTTTTAAGCGAATGCGAATCTGCTCGGCCAAAACCCGACAAGCGACCGACCAACAGATAGACGGAGTGAACCCATGCGAAACCACGGAATGATAGGGAAAGAAAGCTTCGCTTTAATATGCACCTATTTGGGTTCGGCGTGCAACAAAAGTCTACCTGCCAGTTGCTTTCTTATATATATTTTAATTACCCCTTTTTAGGACAGCATATGTTTTTTTTTTTTTTTGTACCATACACATCAAATTCTTTGTGTGGTGTGCATACATGAGCTGCTTAGAAGTAACTTGGAACAAATTTCGCTTCTCTGCACCAAGCCGCTTATTAAAAAAAAAGTCGGACGTGTTTGTCCCACTGACACTACGTGGCTTTTTAGAGACGTGCGTGTCCTAGTGACCTTCGAACGTCTAAATTAAAAATTCTATGCAACCACTTCCTTCCTAAAACGGACTGAAACACGACGGACAAAGTGGCGCAGCGGAGGGCACAGACAAGATTGTTTTGCGCACTTTTCGCTAGAGCGTCCAACACCAACGGTATCAACGCCCTTTTGCACGTGCATGCTTTTGCAGGCGAATTCGTAGGGCAAGTGTTGCGGACCGGCTTTTACCTCACGATACCGAAATTGGTGCCTATTGTGAGCTGAAGGTGTAAATATAAATGAAGGAAAGAGGATTAACTTATCGGGTATCTAGATAACTTTTTCCTAGCAAGCAAATGTGGGCTAGCTTCGGAAAGCTCTCCAATAATGAAAACAATTTTTCTAAAGTTTGCACGCTTGTCGCCCATTCCCAATACTATTCTCGCAAGAAGTGTTCAAACCTTTAGATTGAAGCCAACGCCAAAGAAATGAAATAAATGCGCCCCTTTGCTGCTGAGAGGCGTCTTCACGCATATAATAAAGTGGGACGAATATGTCTTATTGTTCCACAAAGGGTTAAGCTCCACATGAAATAAAAGTGAGTGAGTGAGTGAGTGAGTGAGTGAGTGAGTGAGTGAGTGAGTGAGTGAGTGAGTGAGTGAGTGAGTGAGTGAGTGAGTGAGTGAGTGAGTGAGTGAGTGAGTGAGTGAGTGAGTGAGTGAGTGAGTGAGTAAGTGAGTGAGTGAGTGAGTGAGTGAGTGAGCGAGCGAGCGAGCGAGCGAGTGCATGCATGCGTGCCTTTCATAATCGCGAAATGTTGCGATTTCTTGATTGAAACCGATAAGTTCTGAAGGCCTCTATATTTTGAACCAATTCCTAGTGTAGCGCCAGTTAAGAAGTGAGCACCCCAAAAGTTTGCCATGAATTGGCCTGGCACTTACTTTCACCGTCATGTGCGAGAGAGGCTCTTCGCAGAATAGCGAGCGGCACACAATTTCCTATAGTGTACTTTGCGATATATGTTCCGGTAGTCGATCTACTCGAAGGGGACATTGCTTCGCCATTTTTCGCTTTCTGTTCCGCGATTTCAATGTGCTTCTTAACGTAAGGAAAAGGCACTTATAGTTACTTTAGGTTCCTATTTAAGTAATTAATGCTGCAATTTCTCATGCGACTTGGGGTAACCCCGCTGCACTAAAAGAAGTACGTTATCAGTTGACACGGCATTAAAGAACGGATGGAGATGGATGTGTTCGGAATAATGACGATGACAAAAATAAAGGTAGGCTGTACAATTAGTTAAACCAAGCTAAATATTTGTCATTACGAAAGCTTTATAATGAGCGGAGTACAAAACATTTCAACAGCAGACTTGGCTGCTGCAAAACTACGTGATTGCTCTTGATTACAGTGAACTGGGTGACCGAAAATAGAGACATTGGCATATGAAGTGTAATGCTTCAACATAAAAAAATTTAACAGAGAAATGTTTAGAGCTCTTGAATGAATGAGCGGCGATTGAGCGGTGTATTGTCGAAACTGATTACGCTTCTGAAATGTACCGGCCGAGGTGAATCAGTGGCGCTAGCGTGCTGCTGCACAAGACAATATGGAGTTGATTCCCGGCCTCGGCGAGGGCATTATGCTTAGTATGGCATAGGTGAATGATGTGTCGGTAGTGAAGCATAAATGTGCTATCGTGAGCAATATGAGCGGGAACACGCAAACGCGTGGAAAATAACCTCAAAACCGAGTGAGAGCGATATGCGGATGGCGCTGTCGAAAACAAAAGGGAAAGGGGACGCTCTTCCACTAACTGTTGGCACTTCCACCGCGCCTGCGTTTTTCGAAAACGGTAGCTTATGCCATTTCACTGGCTGCCGACAGCCGATAGGATGTTTATCTGTGACGGTGAATGACAGCTAGTCATTTTTTTTTCTTTCATGCTTTTTATAATTTTAGAGCGCAGCTCTAAGGCGCTCATTTCTGCGTTTAGCGTAAGGTGCTTTCATATAGCTGTATACCCCTATACCCCTTTAGGACCTCATGTATACATTATGGAGCGCATTGTGTGACGCGTTACAGGCAGACGGACAGATTTCCATGGGAAGTAGCTCTAGAATGCTTACGCATCGAAACAGCGCTACTATTGACCACGCTTCGGTGCACAATGTTACCAGTAACCGCAATATCAAACAGCATTATCAATTTACGCTGGCGATGGGAAGTTCCGCACTCTGTATAAAGAGAGGCGTGGTGGGCGTGCCAACGGTTATTAGGGTAGCGTCCTCCTTTCCACTTTGTTTCTGACGGCGGCCGCCGCGTATCGCCTGTAGCAGGGTTCACATGGAGGAAAGAAAATACTAGGTGGGAGCGTCACGTGACAATCTTGAAGCCTAGTCATAAATAATTTAGAGGAATGGGCATGATGAGAAATAGGCTATCACGTGATAGGCAAGCGGTAGCTTTAGCCGGCTCGCTTTGGTTGCATCTGCCGCAGGGGTTTTGGAATATGCGCACATAGTCGGCGTGTCAAACGCACGCCGAGATTGAGTGAAGGAATTCAAGTGTGTGAAGGCAGTCGAGTCTGTGTTGCGTCAGTCAGGTAAAGCACCAAACCACCACGCGGCTCGCCGCTTAAGCAAGCAGCAGACAGGCGCCAAGCCTGTAGCGAACCAAGGCGTCGGGTTGTCGGCATTGCGCCCAACAACCCGCGACGACGGCTGGTCGCGTTTCGGGGCAGTTTCAGAGAAACGGGTAAACCTTTCGCCCTGCAAACGTGCGAAGGCAACCAAGCCGCCATTCCGACGGCGATTGCTCGCGTTTGGAGCCATATTCTGGGAAATAATATGATGTATTTCGCCCCTGCAAACATGTTCAGGAGCTCAAGCGCGCGCCCAGGGTCCACAGCGATTGCTTTTCCGTGCGGAAGAAATTCGCCCCATCTTGTGCACAACGATGGACTGGCGAGCCGCGGACACCGACCATATATGAGGCCGTGCCGGCCCAACGTTATGGCAGACGGTCCCAGTCGACGCTGTCGTTCTGCTCAATACCTTCTGCCTCTCAAGAGACCGGCGAGAACTCAATAGGCACGTCTCAACAGCGTATAAGGACGTCGCACCGCACAATCTTACAAAATAGTGCACGTATATCTCAAGGAAAGGCGACGACTTCGGCGTTTAGGATGCAGGGTAATGCTATTTATTTATTTCACAACGAAAGGCGCACAACAGAACTTTTTACTAAGCAAACACGCGACAAATAACTATCCCGCGAAAGATCTCGTCTCATCCTGTATAGGTGCTAGACAGCGGAACAAAAATTAGCAAGAAAATACGCGCCGGAGTTTCTGTTACACAACAGCTCATTTGACGAAACAATGAACCACTTTTGTGCATACCCTGCAGGACGGGTTTCGAGGTGAGAGCGCCGACTAACTGCGGTGTTAAGCGCGAGTGATGCTTTGATTATTATGTGGCCAGAGGTCTGGCTCCCCAGTCTTTCTCCACGTTTCAAGGCAATCATTTGAAGCGAAGAACGACGCCCGCAGTAGCAGGAACCCACGCGTTGTACTTCCTACGCGTCTCCGTGCCTTTGACGGCAGGCATCACTAAGCGCTTAATCGTTACCACGTGCCAAACAAAGAGGAATGGTCCGGCAACAATGTGGGCCTATTCCTACTCAAAAGGCACCGCGCATATGTTCCCGGCGAGCGGGAGGGACGGCTTCAGACGCGTTTGGCTTGCCGAGGTTAGCAGAATCACATGGCGCTCCCTCTTTCCTTCCTAAATGAGGGTTCGAGGCTATGCGACACGCACTCCTGTGTTCCCGCTCATATTAAGGCTCATATTAGTGGCTCATGAGTGTCCGGGCGCAGTCCGTGTTGGACGTAGGAACACGGTGATCACCGCGGCGAAGGGAGCAAGGTGAGGAGGCGCCATGCTAGTAGCGCTGTGCGAGTGGGCGCGTGGGAGAGCGCGGACATGCGCGTGGGGGTGCGCCCACATCAGCGACAAACCTTGCCGCCATATGGCTGTGATTGTATCCTATGCTCGCGGCCACGGCAGCGTCTGTTCGCAAAACAGTTCAGACAACGGCAACAGAGGCAGTCATAGATAGGCTTTTGACTATCGCAGTTTAGCTTACCAAAGTGTCCATAGATATTTGCTCACGATAGTACACTCTAGCCACTTCGGCTACTACAAAATTTATTAGTGCAGTACATATTGATTGCGATAGGCTGTTGTACATATATGCGGCCAAAAAACAGCGCAATTCAATAGCACTTCGGTGGACGCTACCTGCAAGGTAACTGTTAAACATGCTCTGCTGATCAGCACATGTTCGCAACCGGCCGCTGTTACGGTTGGCGTTTAGCACCTCGAGCAGAAAGGACTTTCACCCACCATGCCTCGTCGAAATGAAGCGTGACTTCTGTTACGGTTAGCGGCTAGCACCTCGTGCAGAAAAGACTTTCACCCACCATGCCTCGTCGAAATGAATGAAGCGTGACTTCCTAATTCGCCATGGTCATCTCGAGTGTCTGACGGCCTGGCGGAAGCCCCGCAGTGTATACAGGCCTCTTTGTGTGTGTGTGTGCGACTTTAGAGGGACTCTTTCCTCGAACTGTCAAGCTCTACAGGGCAACTTCCGCGAACCAGCAACGCCCAAAAGAGACGGACAAGCATCTGCTATTCCCGGACCTGAGGCTTGGTATAACCGGAGGCGGGACGCCCTCCTCCTTGCAGCAGGCTCGGTATAACCAGAGGCTCGGTATAACCAGAGGAGGGGCCCTCTTTCCGCGAATCAGACTCTGTGCTGGTCACGTGACGTCGACGGAAGCAAGATCCCTCCCACGATTGTAGAGAGCCTATTCAAGGGGCTCCAAAATGTACTTTTTTAGATCACTTCATTCTCTTCTCATCATCTTTCATCAACCTTTGAATAAACCGTGCAAGTTTCGCACTAGAAATCGTCTCGTCCTTGCCCGGTCGCCATGGTCTACCGGATGCCTGCAGCCCGCCGACAACGCCACGCTACCCAATAGCAACGTCGGTCGAGCTTCGATAAGCAGGTGTCGCTACAACTCGGCAGCAGCACGATACGCTACCCTCGAGTACGCGATACCGCACGATCCTCCGCAACACACGATACGAAGGCCTCGCGCGTATACACACACACATGCACACATACATGGAGCACATACACACTTACGGACGTGTGTATGCGCGTTTCTGTGTGTGCGTGTTTGTGTGCGTGAGTGGTAATTAATAAATAATTACTTAAATGCTGAGGTCTCACGTGTCAAAACCACGATTTCATTACAATGCCAGGCATACCACCGTGAGGCACCCCGTATTAATTTCGACCACCTGGGGTTCTTTAACGTGCAAATCTAAGTATGGAAGTGTTTTTTTTTTTTCATTTCGAAAAAATAAAAACACAGCTCTGAAATGCTACTGCGAAACCCCGTATCGAACCCGTCACTTTGAGGTATGCAGCGCAACACCATAAATCTACCGCGACGGGCCCTCTAAATGCGCGTATATATATATATATATATATATATATATATATATATATATATATATATATATATATATATATATATATATATATATATATATATATATATATATATATATTACGGGTGTGGGAATATTTGGAAAGTTCGAATACAATCCCATATTATATTTTGATCGTTCGTATACAATTAAAAAATAGATATTCTAAACTGTTCGAATATTCGGTTGGATACCGATATGCGAATCAAATAAAATATAATGGTGGTTGCGCGGGAGCAAACACAGTTCCTAGCATTTCTTTTTATCCATCCTAAGAATATCGGGGCGATATTACGCTGAATTTTTGCCACGATTTCGTGCTCCTAGCAAAATTTTGAATATAATGCACACTTAACCATTGAAGGGCTAAGCGCTGCGGATAAGCCAGCCTCAGTAGCAAGGGGCACGTGTTTGCGGACAGTGACGGTGCACTTTTAGAGCGCAGCTCTTAGGCGCCCGTTCTAGCGGCGAGCGTCGGCGTCGGCGTAACCGAGCGAACCAGCACAACAGCGAAGGATGAAAGAGCGAACGTGCAGCGCAGCGGGGAATGAAAGACGCGAGGAGAACAGCGGAGGAGGAGGAGGAGAAGGATATGGCGAATGCTTGAGAAGAAAATCGTAGTGCGCCGATGGTGGTTACGAGATGGCGCCATAGTAGCGCGCATCGTCTGGGAGGTCTGTCTGCGGCGGCTGCGGCGAATCGCTCCCACGCGTCACCCGCGTGCTGCCACTAGCCATCTCCCGATTAGCGAACCAGTCGTGCCACTCTTCTCTCCGTTTGCAACGTGCCGCACGAGTCGCGAAATAAAAACGTACATAGAGCTGCGCTCAAATTTCGTATTAGGAAGTATCATAATTGTCAGTGAATTTTCTTTCTTTCCTTTTTTTTTTTTTGCAGCACCACCCCCATTTCTGAGCTTACTGCTTGACAACGAGTGCGATGAATTACGACTGGCATATAGGGTCAAATGCGCCCGATTTTACGGGCATTTGATGTGGTATAGTAAGGCACAGGCTGGCAAGGACAGCTAGTGGGAATTGGTAAATTTTCCAAGTTAACTTCAGACAAATACATGATGTTTTAGTATAACGGCTTGGTAGTCTAGTTTTTTAAATATTGACAATGTAATATAAATGTTCCGATATAAGAAATTAACCGAACTTGCTTATAAATGCATGCTCATATCATTATTCGATATTCGATGCTAAGTATTCGTACTCGATTCGTACTCTGAAATTTTCATATTCGCACATCCCTAAATTATCATCATCATCATCAGCCTGGTTACGCCCACTGCAGGGCAAAGGCCTCTCCCATACTTCTCCAACTACCCGGTAATGTACTAATTGTGGCCATGTCGTCCCTGCAAACTTCTTAATCTCATCCGCCCACCTAACTTTCTGCCGCCCCCTGCTATGCTTCTCTTCCCTTGGAATCCAGTCCGTAACCCTTAATGACCATCGGTTATCTTCCCTCCTCATTACATACCCTGCCGATGCCCATTTCTTTTTCTTGATTTCAACTAAGATGTCATTCACTCGCGTTTGTTCCCTCACCCAATCTGCTCTTTTCTTATCCCTTAACGTTACACCCATCATTCTTCTTTCCATAGCTCGTTGCGTCGTCCTCAATTTAAGTAGAACCCGTTTCGTAAGCCTCCAGGTTTCTGCCCCGTAGGTGAGTACCGTTAAGACACAGCTATTATACACTTTTTCTCTCTCTCTCTCTGTCTCTCTCTCTCTATATATATATATATATGGGTGCATGTGGTCTTGCTTCGCTTGTCCTTCATATACGTTCTCGATTTCTTACTTGCACGTGCGTATATGTAGGTGTAGCGTCCTTCTAGCGCGTGGCGCGTGTCATTCAACCTCTTTCTGTGATTCGTATCTTTCTTCCCTTCGTACGTCTTCCAGAAAAGGCAATACAACACCACGGAAGCTGAATTACAAACACCGCCCACGCCGAATCGACAAAATGAAAAAAACAGGTAACCGGTGTCGGAATTAATAAGCTGTCGTTTCTTGTTTTGTCTACACGCTGTGGGTTTTTTAGGTTTGGTTTCAAGAAAGCGAACAAGAAAGGACAACGTGGCGTGTAAAGTAAGAAAAATAGTGTTATTCGCTGGCCTTTCCACTTTTTCAATACTCGTCAACAAGATCCGTCGGATATCCAGGAAACGGTGTATTGTCAATTAGCCCATTTGACATTTGCTTATTTATCCATCGGATGATGGATTCAAGCACTGCGTCCTCCCGGCGTTTATATTCGTTCATTTGTATCTTTTCGTTCAATGCTCCGTAATAGCCTTGCGCCTTGTATTTCTGATTGTTCGGCGCGAATAATGCGCCGATTCCAGTACTGCTTTGTTCAAGAACTCTTTAGCGCTCATATTTTTGCAGATCTGTCCCTACTCTTAGCTTCATCTTTCTTTGTTCTATGTTACCGGCATGCACAAGTATCGATATGTGTGAAGGCAGTTGCTTCGTATTGTCGCCAGTCGCTATGTAGGGCCGCGGACCCTGTCGAACCACTAAGTGACCAGTAAGTGGCTTTTTGTTAGCGACTTCAGCAACACTTAATAATAATAATAATAATAATAATAATAATAATAATAATAATAATAATAATAATAATAATAATAATTAATTTATTATTATTATTATTATTATTATTATTATTATTATTATTATTATTATTATTATTATTATTATTATTATTATTATTATTATTATTTCTCGTTCGCTGGCAGGCTGGCTCTGTTGGGAGTCGCATCCAATGCGTGATAGTTACCGGACAACAAAGGCGGTGCTCCCGAACTTTTTAGAATAAAAATCACAGTGCCCTGACAGAGAGTAGCTTGGGTTCTAGTAATTACAGCGATAAATTTAGGTTTTGTCGTGCAACATAAGAGGCAAAATTGTATTAATAGTTTGCTTCTAGTAATTCGCAGAAATGACACCAAAGGTCACCCATTGTTTACTGTGATTTGATTCGCCATGCTTTACTGACACACTGAGGACTAATTTGGCGGAAACGTAGCAATTTCAATCGCGCATGTAGTTATGACGGAGGAAAGTAGCGTTATGACGATAAAGGAAAGCCTAAGGCTCACACTAAATAAATTTTGACCGGTAAATTACTTCTTCACTACCTTACTTCCTTAAATGTTGCGAGAAAAATACGTGCATTATGTAAGAAAGGTTCTCAATGCAGTCGTATATGCGTGCACAAAACACTAGCTGGACGACCACGCGACTGTCTGTAGGCTTTGAGTCCTTGGAATGTGCCTATTCTTCGCTGCACTTATTATACTAAAGAAAACGATCCGCGAATCCCCTTTCTTCATCTTCGATTGCGACGGCGATTATATATGGACACTATACAAGCAGATTTATCGCCGTCGCCGTGAAGTTCCGTGCAAAGTACTATTGGGTGCGAGGAGGCTGAGCGGGGCTGCGTGCGCCGCAGGTGCGAGGGCAAGCGTGCGAAGGTGACCCGAGAAGGATGGTGGCTTGATGCGCGCGATATATCCCGCGCTTTGGAGACGCGTATGCTATAAGGCCAAGCAGCGAGCCGAGATGGCTGGGGGCTTCATGCGCGCTGTCTTCGCACGCGCTTTTTTTTTTTTTTGGAGGTGGCGTAATCGCAGTTTCGGAGGCATGCGGCACAGTCGAAAGGGCGAAGCGAGCCGCGGCACGACGCGTTGGCTCCTCGCTGCCAGCGATGCTCGACACGCCAGCGTTGTGAGAGCGAGTGCTTGCGATCATCGAATGAAAAAAAAAAAATGTGTCAACGTTTGTCTTCGGGCTCCTGACACCGCGTGGATTTAGTCGTAAGGCTCACTGCAATTTTTGCGGTCTATAAAACTACGAACGCTACTTCGTGTAATTGTCCGTACTTTAATGTCACTATCACTGCTTCGGGCGAAACGGTGATAGCGATGGTTATCTCTACTACTTAATTCGCGGCGGCTGGCATTCACGTGAGGCCGCGATGAATAAATATCCGTCCACTCAGATTTAGGTGGGCGCTAGAGCAACCAAATTCGCAAAGTTATTCCATTGTCCGCCACTAAAAAGTGCCATCCTTCCTCCCCCCCAACCCCTTTAGCACACAGTGTAACTTTAGGACTCGCAGTCCCCCCTATTATTGTTTTTCTCTTCACATGCTCGTTAATAAACATTACCTCATTCAATAAACCAGCAAATTTCCGCCAGAAATAAAGGCGCCAAGGAAGGCTCGCCAGTCCACAACTGCATTGAGAAAGGCTGAGGAGACAAACGTTAGGTCTGCGTCGTCTGCGTTAGGGGTGTGGTGTATGTACTCTGTTCGCCTAACGTGTGAACCAGTCTCCGTGTGGCGGATTCTCAGTTTCCTAACTGTATACTCTTAAGACAGCACCGCGAGTGACTAAATAAATGTGTGCGGGCCAGACGTCCCCATCACTGCAACACAAGGAACTGCATTTTCCCGATACATATACGAGGGACAGCAGTGACTCTCTCAATTATTGATTGATTTTCGCGAGAAAGTGCTCACCGTGTCTTTTTATGCCTGCGTAAAACAACTTGCGCCCATCCACGGAAAAGCGTATGTGCAGTATGTACTTTCGCGTATATCGTTACGTTTATTTACTTTTGTGTGTGTGACTAACTCTTCCTAAGGAAACCTTCACTTGTGTGCCTACGCTCGCGTCGAGTGGACCACATTCCGTCCGCGCCTACTTCTCCCACTGAAGTTAATACGGGCAACCACTCCGAAGTGGTAACGTTAGATTACGAGCATTTACATCACGTATTTACGTTACATAAGTGTTTATGTGCTCAACAGTGCCTGCAGTAAAGACAAAAGAAATGACAAAACGATGCCAGACACGCAGTATAAAAAAACACCCGATTTGCCGGAATCTTTGGCGACAGATTTGCGAGCATTATATTCGCTATCACTTCATAAATTATCTTTATGCGGATGAGAAATAGATGCGGTAGCCGAAGTGTATTCAGGCCCAATCTCTCCAGAGCAACCAAGTTGTCGCAAAAAATAGAACAGAACCGACGTATAGGTATGAACAGAAAGCGTGATATTCGCGTTGTGGCCTAATCTACGCGCACGTGTCGGTGAGCCGGCCATCGGGGGGGAGGGGGGCCTCGCGAAATTGCCTGGCGCGCGCGTGTGCCACTGCTGCAATGCGCCTCCGCCGACTTCCCCCGGAAATTGAGCAAAGGCACGCGTTCGGGCGGGGCCACGTGCGCTTGCTTTACGCATCGTGATAAACGTATGTGCCGCTCACAGATCAAAGTGTGTTTCTGGCGGTCTCGAGATTTTGAAACTCATACGCGGGTGTTCAACGTCTTGCGAGGATGCACGGAGGCCTACGAGTAGCGTCGTGTTTTTGGCGCGCTCCGCAGCAATTTTGACAACCTCGGGCTTCGTCGTTAACGTACACCCACGTGCGTGATACACGGTCTTCTTTTTCTTTTCTATTATTTTTTTCTCTCTTCTTATTGCGTTACGCGTGCGACTGCTACGGCTGAGGACCGAACCCGGAGCCTCTGCAGCAGCACGCAATAGCCACTGAGCCACCGTGATGGATTACCTCGAGATTGAAATGAGAGCCTTTCATTGTTTTTGTTATTTCCTTTCAGTGTTAAAAAGGGCACCGCACATATTAGCCCTCACAGAGAGGCTTTATGCCGGCGGAGAAAATGGTGTTGCGGCATTGGGTGTGTAGTTCATGGCGCAGTCATATATATATATATATATATATATATATATATATATATATATATATATATATATATATATAATGCGTGTGGGCGTGTGTAAAGCAGTCATTTACTCTGCGGTTGGCAACAATAATCAACCGCTCATTAGCGGATCGTTCCCGCGTCATAACCGCAGTGTTTCCTCCTCTCACTGCTCGATAAACAGTGCGAGTTTAGAGAAAGAGCGGGGAGCAACGCTCGGCGGCGCAGCTTCGGCGAAACGAGTTGTTTTTAACCCCCCAGCTCCGCGGCTTGGGCCCCCGGCTGGGGATTTGCCACACACGTGTCGCACCGGCGGTCACTTTACACCGGGGCGTCAAAGTGAGTTCAAAAAACGTCGGACGTATTGCTACGCTCACCGACATTGTTTCACCAACACGAGGGGACAATGTCCCTACTGTTCAGTCGGCTCTGTTAGCGGTGTAGGGAAACTCCCAGGAAAACACTTTCTTCAAGTAATTTCTCATTTTACAAATGAGAAAAGCTCCACTCATGCCGCACAGCATGGCTTCATATTTATCAATCCCTGCTCTTATCACCGCCACGGCTTAGTGGTCTTTTATTTTTCGTCGTACAACCTCCCGTTTAAAAACAAGTAGAGGCCGTGCCTTGCGGAGAGAACGTTTCCCGCGCGTTTTGAAAACATCCGCGGAGGGAGGGAGGAAGCGCTGGAGAGCTGAAGGGAAGCCAAAGACTTGCAGGCGCAAAAAAAAAAGCAAAAAAGGTGGCTTTGGTACGAAAGCCGCGGCACGACAGCTCCTATGGCTTCCGCGCAATGCCACCTCAATGTCGACCGGAATGCCGGCTGTGTATGTGTGCGCCGTTTGGGCTCTATACTTCCTGCATCACTTTCCGGTCAGCTTGTTCCAATATTGTCGCCACTTTTACCGCGTTTTTTTTTGTTGTTGTTGTTGTTCTGACATGATATAAAAAAAGTTGCAACCATGTATGATTTAGTGTTTCTCGTTTCCTCCTTGGCGCGGCTGACTTATGTATGGAAGTTATACAAGCAACCCACTCATTCTTTCATTCCTTGTTGTTGTGTCAAAATCGTGCAGGCGCGCATGCTTAAAATAAACTAAACAGCGAAGCGCGGAGCACTATAGTTGCGCATTTAGACATCTTCACAAAGGAAGGAAAAAACTTGGGATTTGATTTCGCACCCCCACGCCTGTATAGCCCCTAAACGATCGCGGAATATTCCGTCCCGGCGTGTTTTCGCGATTCCTTCTCACAAACACCACGCTGACGCCCGAAGCGCAGTCTGTACGGTTGTTAAAATACGCCAACGCACGCGGTCAATATACCTGCCGACGCAACGCAGTAAAGGGTAACTGGAGAAATTGGTCGGAAGTTACCCGCATCCAGATGGCAAACGCAATGTTGTAAATTGTTTTCGACAGCCACAGACGGACAGTTCGTGAGCGTGCAGGGAGCATTACCACCGACGTACCCCGCCACGAGGGAAAGGAATACGGGTTCGTTGGACGCCAGCACACCGCGGGTTATAAGACGTCTCGGTTAAAACAACAAAAAAAAAAATCTTGAGAATTCGCGGCCGCATCTGCTGTCACTCTGCGACGTCTTGTGGGACCGTCGTAACTGTAGCATCCGTGGCTCTAAATTAAATTATTTGTCTCGCCCACATGCGCACAAGGTCAGCGTGTTCTGGTAAACAGGATTACATAGTCGAAAGTCTGGACCACCTCGCGAATCGTTTTGTTCCTAAGAACTGCTCAACGCTGGCAGGTGACTTCGCTGCCACCGCGTTTGCGATCGGGATAAGCGGCTGCAGTGTGCAAGTCCTTACGTTGCCAGGCAGCGTTTCTTTTGTAGCGAGTGAACTAAAAATGAATAAATAAATAAAACATGAAATGCACTTCCGCGCAGCTACCAGCACTTACAAATTTATGCACTTATCACTCGAATTCGTTGCGGTCCAAAGAAATGCGGCATCACTTTACAGAAAATGACCCTGCATTGGTTATGCTCATCGCGTGGTGTGGCGCTCATGTTCCACAGTGTTACTGTTTCTTCAGATGACAGAAACTCTAGACAATGCGCATGCGTGTGTCCACAAAGCCGGCCTCGTTGAGCCACTCGTAACCTGCACCGTCTGGCACAGGATTAGGAAGAGAGATAAAACAAAGACAGGAAAAACAGGGAGGTCAACCGGAAGGTGTCGGAAGCTTTTTCTTTCACGTTTTTTTATATATATATTTCGGAAATCAGCACCCCCCCCCTTCGAAATAACATGTTAAAGAAACTTTCAGATTTCAGTATTAGTGCTTTTCTACGCTTTGTTCACTGAGCTCAGGTTCACTGAGTCTTTCTTAAGTGAGCCAAACCGGAAGTATGCTGGCGCTCTGTTTGTAAACTGCGAAACGGTCTAGTCCTCTGGGGGAACAGCAAGTACCGCAAAAGAAGGAGCACCGTCCAATTGTCCTAAAACAGGAATAATTCTTTTCGTGACGGTGTTACGGCGCCGTGGCTGTATCCCTTAATCATCTTGCCTCTTTCTATCTCTCATTCCCAGCTGTCTCTGCTTTCTGTTACTCGTGTCCTCGTCGCCCTGCTTATGGTAACCATCCGGGCGCTATTTTACTTAACACCTAACTTGCCGCTGTGTTGCACGGAAAATTTTTTAGTTGAATTATCCAGTCGATGATAAAACGTTCGAAATTATCAAACTGCATTGAAAACGATGGAAATGTGTTGCTGTTATGCAGAAAACTCCCTGTCGATCCGTTGAGAAACTTCAATCTGACGTCATGCGCGATTCTGGTGCCGCCGTCGCCAGCTACATTGCTCCTTAAAACTTCTGTGGTTTGCGTGACAAAACCACAATCCGATTATGAGGCACAGCAGCTAGCCTTACAAATTAATATGACTATCTAGTACAACCATTCTTATTGCCGCAGTATTTCTTTACCCCTTCTAATGCCTAAGCACAATTTCTGAAGAAGGAAAATTGCAACTTGTTCAGCCTCAATTCTGGCCACGGAGAGAATATTTGTACAAAGAACGCTGAAATGTTGTTTTAGTTATTTCATAATTAGTTGAATAATTATTTATTAAGCAATTACTTTGCTGAGCTATCCGCAACTGTAAAACCCTCTCCAGTTTATCAGTGACATTACCGTAGGCTATCCTTTAAGTTTCGGTGTTTAATCAGAATTCTGAAATATAAAACAACACAGCATACACGTACGATACGTTGGGCATCAGAATGCATATGTTATGCTAAAAAGCAATGTCAAAATTTTAGTTCCATTTTGTCGCATTTGCGCATTAATTGTGGACACGCAGTCGGATGCATTAAGGTGACCTAGAAACATTGAGGCTTCTGACAGTGATGTTCTAATTACGGCGCTAGTCCCGCACTTACTTTTGTTGCAGGTAAAAGAAATACACACTTTTTTTTTTTACGAAGACATTACTTTCCCCGCTGTTGATTTCCTTTTCTTTATTTTTCCCCCGGATGCGTTGCTTGCGGCAACGCCAGTAGCAGCAGGCGCTGCGGTTCAACTTCTCCATTAGTGTTTCAGTTAACCCTATACCTTACCCTGCCCGACTGTACGATGATGCCCGGTGTTCGATGTCCTTCAATATATCGACATACTACCGCGAAACTCCGTTGACCCGATCGACCAGTCACCTGAAACAGGCACGTCGAGCATCGGGCCACATACTTGCTACACTGCTTCTCGCATAGACCGCACGGCGACCTGCCTGGAGAGAATGACAGTTACTTAAAGGGAGAACGGTGGTTCTGGAATAGGATGATCTGCGGCGCTTTGGAAAGAGTAGGTGGACGTAGCCAAACGGACAGCGCGGGTAGCACAGCAGTACTGCGCGGATCGGGTGTTTGGGATCTCATCGATGCACCAGCTATACTTGATGGCCGTTGAAGATTCTGATGCAGCAGCGCATGTACAATCGCCGTTGAGCCGATATCCATCGGTTCGAAGGCTTTCTGAAAAGCACGTGCGATGGCGGTAAAGGGATGAAGGAGGATGGTTGGTTGTCGTTTATATATATTTTTTACGAAGTCCTAACGCTAATTACCATGTGGATACAGGAAACACGTGGTCGCATAAGTGGTGCGCAAACGAACCTGCTGACTTATTTTGCGCAAGAGGCATGTATTTATACATACCTGGCACTAAAATTGCCAGAGAGGAAGTAAAATAAAGTGCTCAAGAGTGAGTGAACAAGCTTTATTACTGAGACCAAGCTGCTAATGACCGAATGTGGGCGCCCACCCTATTCTAGGTGGCCGTGGCCCTGTGCTGATAGCCTAGTCCTGTTCACCGGTCATAGCCGGTCCTCAGGTCTTGGGCTTGCCAGCTGGGCCTCCCACTGGTCTTCTCTCGGTTCTTGGATAGGTGTTGGCCGCAAGTTCTTTTTGCACTCCCAGACCATGTGATAAAGGATGTTTGGTGTACTGCAGAGTTGGCAGTCTCTTGCACATGTTGAGGGGTACCTCGCGTGTAGTAGGGTGCCGTGGAGGTAAGTGCCCATCTGAAGTCGGCGTAGTACGACGGCTTCCTCGCTGTTAGGCGTGCACTCTGGTGGCGGATGTTTTCGCTCATGCACGCGAAATCCCAGTGGAGATGTCCTCAAAGACTTGAGCAAGTTTGACCATCCAGCTGCCTCCTTCCTGATTACAGGTTACATTTGTATAAAAAAGCGGGCCTTGTTCGAACCAAACCACTTGTTAGTTTCCCTTAAAGTACTAAAACCAGGTAGTAAAAATGGGCGCCTAAATTGGGAAGATTTAGGAATAGCGGGCGCAAGCGGCTTAGCGCACTCAAGAAACAGAGCCAGCGGAATTTCGCTTTTATTCCATTGTATGGGTAGTGACGAATTCGACCTTTTACATTGGGCTTCTGATTCTCAAACTCCGTAGTCTATCAGGCTCTAGACTGCAAACGCGTCACTTTCAAATATCGTTTTATTCGCCTGTCACTCAGTCATTTGCTGCCCAGTCACTCATTACTTTTTCAGTTTTCAATCGCAGTTAAAAGATCTAAGGTGGATTTGCTGCGTCCGTCCATCCATTCCGTAGCCCCATCGTCATTATGTCAGAGTCCTCACTTCTTCGTCATGTCTTCATGGTGAAGCAAAACAAAACTACGCTTACCACCGACCACAACGAGGCATCGAACTCATGCCTTTTCTTCATTGTGCACTTGGAAGCCTCACACTCTGCTATCAAGCAGCATTGTACCTGCGCAATTTGTGCAGGGCTTTCTGCGCCACGTAGACTCCGAGAGTGACGGGGTCTGTGGAAGTATTTCGGAGGCCACATCAGGCGTTGCTGTATCGGTCGGAGACAGCGCTGTGTGCATCGCAGTTCTTGACAAAATGTCGGTGTTGGGCTGAGAGAGCCTGCTTTTGTCGCGGTAAATGTGTTTAGAGCCGGAGAAAGTGCTGAAGACTTGTCATTTTTGTTCGTGGTGCCTATACTCACTTTTCGCTCGTGTATGCCTCGGTGTCTGTCTCAGCTTTCTTCCTATCTTTCTACCTCCCCCTTTCCGTATAGTAATCAAAGCAACCATTAGAGATAAGAAGCAATTGGTTCGACGAGGCACAAAGAGAGAGAGAGAGAGAGACGAAAGAAAGGGCAAAAGTATGAGTGTTGGCCAGAACTGAAAATCCGGTTTGCTACCCGACATATAGTGTCGGGTAGCAAACCGGATTTTCAGTTCTGGCCAACACTCATACTTTTTCCCTTTCTTTCGTCTCTCTCTCTCTGCCTCTCTTTGTGCCTCGTCGAACCAATCGCTTTTTATCTCTAATGGTTGCTTTGATTACTTCTTCACTTTTTTCCAGCCTCCGTTCCCTGTGTGACCTCTGTGTACTATTTACACCTGCGATATATCCAACTGACATTCATTTGAACACACTTCATCATTTCACTAGATTCCCACTGTATCGTATTTATACGTACCCGTCTACAAGCCCTGCCGCCCGTCAAGGGCAAACTTCGAACGTTAAGAAGTTTGTTCAGGAATCCTTCCCAATTCGGCGGTGCTTGGCGCAACGCGATCCTTGGCCCACTCTTCGTCACCTTGGACTATCACTGCGTCAAAAAATAAATGGAAAGTATGCCTTTGATGCGAGCCACGTTCTGCCGAAAGTCGGCGTGTTTTTTTGAAACGATTGAGGGGCTTCGCATTGGGACAGCGCACCGTTCGTGATCAGCGCGCGAGTCGGTCACAATCAGTGAAGTTGTTTCAGTCGAGCTTCTGCGTCGCTTACAGGAGGTTGTTATTTTAACCGCGCCAATCCTCTTGGCTCCCTCGGCGAAGGGCTGGCCTCCAGCGGGCCTGCGTCGGCTCGGCGCGTCTCCGGGCCCAAGACAACATAGGGATTCCCTGCCAAATATAATTCGGTTGTTTACGCCCTTGATCGTCCGCTCGAGTATTGCCGCAGTAGCTATATTTCTGCGGCGCAGATGATATCCGATTGAAAATATTTTTTACACATCAGGCAAGGATTGAAAAGCGGCGTAAAAATCGCACTTGCAGTGTCGCAAGGTCATGCGTGGGAGCCGACGGCTGTTTTGAACGCCAAAGAAGAAACTGCAGTGTGCTTCGAACTTGATGTGCTCGAAGCTACGTATTGCAGATCCTTTAACGATCTTCCACGGCATATAGACCGCATGCAGATCCCAAGCTCTTCTTACCTTAGTCACGAACGCTAAGTTTCTAGGGTCGAATTCACAAAGCTTCACTCTCGTAAGTGTTCTTTGCCATTCGCCGGTCACTTTCAATAATGATATGTCTAACTTCCAGTATGGCTGGAATTTTCGGCTACGAACACTTCTACCGTAAGAGCTTTTTGGAATACGGGATCTAGTTCGTAAGTGTCCTTTATCGTTGGCCGGTTGCCTATGCTAATGATATGTCGAGCTTGAGATTCGGCTGGAATTTTCCGTTACAAAGATTTTAGCGTAAAATCTGTTTGTGAATACGGAGCCCGGTGCGTGTAGGAATGCAGTACGCCGGGAATTCTGTCGTCGGCCCACCCCCGAATACAAGGCTTGACTGTATCCACCGAGAAGCGCGCGTTAATTTGCCATCACACTTCAACCCATGACGCCCATTAACGGACGGACAGCGCTGGTGCTGTGCGATTTCTTGTCCGTGTGTTTTATTGGCGCTGTTTAGAATGAAAGGAGCCCCATTTATGAAAACACTCAACGACTGAGCACTTTTGAAAATATTCTTGCCGAAAATAATCAATAGGAGGCTTTCGTGGAGGCCCCTAGCTTTGCGCATATCCAAAAAAATACTGTCATATACTGGGCATGTACTGAAAGTGAAGTTTGAGGAAACATGGGATACATCTGAACACTGCAGTTAACTGCTGCAATTAACCACCAGAGTTTTTTTGTTATTTTATTTTTTTTTGGGGGGGGGAGCATTCTTACTGTATACAGCCTGCCGGTTCATTGTTCGCTCGTCTTAGGGCTTCAATCATTGTGCACGTGTTTGGGCCGTCTTCAAAGGGCGTGAACTTCTGCGATAATCGTGCTTGTGAGAGATCATCCAATGAAAATACACATTGCTGTTGATTGTCTCAGGGCGTACGTTCGTAATCTTTCTTTCATTGCAATATAATGCGTGTTTTCTTTGTATACCTACAGGTGCCTTTTGAATGCAATGACTTCGCTACTTTTGCATAACTTCTCTGTTTATACGGGCAGTAACTTGAAAATAAACAAATAACATTCACATTCACCGCTTCGTCCACTTTCCCTCACCAAGACACCGAGCTACTCATCAAGACTGCGTCTTCTATCAGGATATACATCGGGAGCGGAACCTTCGTCTCACATACGCTGTCTCCAGAAACCTGAAGTGCGCCTTGCTGTTTAGTGAATAACAAAGAAAGGCTGGTTACCAGAGAATGGCTTCGAAAAAGACAACACTACTATTTTTTTTAGTTAAAATTAAATTATGGTGTCTTATGTGCCAAAACCACCATCGGATTATGAAGATTATTATGACCTAGAGCTCCATGCACGGTACACGGGGGTTCTTGCATTTCTCCCAGCTCGAAATGCAGCCACCGCGGCTGGGATTTGATCCCGTTACCTCGTGCTTAGCAGCCTAATATTGTCAAGCGTTCGACGAAAACGCGTCTGGCGAGCGGAAATCTTAAACGGAGCTTGAAACAACACATGAATGACGTTGCCAAGGGCCACACAGCCGCGAACGCCCTGGCGGAACATCACGAACTAACCGGACACATCATTGACTGGGACTCGGTAGCCATCATCGCAAAAGAGAAACACTTATCTGCCCGCTTGCTTTTAGAATCATTTTACATCCAATCAACTTGACCCACGATAAGCAGGACGCGGGGTAATATTCCCGAGGTATACACCCGAACGCTGCGCCACCTCACCCATAAATAGCCGCGCGCCCATGCTTGCATCTTCATTGTGATCAAGGGACCCGAACGGGGCCCGAAACGTCTGTTCTTTATTTGTGTTTTATTCTTGGCGAGTGCACATTTTTAGGCACCAATTAGCAGCGTAACATCAAAGCCGCTAAGCAACCTAGGCGACTACACTACTATTTTATTTAATGAGACATGTGGGGACAGGATGCACTTCTATACCGATGGGTCGGTCTCGTCCATCGGCTAACATGTTCAGCATCACTCGGGGTTCCCTAATCACAATTCACTCTAAACTGTAGCACATGACAACATCGATGGCAACAGAGCTTTCTTCCCCGCGTGAGCTGCTGTAATATACTCCCTACAAGAGTCACCTCACCAATGGGTCATATTTTGCGACTCTAGGGCAGCCCTTCAGAATTTGCAATTTGACCTATACCACAGGACTGATGAGCAAGCGGAGATTAAAGGGCCCTCTGTAGGTAAATACACCATACCGCCTCCCTGAGCGTCTCTGTATACTTACACATGCGCGTCAACTAATGCACCTCGCAACTACCGCTGTGCAAGCCGGTTGAAAGGTGCATTATCAGACGCGTGTGGTGATTACCGCCGGCGGCTGATATACGCCTAACGCGTAAGGATGGGTAGGTACGTAATGATAGGTCCGGCAAACATTCAGAAATCGCTATTTGTTATTTGATGAATTCCTAGGCGGTGGTGCCAACTGCACAGAACTAGCGCCCACGTTGACGTAGGGACCCTTTGGGATTGCCTTCATTGGTAGCGAATGTTTCTTTTTTTTTTTTTTTTTTGGCTGTGACAGCAGTTGAGAGCATGAAACAATGTCGGGTGTCTGCGTCCGCACTCTAAATCATATCCGTCAGGCTCAATCGCCAGCTTCACCACAACACGGCCCACCACATACACTGCGATTCGAACTTTGTTGTTGTTTCCACAGGTGCCTGGAAGCAGTGACCATGTGCAATACACTAATGGCGTATTCCGGCGTGGTATATTCAGGAGAGAGAGAGAAACAAGCTTTAATGATATGCTGGAGATGTTAGCCTGCCTCTTCGCCAGACATGCTACTCCAGGCGCTTCGTGATGATTATAATATATACAGTGATAAACACTTAGCACCACATACATTCGTCTATGTCTGAATTGGAGAGATATTTACAAAGTCTCATTATCACTCGTGACCCGCAAGAACGTCAGGAGCGCTTTAGTAGCGAGTAACGCAGAGGTGGCACATTGCCTGTGCCGCAATTCTAAGCTCGAGACCCGTTGAAAGTGTAGTGCCGCCTTCAAAGATTGTCCTCTGCCGCACAGCGGTAACAGTCTCACGGGACGTGTTGAAAGTCATCAGGGTCGTTGCATTCAAAGCACATTAGGGAGTCCGTCAGTTCCATATTGCACTTGAAGGAGCTGGTGCAGGCGACGTTGAGTCTGATGCAGTGTAGGCATGATTGGTCTCGTCTGTTGAGGCCTCGCGGCATGTAAACGTCCCACGATGGATCTATTTGTATAGGGGTCCGTACTGGTTGCTTGCATCTGTCCAGAGGGATCGCTGGAGACGCTGAGCGTGTGCTGATACCAATGTCGTCGCGTCTTTTCTCGAGAAAGCTATCTGGACCATTTCTCTCCAAGCGCCGTGTGCAGCTTTGGCAGCACGGTCAGCCTGGGCGTTGCCTTGTATTCAGCAGTGGGCTGGTAACCGCTGCAGCAGAACGCTGTGATGCAGTTCGCTGGTTTTATTGCATAGGCGTCTGATGTCCATTACGAGTTGCTCCTGTGTGCGTGGCGACTTCGGGGACTGCAGGGCCGCTCTTGAGTCGATGATGATGGCCCAACACTCAGCTGCCTGGTCTATGATGTAATTAAAAGCTGCCCGCAGTGCAGCTAGTTCAGTGTCTGTAGTTGAAGTACGGTGACGGAGAGTGGTACAGATGGTAGCACTCGCCGACGGAATCCATACACCAATGGCAGATCCATCAGTGTAAATATGACGGTGAGCCCTCTAGCTGGTTTTGACATGCTCTAGGGCAAAATATATCAGCGCTGGACCGGGTGTATTTCTCTTGCTCATGAACCCCGGCCCGAAAGCGACAATTGACCATGAAGGAATTTCCCACGGTAGCTCCGTCGGCATAGATGCGCTTTAACAATGCAGCGGGTGCAAGCTTCGCACCACAGGACCACTGTCTGAAGCAAACGAATGGCCCGGCACTTTGGTAGCGAAACGCATGTGGACTCGGAAAAACTCCTATCGCAGAAGCACTGGAGGCGATAGGCGTCTGCTTTCTGCAAGGGTTCCTACACCAGTGTTTCTCGGTAGGCGGAGACGCACCCTCGAGGCTTTTTCTTGCGCACCAGTAAGCGCTTTTATATCGGCTTGGGATATGCCCTGTACCACAGGAAGGCTGTATTGTAGGATACCTTCACAGAGAGCGGTATACGCGCGTAGCAGAGCATTTACGAAGCAGCCCCCAGTGTTCTCGATAGCATACGGAAGACGCTCGCGCATCAGCCATTTTTTCCCCTTTTATATTCGAACGTGGGGTGTCCCCGTCATTAGACTGTCGATTGTCCCGCTCAGAAACTTGCGACTTCACATGTACTGAATTGAAGAGTGCGCTACCTTTAATGCGCAGCGCGAGGCATCTCGCCTAGTGAAAGCAATGGGGCTAAATTTTCTGGTGACATCGTTAGACCTCGTATGAGTAGAGATTTTTCAATAGAATTGACAGCTTTCTGCAATCTTTCTCGTAGGACAGGTCTGTTGCGACCACAGCTACATATGCAAATGCCATGTGCATATAAATATGTTTCAGCCGATGTGCAAATGTACTTCGCCGGTGCAATAAAAGAGACGTTAAATAAGGTCGCATTTTAAACATGGCCCTCGAGAACTCCTCGATGCACTATGGGCGGAGCTGTGTCACCTTATTTTGTGGACATGCAGACAGACCGATCAGTGAGGTAGCCTGAGATCGAGTGATACATACGACCACCAACTTCAACGTACTTAAGGGCGTATAAGATAGCCTCTTGAGTAACGTTATCGAACGTCCAGGAATACGCCGATGTCGAAGAATACGCCGATAGGGATGTTGCGTGCAGCTTTGTTGAGTTTTACGCAGTTGACAAGACTAATCATGTTGTCTATCCTGCTGCGGCTCTTTCTGAATCCTGACACTTGCGGAAGGTAGATATCCATGTTCATCAGCAACCAGTCGACGCGAGTCATTGCCACCTTCTCCATAAGCTCTCCCACGCAACTGAGAAGAGCAATCGGACGATAGGAGTCTATGTCTGTTCGATACTTGCGAGGCTTGAGGACACGGCTAATACGAGCTCGCTTCCAGCAAGCTTCAAGGCGGCCACTCTCCCAGCTGGCACTGAATACGTCTCCTGCGATGGGACTAAATGATGGAGCAATCCAGAATCCTCTTTACTCTGTAATGCCCAAATGCAGTCTCACATCAAGAAAAATGGGAAAATCATGTGCCCATTTATTTCTGGCCATAAAGAGTACATCGGCACAGAAAGAAATAAATGTTATTTTAGTTAAAGCCTAATTGGTATTGTAGTTAATTAAATAGTCATTTGTTTGTTGAATTATCCACAGCTTCAATTTCGCTGCAGCATGTCAAAAAAGCAACCATTGGCTTTGCGTTAACATTCAACATTTTGAGGCATAAAGCTCAGCGGAGCATGAACATGATCCGTTCAACATAATATGGTTAAAAACTTTATAAAAGTTCTTAAAGGCAAGCTTTCGCATATTCATTACCACTCAATCAAGGTTTATCCATGTCTAATGAACGCAGCCTGACCAATCTAACAGCTTGAAGTCTTCGTATGCGCCTGGGTTTGTCGTGTTCAACGCGCAGCACCTTTGGCATCGCGGAAGAAAAAAACCCGCCCATTCAAGTTCTTCTTGTTCAAGAAATCTGTCACTACTTTATTCGTTTATCGACAAGGCGTGAAGCCCATCCGCTGTGTGACATACTTCGAAGCGGACTCTGCTGCAGGTCTCACTGAATTAGCTGCGGTATTTTGTCAAACACATAGCGTGTTCGCCGCATACGATGTCCCCGCAAACACAAGCTTGGTTCCGCGCAACAAGATAGGTAAAATACATTTTCGCATGATGCAGCGCTCACGCCATGAAGGCGTCGTTGTCAGTACTAGAATGCAAAAGCAGAGACGTGAAGAGGCCTTGACTGCAGGAGCTGTAATTCAAGTCCAATCTTACGCCGTTCCTCATAATCAGAGGAAATTACACAACAAAAGAAGCGTGGCATACTCTGATACCTTATGTAGCACTTGTGTAGCAATCCAGCGTCGTCGTATCATAGCACGGCCGAAGTGGCCTCGCAAGCGCTAGTGTTCGGCCACACGCTCGGGTCAGCTGTGTCAGCATGTCGCAGCCACCGCGGCACGTCTTACCATCCTTGGCTCAGAAACGTGACTGCTGTCGCTCACACGGCTTTAGGCGAGTGACGTCAGTTCACGGCGGCGCTGTTGCTCATGGGTGTTAAAAACGGATAACCAGCCAATGTGCGCACTGTATTTACATATTCCTTCTAGCTTTACTTGAGATTTAGCCCGAAGTACGGACAAGCGGTCGGCGCGGCCTGTATAGCAGCGCCCGCGCGGCCCACGAACTTTTTACGCGCATTCTGCGCTCGCCCGAACATCTAAATACGCTTCCTGACGGGGGAGTAAACACAATGTGCCCGCAGGGCTGCCGGTATTAGGTGAGACGTCTCTTGGGAATGCGCTCCAGGTAACTGTCGCCCTGTGTGTACCCGACCCGGCCGAGTGCCAAGAGCCTGATTGCGCAACGCCTTTTGCCTTGAATTTGTTCCGGAGACTAATGCTTGGCATATCGACCCATTGTGATCGTCCCGCTAACCTCTTTATCACGGAGATGGCGAGAAGATCTAGTAGAACGTCCGCCATGGTGGCATCGCGGAAAATGGATCCGGTCTTGCGAGATCAACCGTTTGTAACTCCAATCGGTCGTAAATGTACCTTGATGCTATTAGAATTGTGCAATAGAATATTTTACAAAGAGAAGCCCAAGTGCATCGTTCTTGGGCCCAAGTCGATGTCGGAAAACCAAGGCCCGCCATCTGCACTGACAGCAGAATAGAGAACTCGCCGTCTCCTCACAAGTTGGAGAGGTGAGCGAAAGAACCTGATTTCGCTCGGCACTTGCAGGAGACCTACACATTCGTACTCCCCAACAGTCTTACACCAAATTATAGCTCCACTCCGGCTTTCCATGTTACAGCATATCAAGTGAACAGAAGTTGTCGGCTGTCTCATAAATCATTGTCGATGGTGACAGATTTAGAATACTACATGCCACAAGAGTCACTGCCCAGAGTGACCATAGTCAACAATGAATCATATATAACGATTCTAATGGAGCCCTAATAGTCACAAAGGAATTTTACTTTCATTAGGACAACTCTAGCATCTATGAAGTTATGAAAATATGTACCATTGCTTCCCTCGCTGGTGGTGAAGCCTGCTTTCAATGGCTGCTGACCCACTTTGGCATTTCAGGGAACGAAGTAGCGGACACATTGACTACAGCAGTACGCATCAATTATCCTGACCCCGCTTTCACTTATCCTATCAGACGGCAAGAATGTTCTTCACGCCCTCCAGCACACACTCTGCAGGGACACATGGTTCGATAGCAGGCGAAGTAACATCTCCTGCGCCAGGGCGACCTACCCCTAAGGCTTTCGCCAAGCCGCACGTTTGACCTCCTCCTCCATCGTCTGCACTGGAACGTAGGTTGGATGCTTCACTTCTTATCTAGCATAAAAAAAGTACATCCCTATTCTCTAGATTCTGCGACAACCCTGACCGCTTCTGTAGAGCATATAATCAATATAATGCCCACGATATGATAAACTACGGCAACGCCTGCACGCGTGGACGCGTCGCGGTTCATGCGAAAGAACCACGCGCGCGGACCGTGGCGAAGTGAGCGGCCGCGGCTATGGGCATCGGCTTCACAGTGCGTCAGCATCTCTGACGGTCGCACACGGAAAGGCAGCTCTGTCGTCCCGATAAGCGATAGGCTTCACATACATATATATATATATATATATATATATATATATACACTTCGGCTCTTAGTCGCCCATGTTTGATGACTTCTAGATGTCTAGCGCTTGTTTTCTCGTTATTGTTTATGCTTATACTAAAGAGCACCGTTTGTATAGATTTCAAAAGGACAATTTCATTCCGAGTTGTGTAGTAAGGTGGGGCAGGTATTAGACGGTCGTTATTCATTCAGTGATAGCCGGCAGACATTGGTCTCTCGTCGTGTCGCGAAAAGAAATTCTGGACACGAACTACTGTCCCTCTAATCACCATGAGCTCTTGACATGCGTTGGGGCAGAGTCCTCTGTGAATATTCGTTGCCGCAGAAGCGACAAACTGGATTTTTCACCGAGAAATAGGCGTCACATGTCTCACCGAAGCACAACACGCAAACAAGTAATAAAGTGGTAGAAACGGGGAGCTTATATGTCAGTAATCTTGGTGCTGTATATCTCTGTTCTCTAGCAAACAGAGCAAAATATTTCATTTCGGTTGCATCTTATATCCTTACTCTTTTTGGCGAGTCTAAATCTCTGCACATAATCGGTCAGACGTTCTAGGGGAGAAATTTGGACGCTGCTTTGGCTGGCGCCATGAACAAACATTTTATTTTAATAATCGCACTTTTAAGTCGATTGGCTGCACTGACTCACTAACATTCAGCGCGCGGCAGGTCCTACGACGATAGTACAGTGTACTAGAATAGTACACTGTACACTGTACACATTCTAGTACACTGTAACGATAGAGTAGACTCCGTTCTCGAACCAAGTAATTGCGGCGTCTTCGAAGGAGAATAATACATGTCGCAGCTTGTCTTCGGAGTTTGACTGTTGAAAATAGAGCCTGTTTCTCCATCCAGCTTCCCGGATCTTTCGACAATGGTCCACGGAAGATCTGTGGCACCCTGGACTGCTTTAGCATTATCGATGCAGCCGACAATGTAGCTGTCGTTGTCGTCGCTGACGTTGTTTCGCGCTCTCCCTCGTCTTCTCGCGTTGGAGTGCGTACTTCAGTGGCAAGCCTTGTAGCATGAGGCTGTAGCTTGTGGCGACGTTGGTCTTGCCTCAACCACTTGAGCTCGGCTCACGGCCTACCGGCAGTGTCTCCTGGACACTTCTACCAGATATCATGTGGTAGTGACGGTGAAAGGGGGAATACGGCAAAACATGCGAGCTAAGAATTTTATTTATTTATTTTTTATTTATTTATTTCACAATGCTGTCAATCCCGATAGGGATTATTACAGGAGTGAGCACATGTTCATCAAAAAAGTACAATAGAAGCAAAATAACACTGAACAAACAAGGATTTAGCATAGAAAAACATGGACACTTACATTGATTGAGCAACACATTGGTCTTCAGACAATTGACCCGCCGTGGTTGCTCAGTGGCTATGGCGTTAGGCTGCTGAGCACAAGGTCGCGGGATCGAATCCCGGCCACGGCGGCCGCATTTCGATGGAGGCGAAATGCGAAAACACCCGTGTACTTAGATTTAGGTGCACGTTGAAGAACCCCAGGTGGTCGAAATTTCCGGAGTCCTCCACTACGGCGTGCCTCATAATCAGAAAGTGGTTTTGGCACGTAAAACCCCATAATTTAATTTTTTTTCATACAACTGCTTTTGCAAAAAAAACTAAGTTGTGATCGCGACTGTTTCTTCTGAATGATTTGTAAATGTTTCTAATGTGGGCTGGGCAGTAATAGCAGGGTTTAAGCAGTTCCACTCTCGCACAGCTCGCGGAAAGAATGAAAATAAAAAAGTATTGTTGTTACAAAGAAATTCTTCAAGCGTGAAAGCATGCTTATGCCGAGTCGGTCTGGTGTGTTTGTACTTCAGAAAGGCGGCGGGATCCAACTTCAGCGCACTGTGTAATACTATGATAGGAACTTTAATCCTGGAACCTTAGCTCGAATTTCGAGGGTAGCGAGGCCTCCGCGAGAAAGAAGTTCGGTTGGTGAATCTGTGCATTTAAAACGATTATAGGTGAATCGGGCAGCTTTTTCTTTGCATGCGTTCCAACGTATGTATGTGGTTTTTGGAATGTGGAAACCATACTATGTGGGCATATTCGAGTGCCGGTCTGATAAGGCTGACGTAAGCAAGCTGCTTTGTCTGGCTGGTGAAATGCGATAAGGTGCGTTTGAGGTAGAACAGTCGGTTCAGGGCTTTTTTAGCTACGTACTGTATGTGCGCATTCCAGCTGAGGTCGGATGAGATGATTACGCCTAAGTATCTATACTGGCTGACGCTTTGTAGAATAGCGCCGTTGAAACTGTACGGCAACTGCAGACTTGATTTTTTGTTTGTGACCGACATGCAGACAGCTTTGCCGGAATTTATCACAATTTGCCAGTCTCCACACCACTGCACTACCTTATTTAGGGAATTGTTCAGTTTTTGTGTTCAGAATTGTTCAATTTAGTTGGTTACTGGGATAACCTGTGTTCGCGAAAGACACGTAACACTCAAATTACAACGATTGCAGCGAGCGCAGTCATCGGTCATCTAATATGAACTGACAGGACACGTCCATCTGCTACGCCTTTTTATGCATGCATCACCGCCCAACAATCCTGAGTAGTCACTTGGCTTGCAAGCGACAGCAGAGAACACGAAAGACAAATAGGGAGACATCAAGACGATCACAAGGCGTCTTGTGATCGAGTTCATGCACCCTTCATGTTGCCTAGCACCGTTTGCAAGCCATGGCAAATCAACTAACCCAACGATACGATTTGTCCACACTGGCCCTGGCGTACATTCGAGTAGTTGTAACACTATTTGCATCGCGCGCACGAACGGGTTAGACAAGACTGTTTTGCTACAGCATTGGTGGCAATATTCAACAAATTTCAAATACAGGAGGTACGTCTTGCGCCGAGCGATATCTGTATAACCATGATAATCAGGTGAAAAACGGTCACCGGCAAAAAGAGAAACACTGTACGCGTGACAATACATTACTGAACGTGAATAAAGGTGTCGGATTTGCAAGGCTTCTCTTTCGCTACAACTGCGAGCCATTATAGTCAGCAGCTACCTTCGCTAGTATTCCGGCGTGTGTTTTTTCGAATCGCTAGCGCATTTACATTCTGGAAAAAACATTTCAGCCGTGTCTTGGTGGTCACAACAGTGACTTCGGCGCTGTACATTCCCTCATAAGAAATGATGAAGACATCATGATGACAATGATATCATCCTCAACTGTGGTACGCGTCCACAGAGAGACATGGCTAGGCCTGGAATTGGGTGGTAGGAGGAAACGTAAAGCAAAGAATTATGCACTCTAAAGAGAAAAAGAAGAATGTAAAAAGAAATACTCCATATGCAAAATATTGGTTCATAATAAACGCTCGTTTTGCGTCTTCAGGAACAAACGCTAGGTTTCGTTATGGTACGCGCGGAAAAGGTGACAGCGACAGATCATACAAAACGTGGAAAAAGCATCACCAGAGAGTAGGAAAACCACTAGGGTAATCAACAGCATTCATAATTCATAACAGACTAACGTTTGGTACAAGAATCATATGCGATATGGAAGCGAAGGTACAACTCATAACCGATATGTAAGAGGTCAAAACATAGTCTAAATGCAACTAATAGACGGAATGCGGAATTATTATTGTACGTTGAAATATCCAAGAGAATACACTTGCGTAAGAAAATGCATTAAAAATGCAAGAAAAATAGTGCCGCACGTAGCATGCAAAGTAAACAGTGGTGTTGACGTGAACGCACCGACACTTATGAATGCGTTCATGAAGTTTGACGTAGGATAAATGGGGTTATACAGAGTGTAGTACATAACGCAGAAGAGATTTACTGAATATAAATGCCCAAAAGAAGTTTGCAAGGAGCCCGCAGGACAAAGTGACGACAGTGAGCATTCTTAAGTTTTTCACACGAAGGGAAAGGTTACGCATTGCGTAAGCTTTCTACGCTGTGAAGCCGCGAGCGCCTGCTACCGACTGGCTACGTATACCGTGAAAAGATATGCGCTCCCTCGTAGCCTTTCATGGAAAGTGATGCTCAGTGCAGTTACATATGCTAGCACATGTTTACTCGTCGTCATATGATTTTCAGAGAAGGAGGTTGTTCACCTATTCGCCGTTAGGTGACGTTCAGGACGTGTTACGGGAGCAATAAATTTACAAGGTTCTAGCGCAGCAACTGCGAGAACCTGAGATGCGCCCCATTCCTCTGACGCTCTGTTCTACAGTTCACATCGCAGCAAATAAGCGGCAAACTGTTCAGAATGATGGAGCACAAGATCACATATTCCTGAATGAATGCAGTTTTTATTGTTCTTTTTTTTATGGCTGAAATGATCTCTCAGTCATCTGAATGTAACGTGTGCCGGCGACGACCGCCTCGGATCGTTATAAGGCGGATCGGAGATAAAAATATAGTTTTTACTTGACAATCTTTGAATAAGCGGAGGACTTCCAAATTTACGCAAACAAGCATCAGAGCAATTATTAACTGACGAATTTACTAGTTTATTTTATTTTTGAGGGCATGTTATAATCACAGAACCGAAGCCGCGGCCAGCGCGCAAAGTGCAACATTTACCTACGAGCCCCATGCCTCGCATATTGCTCGAGAAATGCGGACCCAAAATCTAGGACGAAACGCATCGCTGCTCAAGTTACTGTGTTTCCGCAATGGGAAACAATGTATTACGTAAAATTGGCAACAGGAACAGGACTGCATTTCACGGTACACTGCGAGTTCGTATTTGTCGAAGATGGGGCGGGACACAAAGTTCTCTGCCAGAGGGTATGCTTTGAATGCTGGCTCACTTCAATTCAGCAGTCACGAGATGCCACCTCAAGCCAGTATAAAAAAAAAAAAAACTTAGTGGCTCAAATTTTGTTCTGTAACCATTACATTCGTGGCGGTCACGCAAATTTTGCGCGGCCGATAATGTAACGATCCTTGTTCAATGCTGCTCCTTTTATCGTCGTTATCGTCGTATTTGTTATCGTCGCAGAATTTCATGCTTAAAGAGTCCCTCACCAGGTCTGGCCATTTTGAGCTGACAAGCGCAGAGCATACATTGGGCGATAACCATCGTATTTGCAAAGAATTACATCGCTACGCGCCGCGGAAAGGTATGAAATTTCAAACCGAACGCCGTATTTCCTTCTCCTCGCGGCCGCCGCGCTCCAAGCCGGAGAATGACGTAGTCGCGTCCCTGCGCCTACGTACTCGAGTCCACAGTGTGACGTCGCTCGTGGTGACACCTGACTTCGAGAATCATTCAAGTCATCGTCTGTTATTTGTGTGATCTATTGCTTGAATTGACGAATTGAAGTTTCGAGAAACAATAAAACACACAAACGGAATGTCTGCGTGTTTTTTTGCTTTACCTCACACCGAAGTAAGAGAGATGTACTTCCGCTTCGTCGGCTTGTTCCCACGGTCGTGGGGTCACGTGCGCAGGCACCGAAACTATGCCATTTTCTAGCGTGTTCCAGCGCGTGATCATGTTCTGCGATCCACTTGTTCTGCCTCAGTATCCGTATAGCACTGCATTATACAGCTAGTCATGTGTCCTTGTGCACAGCGCGCAAAATCGTGCGCTGCGCGGAACGATATCAGCAAGCGCGTAACGCCGCCAGCGGAAGTGCGCATCGTCGAAAAAAAAAAAAAAAACCGAGGAGAAAAAAAAAAGTGAAGGCGTGGCCCGTGACGTATGTGTCACGCGATACCCGAGGCCGGCATGGGAGAACGCAGGGAAGGAATTTCGCTTGCGAAGGCTAGACGGGGCGAGTGGAGAGGGAGTCTCGCTATGCAGTGGAGCCCGCCTGTTGAAATCATGGGTTCGCGGCACTGAAATATTTCTATCTCGGCTATTAATGATCCGACTTGAAAACGTTTTGCGGCTGAACGCGCCCTAGAGGACACATAACAACTTCCAGCGTATGACCAAAATTTGCCATGGGACCTGGTGAGGGGCCTTTTAAAGAATTAGGAAGACAAGCCCCGGTTGCTATCCAAGAATGCGCTTAGCGTGCTTCGGAAGGTGGTTATTTGCGGCATTATGTTGCACTCTGCCTTATGGGCGGCGCCCCCCTTTCCTCCGTGCCTTACCCGTACGCGGGATCCAAGCGGTACTTGGAGCTCCACTTCTTCAAGGGACCAGTTCAGAAGCCCGTGCAGCGCCTACAACCGCCTCTAGTCGCAGAAGCTCCTACTAGAGGCACAGCGTCCAAGCTACAGAGTATCAAAATGCAAGCTGTTGTGCCGGAAGAATTTGAGAATGCTGCCCTTACCACTGTGTGACCGTGTAGCACTGCGTGTTACCACTGGCAACACCACGGTTTTTTTCACTGTGTTAGACTGCGCTATATTTGGGATTGGCCTAGAGAACGGCTAGACAGTCACAGGAAATCGCGGTTAGTTCCCAAGGAATGCTAAACGCATGAAAAGTTTGGTAGAAGGAGGAAGAGGATATGAAGGAAAGGTAAGGGGGGAGGTAAACCAGACGCGCGTCCGGTTTGCTAACCTACGCAAGGGGGAAGGGATTAGCTGATGAAAAGGAAGAAGGAAAGAAGACAGGGATGCTCAAGCAGTGGGAACGCGTTCGGCTACCCATCACGCCTACAATCGGTCACAGAGGCCAGTTGATTTCTAAAACTGAAGTAATGCTGGCGTCGCTTTGTAAGCCTGCGATGCGTGGCGCCAACCCTCGCATCAAATGGTCCAAGAAATTTTGCCTTCTTGGCACAAACCACTAGGAGATAATTCACCGAGTCATGCGATGGCTTGGTGGTGCAAATAAAACTGCTCATGCGTCCAGTCCTGTGCGATTCAGCTAAGCGTTTGTGTAATGACAAGACGACGCAGACGACGATGAAAGAATGATGGTTTGACTGCGACCGTGTGGCGATCACGGAATGACGAAGACGGCATGATGGCAATGGAATGACGACAACATGACGACGACGACTGCGCGACGACGACGGCGCCGCGGTTGACCACGTGATGATGACGGTGTGATGAAGGTGACATAACGACGATGGCATGACGACAGCAGAAAAAAAATGCCTGCGTGCGAAGCACGGCGAGTGCTAAATACCGGGCAGGTGACAAAAATGGGTATACGGTAAAGAGCCGAAGAAAGCCATCGCTTAATTACTGGAGCCCATTTGGTGTCTGCGCGCGCCGCGGTGCACCCCATGCGATTTAGCATGGAATTAACTGGTATAGCAGGCCCTACATAGAGTTGTCTAAACATCAGCTTCAGGCATTTTGTTTTAACCTGGTATTGTCATCTAAGATTTGCTGTATGGCAATGATTACCGTTCCGTTATCCTCTAATTTATACGATGGTTTTGTCCCTAAAACATTAGAAGTAAAAAAGAAGACACACTTTAAAATACCTAAAATAGTCGTTCATGGTGAGTGTCATTGGCCCAAAAGCCCCTTCCAGCGACATGCATACTAAGAATTGTTGAGACTTACATTATGCAGCTGAAATTAGGTTACAACGAAGGCGCCAAATAAAACAACGGACGAAGGAAGGAGACACGAGACAACCATGTAGGCGCACTAACAAATTTTGTGCGCCTACGTGGTTGCCATACAGCGCCTGCCATACCTGCAGCCGGTATTGCTTGGGATTCAGCGATGCCAGCGATGTTATTGAGAAAGCGTTAAGGGCCCCACGTGGCAGGAAATCCGGTGTCGGCGTCGGCGGAGTTGTCCGTGAGCGAACATTTCCGCATATATTGAGGTATATGTGTATGCGACGCCTTCCTGTATGACTTGCGGTGTATGCGGGCTATATTGCCACGCCATTCTATCACTAAAGTTGCTCATACCTTGTCTTACATTCGTGACAAAGTTATTCCTCGGAATTTCAAGAAAGACAGCCCCCGAACAAATGTCATGAAACAAATCACCGACAGTGCATGCCTTTTATGTTAAATCTTCTCAGACTTAAATATGAAAAGTGCGAAGCATTCACCAAAACCTGAAAAATTATGTAATTTTTTTGGCGCAGCTGTGCACATCCTCTTCGATCGACCCACGCAAGAAGCCGCGTTTCTACCAGAACGCTCGCCTTTGTGCATAGCGTTCGCTGCCAGCGTTTCCTGGTAAACATTACGGGTACGTAAGCGACAGTTGCCGGGAAACGTGAGAAGCTGTCAGGGATCTGTGAATGCTATCGCGTTCCACTCTTAAGAGGAATCTTTAGCTCGGGCCCAACTCCGAGGCGGCCTATTCAAGTACATGTAAAACGCGGAAACGTTTTTTTTTAGATAACCCCTGGACCGATATTAATGAAATTTATTGCATTTGAGAGAGAAAGTTAAATTGTAGTGACTGTTGGAAGTGGAATTTCGATTTACGGCATGAATTTTATTGCAAGGATTTAGCAAGAAAGATTGCAAGATTTATTGCAAGAAATAGAAGCACGAAGTTTACAAATTCATAGCTCTGCACCAAGAACAGATATCGCGGTTTTGTAAACGGCATCCATTACATCATTGAAAGCGAACAAGTGTGATATGTAATTTTGTGTTTTACGTGAATTTGTTACGTCGTGTACAAGGGTTCTGTAAAAGCTGTATCTCCATGTTACTCAATTTTTAGAGATTCATGTTTAACATATCAATTTTCTCTGCTTTAGATGTACTATTAGATCCAATTCACGCAATTGTGATATCATTTTTCATTGCTGAGTTAGAGTTGTAAACTCGATAATATTGTTTTCTAAAAATTTTCGATCCTTGCCCCTTTTAATAAAAAAAAATGAACGACCTAAATAGAAAATTTGAAACGAACAGTCACTAGATTTTATGCTTTTCACCCGCCGTGGTTGTTCAGTGGCTATGGTGTTGGGCTGCTGAGCACGAGGCTGCGGGATCGAATCCCGGCCACAGCGGCCGCATTTCGATGGGGGTGAAATGTGAAAACACCCGTGTACTTATTTTTAGGTGCACGTTAAAGAACCCCAGGTGGTCTAAATTTCCGGAGTCCTCCACTACGGCGTGCCTCATAATCTGAAAGTGGTTTTGGCACGTAAAACCCCATAATTTAACTTAATTTTTTTCTTGTGTGCGAGGTCATTAGTGACGTCATTACTTCCGCTTTCTGCTTCCGGGTTTCCAGGAATTTCGTCCAAGTCGTGCTTACGTGGCCGCTCTCTAAAATTTACGATTCTGTGCTTTGATGCGCGGTAATCAGTGATTTCTAATTAATTCTAGTTATCCTAGACACTTCAGTACCTCAACTTGTAGCTAAACTGTGATATCATATCCATAATAAAACCCATAAATTTTGTACTGTGCAATTGTTTTTCTTTTTTTTTCTGATTTATTTTGACTTTCATCCCCGGTTGTCTCAGCAGATGAACCGGAAGTGCTGCGCAATAAACAAGAGCGTCACTCGATGCTCCTGCCACTAAAAACTTTCCTCTGAAGGACTTCAGTTTGTGCAAAAGTGGCTCTGATATCCTGTTCAGGGGTAAGAGCTACAGACTATTCTACATAAAACCGGGATAAATGGAATGAAATAAATGAAAAAAGAGATAAAATATTTATGCAGATCACACGCACTGTGGGAATCGATGTAAGCGATGCTTTCTGCGCTGTTTGCTTTGATTGACGATAATTAGCGGTTGCGTTGACGGCGAATGTTTAATTTCTTCAACGTTTCGTTCAATACGAGAGCAGTGAGTTGATGTCAAACGCTACCTTGCACGCACCCCCGCTGTTTGTCTGCGTAGTACGCAGAACACACAGGAAGAGGTGTTTGCTTGAGGCATTGTTGTGTGCCATAATTCATAACCTCTGAGTGGGTTGAGCACTGCCATTGCCTCACATTGCACATCGCATCGTGGCAGAAATATTAAACTTTAATTGAATTATGGGGCTGTACGTGCATAAACCACAATCGGATTATGACGCACGCCGTAGTGGCGGAAGGATAAATTAGAAATGGTGACATGAAGAGTACCCTGTCCGTTTATCATGTGCGCACTGGTTAAAATGCGTTTTATTAATCTTCGCAATATGTGCATCCCTGGACAAGGCGCCAGCGCGTGTGCATTGAGTGCAAGATTGCCTTGGACGTATTGAGCCCCCCCCCCCTTTTTTTCCCCCGCTTCTGTGACACATTGTTCGTACAGTGGGCTTCCACGTGCGCCAGCTAATACGTGGTGCGTAGGGAAGCTCTGTATCGCCCCCGTGCGTCACGCTGTCGAAGCGGGGTCGGACAAAGGCGACGCTGTTTTCGAGTCACTTGTTCGGCCTCTTTCCCGTGCAACCACATACCGTGCGCGCCGCCGCGAAGGCGGGCTATATCAAGCGACTTGTTTTCGCCACCGAGCGGGGCCTCGGCGTCGTAGTGCTTCGCCGGAAGTGCGTCCGCTCCCTGGGAGCCTTCCCCAAACTTTCCGAGGCTGGCAGAGGACTACGATGTTGCCGGCTGCGAGCTGTCCCAACACCCTCTAGGGAACTTAAGGCCTTCCGGCTGTACCCTCTCCCCTTGAGCTACGTCACGCAAAAGAGGCCCACATAGAAGTTCCGTGCAGCGTGCTACGAAGCTACGAGCGGCGCTCATGCGTTGAAAATGAGACGCGGAAGACCGAGTGGGCGACGACGGCGATAACAAGTCCTCTCCACCACTCCCTTCCCCATACCCGTCGACCCTATAGCCACCGACGTGACCTTACCGGCGAAGCAGCCGCGCATTAGGAGAGACGGCAACGTGTACAATTATCAGCAGCATAAGCTGTAGCGCAAACAGGAAATAACTGATCATAATTCCTGGTGCGCGTAATTGCATGCAATAAAGTGGCATATATAATCGCTTTGTAGCCGGTTTCTCAGCTTGGAGTAGTCGCAATAGGGCGTATTGGAGCCCGAATTAGGCCGCTTCTAAAAACGCGGGTGAACCAGGAAATGAAACAATGCATTAGAGTAGTTTGCAAATTGTTCGGGTTTGAATTTATGCTGATTGTGCATAACAGCCAATGGTATTCAATTGAGCAATATGTAGTTCTGAAGTAAAGTAGTAAAGTTGGTCTAACAGCTGCACTAATGATAAGCACTGAAAACACACGCTCCTACCCATTCCTTTGTCCGGCACCCTCGCCTTCTCAATCATTTGTCCCTAGTTAGCAGTTCAGGTCTAGTATTCACGAAGAGCTTTTACGCGATATATGTTTGCATTTGTAACACCTCTTCTCTATTATCTTTTTTTCCTCTTACCCCCCTTTCCCCAGCATAGGGTAGCCAGCTGGTCTAGAAACTGTATAACCTCCCTGTCTTTCCGTCTATTCCTGCTTCCTTACTTCCTTCCTGTTCACATAGGCGCACATTCCAGCCAATTACAACATTATTAGCGAAGGCGACGGGCCAGTGGCAGAGAACCCTTACGAGCCAACAGATTTGTGAACTCGGCTTGAGATGTGAAACTCGCTTTAAGCCTTAACTGGGCAACAAGATACAATTATCGTCATGTGAAAGCGCCTGCTCACGCTTTGTAAGTGAAGCTTCTTTATCCGGCTTTGCGTCGCTGTCTCGCCAAGGGGAGAGATCCCGGAGACGGCGTTATCAAATTTGTTTCGAGGGGGGGGGGGGTGCAAACCTGATAATGCTCTAGCCCCACAGCCACTCTACTGTATACCATGTGGACCTAGCTCCTCAGCATCTCCTTCGCCGGGTTTGGCGTCGGTGTCTTTCGCCGAGTAGGCGCAACGGCAAATGCTCCGCGCGACTGTCGCGCTCGCGTCCGAGTGGCGTGCAAAGAGTCATTCGTATCACACTCTGATACACCGAAACAGGCGAAATGCGAAAACACCTGTGTACGTAGGTTTAGGCGCACGTTTAAGAACCACAGGTGGTCCACATTTCAGGAGTCCCCCAGTACCACGCACCTCATAATCAGATCTTGTTTTTGGCACGTAAAACCCTATAATTTAGTTCTTTAATACCGAAGCAGTAGCCCGCTATCGTCTTCCTGATATGCGCTACCTTTATTGGCTCTAATGCTCCGATTCGTGAAGGTTGCGTCATACCGACGGCCCAACAAACCAAACGCACCAATTCCAGACCAACGCGCTGGCTCGTAAGAAAAACATGTTTACCCTGAACATCTTTGAAACATTGTTCAGCTTATACGTACCTAAGTGCCCTTTAGCCCGTGCGTGTTGAGCTCGTTTTCGCACTTTGGCATATGCACGTAGCGTAGTTATTGAGAGAGAGATAGCGAGAAACGAAGAGGGAAAGGTGGGGAAGTTAACCAAAGACGTGCCAGGTATTGGGGAGGGGGAAAGGGAAGAATAGGTAAGGAGAGGAAAGAAAAATAATAGTCAGTCTCTTACAGTTAGTCGCAGACGAATCTTCACTGTCACAAGCTTTCATACAATCCAGTATCCTTCACAAAGTGCAGAAGGGCTTTTGTGGGCTCTCACATGCAAGGATGCATAGGCCATGGTCCAAGGATCTTTTCTTCCGAGAGCGCTCTATTGTCTAGAAGGTAGAGTTTCGCTTGTAAAGTACGTCGTCGAGTGTAAAAGGATGGGCAGTGACACAGAAGGCGCTCTAGAGTCTCATCGCACCCGCGCAAGTTGCACGCCGCACTGTTGGTCATCCTTATTAGGAATGAGCAGGCATTGGTAAATGCGACGCTCAACCACATGCGACAAAGTAAAGTTGTTTAGCGACAGGAGAGTCCAGGTGGCAGGCTAAGTCACAAGTTATGGTCGAGAGAGTGCAAGCGGAGTTGGTGAAATCCGATGGATTCCATCGTAGAAGTGTGATGTGGCGAGCAAGTGATTGAAGTTGCCGCGCAGCATCAGTTCTTGAAAGTGGTGTGGGAACCCGCTGATGTTTTTGATGAGCCGAACGCGCAGCTTCATCTGTGCCGTCACTGCCGACAACTCGAACCCGTGATGACAAGCGTGCCTTATTTCGTACACTAACTGCTCGTGTAACCCATGACGTAGAGCAAGCTACAGAGCTTGTAGGGCGTTATTGTGTGCATTGTTCACATTCTTTTTCATCTTTCTCCTTTTATTCCCTTTACCGATTTCCCCAGCACAAGGTAACCCCAGCCGGTACTTACACTGGCTAACTTCCCTGTCGTTCCTCCCCTTTTGTCTCTCTCTCTCTCTTGTAGGTCAGCTTTAGAATCGCAGAAAATGGCCCCAATGATTTAGTGGCTGCTGGAGCGCACACTTGAGTGCACTGAATTGCCACAAATTCTGCTGCTGTAGACGTGGTATTGCGCGAATATTTAATTTACAACGAGACGGCGTCCGATGCAACAACTACTGTTCCGGTATAGCTGTTGGAATTGGTGGAACCGTCCGTCAAATGGTGGATCCGAGTCAAAATAAGACTCGTTGAGGAGAAGCAGAGACAACTGCTTCAGGGCTAGCGGTGACAAGTCTGCCTTCTTATCAATCCTAGGGATTTAGTGGCACACGTGAATTTGCCAGAGACACCACAACGCCGATGTTGGGCATATCGCAGGCTTGAAGCCAGATGGTATCGAGTCACGGTGTCTCATCACACTACCATAGAATGTAGCCTGCGGTCTTCGCACTGGCAAATCGGCTAAATGGCGGGATGGTAGCCGTGAAAGGTGTCTAATGTGCACTCTTAGTGTCTCACCGACGATATGAGTGGTGATCGGGCGTTGCCATAGTTATTGAGCGTTTCCGCCGTGCTAATCGTTAGCTTTGTGTTTAAATACCACTAGTTGCAGGCGGCTTTTCTTGAGCAAGGACTCCGCCGCGAACAATGGTTTCTGTTCGCTAAGCCACTCTGAACTGCGAACGCCGTCTCACACAGTTCATTGCGCGCGCCCGTTTGCACATTGTGTGCACGGGAGCTAGAAGACCGTAGAAGTGAGTCAGAAGTTAGCAGTACTTCTTTTCATCGCAGTGGTCGAAAGCTCCGGTGCCGGCCTGTGCGAATGCATAGACATTGGTGAACGCCTTTATGCTCAAACAATAATATTACTAAAATATTTTTGTGGAGATATTCCAGAAGCGATGTCCCTTCATGCACCATCAGCATAAATTAAAAGGCGATCACGAAAGAAAAGTGATAGAACTCCTTTTGCGTGTAATTATACATGGGAGTGCGATGTGAATTCACTCATGGTTTCTAGGCAGGTTACAGTCCCAGACGGAAATCTTGTGGCCGAAGTTTACCTACGGTTACAAAACCCAGGCGAATCTAAAAGTGCAACAGTGCGTTCTAGTCGTTTTCAACTTGTTCCCGTTTTATGCTGGTGGCACAAGAGACCTCGCGCTAATTCGTTATGAAGTGTTTCTAGGCCCCTACAAACAGCCACCGGAAGGTCAAATTGAATATATAGTCCTCCATCATGGCGTCGCATCCTACACAACTAGTTTTTTTGGTTTGACGCCATCAGTTATCGTATAGGCCACTCCCCATTTCGCACTACTACTGCATCCGCCGAATTCGTTCCGTAGCTCGCGCGAGTAAAGCCCAATGGTGTAACATTCCTTTTCTGATATTACAGTAGCTTCTTCGACGCCTTACATGCGGCCGTACATTTTCACAAACCTTGATCTTGTATAGGCGTTGGAGCTGGCCGTTAAGCGGAAGCTTTAGCTCGGGGGCCCCCGCATAATCTTTTTCTCGGCAACCACTGCACCATATATGATGGGGTTTGTTGTACCTAAAAGAAAAATTTTAATCTAGTGATTGTAGGAAGGGCAGTTTTGATATAGGCAGCCGATTCGTTGCTAAAAATTTCCATCATAAAAATTGTTGCAAATTGCAGAGCTTTAAAAACTCAGCAATCAAGTTTACAACTCTGTACCTCAGCAATGAAAACCGATATCGCAATTATTTTAAAGTGCACCTATTAATACATCTAAAGCGGACAAAATCGATGTAGTATAGACCGTTCCGAATTATAGCACTAACTTGTAACATTGTAACACTTTCACGAAAGCTGTAAATTCTTATATCAAATTTGGCCGCTCCAAATGCTCTCACAGATGCAGTTTACAGAGCCGCGATATTTAGTTATTTGTTTTGTGTGCAGAGCTACGGATTTGTACACTTTGTGCTTCAATTTTTCTTAAATCGTACAAGCATAGGGGAATTTTTATCAAAGATGTCATGTCCTAAATCAAAATTTTGCTTCATCGTGTCGCTAGAATTTAACTTAAACTTTAACAAATTTCATACAAATCGGTCAAATGGTTGTCTCAATAAAGCTTTCTGCGTTTCACGTGTATTTAAATCGGGGTATGGCCCGAACCATCGGCGCCGACTACGGGGGGGGGGGGGGGGGGGGGGGGCTCCGGGGCTAGAACCCCCTCCGGAGTTTTCCGGGGGGAACTGAGCCCCCCCCCCCCCCTCCGGCGATGCCGAAGCCTTCCCCCTTCCCCCCCTCCCACCTAAAGTGTTATGCAAGAGTTTTGTCACCCACATCATTTGAGGTTTCTTTTGACTTCCCTCGACCTTTTCACTTAAAATTTTATTGTGCCTAGTAGCTTACTACATCATTGTTGGCGCGTACGTGCATGGCCTTGAATTCATATTTTGCTTTATTTCTGCAAACCCTGACAATTGGAGAACAAACACATTAGAAGTACCAGCGGCGGCTGCCTCATCCGCATTTTCTCACTTCAACATTGTTTTAAATTCCCCTTGTTAACACCATGCAAATACACTATTTAAATATGTACACAGGACAAAGTTTATTATATTTTTAAAGAGAAGGAGGTAGCCAATTAACAATTATTTCTAAAGGTATGGATAGCTTGTGCCTAGAGAATGAATATGTTGCTGTATGTTCACCTAGCTTCAAAATGCTTTGCGTGATTTTTCGACCCTGAAAGAAAACCTATAGATTTCAGTGACCCCTTCGGCAGAGTCCTTTATCAATGGCGTGTGAAATGCACGCGAATGTTGTCTGCCTCAGTACTCTTCTCTTTCCAGTAAACAAGGCTAAGAACTGATGAAAAAAAGACTTCTAATGATTTATAACGTTAATTAGGGATGGAAACATCGTCACTTGCATGCATAGGTCATAAATATATATAAATAATAGAAATAACATAAATATATATAAATATATATAAATATATATTCATATACATCAATAGATGAACTATCAATCACCAAGGTTTAAAAAGAAGAGCATTGCGTTACTCGAAGAAATTATAGTGCATATTGTTTCTACTACAGTGGAGTGGCTGCCAGCAATTTGTTTGTTACTGAGATTGTTACTGTTACTGAGACCCACCGAAGGGTGGGTCTAAAAATTAATCTGCAGAAAACTAAATTAATGTTTAACAGTCTCGGAAGGGAACAGCAGTTTAGGTAGTGAGGCACTGGAAGTGGTAAGGGAATACATTTACTTAGGACAGGTAGTGACTGCGGATCCGGATCATGAGACTAAAATAATCAGAAGAATAAGAATGGGCTGGGGTGCGTTTGGCAGGCATTCTCAGATCATGAACTGCAGGTTGCCATTATCCCTCAAGAGAAAAGGTTATAACAGCTGTGTCTTACCAGTACTCACGTACGGGGCAGAAACCTGGAGGCTTACGAAAAGGGTTCTACTTAAATTGAGGACGACGCAACGAGCTATGGAAAGAAGAATGATAGGTGTAACGTTAAGGGATAAGAAAAGAGCAGATTGGGTGAGGGAACAAACGCGAGTTAATGATATCTTAGTTGAAATCAAGAAAAAGAAATGGGCATGGGCAGGACACGTAATGAGGAGGGAAGATAACCGATGGTCATTATGAGTTACGGAATGGATTCCAAGGGAAGGAAAGCGTAGAAAGTTAGGTGGGCGGATAAGATTAAGAAGTTTGCAGGGACAACATGGCCACAATTAGCACATGACCGGGGTAGTAACTGGAAAAGTATGGGAGAGGCCTTTGCCCTGCAGTGGACATAACCAGGCTGATGATGATGATGATGATGATGATGATGATGATGATGATGATGATGTTTAATTAGGTCGTTGTCACTCACACCTTGGTTTGAGTGACTCAAACCTAGGTCACTCAAAAACCTTCGCAGCGGATGTGAAACATCCTTTCTGGCACAGGATTCACGAGTAAATGATCTTCTTGGGTGAAGGCAATTGGTCAATAAACCCACACATGCTACCTGATGGCATCAATGTTGCCAGCTGCCGCGCTGGCTAACACTCCCATGGTTAGGTTTAGTAGCAACACATAAATACGTCGGAAATTGGATGGAAAAGCGGTGCCGCGGTAGCTCAATTGGTTGAGCATCGCACACCTAATGCGAAGACATGGGATCGTTCCCCACCTGCGGTAAGTTGTTTTTTTTACCCACCTTCAATTCCATTAATTTATAATTTCTTTATTTCAGTTAGTAAGTACATGTAATTTGCCCTGTGTTATCCTTGGTGTCTTTGTTTGTTGGCTTATTATAAAGAGTCAGTGAGGGATTTGTAGGCACAGCCAAGCAACATCTCACAGCGGTATTTTCAGCGACGTACTAATTGCGTACTAATTTTTTTACGATTCATAAATACACACGGCCAAAAATCGAGAATACTACGTTACTGCGCTCCCATTCGCATCATAAATCAGTGCTCTCGAACGTGTTACCTTTGAGTTAGCCAAGGCGAAATAAAGGAAATAAGGAAAAACATCGTGATCGAGCAAGTGCCTTATCTGCCGCGCCCCAGCCGAATTAACACGTCGCGTTTGGTGTTAGTTGGAAACAAGCTGTGATAACTGATGTCTTAACGTATATAAAGGGCGCGGTTGTTTTGTTATTATTATTGTTGTTGTTGTTGTTGTTGTTGTTGTTGTTGTTGTTGTTGTTGTTGTTTGACACAACATCTTTTCACCACAAAAACGAATTGACAACTTCAGTGCGAATGTTTAAAGGTGGGTTTTGTTTCGTCCCAGTCGCCATCTCTTTCTCTAATGAGCAGAAGGAAAACATGATCCTTGCCTTCGGAGCTGCAAATACCAACAAGAGGAAGGCCGCAAATATATATCGGTTATGGAAGTGTGGTGGTAGACCAAACGCATCGACTATCGTCAGAAATTATGAAAACCTGAGACAAACCGCCAGCTTCAGGAAACACCGGCGGAGGGTTCCAACTTTGAGTCCCAGGCTACGCATGGATGTTCTACCATTTATGGCCTCAAACCCTCATCCTAGCATGTGGGACATGGCCGCCCAGGTACCAATTTTTAAGTCATCAATTTGAGGGAGTCTAAATGACGGCCTTTCACCCGTACCACGTTAACCAGCACCAATTCTTGGAAGATAGGAACCTGTAGAATCGCCTAGATTTCTCGAATTTGGTTCTCACAAAAGCCGATGCGTCACCGGATTTTTGAGTAACATCATGTGCACAGATGAAGCGAATTTTTGTGGAAACGCCCAGGTAAATTTTCATAATGTACACTATTCAGAGAGAGAGAGATGCAAATGAGAGAAAGGCAGGGAGGTTAACCAGAGTTACAGCCTCCGGTTTGCTACCCTGCACTAGGGGAAGGGAAAGGGAAGTAAAGGCGGAAAGAAGAGCGTGAGAAAAAAATATGAAAAGGGACGAAATGGGGTCATTATAGTCTTTCTAATAGGCCACTGTCACGTAGAAAAGTCAACAAAGCCTTGACCGACTTTTGCTGCGACGAGAGTTCACGTCGGCATTCCAAAACTGACTGTTCTGAAAGTGGCCTGTCGTCAAGGCGTGCCAACGCGGTCGCTAGTGACAGCCGGTGCGCGCTGTATTGAGGACAGTGGCAAAGCACGGGTTCGATAGGCTCCTCACCGCCGCAGTGTCTGCAAGCCGCGCTGTCGTCCATACCGACTCGAAAGGCGAAGGATCTTGTGTAGGCGACACCAAGCCACAGTCGGCAAAGTACTGCTATTTCGAGTCGAGAGCGTCCAGAAGGGGGTCGAAGTCGAAGGGATGGGTCCAGTCGGTGTAGACGTGTATGCTTTAAGCTTGGTGTGTTCCATAAAGCTTTAATGGCTTCATTTGCAAGCACACGAATTTTCGTTGCAGCGTCGGTTCTTGAAAATGGAATGGAGTCTTGCAAACCCTCCTCATGTGCAGATCGTGCTGCTCCGTCGGCATGTTCATTGCCCATTATGCCACAGTGGCTTGGAATCTACTGCAACGTGATGTCGTGTCCTTGCTCGACGAGGTGGTGAAGCAGCAGTCTGATTTCTTGAACTAGTTGTTCGTGGGGTCCTCGGCGTAAGGCAGAAACCAAACAATGAAGAGCAGCCTTGGAGTCAGTGAACACGCTCCATTTCTTGGGTAGTTCTTCAGAAATTACACGAAGTGCACAACGAATAGCAGCAAGCTCCGCGGCGGTCGACGTAGTCTGGTGAGATAGTCAAATCTTTATGATGCAAGGTTTTGCAGGAAAGATCACGGATCCTGCAGACTCATTCACCGTGGTTGAATTAAGCGTCAGTATATAGATGATGATGCTCGTTGTACGTCTCGTACAGCAAGAGCAGTGAAAGCTGCTTGAGTGCTGGAGACGAGAGTTGGGCTTTTGTTCGTATTCCTGGTACTATTAGTCGAACCTTTGCTTGAGCCAAGCACCATGGTGGAAACGGAACTTTCGCTGGAGCTGTATAACCTGATGGAAGGTATGCACGATAAGGCAGGACTGTTTCACAAAAGGAAGCACGTGGTCGATCCTCTGGCAGTGAGGCTAGATGATGGGCAGGGGCTCGAGCAAGGTGTCTTACGTGTGCTCTGAGCGCTTCCATGACTATATGGTACATGGTGTTGGGCGAACGCTGATCAACACTATTCAAATGACTACAATCCACACTGGGTAAGGCGCAATCGTCACCAGTACCAGTGGTCGTTCAATGAGTGGTGCGGAATTTACGCCGGTGCTATAATCGGCCCCATCTTCTTAGATCACAGACTGACTGGACAGCGTTACTTGGATTTAATACTTGAAGGAGTAGTTGATGAGTTTCTTAGCGAAGTCCCGCTGTCACGTCTTCCACATCTGTGGTATCAGCTAGATGGGGCACCCGCACGCAGCAGCAGCCGAGCACGAAACGGCTGGATGCGACTTTTCATGCGCAATAGATTGGAAAGCTCGGGCCTGTAAATTGGCCGGCTAGGTCACCTGACCTCTCTCCATTCGATTTCTTTCTTTGGGGTTATGTGAAAGGTCGTGCGTACATTATCAAGACGGACGTCAGATTAGCTCATGGCAAGGATAAGGGGTGCCTGCCGTAGAATTCATGCGTCGGCCATCAAGAAAGCCACAGATGTGATAGCTACTCAGTACTGCAGCTTCTCAGTACTGCAGCTTCTCAGTACTGAGTAGCTGCAGAAGGAGCCATATTGGAACACGTCCTCTAGGCAGCAGCTGATCAAGGTAAATTTACCTGGTAACGAAGCTTCCATAGAAGCCCATACGTTCAATACATGGCGGTTCATCATCGGTTCATGAGGCTTAGCGCCATCTGCACGAGGAAAGAACACTTCCGGCGGAAGAAAAAACAATGTGACGCCATATGGGTTGAAAACAGAAGCGGCGTAATTTTTTTCTTAATGGCGCGAAATTTGTTTTGGTGGTTTGCCTTTAGAGCTATATATTCAAATGCCCCGCCATTCGACTTGATGGGCATTTCGAGCTTTTAGAGCGGAAAGCGATGCACGAAAAGGTCAGCCGCACGTGTGTCGAAGTCGCACCCCTGAACAGAACATACTTTCTTTGGAGGCCGACGAAAGCTTTAGGTGCAGAGTGCTGGTTCTATCGTCGGACGCCAAGACCTTGGCCTGCGCAGTCGCATGAAAACAACTAAAGTAAGCAATTATCTGGCGGTCATAAATCTCTACTTTTGACTGAACAGGTTGAGAAAGGATGAAGCTACCCACGTCACCAAATTCAGACAAACGTCGGCAACCAAAAGAGCCCAACTTGCCCGGGGGGCGTATTGTAACAGGTGAACTTTGCGAGCGCGCCTTTCTGCACACTTCAAGAGCTGCATTGCTTTGCAAGCGATAACGGCGTCAAGCCCCACTTTTGCGATGGCCGCTGAAAAGAGGTATTTATTGATAATGATAAAATGAAATAGATTTGTGTTTTCTTTACTGGTCACACATATATAAAATTGATAAAGAATATTATTTTCGTTGAATAAATATAACTGTGTCTCACTTTAATTAAATAACTCTTCTTTTCTTTCCCAATGTTTCTTCCCTCCAAACATAGTCGCGCTTCTATCGCTGCTCCCATAATCACCCTTGCCCTTGCTGATGTCGGTGAGAAATTGTTCCGAACCGCTTTTCGCCCGAAGCTTCGCGACCTATTTGGATCGACCTTGAGCTGGTGTTCAACGGTGCTTACGAATTCATAGATAATAAGGGCACCCTGAAATCTGATATTGTTGTTTCTATATATATTTTTTGCAGGAATCCTGATTGCCAATTCTGTTCATTTAGAAGTGTTATATTTACTTGAATGCATCGGATATGCCTTTTCTCTACACGTTGCTCGCTTCCCGGTCGGTTCATTTCGCTTTTATTTTTTGACACGAGCCTGTTCTTGCAGCACGTATACACTTTCATGAAAAAAAAAACGGTCACTTTAATTTAGCTTTTGTCTTACGCAAGTTTCTGACGCGAAATATAGCTTCGCGCGCACTCTTTCGATGCGGTGCGAGCAGAGCCGGGATTTTGAAACATTCTATGCCTCTTCCATTGCTTTTCAAGTTTCGCGCGTAGTCAGAGTGGCGGCTTCGGCCGTGTTATCAATGGGCTTTTGTTATCAATGTGATCAGTCGGCCTTGAGAGACGGACAATAAGCGTATCCTAGAAATGAGAGGAAGGAACAGCTGCGAAACGCGAAACCTACTGGTGGTGCTCCTTCCGTACCATTATCAAGGTGATGCGCTGTGTCTTCGATATTGCGACAGGCATGCAGTTGTTTTGAATCAGCTTATTTGAGGGCGCTGCTTTATGATGCGGGTGGGAGCGCAGTCACGTGAATTTTTTCATATTTTGTGAGGTTTCTTTGCCAGACGAAAAAAATTGTGCGCAATAAGTACGTCGCTGAAAACATGGCAGTTAGATATCATTTGGGGGTGTCTACAAATGTCCCATTGACGCTTTGATAATTAGGACAGTACTTCTCGAGTTAGATAATTGCTTGCAATTACCGGAAAAAAATCTCAGTAACAAAAATATTACTGGTTGCTGGAGTAACGCTACAGCTCTTTTTTTCAGCCTTGATGCATGATAGTTGGGGCACAATGTATAATTCACTCAGTAGCTAAAATGAGGCCAAGCCGGATTCACTCAAAATCAGAATCAACAGCAGTCATGCGCAGCAGCGCTTATACTCGGCCTCACAGAAAAGAGAGAGAGAGAGAGGCTGCAGTTTCGCCGGAAAGACGAATCAGTATTAGTCGTAGCTAAGTGTACCACAATTACATGACGGAAGATTACACAACCGAGACACGCCATATCCTTGGTGGTGCGAGAGGACTCAGGCTACAACTGTCTCCTATATATATATATGGAGTTCGGAAAGCTGTTCGGACCCCAGCATCCCCCTTCCCCGGAAAAATTAAAACATCCCGCCTATGCCCCCGAACTAAAGCTTACTTCTTTAAATGCGTAAGCAAATTCCTATACTTAATACTTACCCGACGAGAAAAACCGCTGGTCCTTCCGTCTCGTAGGACGATTGCTTTCTCGATAGGGCTCGCACCAGCGAGCGAATTCACCTTCGTGCTGCGTCTCACTTCAACGCGAAGCGGCGAGAACACAGCGCTCACGAAGCTATCCGCACTCGCCGCACACTCTGCCCCGTCGCAGATCGCTTTCAAGGGATAGGGATCCGCGAGTCTCGCTACAACGCGAGACTGTCTACGTCGCAGATCGCTTTCAAGATAGGGCCCGCGCTGCCGGGCCACACTCTAAAAAAAGTTTACACCCTTTGGGGTGTATATCTGTCGCACAACGATAATCGTCATCTGCCTTGCTTGCGTTTCCTTTCTCGAAAACGCCGCGCCCGCTACTTTCTTGTCGGCAATGCTCTGTCATGCTGATAACGCGCATGTCGTTCGTTGCTGGGAAGTACCGGGCTCGCCACTTTAGAAAATGGAAATGCGGACAACACAGATGACGATTATCGTTGTGTGGCAAAAGGGTGTAATTTTGCTTAAGAGAGTATATGCGGCACTCCGTACTTATATGCCGCTCTTCAACGAACTGGCGCCGACATGGGTCGCTGCAGGGATGCCGCAGTGGGTAATTTTCAATGAACCTCTTCGACACCGACTTGGGTGACAGGGTGTGTGCCTGTAGTGTGTGCCGCTCTTCAATTATATTCTTTAACGTTAACTTGGATAACTAGGTAGGCGCCACTGGGTATATACCGCACTACAAGTACAAAATTTATCCCTTAAGTGTTTTTTTTCTTCAAATTTTCGACGGAATCGAACCCGCACCACCCACGGACTTCATGGCGGCGCCGATAGATGGCGCAGCGTGTGCGATAAGAAGCGCGAGAGAGGAGCCCCGGCTGCATACATGTTTCGATGTTGGCAAACGTCGGCGATAATGTTCCTTCTAGATGCAACAATTTTATGTTCACTCGCGGTTCTAACAAACGCTACTAGCAATACGATTAAATCGCAACACAGCGAACAGTAGGGCTTATCGAATTATCGTAAGACTTCTCGTTTTATTTCATTCTTTCGCTGTTCGATATAGTTCCCTTAGCTCGCTTTTCGCCCATCGCGTCTATTTTGTGTGCTGTCTCCCCATTCCTGGCTTTATTAGGTTTAACACCCTCTCCGCTGCTGCTGTGCACGCCGTCGGCTTAATATATCGTGGATAGTGTTCTCTACTCTGGGTAGGAATTTCTTCAAAAGTGGCCCACGTTTCACCGTGTCTTTCTAACGGTCTCTCGTGAGAATGCAAAAAAAAAAAATACTGCAAGACAAGTGCTCTTGCCATATGCGGACGACCGGCGAGATCGACTCCACTGTTTGCAGATCTGAGCACGGTTAACGAATGTCAGCATGCAATCTTAGATCGGACATCATCTGATGTTGCACGATCTGCGGTTTCTTTGCCCGTCGGCAACAAAGTGAAAGCAAGATGAGCGGTTCACGAGGCAGTTATCAGTAGCCCATACCGCTCAACCTCGAACTTCAACCTTCGCTTAAAGTTACGATTCACTTTGAATACTGGCGAGAACATTCGATGCCGTTGTCGTTGAGGCCCGTTTGTATGCTACCCTAAAACGAGAAGGATTTAGTGTGACATATTATTTCTAAACGTTGTGTCCATGGAAGACGTGCCAACTTATTCAGTGCGTAATCTGAAGGTGGACGTGGGACGTTTACAAAACCGTATACACGAACATACAACAATATAACACGCTGGCCCACATTAGGAATGGCCCGCACACCATGGAAAGCCTAGCGCCGATTATAATATTCGCGTGGTAGAATTGCTCATTACACCGCATACCTGCTCCTAGATAAATAGAGGTAACGGAGAAATCCTTTGTCTCGGCTTCCTCTGCACTAAACTTGATAAGTGTGTAGCATTTGAAGAGGCTGAAATCTGCCCAATCTAGGGAGGAAATTTTTATGTCGATTATCAGTTTCTTTCAATTTTTTACAAGAAAATGTTGAAGTTCGTAAAATTCAAGACAATTGAAGAATTGAATTTATACCTAAATAAGTCACCAATAAGAAAAAAGATATCAAAATTCTGTAAACTCTCTAAGTATTGGGACACCCAAAGGACTACAGTGATGTACTATATATACTCCTTTGAAAGATACCACTAATTTGTTAGTAAGCCTGTGATGTAACTCTGGGAAACATTATAACTGTTTTACGCAAGCTGTATAAAATCCTATATAAGATCTGTCCGCATGAAATGCGCCAACGAATGCAGTTTACAGAACTGCGATGTCAATCTTTTGGTGCAGAGGTATATGGATTGTGCCTAAACTTCTTAAAACAATTGCCGGCAATTTTTTTGTAAAAAAACAAGACCATGGATGTAAACAATGTTTCTACAGCCGGTATAGCTTAGGCTTCTCGCCTAAATGTACCACATTTTATTAAATCGGTTCAGCACTTGTGAAATTTTTACGCTTCACATTTATTTGAATAAAGGGTAGATCCCGAACGCAGCGGCCGCATTCCAAATGGAGAGGGGGAGGGGGGGGGCGGAGGTCGAACGAAATAACGCTCAGAAATACTGGGTGCACGTTCAAAGAACGCCAGGTGGTCAAAATCAATCCGGAGCCTTCCACTACGGCATGCCTCATCACTAGATCGTGGTTTTGGCATGTAAAATCCCGGTATTTATTTATATTTTCACAAAGAAATCTGAGTTGGCCCTGAGGTAAAGCTTGCTCCTAAAGGTGACATTCTGTTCTTTTAGACTGGCAAAAAATTTTTACTTGTTAATAGAATAAATTTGAAAGGAACCTGATCTGAGGTCAAAAGGTAAGCGTTTACAGCCCAACTAGTTCAATGCAGCGTTCCCTACAGTGGAGCTATAATAAATAACAACGTAATATTAAGGAATTATCGATAATGTTTTGAAGAATCTTGAGATACAAACGGCGAGTATACCATCGAATACAATCAACGCTCTACTATCCTGTATCTGTATTTCCAAATACTCATCGCATCTCTCGGTATCTCATCCTATATTTCGATCAAATTAAATCTCATTAAATACCGATCTCATTACCTCAGTATATTGTACCTGCATCACGACACAGTTTCAAAGTGTCTTTGAACAGACGTGATGAATGGAGCGTCCTTACGAAGCCGCGCTCACGCTCGCTTCGTGCTCGTCTGACGGCGAGGCGTAAGCGGTCACGTCCCTCGTGGGCGACCGCTAAGGGCGTCGCAGTTTCGCTCTTCGGCAGTTTCGGTTTTACGAGGTAAGTCTGCGGAACTCATTCAGGTGTAGCACACGTCTGGAGCCGGTTGCAATCTTCTCAGATGACGAGCTTCAATCCTTGCGTTATAGGATCAATTACATGGTACCTTCAGATAGAAAGTTAGCTTGACAATCATAAATACTTGTCTAATTACTACACCAAGTCATTTTTTAAACTGTATGCCTCCGCGGTGAAAGCAATTTCGAGTAACTTGCATAATTAAGGCATACTGCCTATATTTAAGGAATTTTACACGCCGTTTTCTAAAATACCCTATATTCGTGAGATGATTGAAATGCTCGCATCTAAGGTTTTGGACACGGCGACGTTGCAGTCGCTTGATCAAGGAATCTTGCCGCTGGATTGAAAGAATGGGAAGGTGGTCCCAATACATATGTCCGATAACAAACAACTCGCTCTCAGCTACCGACCCACTTCGCTAACAAGTATTGCTTTCAAACTCATGCAACGTATCTTGTATTCGCATATATTTCGCTTTTTAGAATCCAAGTCATTTTTACATGAGCGCTACATGGTTTTAGGTGTATACCTTTCTGTGAAACAACGTTGTTCCTGCTCATTCATCGTTTGAGTGCTATACTTAATAAACATTCTAAGGTCGACTGCGTTGTCCTGCCCTTCGCGAAGGCTTTTGAGGAAGTCAATCACGCTTTACTAATGCTTAAACTCTCCGCCTTCAATCTCGACCGTAAGGTACTAGCTTAACTTGAATTATTCCTAACGAACCCGTTTCCGTACGTCGCCATTAACGGTTACGACTCACGTGTCGGGAGTACCTCAAGGTCGAGCTTTAGGCCTGCTTTTGTTTTTAATATACACAATTCACGATTTGTCTAACTGTGTCGCTTCCTCTGCGCAGCTCTCTGCCGACGACTGTGTACTTTATAGGGAAATACGCAATAATGACGACAAACATACCTTGCAGATGAACTCGAATAACATTGGAACTCGGTGCGATAAATGGTTCGTTGATTTCATTCCTTACAAATACAAACTGGTGACTGTTCTTGGTCAGCGCGAAAGTTTTTCAACCTGTAAACTAGGTGACACTGAACTCGAGCATGTCTCATTGTACCTATACTTGGGCGTCACCATTAGCTTCAATCTAACATGGAATACTCATATTGATAGGATCAGCAACAGGGCTAATCGTACATTGGGATGCCTGCGACGTAACTTCAATAAATCTCCACTCTCGCTAAAATTGCTTCTTCACAGAACTCTTGTGCGGCTAAAATTAGAATACCCCACCGCAATCTGGGATCCTCATCACGCAACTCTAATTAGGTCCCTTTGACTAACTCCAAGTACCACCACCCACTTCATGCTGTATAAGTAGCACCGCGCATCAAGCATAACAGCAATGAAACGCAGTCTGTAATTACTAAAACCATCACTGCGCCGTCAGCTTTAGCCCCTGTCTGCCTTTTTCACACGGTCTACCGCCATTCATTCTTGGGTACCAAACTTGTCATGCCTCCGACTTATCGCCAATCTCGAACTGATCACCAACACAATGTTTATAGCCCTTTCTGCAACACAATTTTTTTCTTATTCCTTCATTCCGCGCACATCTAACGCGTGGAACTACCTCCCTGTTGAACATTTTATGTATATATCTGGTAACTCTATCTTTCGTCCTTCTTTATCTATATACCTTCACTGTGATGCACCCGTCACCCATATCTCTCCTCTTTTTTTTTTTTTTTTGGTTCTCGTACCAGTTGTGATGTCTGTATTTTGTTCGATATTTCTCTTGTATTTATGATCTCCCGCTAATATTGTATAACATGTCATGTTTCATTCTGTTATCGTTATTACTTATGTGTAGCCCACACTCCCTCTACAATGCCTCGCGCTTGAGAGTATGTCAAATAAATAAATAAATAAATAAATAAATAAATAAATAAATAAATATCGTAGGCGACCCTAATCTTTGATTAGATGTCTCTCAACGGCGCTCGCACCTCGGCGTTGCTGTTTTTTATGTTAACTTTAGGCTATCGCAACGCACGAATCGGACTCGGAAGCAAATGCCTTCCTTTAATTAGTCTGCTAAATATCATACCACATTTTTGTGTGTGACGTCATTAGCGACGTCATTATTTCCGCTTTCGACTTCCGGGTTTTGAGGAATTTCGCCAAAGTGGTGCTCACGTTGCGGGTCTCTATAAAGTCTACGATTCTGTGCTTTGGTGTGTGGCAATCAGTTATTTCCAATTAATTCTAATTATTCCAGACAATTCAGTAACTCAAATTGTAGCTGAACTTATGCTCTGATGTCATATCTATAACGAAACCCATGAATTTTGTACTGTACTATATTTTTCTGTTTTTTCTTATTTATTTTGAATTTCGTCTCCGGTCGTCTCAGTGATCTCTTACTAATTATAATTATTCCAGACACTTCAGTAACTCAACTTGTAACTAACCATAGGCTCTGGTATCATATCTATAATGAAACCCATGAATGTTGCACTGTACTATGTTTTTCTTTTTCTTTATTTCTGATTTATCTTGAATTTCCTCCCCGGTCCTTTCAGGAGGTGAACCGGAAGTGCTGCGCAAGAAGCAAGAGTGTCACTTGATGCTCGTGCCGCTAATGAATACTCGTCCGTGTGGCACTGGGCGAGCACAGTGTTTAAATTGGCGCTCCAGAGAGAGAGAGAGAAAACATTTGAGAGAGAGAGAAAACATTTGTTTGGACCATCGAGGTCGTTGCTATTGAGGTCGAGTGCGTGGTTTCCTCATTCCAGCACTGGCCATGGCTGCTCATTTTTCTGAAAGTGCAACCACCTCTTCTCGGCTAGCGCTTTCTGTGGTAAAATTGGGAAGGCATTATGTTTCTGGGTACACGAAAGTTACATCTAGATGGGTAAAAGTTAAAACGGCCCCGCCAAGCCACTTTCGAGGAGGAACTTTATTTTAATATCTGACCCAAATTCATTCGACCCATAATGCTTAATGGAAGACTGAACATTCATTGAAATTATGTTTCACGACGCCAGATGAAAGAGCCGGCAAAAAGATCAGAAGGCAAAAGAATGGTGCCACGTGCCCATAGAACATATTGAACCACAGGAGGCCCTTTCCAACTTATATATGCTTGCTTTGTACAATCGTTATGCTTTACTGATGGCTTATATTTTTTATATATGCATAATTTGCTTTTAAAAGGGAGCCTTTAGATACGCGGTAATTTGTGAAATCGAGCAGCGTTCTCTAAAATGCGCAGGACGATATCAAGTTCTTCTTCTTCAAATTGGGCAAAGAAAGTTCTAATTTAGAGAAATTCCATCGATTGGAAGGAGTAATCGTTTTATTGATTTATTTGTTAACTGATTATTCAGACAAAACAAAAAAGGTGGAGAGACAGGAGAATATTTGACAGACGTGGGAAAGAGAAAGGTGTATGGCAAAAAGTATACCGAAACTGCGTCCCTGCCTTGCGGACCCCTATACTATCCCACGGCTATAGAACAGTAAAGAGGATGAGTAATGGACGGGGGATGGCAATGAAGGTGTTTAGAAAAATGTCTAGACAATCTTCATGCTAGGAATAGCCCTTGTTCGCTGACATTTAGCGCGCTACACTCCATTCGTGCGACACTGACGTTCTTTTTTTTTAATACTAAGCATTCCTTTCCGAACAGCGCCAGATTTGCGGTGTATCTAGATATCTCGGTGTCTCGCCCTTTTTGTTCGTCATTGAGCAGACTAGTTCGTTCGTTCGTTCGTTCGTTCGTTCGTTCGTTCGTTCCTTCGTTCCTTCGTTCCTTCGTTCGTTCGTTCGTTCGTTCGTTCGTTCGTTCGTTCGTTCGTTCGTTCGTTCGTTCGTTCGTTCGTTCGTTCGTTCGTTCGTTCGTTCGTTCGTTCGTTCGTTCGTTCGTTCGTTCGTTCGTTCGTTCGTTCGTTCGTTCGTTCGTTCGTTCGTTCGTTCGTTCGTTCGTTCGTTCGTTCGTTCGTTCGTTCGTTCGTTCGTTCGTTCGTTCGTTCGTTCGTTCGTTCGTTCGTTCGTTCGTTCGTTCGTTCGTTCGTTCGTTCGTTCGTTCGTTCGTTCGTTCGTTCGTTCGTTCGTTCGTTCGTTCGTTCGTTCGTTCGTTCGTTCGTTCGTTCGTTCGTTCGTTCGTTCGTTCGTTCGTTCGTTCGTTCGTTCGTTCGTTCGTTCGTTCGTTCGTTCGTTCGTTCGTTCGTTCGTTCGTTCGTTCGTTCGTTCGTTCGTTCGTTCGTTCGTTCGTTCGTTCGTTCGTTCGTTCGTTCGTTCGTTCGTTCGTTCGTTCGTTCGTTCGTTCGTTCGTTCGTTCGTTCGTTCGTTCGTTCGTTCGTTCGTTCGTTCGTTCGTTCGTTCGTTCGTTCGTTCGTTCGTTCGTTCGTTCGTTCGTTCGTTCGTTCGTTCGTTCGTTCGTTCGTTCGTTCGTTCGTTCGTTCGTTCGTTCGTTCGTTCGTTCGTTCGTTCGTTCGTTCGTTCGTTCGTTCGTTCGTTCGTTCGTTCGTTCGTTCGTTCGTTCGTTCGTTCGTTCGTTCGTTCGTTCGTTCGTTCGTTCGTTCGTTCGTTCGTTCGTTCGTTCGTTCGTTCGTTCGTTCGTTCGTTCGTTCGTTCGTTCGTTCGTTCGTTCGTTCGTTCGTTCGTTCGTTCGTTCGTTCGTTCGTTCGTTCGTTCGTTCGTTCGTTCGTTCGTTCGTTCGTTCGTTCGTTCGTTCGTTCGTTCGTTCGTTCGTTCGTTCGTTCGTTCGTTCGTTCGTTCGTTCGTTCGTTCGTTCGTTCGTTCGTTCGTTCGTTCGTTCGTTCGTTCGTTCGTTCGTTCGTTCGTTCGTTCGTTCGTTCGTTCGTTCGTTCGTTCGTTCGTTCGTTCGTTCGTTCGTTCGTTCGTTCGTTCGTTCGTTCGTTCGTTCGTTCGTTCGTTCGTTCGTTCGTTCGTTCGTTCGTTCGTTCGTTCGTTCGTTCGTTCGTTCGTTCGTTCGTTCGTTCGTTCGTTCGTTCGTTCGTTCGTTCGTTCGTTCGTTCGTTCGTTCGTTCGTTCGTTCGTTCGTTCGTTCGTTCGTTCGTTCGTTCGTTCGTTCGTTCGTTCGTTCGTTCGTTCGTTCGTTCGTTCGTTCGTTCGTTCGTTCGTTCGTTCGTTCGTTCGTTCGTTCGTTCGTTCGTTCGTTCGTTCGTTCGTTCGTTCGTTCGTTCGTTCGTTCGTTCGTTCGTTCGTTCGTTCGTTCGTTCGTTCGTTCGTTCGTTCGTTCGTTCGTTCGTTCGTTCGTTCGTTCGTTCGTTCGTTCGTTCGTTCGTTCGTTCGTTCGTTCGTTCGTTCGTTCGTTCGTTCGTTCGTTCGTTCGTTCGTTCGTTCGTTCGTTCGTTCGTTCGTTCGTTCGTTCGTTCGTTCGTTCGTTCGTTCGTTCGTTCGTTCGTTCGTTCGTTCGTTCGTTCGTTCGTTCGTTCGTTCGTTCGTTCGTTCGTTCGTTCGTTCGTTCGTTCGTTCGTTCGTTCGTTCGTTCGTTCGTTCGTTCGTTCGTTCGTTCGTTCGTTCGTTCGTTCGTTCGTTCGTTCGTTCGTTCGTTCGTTCGTTCGTTCGTTCGTTCGTTCGTTCGTTCGTTCGTTCGTTCGTTCGTTCGTTCGTTCGTTCGTTCGTTCGTTCGTTCGTTCGTTCGTTCGTTCGTTCGTTCGTTCGTTCGTTCGTTCGTTCGTTCGTTCGTTCGTTCGTTCGTTCGTTCGTTCGTTCGTTCGTTCGTTCGTTCGTTCGTTCGTTCGTTCGTTCGTTCGTTCGTTCGTTCGTTCGTTCGTTCGTTCGTTCGTTCGTTCGTTCGTTCGTTCGTTCGTTCGTTCGTTCGTTCGTTCGTTCGTTCGTTCGTTCGTTCGTTCGTTCGTTCGTTCGTTCGTTCGTTCGTTCGTTCGTTCGTTCGTTCGTTCGTTCGTTCGTTCGTTCGTTCGTTCGTTCGTTCGTTCGTTCGTTCGTTCGTTCGTTCGTTCGTTCGTTCGTTCGTTCGTTCGTTCGTTCGTTCGTTCGTTCGTTCGTTCGTTCGTTCGTTCGTTCGTTCGTTCGTTCGTTCGTTCGTTCGTTCGTTCGTTCGTTCGTTCGTTCGTTCGTTCGTTCGTTCGTTCGTTCGTTCGTTCGTTCGTTCGTTCGTTCGTTCGTTCGTTCGTTCGTTCGTTCGTTCGTTCGTTCGTTCGTTCGTTCGTTCGTTCGTTCGTTCGTTCGTTCGTTCGTTCGTTCGTTCGTTCGTTCGTTCGTTCGTTCGTTCGTTCGTTCGTTCGTTCGTTCGTTCGTTCGTTCGTTCGTTCGTTCGTTCGTTCGTTCGTTCGTTCGTTCGTTCGTTCGTTCGTTCGTTCGTTCGTTCGTTCGTTCGTTCGTTCGTTCGTTCGTTCGTTCGTTCGTTCGTTCGTTCGTTCGTTCGTTCGTTCGTTCGTTCGTTCGTTCGTTCGTTCGTTCGTTCGTTCGTTCGTTCGTTCGTTCGTTCGTTCGTTCGTTCGTTCGTTCGTTCGTTCGTTCGTTCGTTCGTTCGTTCGTTCGTTCGTTCGTTCGTTCGTTCGTTCGTTCGTTCGTTCGTTCGTTCGTTCGTTCGTTCGTTCGTTCGTTCGTTCGTTCGTTCGTTCGTTCGTTCGTTCGTTCGTTCGTTCGTTCGTTCGTTCGTTCGTTCGTTCGTTCGTTCGTTCGTTCGTTCGTTCGTTCGTTCGTTCGTTCGTTCGTTCGTTCGTTCGTTCGTTCGTTCGTTCGTTCGTTCGTTCGTTCGTTCGTTCGTTCGTTCGTTCGTTCGTTCGTTCGTTCGTTCGTTCGTTCGTTCGTTCGTTCGTTCGTTCGTTCGTTCGTTCGTTCGTTCGTTCGTTCGTTCGTTCGTTCGTTCGTTCGTTCGTTCGTTCGTTCGTTCGTTCGTTCGTTCGTTCGTTCGTTCGTTCGTTCGTTCGTTCGTTCGTTCGTTCGTTCGTTCGTTCGTTCGTTCGTTCGTTCGTTCGTTCGTTCGTTCGTTCGTTCGTTCGTTCGTTCGTTCGTTCGTTCGTTCGTTCGTTCGTTCGTTCGTTCGTTCGTTCGTTCGTTCGTTCGTTCGTTCGTTCGTTCGTTCGTTCGTTCGTTCGTTCGTTCGTTCGTTCGTTCGTTCGTTCGTTCGTTCGTTCGTTCGTTCGTTCGTTCGTTCGTTCGTTTTAAAAGACGGGGCAATAGGGAAATGACAAAACGCGTCTCGGGCCGTTAAGTCCCCACCAGCTTGACGCGAGCTGGCGTCTGATGCCGCAACTATTCTCACAGTGCTTCATTTTCATGAAAGGGAAAAATCCATCTACGTAAAGTGAAGCATTATGTAGAGGCCCTATAACGTAAAACTATTCCATTATGTTTTTATCCCAATCTCCTGACGTCAAATTGGCGTAACCGCAGAAAGTTTTATTGTACGCAACTAAACCCACGCTCTCCGGCAGGTGCCAGTAGCCAGTGCCCGAGCGGTCGGCGGCAGCCATCTTTTATTCCTTTCGGAACGCGGCAGCCTGCGGCTATTCCGAAAAAAACAGTTTTGTTCGGCCTATTAATGCTTCTTTAACGCGTACACGTCACTTTGACGAGTGAGTTTTCGTGGTTTTGTGACGCTGCGTGACGGCAGGTGAAGTGGGTGCAGCCCGAAAACATTTGACCCATCATCATCATCATCATCATCATCATCATCAGCCTAGTTACGCCCACTGCAGGGCAAAGGCCTCTCCCATACTTCTGCAACTACCCCGGTCATGTACTAATTGTGGCCATGTTGTCCCTGCAAACGTCTTAATGTCATCCGCCCACCTAACTTTCTGCCACCCCCTACTACGCTTCCCTTCCCTTGGAATCCAGTCCGTAACCCTTAATGACCATCGGTTATCTTCCCACCTCATTACATGTCCGGCCCATGCCCATTTCTTTTTCTTGATTTCAACTAAGATGTCATTTACCCGCGTTTGTTCCCTCACCCAATCTGCTCTTTTCTTATCCCTTAACGTTACACCTATCATTCTTCTTTCCATAGCTCGTTGCGTCGTCCTCAATTTCAGCAGAACCCTTTTCGTAAGCCTCCAGGTTTCTGCCCCGTAGGTGAGTACTGGTAAGACACAGCTGTTGTACACTTTCCTCTTGAGGGATAGTGGCAACCTGCTGTTCATGATTTGAGAATGCCTGCCAAACGCGCCCCAGCCCATTCTTGTTCTTCTGGTTATTTCAGTCTCATGATCCGGATCCGTGGTCACTACCTGCCCTAAGTAGATGTATTCCCTTACCACTTCCAGTGCCTCGCTACCTATCGTAAACTGCTGTTCTCTTCCGAGACTGTTAAACATTACTTTAGTTTTCTGTAGATTTATTTTCAGACCCACCCTTCTGCTTTGCCTTTCCAGGTCAGTGAGCATGCATTGCAATTGGTCTCCTGAGTTACTAAGCAAGGCAATATCATCAGCGAATCGCAAGTTGCTAAGGTATTCTCCATCAACTTTTATCCCCAATTCTTCCCACTCCAGGTCTCTGAATACCTCCTGTAAACATGCTGTGAATAGCATTGGAGATATCGTATCTCCCTGTCTGACGCCTTTCTTTATTGGGATTTTGTTGCTTTCTTTGTGGAGGATTACGGTGGCTGTGGAACCGCTATAGATATCTTCCAGTATCTTTACATATGGCTCATCTACACCCTGATTCCGTAGTGCCTTCATGACTGCTGAGGTTTCGACTGAATCAAATGCTTTTTCGTAATCAATGAAGGCTATATATAAGGGTTGGTTATATTCCGCACATTTCTCTATCACCTGACTGATAGTGTGAATATGGTCTATTGTTGAGTAGCCTTTACGGAATCCTGCCTGGTCCTTTGGTTGACAGAAGTCTAAGGTATTCCTGCTTCTATTTGCGATTACCTTAGTAAATATTTTGTAGGCAACGGACAGTAAGCTGATCGGTCTATAATTTTTCAAGTCTTTGGCGTCCCCTTTCTTATGGATTAGGATTATGTTAGCGTTCTTCCAAGATTCCGGTACGTTCGAGGTCATGAGGCATTGTGTATATAGGGCGGCGAATCTTTCTAGGACAGTGCTCCCACCATCCTTCAACAAATCTGCTGTTACCTGATCCTCCCCAGCTGCCTTCCCCCTTTGCATAGCTCCCAAGGCGTTCTTTACCTCTTCCGGTGTTACTTGTGGGATTTCAAGTTCCTCTAGCCTATTCTCTCTCACCTTATCGTCATGGGTGTTACTGGTACTGTATAAATCTCTATAAAACTCTTCAGCCACTTGAACTATCTCATCCATATTAGTAACAATATTGCCGGCTTTGTCCCTTAACGCACACATCTGATTCTTGCCTATTCCTAGTTTCTTTTTCACTGCTTTTAGGCTTCCTCCGTTCCTGAGAGCCTGTTCAATTCTATGCATATTATAGTTCCTTATGTCCGGTGTCTTACGCTTGTTGATTAACTTAGAAAGTTCTGCCAGTTCTATTCTAGCTGTAGGGTTAGAGGCTTTCATACATTGGCGTTTCTTGATCAGATCTTTCGTCTCCTGCGATAGCTTACTGGTTTCCTGTTTAACGGCGTTACCACCGACTTCTATTGCGCACTCCTTAATGATGCCCACAAGATTGTCGTTCATTGCTTCAACACTATCGTCCTCTTCCTGGGTTAAAGCCGAATACCTGTTCTGTAGCTTGATCCGGAATTCCTCTAGTTTCCCTCTTACCGCTAACTCATTGATTGGCTTCTAATGTACCAGTTTCTTCCGTTCCCTCCTCAAGTCAAGGCTAATTCGAGTTCTTACCATCCTATGGTCACTGCAGCGCACCTTGCCGAGCACATCTACATCTTGTATGATGCCAGGGTTCGCGCAGAGTATGAAGTCGATTTCATTTCTAGTCTCACCATTCGGGCTCCTCCACGTCCACTTTCGGCTAACCCGCTTGCGGAAAAAGGTATTCATTATGCGCATATTATTCTGTTCTGCAAATTCTACTAATAACTCTCCTCTGCTAGTCCTAGAGCCTATGCCATGTTCCCCCACTGACTTGTCTCCGGCCTGCTTCTTGCCTACCCTGGCATTGAAATCGCCCATCAGTATACTGTATTTTGTTTTGACTTTACCCATCGCCGATTCTACGTCTTCATAGAAGCTTTCGACTTCCTGGTCATCATGACTAGATGTAGGGGCGTAGACTTGTACAACCTTCATTTTGTACCTCTTATTAAGTTTCACACCAAGACATGCCACGCTCTCGTTAATGCTATAGAATTCCTGTATGTTACCAGCTATGTTCTTATTAATCAGGAATCCGACTCCTAGTTCTCGTCTCTCTGCTAAGCCCCGGTAGCACAGGACGCACGTGCCCGCTTTTTAGCACTGTATATGCTTCTTTTGGCCTCCTAACTTCACTGAGCCCTATTATATCCCATTTACTGCCGTCTAATTCCTCCAATAGCACTGCTAGACTCGCCTCACTAGATAACGTTCTAGCGTTAAACGTTGCCAGGTTCATATTCCAATGGCGGGCTGTCCGGAGCCAGGGATTCTTAGCACCCTCTGCAGCGTCGCAGGTCTGACCGCCGCCGTGGTCAGTTGCTTCGCAGCTGCTGGGGACTGAGGGCCGGGGTTTGATTGTTGTGTTCATATAGGAGGTTGTGGCCAAGTACTGCACCAGGGTGGCCAATGCTGCTCTGGTGAGAGAGTGCGTTACCGGTTCTGGTCACCGGGATCAGGCCGCACTCCAGGCCTGTTTGTGCAATTTTCTCAACACCCGGTTTTTTATTGGTATTTTCCGGTGGAGAATTGTGCGGCACCGGGATTTGAATCACGGTCCTCTTGCACAGGAGGCGGATACTCTACCGTCCCCGCAAGAGTTAAATTAAAAATTAAATTATGGGGTTCTACGTGACAAAACCACTTTCTGATTATGAGGCACGCCGTAGTGGAGGACTCCGGAAATTTCGACCACCTGAGGTTCTTTAACGTGCACCTAAATCTAAGTGCACGGGTGTTTTCGCATTTCGCCCCCATCGAAATGCGGCCGCCGTGGCCGGGATCCGATCCCGCGACCTCGTGCTCAGCAGTCTAACACCATAGCCACTGAGTAACCACGGCGAGTCCCGCAGGAGTTGTACGCCTCATTTATCCTACAGTGGTGCCCTATTTGATCAGTCAAGGTGGACCAATCTGAGCTCGGTTATACCGCACGGATGGCACTCGGCCAGAGAACCTGGTATTTATGACCTGCACATGTGTGGCCATACATAATTGAAGATATATATATCTTTCTTTTTTTATTTTAGGAAGGTTCCCGTACAGTGATAAAATAAAGGAAAAGACATTAAAAGAAAGAAAAAAAGGAAAGAAGGAAGGAAGGAAAAAGTGGAGAAGGAAAGGTAGGGAGGTTAACCAGTTTAGCTTAACCGGTTTGCTACCCTACACATGGGAGAGGGATGGGGGAGATTAAAGATGGGAAGGGGGAGAGGGAGAGAGAGCACATAGCACAGCACACACATATCGTCCGTTGGAGTCCATCAATCTGGCATGGTACGTGACATCACTCTCACAGCCGCTTGTCCAATCCAGTCTCTTTCAAAAACCGAAGTAGTCCCTTTGTCGCCTTCACCTTCGATGTCTTCTGTCGGCGGCATGTGAAAATCGTGTCGAGGGACAATGGTCTACTGTCAAGGCGCGCTAGAACAGATGCAGGGACTGTCGCTGAACATTATATTCAGGACCGTCGCACAGAATGTGTTCCAGCGTCGCCTCGCAAAGACAGGCATTGCAGAGAGCGTTGTCGGCCATTCCAATGCGAAATGAGTACGATTTCGTGAAAGCCACCCCTAGCCATAAGCGATAAAGCAGAGTCGCCTCTCTTCGGCGGAGTCCAGTTGGCATATAGAGATGCATCAAAGAGGGCAGGTGGTATTGACGGTTAATCTGGTTGGTCTGGCTGTTTGGTGTGCACCATAGAGAGAGCGTGATCTCCTGTGAAAGCACTCGAAGTCTACTAGCTGCGTCGGATCGTGAAAGCGGTATGGCCTCTTCTTGTGCGTCTTCAAGAGCTGCCCGAGCGGCATTATCGGCGTCTTCGTTTCCAGTGACGCCGCAGTGACTTGGCAGCCACTGAAACGTCACGTGATGTGCTTTCTCCTGTGATGTATGGAGTAGACATCTAATATCGAATACGAGCTGTTCGAATGGCCCGCGACGCAGAGCTGATAGTACCGATTGTAGGGCTGCCTTTGAGTCGCTGAAGATTGACCATTGTCGAGGTGGTTCCCGATTGACGAAACAAAGTGCAGCGCGAAGAGCAGCTAGTTCAGCAGATGTCGATGTTGTAGGGTGGTCAGTCCTAAGGCTGATAGTAATAGCTTTCGCTGGGACAACCACAGCACCGGATGAACACTGGATGCTTGTGGAACCATCAGTATAAATGTGTTCACTGTCCGCGTACCTCTCGTGCAGAAGAAGCAGAGACAGTTGTTTCAGCACAGGCGACGACAGTTCAGACTTTTTCCCGATTCCGGGTACACTGAGATGGACTGTGGGGCTGATAAGACACCAAGGGGGTATCGATGGTTTAGATGCAGCGGTGAAGCCCGATGGAAGTTTGTCGTTGTATTTGATGATAGTTTTAGAGAATGATGATTGGTGCCTGTCTGAAGGTAGTGCTGCAAGGTGGTGATAGGTGGCACGTGCAAAATGTCTGATGTGCGTTCTCAGGGCTTCCACCGTAATGTGAGTTCGCATTGGGTGGTCCCGAGCAATCGCAAGAGTTGCCTCTGTTGACGTGCATCTGGGCAAACCAAGGCAGACTCTGAGTGCTTGAGCTTGTGCTCCCTGCAGAACACGAATATTTGTCTTGCAGGTGTTGGTCAGTACAGGTAGACTACATCTTAGAAAACCGAGAAAGAGAGCTCTGTAGAGTTTAAGCATTGCGTCTAGTGACATCCCCCACGTCTTTCCTGTCAAGTATTTAAACACCTGGGAAGTTGCTGTCAGGTGCCGTTTCATGTAGGCCACGTGCGGGCTCCAACAGAGGTCTCGGTCAATAATTACGCCAAGGAATCTGTGGGTTCGGACATAGGAAATGGTCCGCCCATTGATTGAGATGATATAAGGCGTCATCGGTTTGCGAGTAAATGCTACTAGTGCGCATTTTTCTGGTGATATGCTGAGACCCTGTTTACACAAGTAGTTCGCTGTCAAAGTGGCCGCTCTTTGAAGTCGCGCACGTATCTGAGGACGTGTGACTGCCGAAGTCCAGACACAGATGTCGTCAGCGTATATTGAAATTTTGATGGTAGTTGGCAAGTATTCAGCAAGTCCAACAAGAGTGAGGTTGAATAGCGTCGGGCTGAGAGCACCGCCTTGAGGAACGCCCCTGCTGGTATAGCGTCGCGTAGTTGGGCCATCGTCAGTTAACACAAAGAATGATCTTGCAGATAGGTAACTTGCAATCCACAAAAAAACTCGACCACCTAGGCCAACCGTCGCAAGGGCGTCGAGAATGGCCTCATGTAATACGTTATCGTATGCCCCTTTCACATCTAAGAATAAAGCTGCAGATATACGCTTACGGGACCTTTCGTGCTGGACATATGAAACGAGATCAACTACATTGTCGATGGAAGAGCGGTCACGTCGGAAACCAGCCATGGAAATCGGATAAATCTTGTAGTATTCAAGGTACCATTCCAGGCGGCCAAGGTTCATCCGTTCCATTATCTTTCCTACACAGCTGGCCAGCGCTATTGGGCGGTAAGAGGTGAGTTCTAATGGGGATTTGCCCTGCTTTAAGAGTGGCACCAGGCGGCTTACTTTCCATTCGTCAGGAACATTTCCCTCCTGCCATGAGGAGTTGTAAAGGCTCAACAACTCTATCCGTGCGGACTCTCCGAGATAGCACAAGGCCCGGTATGATATACGATCCGGACCCGGAGATGATGAGCGCCTGCAGAGAGCTAGAGCCGCTTCGAGCTCCTCCATTGTAAAAGGAAGGTCCATGCGGCAATCACGGGAATGGGGGACGTCAGCTCGGTCTGGAGGATCTGGACGAGTCGCTTGGTCTGCGATCCGTGCACAAAAGTCTTCTGCGACATCGATGTCTTGCAGCCCTTGGAAAAGCGCTAGCGCCTTGAATGGGAAACGCCGTTCCGGAAGGCAACGCAGTCCTTGCACCGTTTTCCAAATGTGAGACAGTGGCTTGCGGGGGTCGAGTTTCTGGCAAAACGTTGCCCAACGTTCCGACGCTAATCTATCCATACGACGCTGAATATTCTTTTGCATCCTCCTGGCTGCCCTAAGGTCATGGATCGATTTTGTACGCCGATATCGACGTTCCGCCCGGCGACGAAGCGCTCGAAGTCGCTCTAATTCTATGTCGAAGTCATTTCGCGTGGAAGAGATCGTCATCATGCGAGTGGCGTTTTGCATCGTAATTTTAATCGTTTGCTCTAACCCAGATGGTAGGCCCTCGCGGCAGGCATCTACCATCTCAGATTTGAAGTTGGCCCATTGAATCGTCCGAATGGTACTCCGTAAGCCTGATCTAGACGACAAGCCTTTGATGTTCAGATAGGTGGGAATCTGGTCACTCCCATGTGTCTCAATGTCTGGAAACCACTTCACACATCTGGCGAGAGAGTTGGAGACGAAAGCAAGGTCGAGGCAGCTGCCGTATGTCACGCCTCGAAGAAAGGTGGGGCTACCATCGTTCAGGAGAGTAAGGCCACAGTTGTGGGCGATGCTTGCTAATCTTCGTCCTCTGGAATTTGTCCTTGTACTTCCCCATGCTGGATGGTGTGCATTGAAATCTCCTATGATGACCCATGGGGCGGGACAAACACTCAAGATATCCGCAAATCTTTTGGTATCGAAATTGCTGGAAGGCGATATATACACGCCTATGAGAGTAAACAAGAGTTTGTTCTTTTTAACTGTGATGCATATATATTGATTGTCGTCGTGGGGCGCAATTGGTTGCAAAACAGGTGAGTTCACGACGAACAAAAATGATGATTTTGCTGCATGCACCATTTGTTGATGACATGACAAATTCGTATCCTGACAGTCTCATTGATTTCGACAAGTTGGGCTCACAAATGACGATGAGTGGAAACAGATTGGTGTACACAAACTGACGAAAATCTGAAATTCGTGATTTTAGCCCTCTGGCGTTCCACTGGATGACGGACGCTGCCTTGACTTCTTTCCGGAAGGATGGGGTATGGGTAGCCATCTTTCTAGTTGAGAGATGCAAGCACTGGGCTTAAGGCGTCCAGCACTTTAAGTGCGTTTTGAGCACAGGGTGTCCCGATGTCCACTAAAATTGCTCGAATGGCCTCCATGAGAGAACGTACCATCGAGATGACTTGGCGGTCTGTTTTAGGTGAATCATCCATGGCCGGAGAAGGATCAGGTGGGGCCCCGGCCTTCTGAGGTTCCTTCGCAAGGGAGCGGCTCGGTAGCGTAGGCCACTCCTCTAAAGATAGAGTCTTTTCTGCTTCCTTCGTAGAAGTGGTGGGCCTTTTCGCGGCGTGACTAACTGGCACCGCAGTGGAGTGGGTACTGTCACTTCGCGCATGCGCCTTCTTCGAAGACGTACGATGGCGCCTACGTCGACGCCGACGCCGGACTACTTCGGCTGCCTCCCTGTGGGCCGAATTGTTTCTCGCCATTTGCTTGAGAACCGCGTGCTCCCTCTTGATGCGGGGACAGTCTTTCGACGAGGCCGCGTGAGGGCCGCTACAGTTGGCGCACTTCAGGACCGTGGCACCGCAGGTCTGTTCGGCATGAGGTTCAGCGCAACGGGGACACAGTAGTGAGTTGGGACACACGCCCTTGACGTGTCCTAGCCTGAAACACTGATGGCATTGAAGGGGCTTCTGGATGAATGGTCGAACCAGATGTCGGAAATGTCCGACTTTAACGTGGGATGGGATACAATCCCCCTTGAATATTACTTTTACGCAGCGCGTATTCCCAAGGCGGCGCACTTGCGTAATGATCGTGCCTTCGTATGCCGGCTTGATAAGGCTAGGTAAGTCATCATTGGGAATGGCAATGTCAATGTCGTAAATCACACCGGCTATGGATGTGTCGTCGATCGGGATAAAGGGGCGCATTTTGATTCCGCCTAGCTCCGTGATCGCTTGAAGTTTTCCAAGTGCACTCGCGTTGTACACGTCTATGGCGAGTATATTCTTGCGTGGATTGATTCTTATGTCTTTAATTTGATCCGGCACCGCACATTCCAGAAAAATGGATAGGACTTGCCTGTTCAGCAATCGTAGGTTGCTTGACGGTTCTTCCGGCATAAAGATGATGACGTGTGGCCAGCGCGCAGGCCTTGACTTCACAGTCGTTGTGCTCGCAGGAGTTGACGGCGCTGTGTTGGCGATTTTTCTCCTCGCCCTCTTACTCCGGACGGGTATGAAGCCGTAGTCGGATGAGTCGTCTTCCGACATAGAGTACAGCTCGGTGTCTTCGGTGTCACTGGGGGAGCCAACTCGCTTCCTTGCGGTTGACGGCCGTGATGACTTCTGGCCAGGCGGGCTTCTGGCATGCTCCGCGTCCATGGCCGCAAGACGGGGAGGTGAGGCACCTCGAATAGCGAAGATCTCACCAAAAATTCACAGAGCACAGAAACAAGTGTTCTGCCAAGAAGACACTTCGTCGTCTTCTCCAAAAAAAAAAAAAGAAAGAAAAAGGGGGAAAAAAAGAAAAAAAGAAAGAAAAAGGGGGAAAAAAAGGAACATGACCCATAGCCGAGGGTTAATGGCGAAAAGGCGTCGAATCAGAAATAAATATTTTTGTTCAGAATAAAAACGGGAATAGCGTAACACAGGACGAGCGAGTAAATATCACAGGACGTCCCGTGCTCCCTACTCGCTCGTCCTGTGTTGCGCTGTTGCTGTTCTTATTCTGAAGATGAACCAACCAGCCCCTTTGAAAACGCTGCTAAATATTTTTCTTTCGTTCGGTCCAATCATGCATAATCAGTGTGTACACGTCATATCAGATAGAGAGCTATCGCGGTTTTCGTGACGTCGCGTGACAGACAGGCGAAGTGGCCAGGGGTGGTTCAAAAAAAGTTTTTGACCGATTGCGGAGGGCTGATTGCAGAATTGGAATAGAAAATATTGGAATAGCTTTACGTTATAGCGCCCCAGATGTCAACTACAGCTGGGTCTACAATTTTTTGTTCTAGAATTACTACAGAATATTTTACTGTGAGGACGATAAAAAGTAATGTCAATGTAGCATGTGCGCAAATTGTAGAGCACTAAATGTGTGAGTGCAAGCGTTGTTCCTGAGATGAGAACCAGTTCTAAGCGTCCGCTCTTCCCAGAACGTCAATAACAAGCGACCTCAGCAATACCTTAGGCATGACGAGTAACTTTACTTTTACGTCATTTCCACGATCTGTGCGATATACTATTTCAATAAGAGCATGTTATGGTTGTACGTGTTCATTGCTAATAAGCAAGATTGCTTGATGATGTCTATTCTTAAAATTAAATTGGAAACAGTTGTTTTTCTTTTCTTTTTTAGAAAACCAAGATAGAATGTAACAGTCCATAACCGCTGATAATTTGCTGCAGATTGTTCTTTGGAACTGAAGTTTATAAATGGCAGTGAAGTTTGTATCAATTCAAAAGCAATAAGGATCGTACTTCTTTTGCATATTGTTATCCGTCATTTCGTCCTTTCGGGGATAATGTAATGCACGAAGCAGAAGATGCGGTAATAGATAGGCTTTTCCGTGATGCATTACTGACCAAGGGATGACGGCTAACACATTGGTGAAATAACCCTTATAACGCGACTAACAAGTTTTCTCGTTACTTTTTCATCTTTCTTTTTTTTTTTCTTGTGAAATGACCACTTTTATTGCAATATCAGTTGCATGCATTGCGCAGCCTGTTCTCAGCAGTCGCCCCTCCTAATTTTTTCGTGAGCTCTACTGCTACAGCTCAGGCAGCCTATCCCTGATAGAACTTATCGTTTCTGAAGACCTCAGTTGGCGATATGCGAGGTTACCTTAATCAAAAATAATAAATGTCACATAGAGGAGAGAGACAGAAAGAGTAAATGGAAGCTGAAAATGTCAGCCCTGCTATGCAGGTCAGTTGTTTGAATTGGCACAACATGGCAAGAAAATAAACAATGGGGAAAATGTGCAGATCCAACGCACATCTTGCAATCTGTCTGCAGCAAAGCTTTCGTGAACCGGTTTAACAAATGCTATAAATTTTCCCATTACATTAGTGCGGTTTTTTTGTTTTTGCGTAAAGGAAACAAATGCGGGCATATGCTCTCGCACACCAGGTCTACCCAATATGAAACTGGCGGTGATCATCTCAAAGAGACAGTCGAGGTTGGCACGATAGAAGAATACGCGTGCGATTGTTCTTGCCACTTTTTGTTCCTGCCACGTTGCTGTCACTGCGCGAGCATACAGCAAAAGGCAACAGCCCTAGAAATGCTGTCAGACGTATGCGCTGGCGCGTCCGGTGTCGAGTCATGCGACACCTCGCGGAGTGATCGCATCTCCAACAGCATGGTGGTTAGAGTAGTGACAGCTTCTACGTGGGGAGGCAGTCGACGGTGACGCATCGAATCGCGGTGAGGATAGGCAGAGAAATGGCAAAGAAATGATCCAAGGATAAAAAACAAATCAAGCCCAGACTACTACAGAAGTGTCAAAGAACGTGTACAAGTCAAGGGTGGTGTAAGTATGACAGCAGGACTTTATCGGCTCGGACTGCGTCCCTGTGTCCTGGGAAAATCTTTAGTCTGTATTCATCGTCGTATACGAAGTGATTACATAGCGGAGGCAGTGACGCGACAGGTTCTCGACAAAGCCAGGTTGTTTACAAACAGTGCACGGAGGCGAAATGGTTTGCCTGATCTACACGAGTATTTTTACACCAGATAATAGCGAAGAAAACGTCAGGGAGGAAGCGCGCGAATGCAATCTCCTATGAGTTGCTGCCGCTTGTGTGCCGCAGCCGCCAGCGTTTACAAAATTGCCTACTTCATTATTTTGCTAATTTGATACGCTGATTAAGAGCTAGCTACATCTTTAAAAATTGCAGCAAGCATTCAGGAACAACTGGATAGATTACTACTGATGAGGAAGCGTTTGTGTAGAGGACCACAGGCACGTCAGGGAGCAAATCGTAGCTCAGTGGGTTCTTTCCTTTGTTTTATTTTTCTTCCGAACAGAAGGTTGTAAAAGTTCAGTTTAGGCAAATAATTCCTTCGGGCATTCACCAACGATCCGGTAGAGTCTCACAATTGTCTCCGTAGACAAATTAAGGCTGGAGATGGAATGAACGAATTGATCAGGCGCCTCATAGACAGTGGCTTCAGTATGGTTACAACATACAAATGGTAAGGTTTAGCTAGAGACTTCCGCTAGGGTCAAAAGTCGGCAAGCTCTCTCATGTGTCGACTCACTCAGACTTAGACCGACCCTTCAGTTTGGGTCTTAGTGACAACGGCTGTGTAGAACTTTGGTGAGCATGACTCCGAGGGAGCCCTAAGCAAAAAATTTATTTCGTGACGGAGCCTGAGAAAGTTCAATTTATTCTGCCAGCCCATGCCAGAAATATGGGAGACTAAGAACAAAACACTATTTTTAATATGTCGGGTGTTTTATTTTAACGTGAACAAGAGTTTTAAAAATTGCCTGCGGCATTTAGCACACGTCTATTCATTGAGCGGGAATACGCGTGGCAGTATACATTGCTTACACTGGAAATAAATACACATAATTGAAAAATTAATGAAAGTTCACAAAGTAGCTTTCAAATATATACTTTAGTGCACATATTGCAATACATGAATTGAAGTCAGTGTTCACCTGCTGAAGGCCCGTTTACCTGGAAAGAACTCCGAAACCAGTACCAGTTTTGAGATAAGTGCAGTCAAAGTTGCCATAAAAATACACTGATGTTCCAACTTCTTCTTTTGGCAAAACGCCTTTTTATGTGTTGAAGCTCAAAATTTACTGGCGCAACAATGTATTTCGTCGCAGACTTTCGGAACGCATATCTCGAAACTGGTGTCATCCTCAGAACTCGTTCGAAGTGGATATTACCTTAATACTTGCCGGATACAATACGTAAATCCCAATATGTGGCGTAGAGCGAGTATTTAAAAAGTTATTAGCAAAAAAATAGGTAATTATCCAAATGTTCACTTTCATTTATTGCGCAAGTAATATCTGCCGCTGAGAGTAATCTACCTCAAGAAGAATTGTGCTACACGTGGCGAGTGATTTTTTAAAATTTTGTTAACGATAAAATAAAATATACCCTGTATATCGGGGGGATTTGCCGCAAGGTATATGTAGCAAAAAAAAAAGTTAACAAAAGGAGCACTGCACCAAGCCTATTTGGCGAACCGAAACTGAACCGGAACGAAGATTGCAGTACGTCAACCAGAACCGAACCTCTATCGGTTCGACACCCTTTAAATGACGCAAACAGGTACGCGAAAGAGAAAAGTGCAAACGTCGCCGGTGACAAACCATAGTACCCCGATAAGCGTGACGTATTTGGTGATCTGTTGTGAAAGGCGTGAAAACGACGACGGACAAAGAGAGAAACCCACACCCAGGCACACTGGGTGCGGGTTTCTCTCTTTGTCCGTCGTCGCCTTCGCGCCTTTCACATCAGATCATGCTCAACCAACACGCCCAGCTATCTATCCTAACATTTGGTGATGTGTGGGCAGGCTGTTGCTTGTGTAGATTTTATGTGCGTAAGAACAACTGGAGTCCATAGCACGCGCCCGTCCACCCTGCCGCTCACTCGTCCTTCTGGTTCATCTCGGCGTCTGCATAATCATCTGAGTTTACATCGTATCTTTGGCCGAACCAATGCTTTCAATTCTTCCGCATTACCACGTGTCATTCAGCATTGTAATAACCTACCAAACGACATAGTTGACATTCTTGACCTTGTATCCTTCAAAGCACGCTTATGCAGATTATTTCCATAATTCATCACAACTAAACCATACTGCGCACCTAAGTAAATACTTTTAGCGAAGTTGTATAGTTTTTTTGTTTGTTTTATTTGAATGTTTGTTTTCAGTCAGTCAGTCAATCAGTTTTTATTTGCAGGAAAATCACATCATCCTGCGGGTGGCAGAGACTAAAGGCATGATTGCCTGACGAGGTCTCTGCCCCCGTAACAAAAGGAGCAGTCTACAGCAGTACAGCAGAGAGCTGGTAACAAAAGAGAGGCGGCGTTACAAATAGTACACGCATACAGCCTACATCATACATACATCATACATTCTATACAATATGGGTGTACTTTAACACTATGGACAGTTTATTTTTTAAAAATCACATTGAAGATTCGCTCATATCACAAAAATACTTAAAAGGAAGTCAACAAGGAAGTTAACATTGTTAGAGACTTGTTCTTTCATCTTCACCAGCCTCCATTTGTATAATTTTTTGGTACACCTTTTTTGCTACTTCACACAGTCGTTTTGTTTCATTTATCGCGTTATTTATATTGTTAGATATTTCTTCTTTCATGTTTACTCGCTGACAATGTATAATTTCTTACTATTCCTTTCTTTTTGCTAATTCCCTGTATCCTCCCCTCACGCAATACCCCTTCGGGACCCTGTGAGGTAACTGAATAAATAAATAAATAAATAAATAAATAAATAAATAAATAAATAAATAAATAAATACTGGCTCATAGAGAAAAAAACTAGCGAAAAAGAAAGTAAAAATACAGAATTACGATTAAAGGTTACGAAAGAAGCAAACAGCAGGAAAAGCAAAAAAAAAAAGTCAACGACGATTACGATACTCCATAGTGCGAAATTTGAGCGCAACTCTATAATATTTTCAGGTCGCGATGATTGTCGCTAGCGCAGACAATCTGTCTCGTGTGGCACGGTGGAAACGTAGCGAAGCGTTGCCAAATAACACTCAAGCACAACGACAGCGCCGAGCAGAGTCTGCGATCGTCGAAAATCTGATCTGCGGGTCAATCGTGTCAAGTAGCCCAAAGCGTGCATGCAACAGCCAGTGGCGATTCGACTGTATAAAGGCAGTTACTACTCTGTTCTACGGCAGGGGTTAGAGGGTTCGGCTTTCCCGTCATGTTCCGACAGTGGAGGACACGACTGATTCGGTTACGCCTTGCGGTAGGTGCTAAGTCGCAGTTGTTTCTGTGCTCTGGCTACCGCTTTGTGACGTTTCCTCCCAATATGCTTATGCAGTTTGGGCCGTTCTATTGCAACTTCTCCATTTATGTCTTCATTAATTGTAAGTTTGATCTGAGTGTGACAGCTTCATGTTGCTGTCCGACATGTTGTCATTTCGAAAAAGCGTGCGCTGAGGGCAGCCGTGGAAGAGACTTAACGTCCCGCGATATGATCACGTAGCATGTATAATTGAATTCTATGCGTTGGTCCTATAGCTGTCCGGTATGGGACATCCCGTTCAAAACATCCTTCGGACATCCATAGGATTAAAGTTTTGGGATTTTTTTAGACCACCGAACTTCAATCCTGTGGATGTGCGAAGCATGTTTTAGATAGGATGTCCCGAAAGTAATGTCCTCATCCACTGGACGTCCAAAGTGGGACTTCCACGTTGGGATCTAATCGGCAGGTCCAGTGTATGTTCGTGGTCCAATGGGTATAGTACATGTGTTTTCCTAAACTTAAATTACTGGGTTTTACGTGCCAGAACCACGATCTGATTTATGGGGCACGCTGTAGTGGGGGACTCCGGATTAATCTTGAACAGCTGGGGTTCTCTAACGTGCACCTAAATCTAAGTACACAGATGTTTTTTGCATTTGCGACAGTTGCCACTTCCCGGCTACTGCAGCTTATGCAACCGTGATCTTTACCGGGAAACGCATGCGGCGAAAACTACGTGCTTCGTATTATTCGAACTCGCCTTATCATCAGTCATGTGGCTTTGACATTTGTTTCGTGCTTTTCTTTATTGAAACGGATACTGGGGTGTGTCTTGCATGCGTAAGTCGAATGGAGATACAGACTTTATTTTCGTAGAATGGTTTTCTGTCGACTGTTTTCTCAACGAAGACGAAGAAATCCCGGGATCCAAGTCATATACGGCTTCGCGGTAATAATAATAATAATAATAATAATAATAATAATAATAATAATAATAATTGCATATGACAGTGACCACAGTCGTCACGTATCTACAATGTCTATGTGGAATGCAAAAGCCTTACCAGAAGCTAGGCATAACAGATGAGAGTTACGTCACCTCAGAATAATCCAGATGGGACTACAAGGCGCTGTGCAAACTATAGACGGGGGCGCAGCTGTCGTGGAAAATTTTTAAGCTCAAAGCTCATGATTATGAAAAGATCGAGAATGAGGGGCCAAATTTACAAAGCCTTTCGCAGGTGAAAAGCCTTTGCTGCTGTCTAGCCGCCTTGGTTATTAAACAACATGGTTTCTATGACGATGAGGCGGCGCTTATCAAGAACTACTCTAGCGGACAAACTGCTCTCTGTAAATGGGCCTACAGTCTGCAAGGAAAATCCCTACACTAAAGCTATAGGACTCGTGGCACTGGGGTGGGTCAAATGCTTTTTTTTTCCTATGCGGAATGGACCGGAAATCGGCGGCGCTTCCTTGTGCACGATACATCGAGCGCTATAAAGGTAGGTCTCATAGAAGCCATTTGTGCTAAAGTGGATACCAAATTGGGCCTGCACGATGGACGGGGAGTAGCGCGGAGGGCGGGAGCGGTAAGAAACGAGTGTTTATTTGCTGCACTCTCAAAGTTTCCTAGGCGTGAACAGCAGGAAGCGTCGCATCTCCTGCAGGAAACTAGCCTGGCATACAAGGGGCAACGCTCGGCTCTCTTCATTTCCGGCAGTGGACGCTACGGTTGCCTGTACGCACGTGCGCACACACATAAACACACACACGCACACACACAAACAGGTACATAAACACGCTCATGTACACACACGCACGCTCACACATGCAAACATGGACACAAACAGAGGAAAGCAAGCGCTAGCATGCACACACGCAAACCGTGCAAGTCTAGACAACCTCGGCCAGGCGGCGCTGCTGCGCCTTGCTGAAAGCGCCCCCTTGTTGAAAAAAGTTGGCCTCGGTGGGCGCACACGGCGCTCTACCGGCTGATCGCGTATTTGTTTACATTGAGGCTGCGTGCTCTCCCTTCCGTTGTTCGTGGCGCTGTATGCTGAACGGCAGCGCGTGGACTGGTTGGAAGACGTAAATGTTCAGGCTACAGTACCGTTTCCGTGAAACTGTCCGACGGAGAACATCTTGTTCGCGGCGGGAACACCAAGAAAGGCGTCTGCTGTGCCTGTCATTTAGGGTGTCAAATAGAACGTAGACGTAAGACGCAATTACAAACCCCAGGTAGCTTTCTCGCATCAGCCACAATATCTTCCGCAGAACCGAGCTTGAGCTATACGCCAATGAATTGCAACAAAATCCGCCATGGTGAGAGATGTATGAAAACAAAAGCGAGTGCTGTTTATATACATTGCATAAAATGCGCTGTTGTTTTTACTGGACTTTTCCTGCAAAAATGTCGCAAAAGCCAGGTGAATTCGTGATTGAAAATAAGTATACTCCAACTTAACCTAACAAATTCAAACAAAAGGGTATAGACGTTTCGCCACCTATGCAAGTGGCATCTGACACAAATGTGGGGAGGTCCACTCTACTCGTCCCACATGCCCTTGTAAACGTCCGGCAGGGGGCCACAGTTGGTGTTGCACGCTGATTCGTCACGACGGATGAACCACGATTCCAGGAGCTTTCTTTTCCCCAACTTTTGCTCTCGGGCCAGCGAGGGCTCATTGTCAAGGTCGAAGCTACGCCCTGTCGTCCAGCAGTGTTCGACAAGCTCGGTCTTAAAACGCGTTGCAGAGGTGGCCTTGGCAACCTTTGTGTTCTTTGTGTTCTTTCAAACTCTTTGACCTCTTTCTGCCCGTTTCGTCAATTTAAGTCGCGTCACAATCCCGGCGTCGGACTTTGTAGGTGACCCTGCTCTGATTATCTGCAAGGGTACGGTCTTTCGGTTTCGTGAACACATTCCCCAAGGTATAATGGGGTTTGAAAACGGTTCTTATGCCCAGCGGATGCAAAGCTCTCCGAACAGTATCTGACACATCCTGAACATAGGGAATAGATGCAATAGACGCTGCCCTCACTCGTGCTCACTTCCCGTTCTCTTCCGCATTCGCTTCTGGGTATAGTTAATTAGCGTCCTGGTATAACGCCGCCGTTTTAACGCATCAAATACCTTTTCTACTTCTTGTAGCCGCAACTGCGTCCTCGAGCACACTGCATCACAACCGTGGCAAAAAAGTTCTTACAACTGAGCGTTTGTGTACGGTCGGGTGATGTGGGTCAAAGTATAAAAAAAATTTCGGTGTCACACTGCTTACGGCACATTGTCGTTCCCACACTGCCATTACCAGCCCGGCGTACAATCACATCCAGAAAAGGCAAGACATTATCTCTCTCTGTTTCGTACGTGAACTGAATGGCGAGGTGTACGCTGTTCAGCGCCGCGTGGAAAGCCACCAGGTTTGCCTTTTTCAGAATTACAGAAGTGTCATCCACGTACGTACAATACATTTTCCCCCGAAAGGGTAGTGAGTTCAGCACCTGTGTTTCGACGTGCTCCATCACTAGGTTTGTCACGGCAACGGAGATAGTGCTTCCCATGGGGCATCGTTCAATTTGATGATAAATCGTGTTGGCGAAACTGAAGTAGGTTTGGCTCAAGCAAAACCCCAACAAATTTGCGATGTCCTCCACCAACGAAGACGTACGACTCTTTAAATTGCAATCCTCTCTCAAACGCGCCTCTACCACATCAACGACCAGGCCAACAGGGACGTTTGTAAACAAGAAAATATAATCAAAAGACACCATCACATCGTCATCATCAATTTGCTGTGTACTGACGTCAGTTGCAAAATCGTGAGAGTTTCTAACTGACCTGGAGTTGCCCTCCGGTAAGGGCTTCAGCATTCCAACCAAGAACTTCTACAGGTTGTAAGTTGGCGACCCGACAAAAGACACGATAGGACGGAGAGGGCAACCTTCTTTACGCACCTTGGGCAGCCCATAGACCGTAGGAGTAGCCCCGTCCGAAGAAAACAGTCGGCGGTACAACGTTTGATTCAGGCGTCCTTTGTTTCGTAGTCCCCGTAATTGTTCAACCAGCTGTCGCTCTGACTTTACTGTCGCATCACGGTTCAGCTTCACAAAGTGGAAGGGATCGTTCAAGATGTTGTACATTTTCTCCTCATAATCCTTTCGGTCTAGCAACACCGTGCCTTTGCTCTTGTCAGCAGAGACTTTGAATAGATGAAGCGCCCATAGTGACGGCACACTAGGAAGGAACAAAGACAGCACAGGCGCCTTTTCCTGTCTTTGTTCTTTCCTATTGGCCGTCACTATTGGCCCTTCATCTATTGAAAGCTATCCACCAACTAGCCCCACAACGTGTTTTTCAGCAGAGACGATGACGATAGAGTTATCTGATTTGAAATCCTTTCGCGCCGCGCGTTCCTCAATGGTTACGTCCGTGCGAGTGCTTTTGGCATTCGCCAAACTTGGCTACGAGCCAAGTTTACTCCAGCTGTATCATGGATATGCCGCAACCTCCACGATGATATGACGTTTCGGCACTTTCCGTGGGGTAATTTCGAAGTTCAGACCCTTTGGTAATAGGTACATGTGGTTGTGCGATAGACATTGCGAAGAAAAATTATGCACCGCTTTTGAACTGCAGCGTTCTGGCCGACGGCAAGGTAACAGCCGTTTAAGCTTCTGGCGATGAGCTTCGGTGCACTTTCCACTTTCCAAATCTTCAGCTTCTTTGCGCGCCGTGATGATATCGCGGAAGTCATTGGGACGGAGCTTTGAGCGGCGTTGGCAGCATAGGCTGTCATACAGGCGTCCGTAACGTTATTCCATAGCACTGTAATACCGCGCCGTCATGTTTACAGGAATTTCCCGCGAAAAATGCGGACGATTGTAATTTAATTCCACGTGTGTGTGTGTGTGTGTGTGTGTGTGTGTGTGTGTGTGTGTGTGTGTGTGTGTGTGTGTGTGTGTGTGTGTGTGTGTGTGTGTGCGCACGCGTGCGCGTGTGTGTGCGTGCGCGCGCAAATCACAGGCCGCACGTGCATGATCTGTAACTGTGTGCGTGTGTGTGCATGTGTGCGTGCGTCCTTATAGGCATCAGTGTTTCTGCTTACGTACGTGTGCTCGTGCATGCGTGCTTGCGTGTGCTTAACAGTGTCTATTTATTTATTTATTTATTTATTTATTTATTATTTACATCAAGGGTCCTAACAAGACATTACATTAGGAGTGTGTTTGTGTGCGTGTTTGTGCGGATGACTGTGTGTGCGTATGTATTTTATACAGTCGTCAGAGTTTACCTTTACATCCAACAAACCACTCCAAAACTTGAGCAGTGGTTGCCGACAAAAACGATTTCGTCGTGCGAGTGTTTTTCTCCGTTCAAATCTACATAGGCGCTCTTGAAGAAACCTTCCTACTAAATGCTTAATTCTGTGTTGAAAGCTTTCTTGCGAATATATAACGAAACCAAACACTTCTTTTTACTAAATTTCTGCTTGTGACTCAATTTTTCCGAGTAAATGCAAATGATTTCGCCAAAATCACGTAGGTTTTCGTACAAGCTCCTAGGTGGCGCGGCGATGAGAACTAATATGGCGCCGGCGGAGACCATGTCGCCACCCTTAAAGCCTGGCTTGGTATCGAGATGCCCTAATAGAAAAGCGCGAAAGAGGAGTCCCGCTGCAGTGCACGCCTCACAAGTAACTCGTTTCGACGGTGGCAATACCTTGTGCGGCTGTATTGATTCAATGCTGAACGCATTGCCGCCCACAGTCATTGTGAGGTGGGTTCTGCCGAACTTTTATGTATCGCTACTGTGTCATCGATGCAGACATAAAGCCTTCTTGTCAGATTTCGTACCACACACGGCTGTTTGAGCATTCTGAAGAAAGACAGCTAGTGCAACTTTTAGCGATAGTTAATCGTTGTCACATAGCTGCTCCTTTCAGAGACTAGGAAATGGCTAGAAAATTTCGTGTTAATTGGGACATCCTGGCACCTATGTTCGCTTCGTATGCACAAATTAGAGAATTTATTAAGATTATGTAATCAAATTCTAGTCATATAATTCTAATAGCAGAATTACTTATGTATTTTGACGTTTCCACCTAGCTTCCGAGTCATGGCGCAAAACAAAATGTGTCAATAAAAAATCAAGACGTTACCCGCCATGGTTGCTTAGTGGCTGCGGTGTTGGGCTGCTACGCATGAGGTCGCGGGATTGAATCCCGGCAATGGCGGCCGTATTTCATTGGGGGCGAATGCAAGAACACCCGTGGCACATATACTTAAGCGCACGTTAAAAAAATCCAGGTGGTCCAAACTTTCTGGAGTCCCCCACTACGGTGTGCCTCATAATCGGATCGTGTTTCTGGCACGTCAGACCCCATACTTTAATTTTCTTCAAATCAACACGTTCACCTTTGAAACGTGCGCCTCTTTGAGTGAGTGAGGAATTAGTCATATTTAATTGGCCCGCTTTTAATAGCAAAAGGCTACGCGACTAAAGGTGCTATGGAGTATGTTCCCTTTTTGACAAGAGCGCACGTCCAGTGTTTTTATGATAACGGCAATAAATTAAGCATACGATAGCCGGAACACAAAATATAGATATGGCGAATTGTTCTCCATGCATTCATGATGGGCGCGCGCTGGCCGTGCCTGCCACGAAAGTCGGAATAAACCGCGTTCGCATGTCGCTAAAAAGGGCGTCTTGCAAGCACGCCCCTCTCCTCCTTCTATTGTACACCTCACCAGTGACGTCATGAATACGTTGGTTCCGTTTTGTTTGTTATTTATTTGGAATAGGACGCCCGGCAACCGCTAGTGGTGGAAGCGGCTCTCGCGTGGCGCGTCGAGATCCGATCGTTGGCAATTTCGACGTCCCAATGCAGACATACGGAGTTTCCGCAGCCTGGTACAGATGCGAAGTATTGCTTTTAACTTCAATGGAGGCAATGTTTTCGGGTAAGCGCCACTGTCTAAACACTATCGAAACTAAAACCGTACACGCCGAACTGTACACGCCGACGTAGAAGACAGAATCCTAGGTCTACAGTAAAGTGGTGCAATAATACCAATCTCTTGCCGCCAGCGCTTTCTTGAGCGAAGCTCGGGTGAAGAAGTCTATCACTTCTTCACCAAACGATACCGTACGATATACATCGATACATCGGCACTATAACTTATGTCCTCTCCGGCAGGCCACGGCTATGAGGACGCATACCTCTACACCAATGTGTAGAGTCTCCGAAACGGGCCAGACGCCGGCGAAGCTATTAACAGTGGTAGAATAGATATTCTTTCTGGAGCCGACTTTTCGGAAAGTGGACTTGCGTTCGTCATTGCAGGGGCTTCCACCCTGGCGAAGGCAAGCGCCCTTCCCGAAACGTGGGCTCAAGCGACATTCCCCGTTTGGTCACTGTTCATCTATGATGCGCAATGTCAATCTTCAGTAGCGAGCGTTCGACAATTCGGCAGCACCGCGACTTCGCGATGCGCGCTGAAGTCACTGAAAACAATGCTCAGAATCAGCTGGCATACAATTGTCAAAAGGATTGTCAGCCGCAGCAGGCGCAACGAAGAGCAAGAAAAATACCGCTTCGAGCCTCCATTTCATATGAACATCTCTCTTGCTTCGATTTATACACCTGTGAAGCGTTGTATCTTGTTCTCTCGGACTGTGTTGTCCGTGTGCTAGTTTCCCGACGTACGACGCAACAATGACAGCGCCGCATCTTAAGAGCCGCAAACCCGCATCGGCCATTTCCTTTTTTTTTTTTTCACTCGTCAGGGTGTTAGGTCCATGGCCATCGAAAGCAGCGCGTCAAAAAGCAGTGGCCGCACTTGAAAGAGACGTGCAGGGAGGTGACACACTTTACATGTGTTGACTGCGCTGAGCCGTCAGCGACTCTGCAATGTGTATACTATACAGGCACCTGCATTTATTTCATGCAATATGCGGGCCTATACGCGTTCCAGGAACCAGGCACTTGCGCACTGACGACACGGCTTGCGCTGGCCCAGTTTCCACTGTATAACGTTCGCAGATGACTTTCATGTTAGCGGGACTTGCTTATCTATTTTTGTCAATGATTTTAAGAGAGGTGGTATAACAGTTGCCGCATTTTTTGTTTACGAAAGGCGCTTAAATTGTGCAATATTGAAAACTTTTCCTGATTATGTTTATTTGAATTATTGAGTGCAAAGCAGTAGCCCCGAGGGCGCGGGGTCAAATCCACGCTGCGGCGGGCGCATTTCGACGTGGTGGAAAGGCAGAAACACTCGTGTACCGCTCATTGGGTGCACGGTAAAAAGCCCCAGGTGGTCAAAAAAATAATCCGGAGTTCCATACTACGGCGTGCCTCATAATCATATCCCGGTTTATGGCGCGTAAATCACCAGAATTAAATTTTTCTAATAAGTAGCCGTCGTTATCGCTGGATATAGCTAGACGTCCTATCTTTTCTTTTCCCTCTCATTTAAACATTACTCATTTCCTTCCTTGGTTCCACTTCCCAATCGTGTACCTTCTGCTGCTCTTGTCGTTCTGTGATAAATGATGAGATCTTGAGAAAATAGGCCACCGTAGGGACAGCTATACCAATTTACCTTACACGGTCAAACCGTCCCATGTTACACGGTGAGAATCCCCTGCGAAGCCTGCAGACGCATCGCTTTCTCCCAGCTGCCTTGCAAGCAAGAGCTCCCCTGCATCCCCGCACAATCCAGAGAGTTCGTACAAATCTTGACGCGATTATCCAGACAGACGCTTTCCCTTGTTACTAGAAAAGAACAGGTAACCACGACTTAAGTTTGCGCGCCTGGATGCATAGACATGTGGCTGTCTAAATTTAGCCTGCTTGCAACGGTCGTTTCGACATCGCGGCTGTTACCAAGCAGGTAGTCTTTCGACGCGCTAATTATGCTCGTTGTTTGGCGTCCTTTCGGGAGTCCTAATAAGGTTTCGCAAGGCGCCTGTAAAGTATCCGCTTACAGGAACTTCGTGTGTACCTCGTCTTGAGTGTGGCTGCCCGTGTACGCCGCCTCAGCTTGAGTTCCCCCGGCTTCGTTGGGATCGTATTGCGCCGCTTACACCTTTGACCTTAAACGTAGCGCTTCCCTTTACGACGAGACACGTCAACACGATGCCCTGGCTTCACCGCTGCCTTTGCTACTTGCCTAGCGCGGACACTGGAACTAATCATTCGACTGCAGTTGTGCCAGGTTCGTTCATTCCGCTTCTTCTTTACACTCTGGGGAGTGCCGAGGGGAAAGGGCTGAGGGAAATAAAAAGCCCTTCAGCGGCGGCTGGAAATCCCGATTTTGGCGGGAGAAACCTTAGCACGCGGATCACGTCACTGTGTTGACACGGTGAAGTGCTCTCGGTATAGACGCGGTGGCAGCCGCCGCTCACTGCTTTCGAGAGAGCGCAGACACTCGGAATCGTCCGCGACCGCTTTTACGCCACTGATTCCTCCTCCACTCGAATGCAATCGCTACACCGAGAGCTTGTCGCTCCCTTGTTTTCTCTCTCTCACCCTTTCTTTCTCGCGGGGCGACAACACGTGCACGACGCCTACGCGTGAGCGCAAGCTCGGAATTTCCATGGGACCCCTGCTCGTGCCTATGCACTTACACCTAACAGCCGACCCATATGTGCGAACCGTGCCGAAATATTGTAAGCAACGCTTTCTGCTGCGTATGCAGATACATCCCGGATATATCATTCTTGAGTCCGAGACCTTGTCGGGACCGTGTATACGTAGTCGGTATCGCAAGTTGTTCTTCAATCATCCACGCAAAAGAGAGAGAGCTCTTTATTAGAAAACAGATATTTTTAGCCAGCGTGTATAGGATGTAAGATTCGTCGGACGGTCCTACCGCTGTCGACCAGATGTAGGAGATGAAGGTCGTAGACAGGAACTCGGTGAACAGGATTTATTTACATATTAACAGTTTAAGCAAGATACATTGCCAGTCTAGCGCGACTCCCATATGGAGCCCGCAAGACTAACATACAGCAAACGGCTTACGAGCACACAGCTCACTAGTTCATTTCTAGTATGACAGAGCACTCAGCTCCCGACAACGAGCACGACACGAGCACACTCTAGCAGCCGGCAAACGCTGCTTATAAGCTCTCCGCTTGACGTCATAGTTCGACGTCATCGTTCGGCGTGGACGGAGCACGAATGGTCGGGAATGTTCGTCCAATCATTGTAAACTTGCCGCCGCCCCGCAGTATGGCTCACACACACAAAGGCACACACGTTCGAGCCTCGTGGACGGAAATGTTCGTGTTGCACACACACACACACAGGTGAAAAGGCCGGACAGTTCTCGGTACCGCCCAGCTTTCAGTGCCGACGTCAGAGGGCTTCGTAGAACTCTGCTTTGTCCCGGATGGCTCGGCCAAGTACCAATTTCCTGAGTTGATCGCGCGCCACGTGGCTGCCGGCCCTTCGCAGTTCTCCGAAGGGCGCCCCGTCTGGTGGGCTTGGAAAACGTGCAGCGGGCTGAAAGCTGGCACGTTGCCACCCCGTACGGCCATTCTTAACAGCTCCTCCATGGCCCGGAAAATCTCGCCTGGCCAGTGCTGGCAACCGCTGGGCAGGAAGAGAATGGCTGGCGAGCAAGACGATGGCTTTGCTCTCTGCAACCCCTGCGTACTTGGAATGCCTTCAACCATCTTACAACAACTGGCACAGAAGAGCCGACTCGGCAACACAATACCGCTCAGCGTTCAAACGCCCGGAATCAGCTGCTAACCCACCAGGCCTCCTATCACAATTCCAATGCAAGTCACTCAACTGGGAATCCCAAATTTTGCCCCAAAATTTCGTGCCGCCAAAGCGAGCGTTCACGTTCCCCTTTCAGTTCGACCAAACCTGACTGTCGTGCTGCACAAGAGTAAAGGTTTACGCAGAATTAAACCGAAGGTTCTCAAACACCAATACCCAAACATAACATAAGCAGCCTAACTTCACGAACAGCCTGTTCTTACCCTATCGCAGTGGCGTACTTATCTCACGTACTGTTGCCACTGAACAGTCTGGCCAACTCCACAGGTACGCAATCACAATCGCGCTAGCTTTGTGGTCCCTATTCCGAACACGTGCTTGCATCCAACAAAGTTTTCATCACGCTGACTCACATTTGTTCCTTTAGTCCACACAGGACACGTTCCTTAAACAAACAACCAAATTTGCGTAACTTACGCAACACAGAGGAACCTTCGAACAAATGTGTCTTTTACTAACTAGCTCTTCGCACGCGTACTAGAGAAGTCAGAATACGGCTGCCTTCGACACACACGAGCAACCCAGTCATCAACGTTCTGCTTCCTTCCGTCCGCACAGGACACGCGTTATTGGACCTAAGAGCTCTTCTCAGTGCAAATCACGCACTTACTGAAAATCTACGCGCTTAACCTTAGAAAATTCAAAAACACTTAAAAAGAAAGAAGGTTAAATAACACACACGCGCGTTACGATAGGCCTCTCAACGATAACCTTGACCTTCAGGTTACTCACGCATACACAAAAAAAGAAAGCCTATATACTTATTAATGAACACCTCGCGAGACTACAGGTTTACTTTAAACGCGTCTTTCAAATCTCGAGCTTCCCAAACAAAACATAAACAGAGCTCATACCTTACATACTGAAAGAAATCCTAGTCTCAAATCGCGAAAATTTGCAAATGTTCAAAAATAAAACAAAACAACACGTTTTTCTACTACGGAAGCTCTCCTGGCCTCCCGTTCCCGATTGCTTACGACTGACTCATACTTTCAGCCGAACCCGAGGTGGTCGCGGTTTAAAAGCTACTCTGGCTACGGAGGAACAACAAAAGGGCTGACTCACTATCAGCTCCCCCAAGACGTTACGGTCTCCTGCCAATTTGCGTCCTGGCGCCCCGCTTTCAACACGAACTCGATTGACCGCGTCGCTACTCCCCACCTGGTCTCGTCTTGCCACCTTGCGCTTCCTTGTACTGCACGCTGAGCTTCGAAGAGAACGACGGAACGACGAGGAATTTAACTGCCCCGTGCCCTTTGTCCGCGTCCGTGCAGAACATGCTTCTCGGTCCCCTTTTGACCGGTGGCTCGAACGTGTTTGATGCGTCAACATCGTCCGTGACGACCGCACCTGTCTTTTCTCCGCGCCCTGCCCTTCTGGGTCTCTCGCCGTCTTTGGCGGCGCTACATTAGTCACCGCATTCCGATTTTTTCGGCGCTTCTTGCTGCGGCGCTTTCTCTTTGACTTCTCTTTCATGTCGTCATCTCGCGCCTCGTGCTGGCCGTTACACACCTCGTCGGCCCGGATCGGTCTCTTACCCGCACAGTCTGATTGATTTTCATTTAAATCAACATTCTCGCTGCCTCGACTGGCGGACAGCTCAACCGACTCTGGCACAATGCAGCAGGCTTTACTCGAGTTATGCAACTCGCACTCTTGCGAACTGCCCTCTACTGCACTGCCCAGCTCACGCTGTGCATCTGCACACAGCCCGTCGGTATCGATCGCTGTCTCACGCGCACAGTCCGAATGATTAACAACTGAATCATCCCTATCTAGGCTATCTAGACTGGCGGAGAGCCGCACCGATCCCTGAACAATGCAGTTGTTCTCTCGTGAGCTACGGAGCTCGCCACCCCGAGAACTATTCTCAACTGCATCGTCCAGTTCGCACTTCACTTCTGCACGCAGATCTGACTCGACATGGGTGCTCCCGTCTGTCAAGTCCGCAGTATTCTGTACCTCGCTAACGACCTCGCTACCATGAGATGCGACGCACACGCGCGGTAACTGTGCCAATTTGTTCGCAGCTGGCCTAGCTGTCTCTACAGTCCTCTGTTGGCACAGCACCTCGTCGCTCTCACTCTGGCCTTTACCGGCCTCTGCTGCCACTAAGGCTTCGTTAGCTGCTAGCACTTCGAGTTCACTTGTGAACGTGCTGCTACTCTCACAGGTACTACTACTTTCCTCGGCTGTTGAACAAAATCTGCTATTTACTTCCTGCCACTTTCGCTGCGTCCAGCCTGCAGATTTCTCCAGCCGCTGTTGACTTTGCTCGATTAACTGCTCAAAACCTTGAATCTCATTGTTCAATGCATCAATGTACTGCCTCGTTACTTCTGTTAGGCCTTCTTCCTGCGAAACCTCTTTCAGTTTCTGCCTAGCTTCTTCCTGTTTTTGCCTAAATTCATCCTGTTCTTGCCTAATTGCTTCCTGTTCCCGTTTCTTACTTAGAATTCGTTTGCCCATTTGCTCTATGAATTTCAAATCATTCTCACTTTCGAGAATTGTCTTACGAATTTCTGATTCCTTCAAGTTCTCATCCACGTTTACCCCGATCTCCTCACACAACCACAACAGGTCAGCTCCCGTCAAACACATTAGGACCATGGTCGCTGCTTTAAGCTTTGGCTCTGCTGTCACACAATACTTGTTACGATACCCACGCAAATCAAAATACAAGTAAAAGATCCCAGCGAATCAAATCCAAAAACACAGTGAAATTGAAGCCTGGTAAATCTTACAGCCAAAACCAAACGCATACCCACTGAAGCAGCACCATATCACCAGTCCTTCCCCGCCGTATCCAGTCAGTTGCAAGAGGTGGTCAATCTCAAGTCGCCTGCAACTTGATCAGGATGCCGGTCGGTCACCATGTGCCAACGTCCGTCAGCTGCCGTTGCTGTCTCCGAGTCGAAAGGCCGATCTAGAAGCCGTAGGCTGGTCTCACCGCTGCCAACCAGATGTAAGAGTTGTCGGACGGTCCTACCGCTGTCGACCAGATGTAGGAGTCATCGGACTATCTCGCCGCTGCCACCATTTGAAGGAGATGAAGGTCGTAGACAGGAACTCGGTGAACAGGATTTATTTACATATTAACAGTTTAAGCAGGATACATTGGCAGACTAGCGCGACTCCCATATGGAGCCCGCAAAACTAACATACAGCAAACAGTTTACGAGCACACAGCTCACTAGTACATTTCTAGTATGACAGAGCACTCAGCTCCCGACAACGAGCATGACACGAGCACACTCTAGCAGCCGGCAAACGCTGCTTATAAGCTATCCGCTTGACGTCATAGTTCGACGTCATCGTTCGGCGTGGACGGAGCACGAATGGTCGGGAATGTTCGTCCAATCATTGTAAACTTGCCGCCGCCCCGCAGTATGGCTCACACACACAAAGGCACACACGTTCGAGCCTCGTGGACGGAAATGTTCGTGTTGCACACACACACACACAGGTGAAAAGGCCGGACAGTTCTCGGTACCGCCCAGCTTTCAGTGCCGACGTCAGAGGGCTTCGTAGAACTCTGCTTTGTCCCGGATGGCTCGGCCAAGTACCAATTTCCTGAGTTGATCGCACGCCACGTGGCTGCCGGCCCTTCGCAGTTCTCCGAAGGGAGCCCCGTCTGGTGGGCTTGGAACACGTGCAGCGGGCTGAAAGCTGGCACGTTGCCACCCCGTACGGCCATTCTTAACAAGGACCGCTGAGGTGCCACTCTGTATAGGGAGGGGGAACGGAATTAAAATTCCAGAGGAGAGTCTGCAAAAAAGAGAATAAAAATAAATATGAAATGTGCGAGCGAACCTGATAATGATATTTACAGGTGAAACCATGGGTGAATTCAGGCATTTCGATATCATGAAGTGAATTTTTAAAGCTTTCAGAGAAGACCAATTTCTGATAAATAGTGAAACAATAAATCTAATACTCGTCGCTGTTTTGAAGGGCCGGACATTGGACCTAAGATGTTAGGCTAGTAACGTTAGCGGACTGTGACAAATCATGTCCATTTGGCGCTTAACAGATTGTCTCTCGTCACGGTACACGGGGCATTCAAATATAATACGTGACCCACTACCTCTAAGCTGCCACAGTTATCACAGTAAGGATAAGCGGTACGCCCTATGCGATACAGATAATTGTTTCTGAATGCTACGTTCAGTCTAAGCCTACCGTACAATGTGTCTTACTGGCGAAGAAGTGGCCGTGGAATTCGCGTTCTTACAGCGGGGTCATTCGATCGCAGAAAGCTATCTTAGTGAAGCGGCAGATTCCAGATGCAATCTCTTTCTTCATATGCATTTTTTTGCCATGTTCGAAGCACAGGCTCTTGTAAAAAAAAGTATTACTCTAAAATTTCATCCTTCAAGTCCATTTCGGGTCGCTTCATTCGCTTTATCCCAACGATTTATGATAGAGTAGTCAGTCGTCTTCTTCTCAAAGTTTGTCATCATATCTCGAGCGATTATTCGCGTATCTTGCGTCGTGCCCTATATGTAATACAGAATCTGCAGGATAGCTGGACGCTCGGCGCAACCTTATGTCCACAGAAGCAACATATTGCTCCCATTTGTGTTTGTTGAAGCCTACTTGATTTTCTTCGTTTATTATTTTCCTTTTTGACCTGGTAAATGATTTCACAGAGCAGGGGAAGTTCTTGCAGATACGACGACACAATCTGTAAATTTTAGCGTTGGGACTTCAGATAAACCTTTAAAGAAACATCCTCTGGGGGCATGCTGCCGAACAATTTAAGATAGACTAGGTAATCGCCTTCTCCTCGAAGTCTGCCCACAACACTTCATCGCCATGGTGGTCTAGAATATGCGCGCCACGTTCAGAAGCAATGAGCAAGATCGCGCAGTAAAATATCAGGAATTTCGAGTCAGAGAACGAAAACGAGCAGCTGCCATACGCCCTCCTTGCGGAATTTCGCAACAATTCCTTGACACTGCAGCCCCAGCGTGCAAACGTCTACATTGCCTCATCTCCCTCGTAAAAAATTTTCACGACTGCGTAATATGGTTCCCAAAAGTTGAAACCTCCACAGATGGTACCGAAAAGATTATTGCGGTTGCTCGAAGTCGACATGTTTAGACGCAGAATTCGGCTGTCCTTCTGTGGTTGTTGCGAGGGGTCACACCGGAAGACGCTCGAGCGATCGCCTGCGAGAGAAAGATAGCAACGGAGCCGGAGCATGCGTGGCGATCTTGCGCATGCGCAAGAACAGCTACAGGAGCGTGGTGGCACGTGATGCACGTACTGCGTGTGCCTGCCGTCGGTTTCGTCCTCAATCAGGCAACTCTTATTCGAAGGCGATCAGATAGATGCGCTGTGGTTGGTGCTTTCTTTTTCTTTTATTGTCATCATTTTCATCAGTCGCCACCTTCATTACAGGCGTTTCCTGAAGGTACGCTCAATGCAAACTATTTGTTTCTCTTCACCGCTGTCTTTCTTTAGTCTATCGAGTTTTCGTTTTGTTTTTTCGAATGCAACTACCAACTAGGCTAAACCTACAGGGTGTGCCCATAATTGCTGCCACGCACTTCGATCCGTGATTGTGGGTCTGATTTTTTTTAACATTTCTCCCCGTCATTTCTCCAGACAATTTTTTTTTTCAAACTTCCCTCTATATTTCGACGTTGTTTCGTTCTGGTTTCCTGATTTTTCGAAAAATGGCATGCCCTAGACAAGATCGACCCACAATCTCGTCACTGAGCGAGGCGGAACCATTCTCCTTCCGAGGCCGCCAAAGTTCTTAAAATTCACCGAACGGTTGTCCACGGCGTTCTCAAGCGCGGCACACTTGAGGACTTATATAACCCGCAGTGGTATACTCCTGTCTACGTGCACATTTCTCACCTTAAGGAAATTGGGTGTAAGCATTTCCAATTCAAGCCACGGAGGAGCATCCCAAGGCTGGCCTTTGAGAGAAATGTGGGCGAGGCGGCCTTGAGACGTCCCCCTACGAGTTTCAGAAAAGACGCGCGCTGACGGAGGCTCAGAAGAAAAGGAAGATGGGAAAAGATGCCGGCCGCTCGTCGCACGGGCCACGAAGGATGAACATTTGGGAACTGTATCTGCACCGATGAGAAAATTTTCACGATAGAGGCCAGTCGTACAACGCTCAGAACTCTTCGTGTGCTTGCTCCGACCTCTGAGCTTGCTGATGCAGCCAGTTGGAGAGATTTTTTCGAAAATCTTAGCCGGCGTTTATCGTTATTTCAACCGGGGTAACCACCACGAGCCACATTCCTCTTGTTCTTGTGCCAAAAAGCGCAAAGATCGGCGCTGACGCCAATTCCAAGTGCATTCTTGAGCCTCATTCGCTACCCTGATGCCGGTACCACTTCGGCGAGCAGCTTTGGACTTTGTGGCAGGACGGCACCCTAGCACAACAATCGAAGATCAAATCGACACCACAGCCGTGGTGTAGCGCTCTCACATCCGACTTCATTGCAGCTGAAGAATGGCCCGCGATATCCTCTGACTTAAACCTAATGAACTTTGGAGTGCAGGGTATTCCTAAAGAAGAGGCCTGCTGTGGCCATCAGCACACCAGCATGGTGACCCTGAAATCATCACTGGAGACAGCACAGGGGAAAAATTCGCTGGTGCTATCTTATGGGCTACGATTAAAGCGCCCCCAGAAGGTTTAAAGCCTGTGATCAAGGCCAAGAGCGGAAATATTGAATACAATTATTTGTGTTGTATTCCTAATCCATACCGGGTAAATGTCCTACGAAATCGTTCCTAAAAAAAATTAAATTATGGGGTTTTACGTGCCAAAACCACTTTCTGATTGTGAGGCACGCCGTAGTGGAGGACTCCGGAAATTTCGGCCACCTGGGGTTCTTTAACGTCCACCTAAATCTAAGTACACGGGTGTTTTCGCATTCCGCCCCCATCGAAATGCGGCCGCCTTGGCCGGGATTCGATCCCGCGACCTCGTGCTCAGCAGCCCAACACCATAGCCACTGAGGAACCACGGCGGGTCGAAATAGTTCCTGATATCTTCTTTTTTTTTTATTCTCAATCAAAATATTAGAGCTAAAGCATGTGATAGTATTTATGGCGCATCCTGTATATACCAATTTCGCCTGCGTAAGCGGCTTTTTGATTGGCAGGGAGCAGTTATCTCTCTAGAAGAAAAAATCCGCCTCCATTCCACCCTGTGAAAGTGGACGTACAGCGAAGCTGTTGCCGACGTTAGACAGGCACGACCGACATTATACGACGTTAAACAATTAAGCACCACCACCACAAGCGACATACGTCACACGCACACGCAGGTGTGTGGAAGTGCAGCATACACCCTCATTCTCCTAGGTTCCCCCCTAGCGAAAGTGCGGTATTGAACTAATTGAATTTCTCAAAGTAAACTGCGTCAGAAAATTCGTAAAATATCACCTACACACAAGCTGCGGACACGATAGCTTCGGATTGTAATTCGAATATCCGAGAATAACGGTAATGTCACGCTACGATATCGTCTGATGATGTCATCACTTCAAACGTGACGTCACGCGATGACGTATTCGTCAGTTGCTGATGTCGCCTGATGGCGCCCTGTGATGCCTCTTGGAAAAGCAACACACCGTGCGCTTCCCGCTTCTCTGCACTGCCTCCGAGATCGGCCCACATTTTTGTGTGAGCACCGCGCACGCGGCCACGAAAAATCCCGACTAACTAGAGGCTAACAGCTTCAGTGTAAAACGGTGAGGTAGCGTAAATATAGCAGACCCGAAGGCTCATTACGAATCGTATACTTCCGTAAGATAAATTTCGAGTATTTCGTTCCTCTAGAAAACATGTTCGTGCAAATACTTAAAAGAAGGATAAAAAATGAAATATAGAAGAAGACAACAGCTGCTCGGCAAGCCAAGCCAAAGGCTCTTGATGTCTCACTGCTCAGCTGTGTCTCACGTCATGCACGTGTATACAAGCATTGTGCAGATAACGCAGCACTCGCATTGTGCGCCACATTTCATTTCAGGTCTACTGGATTGGGTGTAATAAGAGATTCCCTCACAGTCGTAACACAAAAGAGTTTAGAAAGAAGAGTACAGAGCTCACAAATACGAATACCGCACCTGAGCGTTGTTAATGGCAAATTTATGATCATCACTATTTGCACCGTTCAGGTTCTACAGACTACCTGGAAATACATAGCTGTCGTCTTTGCAGGTAAACTTCATTGAAATGTTTCTATCGCGATAGGCTTTTTGGGAAGTCGAGTCACATGCGTTGAAAGTACGCCGCTACAATCCGGGTGTACTGTCCGTTCAAGAAACTCGAACAGTAAGCGCTTTCCGCGAAATCTAAGTTATACTTATTGTCACGGGGATCACACGCATGCATAAAAGGCTGTCAAAACTGTATCGTCGACCAACAGCTCGCGCAGTAAGTTATCTCTCGTGTTCATGGCGCTGTAAGGAAATGCTGTGTTTGAGCGCGTTCACGCACAAACGCCTCGTAACAATATATATATATATATATATATATATATATATATATTGCACGAAACTCCAGCAGGAGAATATGGTCAGGTGTTTCGTGCTGCTGGCGCTCGAGATGGAGTATTACGACCTTTCCGAGTAGCTGCACGCAGTATATTCCACAACGAGGTCTATCAAGGAACAAAATTACCTTGCCCCAGATTGGCCGACTCATTAAACACGAGGAAAATAGGTAGCGCGCCTGCGAGGGGTCAGGTGTCCCGCAGCCTGAACAGCCCACCATTCCTCAGCCGCGATGGATGCCGCGCTGTAAGCTCGCTGTACGCGTAAACAACGGGGTGCAAAGGCCGTAAACAAAGACAGTGTGTGTGTGTGTGCGGGGGGGGGGGGGGGGGGGCAGTGCAAGCTTTTTGATACCTAGTTGAACGAGAGCAGCATTAGAGGCGATGGGGGACGAAAGCTCGACGACCTGACCTAAGTTTTGAGCCGGGTCAAGCAAAAAACAAAACGACAAAAATACGATAAAAGAAAGTTGAAACGCGGGAACGGCGCAAGACGAAGCTGGGGTTTGGGAAAGGATGTTCTGTGACGTCAGGCCCGGGGTTCGGTGTGACCGGCGGGGACCTCCTTCTACAAATAGCCACAGCCTGCCACACTTGGAAACGAGGTCACGCTGACGTCACAGCCGCCGCGCGCTGCCGCCATTCATGACCTGGCCGCGTGAGGAGAGAACGCGAGAGAGTTCGCGCTCCGCGGGTGGGGGCCTCGGGAAGACGGAGAACGTGTCGTGCTCTCTTTTGCGCGCGCTTCCTCGCGGCTTCACTTCCTTTTCCCTTCAGCTACTTACTCCCCCATTCCCTTTTTGTCTCCTTTCCACTCTACCTGTCCTGTTACTCTTTCCTCTGAGCGCCTCGCTGAAGAAGAGAGACTCGCGACACGCTCGTGCCACCGTTCCTTTCCCCCGTTCCCAACTTCCCTCTCCACCTTAGCACCTCCCTCGAGTATTATCTCCCTCGATCCTCTCTGAGACCCTGTTGAACTTGGGCATCGCTCTCGCCGCCCCGTGCGTGATGCCGCCGGCAGAGTCAGAGTACCACCGGCCTCGCGCTTCTTCGATATTCCGCATCAATTTTCATTCCTCCCTTTCCCGTTTGACGCCCGTCCCTCCCATTTTTTTTTTTCCGCACTCCTCGCCAGGTTCGTGCTTCGCTCTCTTCGCGAGATGAACGAACTGCCGCGTGCCCCAGTTTCGAAACACTCCCGCCACCGCTATCCACCGGCTTGGCGGCCGCCGCAAATTGCTGTCGTCATCGGTTCACCTGAGAGTGCGGCCCCAAACAAACAACCAGCAAAAAAGGAAAGGGACCCCGGCTCGCGCGTAACACCAAACCCCGTCTCCAACCTTCCAGCCATGTCGTCATCCCGCGTGCCCCTTTCGCTACTATCCCCCCCTCCCACACACACTTCTCTCTCTCTCCTATACGATGGCTGAACTATTTTTGGAAACCATACCGGCTTTACGTAAAGAAACTGGGGCAATAAAACGGGAGATAATCGTTACCCTCCGTGACGCGATCGGGATTGCGATACCTGCACGCGCAACGGCCAGCGAGCTATCTGGGTCGCGCAGATTGCGGCGCGCATCCGCGGTACCGCGCATCGGTGCATGTGTTCTAGACAGCCTCTTGAATGGACAACCATGCACTAACCTCTCGGCGGCCACGTGACTGTTCTGCTCCCACCCGTCGCAAATACTCCATGTCTGTGTGCTTGTCTTTTCTGACGCAGGGGATTAAAATTATGGGGGTTTACGTGCCAAAACCACGATTTGATGACGAGGCACGCCGTAGTGGGGGACTCCGGAATAATTTTGTCCACCTGGGGGTTCCCTAACGCGCAGCTAAATCTAAGTACACCGGTGTTTTCGCATTTCGCCCCCATCGAAATGCGGCCGCCTTGGACGGGATTCGACACCGCGACCTCGTGCTTAGCGGCCCGACGACAGAGCTACTAAGCAACCACGGCGGGTGACGCAGAGGATTAACTATTTCGTTACCGCCAGAAATGTGCCCATTTTGTGTGCTTTTATGTATTATCGTTTTGTAGATTGATATTGTTACTTCATACGTCACTTGATATTACTCGAACATAATTATCAACATAACGCAAACTCATGGGCATCTACCGATGTTTGAGACATCGTTAAATCAGCCTAGACGTCGGATCAGAAAACTAGACAACCTGACCGAAGCTTCTGTGACTTCAGTGCTGCTGTTATTTGAAAAAAAATTATGATGCCGAGTCGACCAAAACGCAAATGTTGCGTCTTCTGGTTAAAAAGTGCTAGGACTACTAGAGGCTAGTTTAGACGGTACCTCCAATCGAAGTTTTATTTTTTCAAACTCCCCCATCTCTAGAAAAGTTTCAAATCTGACCAATAGTTAAAGTTCGGTCGTAATTTCATACAGTGCATGGCGTTGGTAGGAGGAGAATTCCAAAGGAAACGTTTAACACTGCATCAAAAGCGATGATCAAACGAATCGTTTGTTGTTGTTGTTTTGGAGGGGGGTGACTAATAAAGAAAGATTAAATTATGCAAATTATGACCGCGAACTATTTATAGCACAAACGTCAATTACACGCACTATTGTTTCTTCGACACTGGAATAATTATTCAAAGTACTAGGCGCAGAAAGAATGTCGAGCATCTTTCGGAAGTTCAGGTCTAAAGTTTTCTGTTGGATTGAGGAAGCAAAAAAGAAAGAACAAAGACGATTATTCATAATATGGCGCAAACTGCTTTCCCCTTTTTGTTTGTTTGTTTGTTTGTTCACTTATACAGAAAAAAATTAATCGGCAGCGTATGTTTCGTAAAATGCCATTGTAGCGCAAATAATAAGACAGACACAAAGAAGAGAATACAGGACACTACAGGGCACGGCAAGTGGAACGAGCGTTCCACCTAAACTCAAATTCAAACCCTTCCAGACTATACAGTATATGGAAGTTGCGTTTTACTTCCATTCTCGGTGTACACGCTATAGCCAACGTCCTCGTGAAACTTGACGCGTTTATTGCCGGCTTATCTCTCCTTGTCTGGGTGTTTTTTCGTTGTCATATTTTGTTGGAATCATCTGGCACGTTGAATCACGTGACGGCGGTTTCGCGTGGTCACAGCGTTTATTAACACTTTAGATTGATTCACTGCCCGGCATAAAAAAAGGTAATGCAGCCAAGTGCGATAAAAGAGACTAAACCTTCCTCAGATGTATGCGACCTATTCGATCAAGATTGAGAACGAAACAATCGATGCGCACGGTGCTTATTAACTTTCAAGTTATTTTAGAAGGACAGTGGCATTCTTGGCCGTAGTTTGAAAAGGCCACATTCAACTATTATTATTTGTACGAATAATTATGCAGCGACTAATGCGTGCATATTTTGTATGCAAACAGTGTTGGCTATATTGATGCGGTTTAGGAGAGAGGGGGAGGAGACAAAGCACGGGATAAAGGACGTTAACCAGTACGGCAAATTTGGTAGGATATTACAATGGGGAATGGGGGAGGTAAAAATATAAGAAAGTAGAGATACAGGGAGCACGGACACACGATCACAGCCAGTCACGATCACCACTAACTATCACAACACATGATCACTTGTACCACAACGAGCACCAATTCAGGCTAGAGTCGCTCGTGCAAATCTGTTGTCATTAACAAATTGCAGCACTGGCTTCGGCGCGCCATCAGCTTTGGTGACTTATGCGGTCGGCATTCCATACCGCCTAACAGCACTGTGGGAATGGTAATGGAAAGGATGGTTCCTGCTCGCTTGCAGTGGCATCTTGAACACGGAAATTTTTATCCAAACTTTATGGCTGGTTTCCGACGAGAACTTTTATCAATATACGATGTTGTGGATCTCGCTACGTTCGTCCAGCATCGAAAATTACACAAACGATTATCTGCCGCTTTGTTCCTGCATGGAAAAGGGGCACACGAAAATGCATCTCACCAAGCCATTCTCGCTACTCTTGAGATGATTGGCCTTGGAGGTTGAGTGTTTTGATGAATGTCTTGTTACTTGCTTAAGAGATCCCTAGGCCAACCGAGGTACTCCGCAACCGAAGTCAACCGAGGCCATTTATTAGAATCCGAAGATTAGTACCCCTCTGGAGAAACACGTCCCTAAGATTGGCTACAGTATAACACTGGAGTTCCACTTAGTGCTGCCCAGCATTGTGTGTATACGGGGCTTTTTGGCGAAATAACTAGCTAAAGGCCAACGCATTTTGTAGCAGTCTTTTGGGAATATATATGTTGGAACCACTGTTAGTCTTGGGATTTCCGATGGTTGTAACTTCTTTATTATTTTAATTGCAAGCGTTGCATGCGCGTGCAATGTGGCGGAGGCGACCGCCTCCTTCAGTGAACGACTTTTTATTTTCTTTATTTTCTTACTTTTGGGGGGGGAGGGGAGGGGAATGGGGATACTCACAAGAAGGCAGTACGAAATTATAGCCAGTATGCCGAACGCGCAGAGGTCTCAGTTGCACGCGTAATCCGAGAGCATGTGACCCGAAGGTGGGGCTGCTGCAGATAGCCACGCGCTCTCTGCGCGATGCCCCAAGTATGGCTATAATACTGGCTATAATACTGGCAATACTGGCTATAATATTCGTCGAAGATATGCACAGCGAGACGCATGCAAAGGCAGGACTCAGAAACCAGGCATATATGCACGGGAATATTTCGGTTCTGCAGTTGAGGAAATGTTCTTGGTGTTGTTATATTTTGTGGTGCAACCTTGTGCATATTTTATTGTAGGCTGTGCCTTCTAGCTGTGAACTGTAAGTGACTGCGCTACAGTTTTATTTTTATGGACTGCCATCACTTGCTGTGCAAATTGCGTCTGTTGTGACATACAGTGCGTTCATGTAAACTTGCAGTGAGCTATAATGTGCTACTGCGCTACACGCTAGTTTTACATTTTACTTTGTCTTTAATGTGAAAGCATTATATGACCCATGAGGCAGAAAATCCGCTGTGATCAAGCAATGAAAAAAAAATCATCATGATTAGTGACGTAATCAGCGACTTGTATGACGTCAGTAGTAATACAGAAGATATTAAATGATATAACAACGTTAATTATTAGTAATTACCGGTTATTAATGTGAATGAAAGTGAATTAAAGTGAAGTAAAGTGAAGAAGGTGGATTAAAGTGGATTAAGGGGGATTAAGGCGGGTACAAATTATATCAAGGTGAATTAAGGTGCATTAAGATTGGTACAAATTAGAGCAAGGTGTATTAAGGTGGATGAAGGTGGATGGTATGGCGCATTAAAGTTGATTAAGGCGGGATAAGGTTGGTACAAATTAGGACGAGCTGGTTTAGGGCACAGTTGTGAAGGACACGTGACAATGTAGGACGTCACGTATCATGGACGTAACCAAACAATTAGAGAAGTCGTACCGCTTTTGCATTCAAATCACGTAAGGGTACTTAAGTGACTCAATTTCGGGCTCGTCAATACATATGTTTGTTAGAGCCGGTCTAACTACTTTGTTTGGCTAAGCGAGAGGGAGTAGCCAGCACCATGATGCCAAGCTCCCGTACACACACATTTAATAATAAATGATAAGCCGTCGAGCATGAAAGAGGTGGGCTGAAGAATAGAAAACACTCAATAAGCCATGGTGCGCGAGCTCCCAAGATGAAGATACAAAAATCGTAAGCAGGCTGTGGGCAGAAGCTTTCTCTAAGAGCAGCTTGACGAAAGCCGGCAGCCCCCCCCCCCCCCCCCGTTTTCGATGCCATCTGCGATAGTAGCATGTACTAAGCACTGTTGTAAATATGTAAAAACATGTCAGCTACAATCATCAAAAAAAGAACTGAAACTTAGCAAAATGTGTAGATAACAAGAACACTCACATGCATCGAACGATGAAAGCGTAGCATTACTACACAAAAATAGTAGCGTCACTTCAAATAATACTGATTGCTCAGAAATGTTTAAATAATAGGCAAATAGTAGTAACGTTACTAGTTACAACTCAGGGGCCGAATTCGCAAAGCTTTTTTTCTTTTTCGCAAATGATGTTTAGGATTGGCCGGTTTCCATCGGTAATAATATGTCCAGCATCAAGATTCGCAGGAGTTTTACGAAGAACTCTATCCTAAAAGCATTTTGTGAATACCGGCCCAGGGGTCAAATTCACACACACACACACACACACACACACACACACACACACACACACACACACACACACACACACACACACACACACACACACACACACACACACACACACACACACACACACACACACACACACACACACACACACACACACACACACACACACACACACACACACACACACACACACACACACACACACACACACACACACACACACACACACACACACACACACACACACACACACACACACACACACACACACACACACACACACACACACACACACACACACACACACACACACACACACACACACACACACACACACACACACACACACACACACACACACACACACACACACACACACACACACACACACACACACACACACACACACACACACACACACACACACACACACACACACACACACACACACACACACACACACACACACACACACACACACACACACACACACACACACACACACACACACACACACACACACACACACACACACACACACACACACACACACACACACACACACACACACACACACACACACACACACACACACACACACACACACACACACACACACACACACACACACACACACACACACACACACACACACACACACACACACACACACACACACACACACACACACACACACACACACACACACACACACACACACACACACACACACACACACACACACACACACACACACACACACACACACACACACACACACACACACACACACACACACACACACACACACACACACACACACACACACACACACACACACACACACACACACACACACACACACACACACACACACACACACACACACACGCACACGCACGCGCGCGCGCGCGCGCACACACACCATTACGCTATAATTGCTCGTAAGGAAAAGTGCCAGCCAATACCGATGATGCTAGACATATTAGCGAGGGAAGCCGGCCAATGCCAAACATCGCTTAGGAAGACAAAGCTTTCGGGCACAGATCCGCGGTGTATTGACGAACAGCCTGAGAGGCTCGTCCTCTTCCCCCTCTTCACAAATATCGTTTTCGAAAAGCGCGCACGCGCAATGCCCCCCCCCCTCCCTCCCCCACTGCCGGCGCCGAGCCCGCGCATTCCTGCCGACCGGTCAGCCGGCGTGTCCTTGTCTGAAGGCGAGAGCGAAGCTCAGCCGAGGGGGGGAGGCCACAGTTGCGCCTTTCTCTCCGAACCCGGGCTCGTCTTACGTCAGAAGCTTGACCCAATTGCTCGTGTCGGGACGCCCCACTTGCGGCTCCTGGGTGTTGTGTGTGTTCTCGCCGCCCGAGGAAAACTAAAAACGACAACGAAAAGGTGATGAATGCTTCCAGGCGACCGTGCATACACGGCCGGCTCCATCCGAGAAGCGCTTTTATTCGGGCGCAAGAATTTCCGCAGTGCCTGGCTCATATAACGGCAAAATCGCCGTATCTAGGCTACGGGTCGCCAATACATCTCGCTGCCGCGATCGTCCGCGTAATACACTCAGTCTATAGTGGCTCTTGAAGCTTTTGTACAACGACCAGAGGTCACACTAACGCGAATGTTTGGCCACTCTTGAACTTTTCGACCTAGTTTACATTCTCACTGCACCTCATCTTGTTCTCATCTTCAGATTTTGGGACGCACATACACACTGGCGCACGCATACACACACAGAGTACGGGCCCTCTTGCTTACATGGTCTGAGTGCGTGCGTGTGTGTGTGCAAAGCAGTAACCAATATTGTAATTCCAATACATTTACCCAGTGACTAGCAGTTAGCTTGAGAGGCCATTGCTCTTGCACAGGCCATAGCTCTTTGCATAGGTTCATTTCACTCTATAGAAATAGCAAGTTATTGCATTTCGTCACCAGTAATGTTAACGACTCTCGTCATAGAAGGAAGGAGGCGAGGAATATTTGGAAAGGGCAGGGAGGGGTGAGAGTAGAAGAGCGCCTCTAGTTTGTGATCGGCAATTGGGCACGTGGAAGGCCAACAGACAATAAAGAATATTTGAATAAAGAAATCCATATCGACACGTGGAGTTCTTTATCTTTTTCGCGTGAGGACATTTCACCCTCTAACAGATGTTATCGTTCAGCGCTGCACGCGCCTGCACGTATCGGAAGTTTCTCGAATGTTATCGATGGTTCTATCCGCTGTCTGGTTGTCACCGAACCTTGTGTAATATGATTGCATCTATGCGCGACGCCAATGGTGTAGAACTTTCTGGAAGACACGCGGGCACCAGCGACTACTCTGGAACGTTCGATGGCTCGTGTATAAAAGCCGACGCGCTTGACCGGCAGATCAGATTTCGACGATCGCCGACTGTTTTCACCGCTATCGTTGCGCTTTAAGTGTAGCCTGTTCTTGTGGGCACAGGTCCGCCCAATAAAAATTAGTTACGTCATTCACAGTATTGCTACTGTGTTCTTTACCGTCACTACTACGTGACAACATCTACAAATATTTATTTATTTATTTATTTATTTATTTATTTATTTATTTATTTATTTATTTATTAAGAATACTACGAACTTTCTTCTAATACAAGTACGGTGGTTGCAAAGAGCTATACTGAATTAAAATATATAGCTAATATATTTAGGAATACTAAATAAGGATACAATTGACGGACCCGTACAAAAATAGAAATAAAAAAACAAACCTAGTCTCGCTTCTAGCAACTTAACTGTGTTTTACCCCACACTAATGCTTAAATACAGTGTACAACCTCGCTGATCGAACAGAAAACTGTCAATTCACACTCCATACAAATATTTTACAAATCGTACGGAGCCTCGTTGAACGAACCAATGAATTGTTCACTGGCAAAGACTTCTTGGCACAACCTTGTCTCGCGCATATATCTGAAAAAAAAAAGAAGTGCAAAAGAAATTATGCAGATCCAACGCAAGTATTGTAATCTATGCGAAGCGAAGCTTTCGTGCAATGGCTAATAATGAAACGCTCCAAATTTGCCCATTTCATTCCTGCGTCCTTGGCTTAACTGGCGCGCGCACGTGCTCTAGTGTAAGCGTGATACATGCTATGCGATAAATCTTATATAGACCGCTTTATCGAGGGCGCCACCAGTTTTCGATCACAGCGCCGTCTATCGCCCGGCGCATGCTGGTATGTGGGATGGCGCTGGAGGGGTGCACGGCGAACGTGCCGTTGACGACGAGTGGCAAGTTTACGCGTTTGCCTGAGAGGTCTCAACAGGTTTTTGCAATTGGGAAACTTCTTAGCGTGTCGTTACTAAGCTTTCAGTATCAATATAGCCCCAATATCGAACGGCGACGGGCCTAGAGGCGCTCTCGCCGCTCTTCCCACGATCTTAATAGGAGGCGAGTCAAGTCTGAACATTGTCGATACGTAGCGTACACATGTAACGTGCTATTATTGCAAGTCTAGCCTTGAAATCTATTAAGGTATCACTCGCGTGACAACAATCAGAGGCGTTTACGTGTACCATGCGGCGTGCCGCACGAACGTACCGTGAACCACAAAAGGACGCAGGATCTGCCAAGAAGCTGAATTCTGGCGAAACGTGGTCGCATAGCCTCGAATTAAATGTTCCAACATGTAGCAGCCTTCGATACTTACACAGTCATTAATTAACTTAGAAGTGTCATGCCTTATCCGTACAGTAATTCAGATTTACAGGAGAAACCGCATCCCGTAAGGTTCTGCTGTTGACTGTACTTCTCAATCCAGTTAACTATATAGCGAATCTCCAAGCAAATACGTTTTGCTAGCTTTCGTGCTCCTAAAAAAATCCGCGGTACGATTTTCTAAGCATTGATCACCCAGTACCTGGGCTTTACAAAATAAAGAACTGTAAAATAACTCGACCGGAGGGGCCGTGAACATCGAGTGCTCGATAAAACGACCTGGTGACAGTGGTCGCGAATAGGTCACGATCAAACAGATGCATGTGTCGCGTTGAAAGAACAGGCGCACCTTTAGGCCTCGAGCGGTGCCTGTGCAAGGGGATCAAGCCGACTCGATAAAGCTAAAACAAACTGCTCTCTGCAACAACAACTTTTTTTTTCGGAATAAATAAAGGTAATACAGCGATCAATGCACGGCATCGGCCAGAGGGCTTGCCGGCGAGATTCGGAAGAAAGGGAGAGCCCATGTGAATTAGGGGTGGCCGGCAGACAGTAGCGATGGCTTAAATTTGGTTAAAGAACAAAAAAGAACACACCTTCAGTTTCTTCGTCAGTATGTATGGTTTTCGCAATACCTCACCTGTCGACTATCATCCAGAACGTTGGTTGCCGAGCATGATAATCTTTGAACACATTTGATTACAATGACTTTAGTGAGATTGCACGAATAGATGACTTCGTCCATTGACACTATACTTGACCGACTCAAATACGCAAATTTCATTCGTATGCCAGTTTGATCATGGGTGCCAAGTTCGTCGCCATACGCTTACTGGGGACAAAAACATCTGAACATACACGTGACGAAGCTGATCGTCAAGTTATGCAGGCTGTCCAAAGCTGACGCTTGTCTGCAACGGCGGTGGCACAGTCCACGGAGCCGCCGCGGCAGAAGGTGCACTTCACATTCGCTTGCGAAAAGTATTTTTGCAGCCGAGTGCAACACAGTAGTAGCCCGTTGCCCTTTAGTGATCTGTCATTGCAGCGATCACAGACAGAACACATTATAATCACACTAGTTCCCAACGACACCGCTACCGTTCGAGCTGCCGCTGGCAAAAACAGCGATCTGCGCATACCATTGCGAGGAGGAAAGCAACGCGGCGCGCTGGTTCTAGGCTACGTTCCTCCTCAACAATAAAACGATCTATGAGCTGGTATTTCTGCATTTCCTATATATTTTAAATGTACAGGCCGCTTCTTCGCCCGTGCCCCTGTGGGTACGTGCCGTAGTACGGAAATCATAATCATCATCAATACGCGATGATCACCTCAAAGGACTTGTTGGCGTTGGCGCGATTTGTACCTCCCGCTTATTGGACCAATTCCCCGTGGTGAGCATGTGCCGTAGTGCGGAAATCGTAATCATCATCAGCACGAGGCGATCACCTCAAATGACTTGTTGGCGTTGGCACGATTTGTACCTCCCGCTTATTGGACTAATATTGACACGATTTGACACGATTGGACATACCCCGCGTTGGGTATGTGCCGTAATATGGAATAGGTAATCATCCTCAACACGAGGCGATCATCTCAAAGGGCTTATTGGCGTTGGCGCAATTTGTACCTCCCTCTTCTCGGCCAATCCCCCGCTGTGGGCATGTTCCGTAGTATGGAAATAATGATCATCATCAACACGAGGCGATCATCTCAAATTACTTGTTGACGTTGGCGCGATTTGTACCTCCCGCTTCTTGGACCCATCCCCCGTTGATGGGAATGTGCCGTAGTCTGGCAATAATAATGCTCATCAAGAGGCGACCATCTCAAAGGACTTGTTAGCTTTGACGCAATTTGTACCTCCCTCTTCTCGTCCAATCCCCCGTTGTGGGCATGTTCCGTAGTATGGAAATAATGATCATAATCAACACGAGGCGATCATCTCAAATTACTTGTTGACGTTGGCACGATTTGTACCTCCCGCTTCTTGGACCAATCCCCCGTTGTGGGAATGTGCCATAGTCTGGCAATAATAATGATCATCAACAACAGGCGACCATCTCAAAGGGTTTGTTGGCGTTGGCACGATTTGTACCTCCCGCTTATTGGACTAATTGCCCGTGGTGGGTATGTGCCATAGTCTGGAAATCATCTACATCATCAACATGAGGCGACCGTCTCAAAGGGCTTGTTGGCGTTGGCGCGATTGTACCTCCCGCTTATTGTACCAATTCCGCGTGGTGGGTATGTGCCGGAGTATGGATATGATTATCATAATTAACACGCAGCGATCAGCTCAAAAGATTTGTTGGCGTTGGCACGATTTGTACTTCCCGCTTATTGGACCAATCCCCCGTTGTGAGAATGTGCCATTGTCTGGAAATAATCATCATCATCAACATGAGGCGACCGTCTCAAATGACTTGTGCCTGGCATTGGCGCTATTTGTGCCTCCCGCTTCTTGGACCAATCCCCCGTTGTGAGAATGAGCCATTGTCTGGAAATCATCATCATCATCAACATGAGGCGACCGTCTCAAATGGCTTGTTGGCGTTGGCGCGATTGTACCTCCCGCTTATTTTACCAATTCCCCGTGGTGGGTATTTGCCGGAGTATGGATATGATTATCATAATTAACACGCAGCGATCAGCTCAAAAGATTTGTTGGCGTTGGAGCGATTTGTACCTCCCGATTCTTGGACCAATCCCCCCCCCCCCCCCGTTGTGGGCGTGTGCCATGGGGAACCAGCGCTGACCAGGAGGCGCTACGGCAGTTTGAGTGTATAACTAAAATAAACTGACACCGTCCGGTAGGGAGGACACGAGGATGGCACGACTTATTAGCAATAACGGACGCGCGCCTTTATCAATGTTCGCTGACCCCGATGCGCCCAGCCAAGTTTTCTCCATCGAGGGCATAAGGGGTAACGAGGCGGCGGATGGTCTAGCTCGAGCTAATAGATTCCGGGCTGGGCAGCAGCAGGAGTACCGCGCTAGTTACGCCGGGATCCTCAGTGACAGTTATTCGGAATTACTGCAAGACTACAGGGGGACTAGATTCAAGTACCCACCGCCCCATAAAGCGCTGACGAAGGAGGAAGCAACGGGCTGGCGTAGGCTCCAGACAAACTCCTTCCCCAACCTTTTCATATTCAACAAGATGTTCCCAACGCAGTATAGGGACACCTGCCCCTGGTGCGGGGCTACACCCACACTCTATCACATAACTTGGGAGTGCGAAAGAAACGACGCATTCCGCGATCATAAACCCCCGAGTGCGGAGCATTGGGAGAGCCGGCTCGTCAGCTGCGAACTCGCCGTCCAAAGAAGGATGGTGGAGCACGCTAGGGACGCGGCCAAACTCAGTGGAGCCCTGGACTGAGGGACCACCCGTGCTGAAGAGGCTTCCCTTCGACGAGAAGACAGCGTGAAGAAGAGAAGACCTCGATCCGCGAGAATTCCATCTTATAATTCAATGTTTTTTTTTCTCTCTCTCTCTCTCTATGGCCATGTAGGTCGCGAGGAGCGCATGCGCTGTTGCGTTCTAGCACGTCTTTGCCCAGACAGATCAGTTGCTGGAAGCATGTGCTTCAAAATGAGCGGTGAGTTTGGCGATGCAAAATCGTAGCATGTGCTACTGTAAACTGTGCCCACCGCTCGCCATGCTGTGTGTTACGGCGCTACAGCCGGCGCGCGAAATTTCAGAACTGGTTGCCCAGACTATGGAAATTATAATCATCATCAACACGCAACGATCATCTCAAATGACTTGTTGACGTTGGAGAGATTTGTAGCTCCCTCTTCTCGGCCAATCCCCGCTGTGGGCATGTGGCGTAGTATGGAAATGATGATAATCATCAACATGAGGGGATCATCTCAAAGGGCTTGCTAGCGTTGGCATGCGAAAGGTATACGTTGAAATCATCATCATTATAAACAACACGCGGGCACGCTTGTCGGTCAATTGCCCGTTAAGAGGAAGCTTTAGCTCGGGCCCAACTCCGACCCGGCCTATTTAAATACATGTAAAACGCAAAAATTTTTTCTGGGATAACCCCTGGAACACTTTTAATGAAATTTGTTGCATTTGAGACAGCAAGTTAAAGTCTAGTGACTGTTTGAAGCGGAATTTCGATTTACAGCCCGAATTTTGTAAATTTTTTTTTCAAGACTTCGAAGGTTTGAAAAATGTAGAAGCACAAAGCTTACAAGTTAATAGCTCTGCATCAAGAACAGCTATCGCGGTTCTGTAAACGGCATCCATGGGACCATTGAAAGCGGACAAATTCGATATGTCATAATATATTTTACGTGAATTTGTTATGTCGTTTACAAGGGTTCTGCAAAAGCTGTATTTCCACATTACCAATTTTTTTTAGGTTCATATGTGACATATCAATTTCGTCCACTTTAGATGTACTATCAGATTCAATTCACAGAATTGTGTTATCATATTTAGTTACCGAGTTACAGAGTTGTAACCTTGATAGTATCGTTTTCTGGAAATTTTCGATTGTTGCCAATTTTAATAAAAAATTGACAACATCAATCGAAAATTCGAAACCAACAGTGACTAGACTTTAAGTTTTTCTTTTAATTGCAACAAACTGCGCCAAGTTTGGTGAAGTGGTTGCCGAGAAAAACGAATTCTCCTTTTAAGTGTATTTATATAGGAGCACCCGAGCTAACCCTTTTCGTAAGCCTCCAGGTTTCTGCCCCGTACGTGAGTACTGGTAAGACACAGCTGTTATAAACTTTTCTCTTGAGGGATAATGGCAACCTGCTGTTCATGATCTGAGAATGCCTGCCAACGCACTCCAGCCCATTCTTATTCTTCTGATTATTTCAGTCTCATGATCCGGATCCCCAGTCACTACCTGTCCTAAGTAGATGTATTCCCTTACCACTTCCAGTGCCTCACTACCTATTGTAAACTGCTGTTCCCTTCCGAGACTGTTAAACATTACTTTAGTTTTTTGCAGATTAATTTTTAGACCCACCCTTCGGATTTGCCTCTCCAGGTCAGTGAGCATGCATTGCAGTTGGTCCCCTGAGTTACTAAGCAAGGCAATATCATCAGCGAATCGCAAGTTACTAAGGTATTCTCCATTAACTCTCATCCCCAATTCTTCCCAATCCAGGTCTCTGAATACCTCCTGTAAACACGCTGTGAAGCTTCCTCTTCAGGGTATGTGCGATTGTATGGAAATCATCATCCTAATCAACACGTAGTCGCCATCTGAAAGAGCTAGTTGGTGGTGGCACGACAGACGTATACGTGTCCCCGCTCCTCCCTCGTCCTATACCTAGAACCACTCTGTTTGCGTATTTTGAGCTGCAGCAATGTCCGTGGTTTAATGCACTTGGTAATGAGGTAAACGTGTTGACATAAGCTGATGATCTAGCATTCTTCTGCACGGATAAGCCCTGTATCGATAAAGCTGGATCTATCATAGAGGAGCCTGGTACTGTCTCCAGGGCGCAAATGAATATCTTTAAGAACTCAAGCCTATGGTTTGTATGCTCGGTCTTGACCCCATCACATTATGCGAGCATTGAATGATCTTGTGTACCACCTAAACATAGTGGTGTTCCACTGCATGCCTACAAGTGCCCACTACTGGAGAGAGCGCGTTCCAGCCCTTTGGCGCTATAGAAATACGTTTGTCCCTCACCGTTTTTCAATATTTTTAAGACCAAAAGCCTGCAACATGTTCTTGCAACCAAAATTTTCTTTGTCTTTCAGTGTCTTCACTGCGCAAGGATTTATATTCAACAATTTCAGCTTTTTTTTTTTCAACATTTATATGGTCTTTCAGTGCTTAACTTATGACACTCGATAACCATTTTTCGATCAGTGAGCACTTGAGCGTTAGGGGCCTTGCATTTGTACGACAATTAGTCTCGTGGTTTCTTTCTTTCTTTCGGTATAGCTCTCATCCGATATTACGATCCCTGTTGCAGGTTAACCTGGTTCATGTCCTGCCAGAATTGGTGGTGCCTTCGAATTTCCTTTCTAGACATCGTTTATGGGGGTCCATGCGTGAGGTTTTTGTTTCAGTTGCTTTTCTGACTGTTCGTGTTTTCCAAATATTAATTATTTACTGTGTCGCGAAAAAATCTTTACAAAGATGTAATATCAATATTATTCGCGCCGCCGTTTTATCGATCAATATACATCAGATTACCAGGAGATGACGTACCTGCAAGAGTGCGCAAAATGACGGTTCCCCCTCCTACAAAAGCTTCTCTTTTTTTTGTTTAGAAATTAAACATTCTAACCTCGCCAGTTAGGCATGACCTCGAAAAAAGAATATTTTCGTTTTGTCAATCAACTGTCGCCTCTGTAACGGGCCTGTAGCTATTGAACACTGCTTTAGTGGCAGCAATAGTGTAATTTTATTCGGGGATGTTCTCCATAGAAGTTTTCAGAAAGGCTTTGACCTAGAGAGAGAGAAAAAAAAGAGAGAAAGGCCAGCCAGTGTAGACCGGCTGACTACGCTGTTCTGTGGTAAGAGCAAAGGGAAGTGAATATTATTTTAGAAAGAGACAGAAGCAATAGCAATAATAAAAAAACACACAGATGGGGGTACTTGATTGCAAAGTCTTTAGCTAAATCCACATGTCCTCAAAAAGCGCAACAACGCGTAGCAACTTCCCCCCCCCCCCCCCCGCCCCGATTTAAACACGTGATCACGGCCTTCGGCATCGGCCGAAATGTAAAGGAATCCGAATGAGCAAGCGCCACGCATGCGCGTGAAGTCATTTGCTGAAATTCACGCTGTAAGCAGATCTAAAGAGTGAAAAAAATCTTTTGATAGATGCATGCAGCAAGGCAGAGTGATATGGGAAGTATTCTATCGTGGCATACCGGGGCCGATATTCTCGACCGATCGCTTATCGAGGATCCGACACGGTTCCTTAGGGCCAAACAATGAAATCTTCCTTACCTCAGTAAGGAAGCCTTCATTGCGGTGAGGCTACCTTATGTCACTCTGAAAGCTTCCTTACTGAAGGGCCCTCGGTGAAGGCTTCCTTGGTGCTTCCTCAGCATAAGGTAGCTCCCAAGCTACCTTCATGCGTCCTTACGCCGCTCATGGCCCTGAACGAGCGCTTTACCTCACTGCTTAACCACGTGACGTTTGCTTGCGCATGCGCGCTGTCGCCCACCTGCGGAGAAGCGCGAGCACGGTACGTCTTACCAGGCATGTTCGTTTCCGTCACGCGTGCAGCATGAAAGCGTCGCTAGGCGTTGCACGACGCCGGCGGGCCAGCGTTGATGGAGCACATCAAGTTTTGCACTGTAATGCGCTACTTTTTTTAACTTTAGTAAACAAAACTAGACGAAAGCGTCCGCGCTTCTCTATATTAGCTCTTCAATTTAAAGACTGTGCGACGATACAAAAATTTTTTATAGAATAATGGCGTTCGCGTAAAGCTTTTAAGAGTTAATCTCGAACCCAGGCATGCGGCAACCGCTCCCTACGTGAGGACGGGTGAAGGGAGCTTTCAGAGTACGCTTGCTTCCTCCATCGATCCTTCGCTGTAAGGAGGCCTCACGTAAGGTTAGGAAGCGCTCAAAGGAAAGGAACGTTTCATTGTTTGGGCCTTAGTAGCTGTGGCGTTGCGCTACTCTAAGCACGAGGTTGAGGGCTCGATTCTCGGCCGCAGCGGCCGCATTTCGATGGGGGTGAAATGCAAGACAGCGCATTTACTTGGCTTTAGGAGAAAGTTAAAGAACCACATGGGTTGTCGACATTTATCCGGAGTCCCCCACTACGGCGAGCCTCATAATCACATCGCGGTTTTTGCACTTGCAAGCCTGAGCATTATGGGAGACACTTTCGGGTGACGTAACCGGCGTGTCGCCTCGGTGGGGCAACGTCCGGGCGCCCACTGAGCCCTCTGGATTAGTCGACCAGCATCCGCTGACAGCGATATCTTCTCGAGTGGCTGATGCAGAATGCGGGACACGAGACCGAATGAAGGGCCGTTTTTATCCGTAAGTGGTTTTCGACATTAGTTGCCGCCGCCTTCGCTGATAAAAATGCCCAACGTTCCGATTGAGAGGAATCAACCATCACTAATCGTCTTAGCGTAAGAACTTAGTGCAAGAACCCTTAGCGCCCTGCAACTGATTGCACAAGTCAGTAGATTTTGCATATGATGCAGTACACTAAGGGGGGAAACAGATAATCCCCGTGAGACGCTTACTGATAGGATTTCTTTCTTTCTATTTATTTATTGATTGATTTATTCATTTATTTATTTAATTTGTTAATTTATTTATTTATTTCTCAATGCTCTCACTGGTGGCCCCTGCGCGCAGTCTAGCGCAACCACCAGTCATTCTTTCCTTCTGGGCACCCTTCTTGGCCCGTAACCACAAAAAACTCTTATGCAAGAATTGCTCGAAATTCTAGAGGAATTCCCAGCCACTACTGATCATTGACACATTATTAACGAATTTGGCTGGCCAATGGCAAAGAGCACTTACTAACGAAATGCTTTGTGAATTCAGCCCGTGGAGCGGATCTGATCAGTCAAATTAATGTCACCGACGCTGACGTTCCTCACCTGTCAAGTATGAACATGTCATTGCTCTGGCAGCGCAGGCTGATTGTCGCCGAACAAAAGCCTGCACGAGCGTTTGCGTAGCACAGTTGACGCCTGCAGAATCAAGTATGGAAGTTGAGACAAACGAACACCTCGCGTTGACGCTCACACCCGCAGGAGCAGCTCGTATTTCTCACGAGCCGAAGAGGGCTTTGCGCAGCGAATACATTAAGCGAAATACGGCTTCGGTATATTGAGCACCAATGCATAATGACACGTTCGCCTGTTTTTTTTTTTTATTATTGAATGGTATTTAGGAGATGTCGCCTTTAATTGGTGCCGGCTACTTCTTTTCACACAGGGATTTAAAAAAAAGAATACATCACAACAAAAATAGTGAAATCATAACAACACAAATTCCGGTAACATAAGTACACTAATGTCACACTATAACTGAAAGTCAACTCCTAATCGAAGAAACAGAAAATCCAGTCACGTAAGTAGACTAATGCCACACTAAAGCTTAAAGTCAACTCAGAAACACAACAACACCAAGTCCAGTCCCATATGTGCACTAAAGTAAACGCAAAGTCCGGTCACTTAGCTAGACTAAAATAACGGCACATAATAGATCACGGAACAAATTCTTATGAAGTTACAAAAGAACACGCATTGGATTGGCCAAGTTCGGGTAAAGAAGAAACATATAATGCGCTATCACGTTTGAACACTCTACTCAAAACATCCCGAGAATATTGCTCGCTTCCAGAATTCTTCGAAGGCCCAGTAACGCTCGTCTTTGCGATGAGTATGTTGGCCATGGACCTAAGATCTTCCTGAGGCTGAAGGGCCTGCGATCTAATGCTACTAAATCAAGTGCTAAGCGTTTTCTGTGTGTGTAGTGTCACGGACATCCTAGCGTGGCAACAAGTACATCGTCATCAGCGTGGCAACAAGTACATTCCGCACTATCGGCTCTTGAAAACTTATCTAGAAAGTGTTTTGTGTACGCGGTACCGAGCCACAGACGGTGAATCAGTGTTTCAAAGGCTCTGGCTGTATTTAATATGGACGGGATTTTAATCTGAAGTGATGGGTCAATGTGAAATACATCTGAATATTTCGAGTTTTCACCAAACCATGTCACTTTGCAACCACGGGCTGTTGGAGCTCATTTGCTCCAACATTCCCAGGGATATTGTAGTGGCCAGGTATCAATTGCAACATTACTGTGCGATTTTCTTCACTTGCTTTTGTGAGTGCCTTAAATATCTCGTTAACTAACACCATGTTTTGCGAATTGCTTATGTCACTATGAAGTGAAGACAAAGCTGCCTGCGAGTCACAAAGGATGACCCATTGTTCCCCTTTTTTCATTGAATTTATGTAGCGTAACAAAGACAATATTGCAAAAAAAAAAAGTTCCGCTGTTGTTGATCATGTCGTGTGAGATAGTTTAAACGTTTGTATTTGGTTCCATTCTGGAATGACAAAGGTAGCTGTAGAAAAATTTCTTTGGCACGAATCATCTGTATACGCTTGAATATAGCCAGGGTATCGAAAGTACATTTGGTGTAACGCCAGTTGTGCTGCTAGCATAAACGCATCTCGTTTGCGGATAATTCTCTCAACCGAAAGTTCAATTGTTAGAGTCGCCATAGAGGGTAAAAGATATCTGAGAACCGAAATTCGTGATGTGGTAGTAGATCTTTGTGCACCTGAATCACCGAATTGATGTTCACCCTGTCTCTCTCAATTAGTGTACTTGCTAGCGGGTGCCTTTTGTGTTGCACTGAAACTCCAAAGTAGTGTCGACAGGTTTCAACCGTCCTCATGATAGGAAATGGAGGATGGCGTGCATGTGCAATTACTAAGGAACTTGAGGTTGCTCGAGGAACGCCTAAGCATACTCTAAGGCTCCTAGCTATTAATCGTTGGAGTCTCTCTTATGATGAACGGGAGATTCCATGCAGAAAAGGTGAAGAATATGCTATCTTTTGCTTTATAAGTGCATTATGTATTTTTAGTAAGAATGAAACGGACCCTCCCCATGTAGTGCCTGCTACGCGGCGAAGAACATTTATTAATGATTTTATTTCTTCTTCGAGGGTTTTCATGTGATCATTCCAAGACATTTGTCTGTCTAGTATAACCCCCAGAAATTTATGTTGTTTCATTATGTCTAAAGGTTGTCCCTCAAGGCACAGCTGAATATCCTTTAGATATATTCTGGTGAAAGGCAACACAGCCGTCTTACTGTAAGACTGTTCCATTCCTCTTTCCTTGAAGAATTTGTCCACAATGTTTAGGCCTTCCTGCAAAGTTGATTGAACAAGGCTGGTACTTGAACCAGAGGCCCAAATACAAACATCATCCGCACATATAGAGTGGTGTAGTGCAGGTGAAATCTCCGCGGTAAATCGGCCATCACACAATTAAAGAGAAACGGACTTAACACACTGCCTTGTGGGACTCCTTGAATATTATTATGAGAGCAACTTTTTCCTTCGTTTGTTTGAATAAATATTGACCTGCCATTCAAGAAGTTGGATAACTACCGTAGCTCCCTTCCAGAGACTCGCAGTTCTAGCAAGCGACATAGTATCAGAGCATGGCTGACTGTGTGGAAGGCTCGTTTTATGTCTAAGAAACCGCTATTGTGACAGTTCCCCTAGCTCTATCGTGTTCAACATATGTAACGATATCCAAAATTGCATCCATGGTGCATCGCCACCTTCGAAATCCTCTCATGTGATCGGGAAGTGCTTCTGTTCGCTCACACCACCATTGTAGCATAGTGTCAATAATTTTCTCCATGACCTTGCATAAACAGCTCGTCGGACTCACAGGACGAAAAGATTCAACAGAAAGAGGTGTTTTGTCAGGCTCCTATATAGGTATCATACGCGCTGTTTTCCAAAAGTCAGGGACAGACTCATTTTTCCATAAATCATGGAGTAATTCCGGAAGCGTCAATCGATCATTAGGTCCCATGTTTTGCAACATAGCGTATGTAATGAAATCTGGACCTGCAGCAGTCTTTGTCTTACAAGACGCAAGCACACATTTTATGTCCATCATAGAGAATTCGTAGCCTAAGTGTCCATGCCGCGACTGAAAACACGCAAGAACTTTTGTTTTGCCATTTCAATCGAACATTGAAACTCAGCACTGGTAATAGATACGCTTGTTCTAGTTATAACTTTGCAGAATTCCTCAGCGACCACTAATTCTGAAGTATCCTTCGCTATTGCGAGAGCACGAAATGGTTGTGTTTGAGCAACAGGGCAGCTTAATGCACGAATATCATCCATATTTGTGGAACTGGTGTCAGGGGAGACAACGTATTGCAAAATTACCGCCATCTTCTTTCCCCTAATTTTTGTAGTCGTCTCCTCATGACTGAGTGCATTTGCTGTGAATTTCTATACGCTTCTATATTTCCACTCCGGCGATAAGCTCTTTCTGCTCTTCTTATCACAGCTCTCAAATGTTCATATTCTCCATCAACTGGTGTGTACTCGGCACTTGTTTCGTACACATTTTCATTGTTTATTGTATCGCTGATGTGAGTTTTTCTACGTCAGCTTCACAATCCACTCGACTGGATAAATGTTGACGAAAGAACTGCCAGTTTGTTAGCTCTACGTGTCTTCGTTTCGCAGTACTTTTTAAACACGGATGTGATACAAGAATTGAGAGGTCATCGCTTCCACGTGTTTCTGCGTGTGTTGCCCACCCAACATCGGTAACAAGATCATTAGAGCACAATGTTACGTCTGTGCAACTGGCGTAGCGATATCCCCGCATAAATGTGACAGATCCATCATTAAGTACTGATACATTGCATTTTCCGCGGCGCATTGAACGATATTCCCATGGGTATCACAGTGATTACTCCCCCATGTTACGTTATGTGCGTTAAAGTCCTCACATATGATAATGTCTGATCCTGTGACGCTAAATATATTTACCAAATTACCAATCGTAGTACGTTTTGATTCTTGCAGGTATATATGGTTACGACTGTTAAACACAGTTTTGCGATATATACTTTGCAGGTTACATATTCAGGAAAATCTGAACTGCTTGATTGAATGATGTGTGAGGGCAAATCTTTTCGAACGCATAGCATTGTTCTACTCTTTCCAGCTGGACGAGAGCATTTATATATTATGCAATTAGCAAGACGGAAGTCATCACGTACTCCAGCCTCTTGTATGTACAACACAGGGAACCTATATTGTGCAGCTAACTTGCGAAAGTCAGCAGATTTGGATCGAAGGCTATAGTGTTCCACTGAAATATTGCGACATTTTTGCAACGTCTATTCAGGATTGCCATCCGGTAGCACTGATACGGACAGCTGGCTCATTAATGGTTCCATAGATAAGAGTGCCTTTACCTCTGGAAGCTCGTTCGCCTGAGGTTGTGGGGACCCCTTTTGGGACCCCTGTCTCCTGTTCACGCGCGACTTGGGCCATTCGGCCGCGCGATCGCTGGGGACACGCAGTTCCAAGCCTTATTTTGGATAGCGTACATTCCCCGCGGCCGCGGGCGCCGGCGCGACGCGGAGCCTGCTGCTTGCGCGCGCGGCTCACGTTACGCCGTGCGCCGCGCGTAAGAACAGTGCCTGAGGAACGGGCCCCTCTCGCCCTCTCTTCGGTTTCCCTCTCCTTCAGCATCGGAGGTGCGCGGGCGCTTTCGCCCGGACAGATTGACTTTCGGTGCTCATGGCTGTCGGACGTGCGGACCCCCTTGGTCCCGCGCCCCTCTGAGCAAGGCGGCCCCCTTTTGTGTGGCGAACCTGCTCGGAAGAGCCAGCGTGGCGGAGCAGACTTCCCGGGAGCTTTCACCCGTAGTCTGCGACTGCCACCCCAGTGCCGTGTTCCTGTATTGTACTCGCATTTTGTACATAGCAGGAATAAACCCCCCCATTCGTTGGTGCCACGGCTGGAGTCGTCTCTACGCCTTGCCGGTGAGTCAGCGAACCCGCCGCAGCGCCCCTTTGCGTGCGCTGCGGAGTGGGGACGAGCTACGTGTCTCCTTAGACCTTAGCTAGCCGGGTCCGGGCACGTTAGCCCGAAGCCCCACATATCTGGCGCCCAACTAGGTTTCGGCATGGCGTCGGAGCAGGCCCCTTTGCGGCCCCCGTCGCAGCCTGAGTCCTTGGTTGCGGACCTTCTGTCGTTTGAGGCAGCGGACAATGCTGTAAGCTTCAGGGATGCTCTTCGTGGCAACCCCATGCTATCAGATGCCAAGTGCGACCCCCTAGGGACGCCCATTGGTCAGTCCGTTCGCCCAGCGGCACCCTACGGTCCAAGCAGCGTGAGCCCTTTAACTGCTTTAACTGCTCAGCTGCTTCGGCGTTCTGCCGAGCAGGAGCCATCCCGCTCCGCCGGCTACTGCGATCCGCTATCCGGCCTCAGTTGGCCTGGAGGGCAACCTTTTCGCAGCACCGTCGGCCGGCCTCCCATAGGCCCGCACGACATTTCTCCGCCGTTCGCCGGTCCCTTAGGGCCACGAGCGGGCACATCCCGGCAGGCACCCTGTGAGCCTCGCCCGGACCAATTGCCGCTGCACAACGCAGCCGCGCAGTTGCTATCATCGCTGATGGAAATGGCGCAATCTCAGGCTAGCGTCAGGCCTCCCGTGGTGGACCCTAGTCCCCCTAGGCCTGCCCTGCCGAGCAACTTCAAGGTACATATTCCGACGTACAGCGGTTACTCAGACCGCATGAGCGCTACGGAATACCTGGAGTCTCTATGCCAATACCAGAAAGCGATGAGGCTGGAAGACAGCGTGATTATAGGCACCATACTGCCTGTCTCGCTGACCGCCCAAGCTGCGCGGTGGTACCGCCTAGTCGGACAGCGCGCTCGTAGCATGGAGGAGTTTAGGACGCTGTTCAGCCATGAATTCCTCCCTCCTGACTATGAGCGACGCATGCGGCGCGAGTTGGAGCTTCGAACCCAACACAGGGACGAATCTCTGCTCGAGTACGTGAGAGCCATGCAGGAGCTTTATCTCCTAGCAGAGCACTCGGCGTCGAACTCTGAGAAGGTGGAGCGGGTGATTCGGCAAGCCCATCCAACCTTCGCCGCTTACCTTCGAAACGGCCGGTTCCACGACCTGGACGATTTGGCCGCCGGAGCGAAGCGTATTCAGGGTGACATTCTGGCCGCGCGGGCCTACCGCCCGCCGCCGCCGGCGTCGTTGTCCCTTGAACCCCGGTGCGCTTGGAACGGAGGCAACGTGCTAACGCCCGCCCCTTTCCGGCTAACCGACGCAACGGCAGCCCTCGTTGGAGAAACGGAGCGAGGCGCGTGGGAGCTCTCTGACCGCGCTCTTGACCCGTACTCGTATGCCAGGCGGGCGCACACAGTCGCCCAGCCCGGCCGAGCACGAAACTGGGACCGCCGAAGCGGCCCGGCGGTGGAAACTGATACCAATGCCCACGCGGCGCAACAGAAACCACCGCCGGCGCGCAGCGCGCCGCGAGCAGCTCCGCCTGCACGCAGCGTCGTCTGCTACAAGTGCAATGAGACGGGCCACATTGCCCGGGAGTGCACAAACCGCCACGCTACCGAAGGGCACAATTGCCCGACGGGAAACGGCGTGCGCCGCCGGTGACTCTGCCTTCGCCGGCGGTGCCTGAAACAAGGGGTTCCTTAGCCCCGATGGCGTGTAGGGTCGGAATTGATGACCCGTCGCCAGCCCCCTTCCTTGCGCTCACGATCGCTGGTCGAACGTTTGCAGCGCTACTGGACAGTGGCGCCACAGCCTCGCTGTTCGGGGAGGAAGTTTTGGCTCACTTACGCCGGCACTCAGTCCGGCTGCGAGCCTGCAACACCGCCTTCCATCTCGCGAGCGGTGCGGCTACCTCGTGTGGCTCGGCGAGATTGGTTGTGCGCTGGGAGGAGCGTGTACGCCGTCACAGGTTCGTGTACCTCCCTGGTCTGTCCGTACCCGTGATAGTAGGCCGAGACTTTCTGGCCCGCACTGGGATCGTGATAGACATTGCGAACAAAGGATACAGGGAGGGCCCTGGTGCGCCCCTGAAACCTTTTGCGCATTTCCCTGTCGCTTCGGTGGCACCTAGAGCCCCAGGCGCGGCACCACGGCAGGAGGAGGGGCGAGTCCCATTGACCCCCCAGACTCCGGCTGTCACAAAACCCGCTGTACGCGGCCCCTCGTCGGCCAGCGAAGCGGGCAGAGCTCGTTGCGAGACTCATTCTCCCGAGCCGAGCGCAGCGCTAGCGGATCGGATTTCATGTAATCCTACGATCGCAAGCGCGCGCGGCGAAACGAACCGCTCGCTGCCGCCTTTGCCTGGCAGTTTGTCGGAACGTGAGAAGGCGCGCCTGTCATCGCTGCTGAACCAATTTCACGCGATGTTTACAGATCGGCCGGGACGCACCACTCTTGTGCGACACCGGATCGACACAGGCGACGCGCTACCGTGGAAATGCAATCCTAGGCCCGTGAGTGTGGCCAAAAGGAAAGCTATCGACCTCGCAATGGACGAAATGATCGAGACTGGCGTAATCCGCCGATCTAATAGTCCGTGGGGTTCTCCGGTAGTGCTGGTCCCGAAAAAAGACGGCTCCTCTCGTCTTTGCGTGGACTACCGCCGACTCAATGAAGTCACTCGGAAGGATGCTTACCCTATGCCGAGCATTGACTCAATCGTGGCGAGCCTAGGTGGTGCACATTATTTTACCACTCTAGATGCTAGCCGCGGTTACCTGCAAGTGCAGATGGAGCCAAGGGACGCGGAGAAAACCGCTTTCACCTCACATAGAGGCTTGTACGAGTTCACTCGCATGCCCTTTGGCTGCTCGGGCGCTGCAGCGACTTTCCAGAGATTGATGGACAGAGTTCTCGGAAGGGCAAAATGGCAATACGCCCTAGCCTACCTAGACGATATTGTCCTCTTCTCTCGCACCTTTGAGGAACACCTCCGCCACTTGGAGGACATCCTCGGAAGGCTGCACGCTGCCGGGATCACTCTGAACCCGAAGAAAGCTCAGATCGCAGAGACCCGTGTCTCACTGCTGGGCTTTACAATAGAGCGAGGCCGTGTTTTGCCGAGCGAGGACAAGGTCCGAGCTATCCTCGAGTACCCAACGCCGGCTAACATACAGGCCCTCAGACGCTTTTTGGGCATGGTGAATTACTACCGCCAATTTGTGCCCAACTGCGCCGCTCTACAGGCTCCCTTGACCTCGTTGTTGAGGAAGTCTACAAGCTGGAGCTGGGGTCCGGAGCAAGATGATGCCTTCAGGGCTCTCTCTAAAGCTCTTGTGGACACAGCCGAGCTGAAGCTGCCCGACCTGAACAGGGAGTTCGTAGTCCAAGCTGACGCGAGCGACCTGGGTATAGGTGCGGTGCTGCTCCAAGAACATGAGGACGTTCTTCGGCCAGTGGCCTTTGCCAGCCGGTCGTTGACGCCCGCAGAGCGTAACTATTCCGTGACCGAACGTGAGTGTCTAGCGATAGTGTTCGCTCTGCGTAAGTTCGATCACTACGTCGACGGAGTGCCTTTTGTTGTTGAAACGGATCACATGGCGCTCACCTGGCTGAAGCGCTTGCGCGAGCCCTCAGGCCGCCTCGCGCGCTGGGCATTGACGTTACAGCGCTACAACTTTGTTGTTCGCTATCGGAAGGGGAGCACAAACGTGGTGGCCGACGCCTTGTCGCGCGCCCCCGTTTCAGACCCGGACACCTTTGACCGGCACCCCTCCGCGACAACGCTTCTGAACGAAGCCGGAGCCCTTGTCTCCAATGGCACGGAAGGAGCGAGTTCAGGCGGCTGTGCGGCCTATAAGCCGCCGTCGCCGGGCGAAAGGGCGTACCTACTGGACCCTGTAACGTCCATGGGTATCACATTCAGCAGACGGGAGCTGCTGGAAGCTCAGCGGAAAGACCCATTTTGTCAGCAAATCGCTGACGAGCTCGAAAAAGAGCACAGCTCCGGAAGGGAGCGAGGCGGCAACGCCGATGGGCGCAAATTGACAGCTGGTATTGCTGTTGGCGCCGGGTGCGACGCAGCTGGTATTGCTGCAGGCACGTTGGATTCGTATCTGCTGGATGCTGATGGAGTGCTCCTGCGCTATATCCCATCTGAAGAGGCTCCTAATGAGTCCTTTAAGGTGGTGATCCCCCGCAGTCTACGGAGGGCCACGTTGAGCTATTTCCATGACTCGCGGTTGGCCGGACACGCGAGTGGCCGTAAGACTTATCTTAAGTTGAGCCGCTCCGCAACCTGGCCAGGCATGAAGCGTGATGTACTTCATTACTCTCGCTCGTGCCGCGTGTGTCAGACTGTGAAGCCCCGTGGTGGCAAACCCCCCGGCCTCATGCAGCCGATCGACAGCCAGCTACCCTGGCAAATCGCGGCCTGTGACGTTATGGGACCTTTCCCAAGAAGCCGGCAAGGTCACACATTCCTGCTGGCCGTCACAGATCATTTCACGAAGTGGGTGGAACTATTTCCCCTTCGGAAGCTAACGGCACGCGTCATATGGGACAAGTTGCTCGAGGTATTCACCCGCTTTGGCTTTCCGGCGGAGTTGATCACTGACAACGCGTCCTATTTCACGGCCAAGGTGTTCGTCGATGTCTGTGCAGCCTTTGGCATAAAGCACCGCAAAACAACGACTTATCACCCTCAGGCCAATCCCACCGAGCGGATGAACCGAAATGTGAAGCCCTTGCTCGCGGCCTTTGCCCGGCAACACAGGGACTGGGACGCCTGTCTCCGCGAGATAGGTTTCTCTTTGCGCACATCGGTGAACCGTTCGACTGGGTACACGCCCGCTTTCCTCAATTTCGGGAGAGAGCTGCCAAACCCTATGGATCGCGTTCTGCGAACCGGCAGCGGGGCGAGCGCCGTTGCGTCGGGTCTCTCCGACTACGCGGTGCAAGTGCGCGCTAGGATGAGCGAGGCCCTTTCTCATGCCCGCACCAACCTGGCGAAAGCACGCGCTGGACAAAAAGCACAATACGACCGGTCGCATAGAGAGGTACATTATCAAGTAGGTGACCTCGTCCTCAGGCGCAATCATGTGCTGAGTGACGCAACAAAGGGCATCTCAGCCTCTCTGTCGGCCAAGTGGTCGGGCCCATACCGAGTGGAGACCAAAATGTCGCCTCTTGTGTATAAGCTGGTGGACTCAAACGGTAGACCATCCGGCGGTCCAGTGAACGTTTCTGACCTCAAACCTTTCGTTGCCAGGAGCAGCAACTGGGAAGAGGAAGAGACACAGCAAGCGCAACCGAGCAAGACGGCGGATCTCAATCCGCGCACTCGCCGGTATAACTTGCGAAAACGCTCTTAGTCGCCGCTTCTCGCTGGTAGGCAGAGGGACCTTATTCCCCGCCGAGCTGGCAAGCGGAGAGGTGTGACTATAGCGTGAATGCACGCGTTAAAGCGGAAAAAAAGGCACTCATTAGCCGAATAAGACGCTTTTTCGTAGTGCGCAGCTTCTGCTGAGGGCCGTGGTGAACCCAAGTGATCCGCGAGCCCGCCGGCGTGAGCTGTGAAAGCCGACCTAGCCGTTGCCTTACTGCTCGCGCCCGGTGAACTTTATCCTCCAGTGGCGCTCGAGTGCCATGAAAGGCACGGTTAGCGCTTCAGCGCTGGCCGGAGGGATGCATGAGGCTACCATAAGCCCAATATGCCCCTTTCCGTGAGCCTCCTCCTTCCCTCTGGCAGCCGCCTGCAAAGGTGAATGCGCCAGAACGATGCGTGATTGGCAAGCTGACGGATGCAGTGTCAGCTTCGTGTTCTGCGTGTTCTGTGGGTGAACATTGTCAGCGGAAGGTGAGATTTGCTTGTAGTGTTGTTATTATAATCGGAGTGCGGTTAGTTGTGTGAAGTGTTGATTGTCGGTGTGGTGCCAGACGGACGCCAACAATGAAGCCGTCGCAACACGCCTCGAGGACGACGATCGACTCGCCCAGGTCCCGCGGGAGCCGTCGCCGCCGCCGCGGGCGCCTCCGGTCGCAAGCCGTTCGAGAGGCCACTGCGGTCGCACTCACTCCTGAGACCACAGCACGACCCGTGATGCAAGCTGGCGCTGTTACCACCTCCGCATCCTTCCAGGTGCGGTCGTTGCCGGTGTCTCCACAGCCAGCTGCCCGTTTGCCTCCACGCCGCCAAGTCACTACCTGGGCCTTCCAATCCGGTTCCGAAGCACCACTTTGCTTCGTGTCGACGAAACGGTGGAAGGAGCAAAGAAAGGTGGAGAACCACATGAGAGGGCGAGAGATACCGCGCATTTTCCGCGGCCGCACGCTATCAGCCATGGTCGAGGCCTCGGGTGGAGCCGTCATGGCCTCGGACCCTTCGGCAGTGTACTGCAGCGTGTGCGGTGTGCTGCGGCTGTGTGCTGCCCATGACTCCAGCGCGGTGCACAAGCTTCACGTGAAGGGGACGGAGCCAGCTGCCGAGGAGCCCGGGACGGATCCAGCCCCACAGGTGCTGCAGAACACGGACGCGGACGTCAACCCGGCCCTGCTGCGTTCCGTTGTCGGCGCTCTCGCTTCGGACCCTGTGTTCGCGGCGACCATCGCGGCAGCTGTGCAGCAGGCGACGGCGCTGGTGCCCCTCCACGACTCCGTCCTTTCTCCGGAAGCCGGAGGCACCGACCCCGCGAACGAGAGTCTCGACTTCGATATTTTCGCTTGAGAAAATTAAACAGGTCAGACGTCAGCTTCGCCATTGATTCCGGTCGTATCCCTTATGGGCCGGCCCGAGTCTTCAGGAGGGGGGGGATGTGGGGACCCCTTTTGGGACCCCTGTCTCCTGTTCACGCGCGACTTGGGCCATTCGGCCGCGCGATCGCTGGGGACACGCAGTTCCAAGCCTTATTTTGGATAGCGTACATTCCCCGCGGCCGCGGGCGCCGGCGCGACGCGGAGCCTGCTGCTTGCGCGCGCGGCTCACGTTACGCCGTGCGCCGCGCGTAAGAACAGTGCCTGAGGAACGGGCCCCTCTCGCCCTCTCTTCGGTTTCCCTCTCCTTCAGCATCGGAGGTGCGCGGGCGCTTTCGCCCGGACAGATTGACTTTCGGTGCTCATGGCTGTCGGACGTGCGGACCCCCTTGGTCCCGCGCCCCTCTGAGCAAGGCGGCCCCCTTTTGTGTGGCGAACCTGCTCGGAAGAGCCAGCGTGGCGGAGCAGACTTCCCGGGAGCTTTCACCCGTAGTCTGCGACTGCCACCCCAGTGCCGTGTTCCTGTATTGTACTCGCATTTTGTACATAGCAGGAATAAACCCCCCCATTCGTTGGTGCCACGGCTGGAGTCGTCTCTACGCCTTGCCGGTGAGTCAGCGAACCCGCCGCAGCGCCCCTTTGCGTGCGCTGCGGAGTGGGGACGAGCTACGTGTCTCCTTAGACCTTAGCTAGCCGGGTCCGGGCACGTTAGCCCGAAGCCCCACAAGGTAGAGCTGTAACAATTGATCGAACGGCAGCAAACAGCATGTGTAGAATCATCTGTCCAATATTGAGTGGTGCGGTGTTATCCTGGAGTGAGTGGCGATGTTCCAGTCCCCGTCAGCGGTGATCACTGAGGGGTGTTCTGAGAAGATCGCTGAGGTTGTTCTAGGTTAGGTCACTGATATTGTTGTGATGTGTGGCCTTCAGTGGCCGTAGCAGAATGATTACTACGCTGTCTCTGAGACCCTTATATAAAATTATGGGGTTTTACGTGCCAAAACCACTTTCTGATTATGAGGCACACCGTAGTGGAGGACTCCGGAAATTTCGACCACCTGGGGTTCTTTATCGTGCACCTAAATCTAAGTACACGGGTGCTTTCGCATTTCGCCCCCATCGAAATGCGGCCGCCGTGGCCGGGATTCGATCCTGCGACCTCGTGCTCAGCAGCCCAACACCATAGCCACTGAGCAACCACGGCGGGTGAGACATTGCGCTTGCGCAGCATGCTGCTTTAATGCTGACGAATACGATAGTTATATTGATTTTTGTTCAGTTGCTGTAAATTGGCGATTATTCGCTAGGCTCACTGCGTCAAGATTCTGAAGGAGCTCTTTGTGTCGTGGTTGCTTCCCATGAATTAATTCATGTTTGCGTAGCATGGATGCGGCCTTGTTCTGTGGACATCCTGAAAAAGAAGCCGTATGATTACCCGCATAATTTGCCCATTTAGGCCGTCTCAGAGACTTGCATTTAGCACGCTTATGGTTCTCGAAGCAAATTTTACATCGACGTGTCCCACGACAGTTTTTTGCCAGGTGTCCAAACCTGTGACAGTTATAACACCTCAAGGCAGGACCAAGCATTCTTCCACCGGGTGACTGGTGAAGCCCAAGTGGATTCTCTGAGGCATTGGCTTATCATCTCTGAAGTGAAGGATTACACTGTGCAAAGAGCGCGATTCAACTGTACCATCCTCCAAGCGGTAGTATCTTGCTTGTCGGCGGGCTGATATTACTCCAAAATCTTTCATATACTCGAGCAGTGTCCCTTCAGTGTACTGAAGTGGCACGTGACGAATCTTTCCGACATTTCGAGTGTACGAAGCCGGTACGTAGGGCTTAACTCTTAGTCTTGCAACTTCGTGCAGTAAAAGAAGGTTTTTCGCAGATGCCACTGAAGTAACACTCAGGGAAAAACTGTCGTCGCTGTTCACTCGGAGCGCTTGAACTTTTCCCTTTGCCGTCGAGACAATTTCTGATGCAGCATAATTTGGATTCACTTGCCAAAAATTTTGTCCTTCTTCTGATAGTCGGAACACCACCAGGATTCCTTCACTTCTTTTCTTTTTGTAGGTCACGAATTTGAAAGGCTCTTCATCACACTCAATTGCTTCATAATCGCTTAGGTCATAGTTTAAAGTGCTCTTATTCTCCTGACTGGGTGTCTCATCAAGGCGAAGTCTCTTGATCTCACCTTCACTGGGTTCCACCACGGTCACCAGAGGCGTGCCATCAGCGCCTTGATGTTCAAGGACTAGCCGCGCCGGCTTGATAATATCATGCACATGGTGTGTGTTGGCAGAACCTTGGATGCGTTCCTGCGATGCACTCATGTGCCTCAAAACACGCTGGCGGTCTTAGGACTCGTGCCGCCGTTCTCGGCTGCCGACCGCCGTAGCGGTTGGAAACACTCCGAGGGAAAAGGCAACGAAGGCTTCGTGCCTGGCTTGAATGGGCTCGTAGGTCGCTACAGTTCTTCTCCATGAATTCTAGAGCAAAGAATCCCAGGCACAATGTAAACAAACTAGTTAAAACTGAAGTAAAAAGCGAGCAGAAATACCTGTTTTTGCTAGGGAATAAGCCAAATTAGGACACAGAGCGTAAGGAAAAAGACAGGGTGGTTAACCAGAGGTTATATCCGAGTGGCTGCCCTGCACTGGGAAAGATGGAAAGGGGTGAGAAATGAGAGCGGAAAGGAAGAGGGGAAGGTGCAATGCAGTGTGTGTGCGTGTGTTTTTTAATCCGAGGCATTCATTGCGAACGCCAGCCGCTTTCAGTATATCTATCTATCTATCTATCTATCTATCTATCTATCTATCTATCTATCTATCTATCTATCTATCTATCTATCTATCTATCTATCTATCTATCTATCTACCTGCACCGTGAGGCCGTCGTGGTCGTGTCTTCAAGTGTATATATATCAGAATAGGCATGGGGCGGCATGACATGCACTCAACATAACGTGAGTGACTTGTCATGATACCAATGACATGACATATTTGCACTGGCATGCAGGTCATGATATTAGGGTATGAATGACATGATACCGTCGTAGTAGTTTCTTTAACTCAATATACGTATATCAGGATATGACGGAAATGCATGCTTGGCATGACATAACATGTCATGGATGGACATCCATGGACCTCACATGGATGACGTGACATAAATGTCATGACATGCGTATCATGAGATGAATGACACGGATTCACATGAATAAAAATTTCGGGACATATGTGCCTAATCACATGAATGACAAGACATACAAGCGCATGTCATGTCATGACATCAGTGATATACCATGCTTGTCATGGCATGAATGTCATGACATAAATGGTATTTATTTATTTATTTATTTATTTATTTATTTATTTATTTATTTACTTACTTACAATACCTCAAATACCCCTGCTGGAGGGATCTTACAAGAGGGGTGGGCGAGCATACAAATTAGCAGAGGCACAATACTACTACAGTAAGTAAAAAGAAAAACAGCAACGAAGAAAAACATAAGAACTAAAAGAATTCCATATCCACAGGTTAAGAAATAGAAAAACGCAAAAGAAGAACAGCGCGAAAACTTATCAAATATGACAGTCGACAAATACTGAAAATAATGAGTACAAAAAGTGCCAGTAACATTTTTCTAGGTATAAAATACAGCAAGCAAAATCAAGCAGACATCTCGATAAACATATTAAGACGTCGACAGAAACATGTTAAAGAGAATGCTACAGGTAATAGAAGCAGATGACACAATCAGGCAAGTGATTTAATGGCAGACCTCAAACGCGCAGGATGATCATGAACAATGACGCCGATTGGAAGATTATTCCAGTCAATGGCTGTTTGAAAAAAGAAGGAATGAAGATGAGCAGTTCTCCCAGCACGTGGTGGATGAACTGCTGCATGGTGACTAATACGGCTTGAAAGACGGTATGCTGGATGGATAAGGGTGTTGTCGGGAGGCAGAATATGGCAGAGCTTACGTTAAAGGCAAAGTCCGAATGTTTTGCGGCGCCTTTCTAGTTTGGGAGGACTAGACTGATTTTAACTGAGCGACACTTGTATAATATGAGTAGTCAGAAAAGATTAATCTGGCGGCACGATTTTGTACCGACTCGAATATCTTGCTAAGGTAGTGTTTGTGACGGTCTCGGATTGCGCACGCATATTCTTAGGTTTTACAAGAGAGTGATAGGCTAATAACTTAACGGAGGGCGGGGAAAGTGCGATATTACGTCGTAGATAGGCAAGGGTGCGGTTATCTTTGTTTGTGATGTGTGTGACGTGTGATGACCACGTGAGGTCGCGGGTGATGCTAAGTCCTAAATATTTGAGGGAATCTACTGAAGAAGTAACCTCGCCATGAAACATGCACACATGATTTTGATATTCCTGACGTTTGTTAAATCACGCTGAAGTTTATCGGTGGGTTTAGGGATGGAACGGTAAATGACACAATCATCAGCGAATAGACGACTGTTTGAAGATATGCACGCCGGGAGATCATTGATGTAGATTTTAAAAAGTCTACAATAGGCGACAATAGACAAGGTGGAGTGGACTTCATTGGCAAAAACACACTGTCAGCGATTGGTGAGGAACTCTCTCATCCATTCAAGCACTAAAGGGTGTAAGCTTAGATGCGATAATTTTAGCAAGAGTTGGCGATGAGGTACTTTATCGAATGCTTTTTCATAATCAAGAAATATGACATCTACTGGAATGTTGTTATCTAGATTAGAACTGATGTCCTTAATAAAGAAATCTAATTGAGTTTCGCAAAAAAGGCCCTGTCGGAATCCGTGTTGGTTAGGAGTAAAGAAATCGACGGTAGTTCAAAATTTGACAACATATATGGGAGTGAATAACGTGCTCGATTATTTTTTCACACACTGGTGAGGGTATTAGGACGGTAAGTGTTTGGTGAGCCACTTTTTAGAATAGGTATAACTTTGCCCATTTTCCAATCTAAAGGAACAGAGCCTGATTTGAGAGACTGTTTGAATACTTCCGATAAAACCATGTTGACTATATGCTTAGTATATTTTAATACTTTCCTATTAATACCGCTAGTTCATGTTGATGAGGTTAGTTTTAATGAGCCGATGGTTTTAGAGGTACCACGAGGTTCAAGATTCATACTGCGAATGCATGGATGATCGAAGAGGAGTATGCTGGAAGGCTATCGGAAGGTTCATTGGAAAAGACAGGCCGAAATGTGGTGTTAAGACTCTCGGCAACTTCATGTTTGGGGATGGCGACACCGGCTTGAGCTAACAGAGATGTAGATGTCGAAGAATCACGAGGACTGATGATCCTCCAAAATTGTTTTGGGCTGCTGCCTATTAGTGAAGCTAATGTGTAACCGAGGAAGATGCGCTTACTGCATGCTAATAGAGAGTCGATGAGTTTAGCCGTAGATCGATATTTGTCCCACGTGTACTATTTGCCAACTAAGCCGATGTGAAGTGGCGCTTTTTTGTTGTTGTTCGTTCATTTCCAATCTGTATTAAACCATGGCGAGATTATTTTGTCCACGGATATTAATTTTTTTACTGGAATATACTTTTTCATTCATTCATCATCAGCAGCAGCAGCCTTGTTTATGTCCAGTGCAGGACGAAGGCCTCTCCCTGCGATCTCCAATTACCCCTGTCCTGCGCCAACCGATTCCAACTAGCGCCCGCGAATTTCCTAATTTCATCACTCCACCTAGTTTTCTGCCGTCCTTGGCTGCGTTTCCCATCTCTTGGTGCCCATTCTCTAACCCTAATGGTTCAACGGTTATCTAACCCGTGCATTACATGACCGGCCCACCTCCATTTTTTTCTCTTAATGTCAATTAGAATATCGGCTGCACCCGTTTGCCTACTGACCCAAACCACTCTCTTTCTGTCTAGTAACGTTATGCCTAGCAATCTTCGTTCCATCACTCTCTGCGCCGTCCTTAACTTGTTCTCAAGCTTCTTGGTCACTCTCCAAGTCTCTGCCTTATATGTCAGCACCGGTAAAATGCACTGATCCTACACCTTCCTTTTCAATGATAACGGTAAGCTTCCAGGCAGGAGCTGACAATGTCTGCCGTATGCGATCCAAACCATTTTTATTTTTCTCTGAATTTCCTTCGCATGATAAGGGTTCGCTGTGATTAATTGACCTAGGTAAACGTACTCCTTCACAGACTCTAGAGGCCGACTGGCGATCTTGAACTGTTGTTCCTTTGCCCGGCTATTTATTATTATCTTTGTCTTCTGCATATTAATCTTCAACCTCACTCTTATACACTCTCCCTGTTAAGGTCCTCAATCATTTGTTGTAACTTGTCCGCAGTGTTGCTGAATAGAACAATGTCATGGGCAAACCGAAGGTTGGTGAGGTATTCGCCGTCGATCCTTACTCCTAAGCCTTCCCAGTTTAATACCTTGGAAACTTCTAAGCACGCAGTGAATAGCATTGGAGAGATTGAGTCTCCTTGTCTGACCCCTTTCTTTATAGGTATCTTCTTACTTTTCTTGTGTAGAATCAAAGTGGCTGTGGAATCTCTGTTGATATTTTCCGATGTATTTACGTAATCGCTCTGCACTCCTTGGTTACGTAATGCCTGTATGGCTGCTGGTATCTCTACTGAATCAAATGCCTTTTCGTAATCTAGGAAAGCCATATAGAGAGGCTTATTGTACTCTGCGGATTTCTCGATAACCTGATTAATGAGAGCGAGAGAGAGAGAATAAACATTTTTATTGGGTGAATGCAGCTTAGGAGAGGCGTCCTCATTCCAGAATGCCTTGAGCTCGGGCCGCGTCCTGGGCCCTCGCAATCAGCCGTTGCTGATCCTCGAGGTCGGAGCTGGCCAAGGCTCCCTCCCAAAGCTCGTTGGTGTGCTAAGGGTTCGGAGGATTTAATGGTGCCGCTCTGCAACCCCCTACTATGTGCCTGAGGGACCCGGACTCTGCGCAGAAGCGGCATTGCGGAGAGAATTGTGTAGGGGCTATGATGTGATTTCTGGTTGGGTGGGGGAATGTATTAACCTGTAGACCTCGGAGGAATCGCTCCTGCTCTCTAGGTAGTGACTTGTGTGTGGGTGCATATGTTTTGCGGTTTAGCTTGCCGTGTTGTGTGATGTCTTCGTAAGAGACTAGAGGGTGCATGCGCTCGGGTTCAGATTCCTCGGCGTCGGCTCGGTGGGTCAAATCTCGAGCCACGTGGTTGGCGACCTCGTTGCCAGAAATGCAGTGAGGAGCTGGCGCACAGATGATCATGACTGATCTCGTTGGGGGCTTTTGATTGATGATCTGGAGCGTAGTCGTATGAATTCTGCCGCTAGCAAAGTTGCCGCACGCCTGTTGGGAGTCGGTCACTATGACTTCAAACTCTGTTTGGGAGAGCGCGAGGGCTATGGCCGCTTCCTCGGCTTGGAGGGGATTGTTTCGTGTGAGCGAAATGCTGCTCCGATGTTCTTTGTTGACGACTATGGTGGCTGTTGTGGCTGCGCGTCTGGGGTAAGACCCCGCATCCTTGTAGACCTGTAGAGGGTAAAGTCCCGTATTGCTTGTGTATGGCCAGGGCCCGGGCCTCCCTTCGCTCTGCGTGGTGCACTGGGTGCAGGTTGCGAGGTAGATATGGATGTGATCTATTGTAGAGTATCCCATCCTGAAGCCAGCCTAGGAGAGTGTTCCCTGGGTTGACGAAAGTCCAGTGTTGCCCTTATTCTATCTGAGATTATTTTGGTGAATATTTTGTATAATACTGGGAGTAAGCGGGCCTATAATTTTTCAATTCTCTAACGTCTCCCTTTTTGTGGATTAGTATAATCTTTGAATTCTTCCAGTTTTCTTGGACCCTTGAAGTCGATAGACACTTCGTATATACAGCCGCCAGCTTTCCAAGCATTATGTCTCCTCCATTTTGATTAAATCGACTTATATTCCATCTTCTCCTGCCGCTCTTTCTCGTTTCATGTCTTGCAAGGCGCTTTTGACCTCATCGCTAGTTATAGGAGGAGTTTCTGTATCCTGTTCATTAGTGTTTCTAATGGAAGTATCCTGACTTTTCTGGGTACTGTACAGATCAGTATAGAATTCTTCCGCTGCTTTGCCTATACCTTCGAGATTACTGATGATATTACCCTGCTTATCTTTCAGTGCATACACCTTGGTTTGTCCTATGCCAAGTTTCCTTCTCACTGATTTCAGGCTTCATCCATTTCTTACGGCTTCTTCAGTCTTTGTCACGTTATAATTTCGAATATCACTTATTTTCGCCTTGCTGATCAGTTTTGACAGCTCCGCGAATTCTATTTTATCTCTTGAGTTGGACACTTTCATTGTTTGTCGTTTCTTTATTAGGCCCTTTGTTACTTCGGAGAGCTTGCCTATTGATTGCCTTGGTGCCTTGCCTCCCACTTCAACTGCTGCCTCTGAAGGAAGCCTAGTTACGGTTTCATTCATTACCTCTATGTCATCTTCATCTCTCTGTTCTATGGCTGCATATTTGTTTGCAAGCACCAGCCTGAATTTGTCTGCTTTTACACTTACTGCCTCTAGGTTGACCTGTTTCTTCTTGACCAATTTTACTCTTTCTCTCTTCAAGTTGAGGTAAATCCTAGCCCTCACTAGCCTGTGATCACTGCGCTCTATTCTACCTATCACTTCTACATCCTGCACTATGCTGGGATCGGCAGAAGAAACCAAATCAATTTGATTTCTTATTTCGCCATTAGAGCTTTTCCAGGTCCACTTTCTGTTGCTACGCTTCCTGAAAAAGGTGTTCATTGTTCGAAGCTTGTTCCTTTTTGCGAATTCTACCAGCTTCTCTCCTCTAGCGTTCCTAGAGTCAATGCCGTAGTTGCCAATTGCTTGTTCACCAGCCTGCTTTTTCTCTACTTTTGCATTGAAGTCACCCATTACTACAGTATACTGATTTCGCACTTTTCTCATCGCTAATTCAACATCTTCATAAAACTGATCTACTTCTTCATCATCGTTACTGAATGTTGGAGCGTAGGCTTGTACCACCTTTAACCTATACCCCGTATTAAGTTTGATTACGACTACTGCTACCCTCTCATTGATGCTGTAGAATTCATTAATGATGCCCGCTATGTCCTTATGGATTAGGGATCTCACCCCGTATTGCTTCTTATCTGGGAGACCTCTATAGCAGAGGGCATGGCCGTCATTCAGCAATGTATAAGCCTCACCAGTTCTTCTAATCTCACTAAGGCTGGTGATATCCCAAACAATGTCTTATAGTTCCTCAAAGGGTCCTGCTAAGCTAGCCTCACTTGACAGAGTTCGGCTGTCACAGCGCTGTTCCGAGCGCTGTGTTTGACGTGAAGGCCTCGGCACGTTAGACGAGACCTTTGAGGCCATCTGCCCGGAGGTGGATGGCCCCTTCTGCTGGTGTGGTGGAGCAGCGCTAGCTGCAGCCGCCGCGGGGGCAGATGGCGTTAACTGCCGGCTCACTGCTTGTGGGTCGGACAGCCGCCGGAAGCCGTTGTGTCGCTGCCCCTTTACGCGTCACATCGGCAAAAGTGTTCTTGGGCAGGTAGGATACCCGGCTGCGTGCCTCCTGGAAACTTATATTTTCCTTTAATTTAATTTTTACAATTTCCTTTTCTTTTTTCCAGGATGGGCACGACCGCGAGTACGCGAGCTGCTCCCCATCCCAGTTTACACAATTCAAAAAGTTCTTGCAAGCTTCAGACGTGTGTTCATGGGCACTGCATTTCGCACATGTTTGGAGGCCTCGGCAGCTCTGCGAACTGTGGCCGAAACGCTGGAATTTGAAACATCAGAAAGAATTTGGCACGTGTGGCCTAACACAGAGCTTGATATAACCGGCCTCGATGGACTCGGGAAGGACACTTGAGCCGAAGGTGAGTATGAGGCGCTTGGTCTGGATCTCTTTGCCATCCCCCCTGATCTTAATTCGTTTAACGTTAATGACATTCTGTTCACTGAAGTCCTCCAAGAGCTCAGCCTCAGTGAGCTCCAGCAAGTCATCGTCCGACACAACGCCGCGGGTGGTGTTCATAGTACGGTGCGGTGTTACTGTTAGCTGGGTCTCCCCAAATGACACTAGTTTTGGCAGTTTCTCGTACTGCTTCTTATCACGGAGCTTCAGGAGGAGATCACCGCTTGCCATCCTCGTCGCCTTATAACCAAGGCCAAAAACATCAGTCAAAGACTGTAATACAAGGAACGGTGAAATGGTGCACACTGGTTTGTCGGGTTTTTCCGAGTGAACTACATGGAAACGTGGAAAGTTGTGCACTTGGCGTCCGAAAAATTGGAATACATCTTCGGTGCGCCCTCTTTTCTGAGGGCGATCAGGGAGGGGAGGGAAGGAGCTTGCCAGAGAAGAATGCAATTTTCGGCAATAAGGCCAGCCAACCACCCTGGAACTTTACAAGGGGACGCTACAGGAACTGTAAAAACAGGTCCTGCAAGCGCCAGCTGTACGTTATCACTATAACCAAATATGAAATTTCCTAGCTTGGCTATGCACACAAGGTTAACCCTTGCTGCCTGGAAGCATTGGAAGTAAAGGGAAGCCAGGAGAAGACAGGAAAGATGGAAAGTGGGAGAAAGACGAAGGCTGGAGGGAGAGAGAGAGAGACAGGAAAAGGCAACTACCGGTTTCCCCCGGGTAAGTCAGTCCGGGGGTGCCGTCTACGTGAAGCCGAGGCCAAAGGGGTGTGTTGCCTCCGCCGAACGGCCTTAAAGGTCCTGACTCTCAGCGACGGCTCAACCCCCAAGATCCCCTTTTCCCCGGACACGGCTAAGCCACGCACGGTTAAACGCGGTAGGGTCCAACCATCGTGTGCTCGGGTACGTGGTGTCGCAATGCACCAAACGCTGCGAGGTAAAAAAGCTGGGCAAGAAGTTGCCAAGCCTGTCAAGCCGTGAAATTGACACGGCACACGCGTTCAGCGGTGCAGCTGCTTCGACCACCAGATAGCCGTTTCGATCACGTGCACTTAGACTTGGTGGGGCCTCTTCCACCCTGCCAAAGTCTCAGGTACCTCCTCACCTTTGTCGACCGGTACTCGAGGTGGCCTGAATCGACGCTTCTGTATACATGACATCCCGGCCGAAACAGTGACGGAAGCATTTGTTGCTGCGTGGGTGTCCCGGTATACGGTTCCCTTTTGCGCATAACTACTGACCGAGGCCGACAATTCCAAAGCTCGCTTTTTTCTGCCCTGGCGAGACTGCTCGACACGTGCCTTCATAACCACGTTACTTACTACCCACAGAGCAACGGCATGGTCGAGCGTATCCACCGACAACTGAAGGCGTCATTGACCGCCACACCCAACAGACAGCACTCGGTGAAAAAGTTAGCCTTAGTACTACTGGAGCTGCGAGCAAGCAAGGATGACCTCGGCGTCAGCGCAGCCGAGACGCTCTATGGGTCATAAACCAAGTTCCAGGCCAGTTTTTCGGCACCCAGCAAGCCACTCTGCCAGCAACCGCACAGTACTAAGGCTAGCTTCCAGGCTTGACTAGATTCGACCTACACCCCCACGTATCGCCCGCCGGCAGCCTGTGTTTAGTTTGCCGACAATGGACACAACCACGCACGTCTTGCTGCGACGCAACTCTATCAAGCTACCATTGACTCCTTCCTATGAAGGCCACTTTCGTGTGATTTCGCGTTCAGAGAAAACCTTGAAGATTGGCGTTAACGGCAAAAACGAGACAATGTCATGCAACTGCGTGAAACCCGCCTATCTTGAACATTGACTCTTCATTGCTTCCGCGATTCGCAACAAAGCCTCCAGCGTTCCGGGGGGAGAGGGGGAGAGGGGGAGCCCTCGTAGCGACCGTCCATCACTACGTTGTCCCCGTTTCGCGGAAATCCAGTTTACCTCGCCTTTCATCGCAGTGGGGCTCATTCCCCCTACTCTTTCTTCGAATGGAGGTGGCTGCCCGACTGGGGCGCCACCACAGCCACCCGGCAAACCTGCTTTTGCTTTTGAATAAACCAGTGGACTCTCCGTTCTCAACCTGTCGAAACGTGTATTACTTGCCTCCGCTAAACCGAGCTCCCAACTTGGTCATATCAGGCAGTAAATTCATAGTGCAATGCCCAGAAGTCCAGTGGCCAGTACGTAAGGTGTCGGGGGCCTGTAGCTAGGGGAATGGCCTACGTGTCCTTTGTATTCCCTGGTTGGCAAGGTTCACAAGAAGAGTTCTCAGACCACGCCCGCCTTATGTGCGACTTAGATGACGCAACCATCGGCTATTCGGAATGAATAACGGCGATACAGGTTTTGTGGAAACAGCCGTTTGGTTGTTTGTTTCTTTGTTTTTAGTGTTAGGTGAGACGTCTTGAGATTCATCGTTGTGATAAGCAAGTTTTGAGCTTTGTTTAGATTGTTTATTTTAGAAGCTAATCAATATTCTTAAAGAGATGGTTTGTGCGCGCATAAATGATTGAAACTTTGTTTCCTCGATATGTCGTTCTTTTCTTTTTAGCCAGATAAGCTTCTTTTTTGTGTGTGTGAGATACGCTTGCACCGCCAAATCTAGGTAATTTGTTGGAAACGTGTAGTGGCGCGCTTGAGTATCAGTTCACTTTCTGGAAGTGTTCGCGAGATTTTTTCTTTGAAAGAAAGACGTGTTATTTGCAGGAGCCGTTGTTTAATCGCACAATTTTATAAAGTCATTGTACCGTTTCTTTAAGGTGTGTCTTGCTCTGACACAGAGAAGCAAAGAGCTGGTGCGTGTCTCGCACGTGTATTAATTCATAGGACGACAGCGTTTTGAGTATCGCTTAGAGGGTGCGTGGAAGTATTTAGAAATGAGCCGAAACTTTCTGTAGGTTCAAGCGCGTATTCTACACAACAGTGTTCTTTTTTTTTGTTATTTCTTTAGTGTGGATCCTGTCTGAACAAGACAAAGAAAATGTTAGTGCGTTAGCCGCACGAAAGTTGAAGATTTGCGCGGTCACCGCGAGAAGAGGCTATCACCACATCAGAGAAAGAGTGTTTGTGCATACTATGGGCCATTCAAAAGCTAGAATGCTATATTCAAGGCACGAAATTTACAGTCGAGAGCGCCCAGTGCCCTCTTGCATGGCTGAAAGAAATGTCTGGGAAAAAAAACGGAGACTACTGAGATGGAGACTCGTAGGGCAGGAGTACAACTTCGAGGTTTATTATAGGCAAAGGAGCCAGCATAAGAATGCAGACTGTCTGAGCTTGGAATTTCAAGCAAGGGACCCAGGGTGTTTTCTTTTTTTCTGTTACGTGTTCTGTACGCATCGCTATCAACGCTATCGAGATAGGCAACTAATTTTTGTCTCGCCGAGGGCTGACCGCGGCAAAAGAGAGCGAGAGAGAGAGAGGGGTACAACTTTGTAAAGCGATGCGGGGATCATAGCGCCCGGTAGGCGTGTCACTCGGGCACGCCGTCCGGAATGTGTGTGTGTGTACTTGTGTTTTCTTAGAAAGAACGCCGCAGCGATGCTGCAGTTGGTCCTCAGCCATCACTTCGGAATGGAACCTCGACGCTTCGGGCAACCTAACAGCTGGTCACCCTCAGGTCGAATCTCCTGGTGGCGGAGGGGCCTGTTACGTCTCAACACGGCCAATGGCCTTGATTAGACGTTTATTATGAGGCAACCCCACCCATTCATCAGCGCCTATCCAGAAGTCGACGCAGCGTTGACGCCGACTGTTGACGGATCAACAAAAGACCCCTCTACCTGAACCCTACAACCTGAACTAATTGATGAAAAGGGCCAACGTCGAATGCTACAGGGAGAACGGCTTCACCTCGGAGTCCCGGGTTGCTAAATATGCAAGGCCGAAGGTACGACATAGGAGGCGGAGTTCGGCGGAATGGTGCGATATCATGGGCGGGATATTGCGACTGATTCGACGATTTTGATTAGCCGCGATACAGTCATCAGGTTCCCTATTCTAGTCACCTAGGGAAGACGACTTTTGGGTCCAGTTAGTCAGTGCTGACGTGTCCTGATGTGAACTCGGGCGTTTATTATGCTCCCCCATGGAGTGGGTTTCCGTGCCTGCAGCCAGTGCAAATAATGTAAAATAAATCCTTTTTCCTTTATTCCATCTACTGGACGTATTCGTCGATGGGATTGATGAATTCTTGGCCCAAACGCCCCTTTGAGTCGCAACACTACTAACGGGGGCCGATTACTATATGCTCGTGTTCGTGATGTCGTGATGGTATTTGCATCGTCATTGCACCTTCGTAATCAGACTCGCGCCACTGATTTTCGCGTGTGATCTGAGCTTGAGCCAGGTGGCACGCGTAAGAAGATCGCGGAAGCTCGGCAGCAGAACACCGGGAGATGGTCGCATCAGTTCCAACAACCATTGAAAAGCAAGTTTCCCACGCGCGTTCATTTCCGAGCGCCGGACAGCAGTGCGCCGCCTCCTCATTCCTCTTAACGCTCGTGCCGAATTTTCACGGCCCTTCTCATCGTTACGAGCCGCTTAATCAAACATCGAGGCAGGATCTTTCCTCGTGCACATAGTGTCCGAGTATTCCACTATGGTAGCGTCATCATGACTCGGTCAAGGCAAGCAGCTGCACCACGCCACTCCCTACGAGTGGCTACAAAAGGACACGGGCTTCAGGTTGTGCTCCAGTATTCCTGTCAAGTCACCGGTTTGTGTCCTCTAAGAGATACCACGTGCTGCTATCAGGGAGTATTTACTTTCTGCGTTTGTTACCCATCTCGCACGTTCATGCCGCTCGTTTACGTGAATTAGATCGTTCATAGAAATCATGCAATTGTCGTTACCGTCGTCGTCGCCTTGTTGCTGTCGTCACGCGCTCCCGTCAATTCTAGTTCATGGTACTCGCGTGAAACACACAAATACTGGATATATGTAAACACACAGGTAAACCTGGCAACACTTTACGCAACCCCAAACAATGCTGCATAGCCCGCTGCCTGCAAAATGCTTCGCATAGCGTCTATTCCCGGAATGCGCGGGATTCACACAATTTTTTAGGGCGCGGCTCTTAGCCCGTTCCTGTGGCGAACATCGGCGCCGCCCCTCGTATCAGAGCGTATGAACACAGCGAAGGATGAAAGCGAAGAGAACGCGAAACGGAAAACGGAGGAGGAGAGTGCAGCGGAACCATGAGGCGGAAAGCGGAGCAGGAGGGTATGGCGAAAGCGTGAGAAGAAAAGCGTAGTGCTGCGAAAGACGGCTTTGCGGCGACGATAGCTATGAGATGGCGCCAGAGTAGCCCGCATCCAACGTTGCACATCGGATGTATGGAAACAAAGCGCTGCATGAGCAGAGGCCTGTCTGCGGCGGCTGAGGTGAATCGCGCCCACGCGTCACTCACGCGCCGCTTCTCGTGATCTCCCGATTAGCGAAGCAGTCGCGCCAGATTTCGCTCCGTTCGCAACGTGCCGCACGAGACAGATTGTCTGCGCCAGCCAATATATCGCGAAATGAAAACAGGTGTTCAGCTGCGCTCAAATTTCGCATTAGGAGTATGGTAATCGTTGGTGAACTTTACTTCGAACACATTTTGAAAAATGCCCACAAACGCTACTCGAATCACGTCGCTACAGGTAACTTATATGCCCAGAAGGACCTCATTTCCACACAAAAAAAGAACAATGAAATCCCTTTCCTAATAGATAATGAAGTAATTTACATCAATAATCTATTAAATAATTTATTTTATTAACTATATTTAATAATTGTAATTAACTTAAATGTAATTACACTGATTAGGTTTTAGTTACAAACTTTACGGGACACGTTTACATCGGTAAGTTCAAGGTAATCGCCAATGAAGTCATATGTTCCGGGCTTCAACCTTTCAAAACGCTTTGTACGCCGAACTAATTGGCCTCGAATTATCTGTTGAATTTAGCTGATTACGCACGCAGCACTGCGAAGCACAGCTTGCGCAACAACTCGCCTGTGACGTAGCAGGGCGGCGTAAAATCAGGCTGCCGTCGCACTACGCTCTTCGCACGATCTTATTCACATTCGCGCTACGCGAAACTTGCGATTGGATGCATATAGTCACTTCAGCAGCAGGAGCGAGACAGCCATTTTATCGCGCCTTATCAGTATCATTACCATCATCATATTGTCATGTCCACTGCAGGAAGAAGACCTCTCCCAGTAATCTCCAATTACCCGTCATAATAATCGCGCCGTATTGATTTTACTCGATTTTACGCTGCGCTGCTACTCAAAGGATGGCTGCAGTGCGGGCCGCGTTTCGCAGTGCTGCGTGCGTAATGAGGCAAATTCAACAAAAAGTTTAGAGCTAATTATTTCAGCTTACAGGACCGTTTTCAGAACTTGAAACGCGGAGCTGGACTTTTAGGAGGATTTGCTTCAAATTTCTAATATAAGTATGCCTAGTAAAGATCGTAACTAAGAAGTTAATTATTGTAATTTGTAATTTTAGTGAAGTGATTGTTTTGGTTGTAATTGTAAATGATGTCCGCCTGTGCACATAAGTTATCTGCAGCGACGTGATTCGAGTAGCTTCTGTGGGCTTTTCTAAAACATGTTCAAAGTAAAAAAGACGTAGTTTTGCCCAAAAGGCGACGCCTCGGTTGCGATAACAAATTAACAGTGAGATCGAAGTAAGGATAGTACTTTTATCGGCCATATAAAATTCTAGACATTCGCTTGCTAAGTAAACTGATAAGCATCGTGTCAGCGCGCACAGCAAACATGAACACATCACACTCAATGACTGCGAACACTCGACCCGCCGTGGTTGCTCAGTGGCTATGGTGTTGGGCTGCTGAGCACAAGGTCGCGGGTTCAAATGCCAGCCACGGCGGCCGCATTTCGACGGGGGCGAAAACACCCATCTACATAAATTTAGGTGCGCGGTAAACAACCCCAGGTGGTCTGAAAGATAACTTTTTTAACTGCGGACACTCGCTGTCAAAACGCTGGCGTGAGGAAACGCGGCAGCAGCAGCGAGCGAAGTGACATTCGTGCTGTCTATCACTTAAATGCAAAGCCAGCGCCGGCAACATGCACAAAGCTACCTGTCGCCAACGTACCTTGGCTCTGCCCCCAACGCAGATACCTCTCAAGATACGGCCTGGCGCAGCCGCCTCATGCGCAGTTGCAGCCGGAGAGAACACTGGCGCCTCGCAACGTCGGGTGCCTGGCGCGCGAGAGGAGACCGCGCGCTTCTCTTCGCATTCGCCCGTTTCGCGCGGGCGAGATTGAGCCGCGGTCGTCGGCTCCCCTCGCACGCTTTCACTCGCACATACAGCGTAGAGCGCGCAGCAACGGTGGTATCGCCAACTTTACACGGAACCGTCGCCACTCTCGCCCCTTCCGTGCGCGATATTGAGCCGCGATCGTGAGTTCCCCTTGTGCGCAGTCGCGAAATACGCAATTGCTGCCGGAGCACAACGCCGTCGCCCCGAATTTAAGAGCGTTGGTCGCCCCCAGCCTTCCTCCCTCCCATCGCCGCACGGCCTTCTGCGCGACGGAAGACGGCGCGTTTGCTATCCGCCTTCCTCCCTCGAGCGCGCCAGATTGAGCCGCGATCGTCGGCTTCCCTCGTGGGCTTCTACTGGTACATGCAGCATACGGCACGCGGCGATGCTGTTATCGCCCTTTGACTTCATACGGAACCTCACGGTGACGCCGACGGCAGAAACGCGCCTGGAGTGTCCATATAATTGCTATCGCAATAAAAGAACACTGTATATGTATATGTAACACTGTATATGATAATTTTTCCTAATAAATATCTGTGTTTTCATAGTCAGCTAGCTGATAAGTATCACCCACTCTTTTTTTTTCCTTTTTTTTGCAGTGTTCACATTGTGCCACATTTTTTCGCTCTCTTTGTTCGTACTTTTTTTTTTTGCTTTTTGCCTTTAACAATTGTATAAATTTTGTCACTCCCGTTGTTATTTCTGTTACACTATATCGATTAGAGCATAGTTTGTTTGGTTTTTTCTTTCTTCTTTCTTCTTTTTTTTTCGTTATCATTTGCTTTTCTTGCAACTAATATACTATTATGCTATCCACTGTTATGCTGCCATCTATGTTACAATTCTGTTGTAGTTACTAACCGAGGGTCCCGTTTTCAGTATGATTACTTTGGGACCCTGGTCTGTATATTACATTTATGTACCTATGTTTTTTCATATGAATAAACTTCAACTTCAACTTCACTGTGTGGGCGCTGATATATTTTCAAGGTGGCACATAGGCTGTGTGTCAGTGTCTCATTAAAGTACATACAACCTCAGGCAGTACAGTGTCAGGCAGTCAAAATTTCTCGCGCAGTTCAGTCCATTAGTAAAACGCAGTTGAGCGTTTGAAGCCAACAACAATGGCCCGTGTTGGCCATTGTTTCAAGAATTTTGGTATCTGACCGTGCGAGATCATCAAGGCAGAATTAAGTTGCCCACATTCTATCGCAGGCGGACAGTTATTTGTAAAAGCGGGCTGCTCACTCTTGACATATTCGTTTTGACAACCTTGGGCGAGTTAACCACGAAAAGTAACACATCAGTAATGGTAAGAACATGCCCCATGTCGAAGCGCGTGCCATGTCGCTTCATTCACCATGTGAGCTCTATACGGTTTTTCGCTCCATTGCTTAACGTGCGCTGAAATACGTCGCTGAACTCTCTCCTGCATGCAATTTGGTTAGCTCTTTCTGGTTAGCCGCTTACGTGTGCGTGCCGTCCTGCAACAATTACTTACGCAGGCTACCTCTGGCGACGACCTCCTGCCCTCTCCAAAATTCCTGATGACATATCCACTGATGCGTTTCATGAAGTAAGCATTCTCCTAAACGCGAATCCGCGCCACTTACACAACCGACGAGTGTATGCATGCTTTATATCTTTCGCAACCTGCATACATACGTCAAATGCAAACTCTTTTGCACTGCGAGTTGAGTGTCGCATACAGACTTATGTAAGGCTTACTTATGCGTGTTTGTGTTCTCCTACGCACGGTCGAATCCCCCTGCGTGCGGTCACTGCGCAAGTGCTTGAAAACACGTCTCAGTTGTGATTTTGCCTTTGAAGTTCTTATGTGCGTAATATGGGGGCTGGCGCCTGCGGTACGCGCCGCACAGTGAAAACACAGATAACCAGACACGGAGAGCTCACATCGACAATACCACGGACCTTCCAACATATACTAAAGTCTATTCTGGCATGGTTGCAGTAATCGTTCATGTCTGGCGGTACGATGTTTAGTTTCATTATTGTTTTTCCCCTGGTCTCTCATATACGCACACACACGTATGATAAATAAACGCATACGTACATACATACATACGTACACACACACACATACACACACACACACACACACACCCATACATACATACATACATACATACATACATACATACATACATACATACATACATACATACATACATACATACATACATACATACATACATACATACATACATACATACTCGGTGGGTCTGTGCATGCGTGTGCGTGTGTGTGTGTGTGTGTGCGAGGGGGTAGGCTTCAGCAGTCTCAGGACGTTCCTCCGGCTCTGAACTCACCTTAATTCATTGCGACTACAACTGCAGCAGGACATCACTGAGGACGGAGCCATTTTCTCAGGAACATCTCCCCGATGCACACAGCATCGCTAGTCTGCTGTGACCTCCGAAATACGCACACAGACGGCAGCACCCTCGGAGCCCGTGTGATGGGGCAAATCCCACACAAATGACCAAGCGCCAGTCAAGGTGGCGTCAGTTCGCAACTGCACTTTGCCGGCACAAGTTTCAAGCCTTGGGGTGATACACAGGTGCCGAAGTTTTTGTTCTGCTTCGTCCCATTTCGAGGGTGACACTGAGGTTGAGGAGGTGGCGTGACGAAGACAACCCAATGTCCACGACGTCTAGACAAGGACAGCCGTCGTCTTAACGGACGGACACAGCAGACCTAGTTTCCAGCTTTTCAACTGCTGTCGTAGTAAAAATGAAAATAAAAAGGAAAGCCTGAAATACGGCAACGAGTGGCGAAGAGTCGTCTTATTTATTTTTACTTACTTATTTCGTACTGCTAGCCTGGGTGCCAGGCCTTAAGCAGGAGTGAGCCTACACAATTTTTTTTGGCAAAATATTTACTACATATAACATCACAAAGACATGGTGAAAAAAGTAGAACAAATAACTGAACACGGAGAAAGAAATATCGCATTATCTATAATGAAATGCATCATTATACAACCAACACAATGGAAAAGAAATCTGGAGTGGTTCCTGAGTGCATTTATATATAGTTCGACTCTTTCACGTTCTACAATATCAGCATGGTAGACAATTCCATCCACGGGTTGTTCTTGTGGAAAAAAAAGAATTTTTCAACGTATCGGTGCGACTTATAAAATCTACAACTTTCTTATAGCTATGGCGTTGGGCTGCTGCGCACGAGGTCGCGGGATCGAATCCCGGCTACGGCGGCCGCAGTTCGATGGGGGCGAAATGCGAAAACACCCGTGCACTTAGATTCACGAGCACGTTAAAGAACCCCAGGTGGCCGAAATTTCCGGAGTCCTCCACTACGGCATGCCTCATAATCCGAAAGTGGTTTTGGCACGCAAAACCACATAATTTAATTGTTAATTAATTAACTTTCTTATAGTGACAAAAGCGCATTCTACATCCTGATGATGGTTTTATATACGATGCCTTATCAATTCCAATTTTCTCATAAAAAGCTAAATGAAAGAATTATAGCCTTTCCGTACTTCTTCGTAGCCCTTCAAGTTCCGCTTTTTGTTAGAGGAGTGAGGGTGACGTCTGCCAGCTATAGCAATTAAAGACAAATCGGATAGATTTTCTTTGAACCCTTTCTAGTTTTTTTTTTATGTTTAACACAATGGAGGGATACCACACTACAGCTGCGTATTCCAACGACGGTCTAATAAATGACATGTATGCAATAAGTTTTAGGTCCGGGGCGCTATTTCCAAGCCTCCTCCTTAGCTTTTTCATGGCCCTTTTTTCAATGTACTCGACATGATTATTCCATTTTAAATCAGATGTGAGTATTAATCCCAAGTATTTATGTCTAGAGACCTCTGACAGAGCATGGCCATCAATGCGGTAAGTAAACAAAAGCGGTTGTTTTTTCCGTGTCACTCTCATTGAGACTGTTTTGTTGCAATTAATTGTCATCTTCCAACTTATACACCATGTGTGCAATGTGGATAATGCTGTGTTTAAAGATTCTTGCTCACTAGGACCGCGAATTCCTTGATATAGTATGCAATCGGCCGCAAAAAAAAAAAAAAAAGTTTTATTTTTACAGATACATTTTGTACGGTGTCATTGATAAATAACAGGGAAAATTATGGCCCTAAGATAGAACCCTGTGGGACACCTCATTTCACGCGGACTGAGCTTGAGTTCACACCATCGACTGTTACCCATTGGCTTTTATTGGAAAGATATGCTGCCATCCACGAAAGTAAAGTCTAAGACTGTTATCGTGTAATAAAAAAGGGCTTCCCCCGCCTCCTAATGCACAATTTTTATCGCAATAAAGTTAATCACTTCTTTATAATACGCGTTTTGTGTCGGACCGTTACGAAGGGTGCCGCAAAAACACAGAAATATTGGTATTGTCGGTGAAAGCAGCTGCCGAAGCGTGCGGCGACCAGGAGGGCGGCAAGGAACAAGGCATCTCGTGAATGTAAGCAGCGCATGCTATATCGAGTCAGCCTCGAAGCAGGCGATGTCGACCACACATTGCGGAGCATGCATGCAACTCGCCTGTTCTAGACAGGCGTGTTGCGCATGTGCAAATGTCTTCGCAGTATCGCCTATACCGCGCAAGAACACGAGTCGCGTGCGTGAACTTTTGAAGACCAACCCCCCCCCCCCCCCCCCCCCCCCGCTTCTCGTCGTGTACCGACTTTAAAGAGCCCCTCACCAGGTCTGACCATTTGAAACTGACGAGCGCCGTGCGCATACAATGCGCGCCAGCGATTGTGCCTGCGAAGTATTACACCACTGGCGGGCCGCGAGAAGAGCTGACATTTCAAACCAAACGCCCTTCTCCTCGCGGGCGCCGCGTACCCAGCCGGAGAGTCGACGTCAATCGCGCAAGTGCGCCTACGTAGTTCACCCACAGAACGCCTGTTCACCGCGCTGTAATGTCACTCACGCGACTCTGATAATTCTTCGAGGCAACAACAGTTATTTGTTTGATCTGTTGCTTCGATAGATGAAATAATGTTTATAGAAATAATAAAGCCTACAAACCGAACGTCTGCGTGCCCCTGTTTTACTTGGCAGCGTAGAAATAGAGATGCACTTCCGATCGCGTGCGCAGAAATCGAAACTATGTCGTTTTCTAGCGTGTTCCATAGCGCGGTCATGCTCTGTTCCCGCTTTTTGCTTCTGCCTCAGTGTTCGCGTAACACTGACTTACACCGCTAGTCAAGTGTTCTCGTGCACAGCGCCCAAAATCGTGCGCTGGGCGAAACGAGACGAACGCAACAGCTCGCGCTCACTTCCGTCAGCGGAAGTGGGCCGCGCAGCAAAAAAGTGAGAAAAAAAAAAGAATGCGGCGCCCGTGACGCATGCGTCATGCGATCCTCCGGCTCCAGTATACGAGATAACACAGGGAACGAAATTTCGCTTGCGGAGGCCAGACGGGAGGCAAGTGGAGAGAGTGTCCATACTGGCGGTGACGCTCGCCTCGTGGATTCGCGGCACTGAAATATGTCTATATCTCTGCTGTTAATGAATCAATTTGAAACATTTTTGCGGTAGAACGCTCCCTAGAGGGCACCTAACAACTTCCACCGTAGAACCAAAACTTGCTATATGGCCTGCCGAGGGGCTCTTTACCGAGAGCCTAGCAGCTTTAGCCTAGCTAAAATCACCAGCCTGTTAGCGCCCTGGTGGTGATTACTCACGAGCTCAGGATGCTCCGCAGCTCCAAGTTCCGTTCGCAGCTCTAAGTTCCGTTTGCGCTGCAAGTGTAAAGCAGGAGACACATGGTACTCGGCGTCCGATCCGACGTGCGGCGCTGCATGCTCCGGCATGCGGCATACGACGATTCGAGGCACACGGTGCATGCATTCGAACGAGCGAGCTGCGTGCGCGTAAACTCCGCCCAGATCCAGCGCCCCAGCTTGTACGCTCGGAAGACTTCATATCCACGTCGGGAAACGCAATATAAACAACTCTGCACAACACTGCTTCCTTTTACGCGAACACTGGCGATAAATTTATGCCCCTGTGAGTGACAGAACACTTCACCACGGCGCGTTGTACGCTCACGGCTCCGCTGACAGCCAGCGATGGGGCCGGTAGGCCTAGCCAGGCCAACGGCGCTTGCGATACAGCCCGAGCTCGTCGAAGAGCGCTTATTTTTGCCAAAACGATAAACACTGTACACTTAGGTCACCCGTAATTAAATACGATTGGTTTACTCGACGCCGTCGTTGCGAAGGGCAAATGTGCAAGCCAAGCGAGCAGCCTCGCTCACACGGTCGGTGTGTGCTGTCTGCCTGCGAAATGCCCTCGCATCGCGGCTCCCGATCTCGCCAGTAGCTTAGTACTAGTATACTAGGCGCTGCTTTGCAGAACAGGCAAACGTTCGAGGTAATTTTGCTGAACTGATAACTATTTCGCGCCGGAAACAAACTGCAATCGGCAAGGAAAAAAAAAAATAAGACGGCGAGAAACCGGCCCGCCGGCACCGCCTCTGTGGAGGGAACATCAGAGAACATCACATGCCAGCCGCGCTGTCATTGGCATCCGATCCGGCGCTTCGGCATGGCAAGACACCTCGATTCCGGCGAGTCGGAAGCCGGATCGGACACCGAATCGGACCGTGGATCTCCCGCTTAATGCTACCTACGTTTTTTTTTTATATTATATAGAAAGCATGGTCCGAAGTACATTCCCCTCTTGGCCCTCTTTATTTGCAAATGTTCCTACGAAAATGTACGGCTTCGTGGAATTGCTGGCTCACTGCTTTCGCAAAAACGAAAACAAAGAAAGAAAGAAAGGAAAAAGAAGCTTTTTCCCTCCATTTGAAAGTACCGGACACCGTTGATAGATAAATAAAGGTAACCGAGTGACTCGGATATTACGTGGGAAATTAGTTGGTAATCCCAATTAAGAACACAGAGGGGGAAAAAAGAATAAAGAAGTTGGAGGTAGATACACCCATGGCAAGAGTAGAAATAAATAAATAATCTCATTCTCTTTGCTATCCACGGTAGCGGGGGTGCAGCATACCGCCGTACTTTTTTTTTTAGGAGCTAGAAGTGTTCATCACTGAGAAACTGACACCGCCAAGACCTATTAAAAAAAAAAATTCGATATCAGTTCCCAAAGGCTCCGCGAAGAATTCAAGCCTAGCCCTGCGCACACGAAAGAGCGAGATCTCTCAAGTCCGGTAAACTGTCGCTTGCGCCCGCCCTTTCACTAAAGCGCGGTGAGGCATCATTTCGGCAGGGTGAAACGGGACGCGCTTTCCCGGAAGAAGAACGAATCTTTTGGCGCGCGCCGCTGATCGGCGGCGTTAAAAAGCGCGCCAACCTCACGCCGAGTCGTGCGGCGGGTTAGGTGGGGAGGGGGGCATTGGCCGGTCGGTGTCAGTTTAACGACCAGGCGCTTCGTCCCAGCGGCGTCCAATAAGAAATTCCTGGCGCTTCTGCGACGCCCTGGGCGAGCGGACTGTTCCGCGGAAATAGGCCCTGCAGTGACACGCAGAGAGGACCGCATGCGATGCGGAGGAGGCATTCTACACGGCTAATCGCGATCGCTGGCGCGCGCGCACTCATGACCCCATTTCTTTGAGGGGGCCGCACCAGGGGGGCCGCGACGAAGAGTGGAGGGCTCCTCCGAATCTCACGTCCACAGAGAAAGAGAGATGGGGTGCGATTGGGAGAAGGTGCGGCGGTACTCCCCTTCCGCACCGTTCCCTCGTCCTCCCTTCGTTTCCACAGCTCGCGTTCATTGAGGTCGTCCACGCACGGCGCGGCGGGGTCACGGCGGGAAAACGGGCTCCCAGAGAAGCGTAAAGGGAGGGCGCGCGCCGTCGGACCTAGAAACACATCCTAGTGGAGAAACCACGCGCACCCGCTTAGCTGACCCCGCATGCCAAAATGCCCTTTCAGTGTCGACCGCAGCGCCGCTTGGCGGTTCATGCGCGCACTAGCTGCATCGTCGTCGTCTGCAATGCGGCTGAAGCGGACACCGTGCGTCACGAGAGGCGGCAACAGGTTGCCGCAACGATGGGCGCTTTATCAAACACGTTGAGTAGAAAACAAAAAGAATGAAAGTGGTAACATAAGCCGCAGGAGAAATTGCAGCGTTGCATGTGTACCCTCCAGGAGAGCGTTTAGAAGGCGACCAGGAATCTTAAAAACAAGTGGAAAATACTACGCCCTAAACCTCGATGACTTGTGCAAATTAAACAGAAAAGGTGGATCACACAGCGTTTCTTAAAAGGCAGTCTGATATTTTTGGTAGGTTAAAGGGTCGCAATGTAACCGTCATGCCTCGATTTGCTTCTCGCTGTTTCTCCGCAGGTCACAAAGATAAGCACATTGCTCATAACTAAAACCTCATAAAGTTAGCTCATCCTGTGAAGAAAACTAATAAATCAGGGCTTAGAAATTAGGTCCAGTGACTTGGTTAGGAGCATGTACCGGTCGTTTGTTCTTTCGGGCTCATTCATATCTTGTGCGCCACTAAAAGAAGAAAACGGATAAGTCCACCTCGTCGTGGTATCGTTTTTGATCACCTAAATGCTACAAGGAGGAGAAAGACAGGAAGTTGAAAATTCCATCCCCTGCGCTCCGTGGATGAACCTTTCTTCTTGAAGCATGGCATTAGCAAAACAAAGCGAATTCTTCTCCTCCCGTTTGCATTCCAGTCCATTCTTGTGCGCCTTCAGTTGTGCTGTTCTCAGCGTGGTTTACTCCTGAAGACGGGCGCTTACAGTCTAGAGTTGTCCCTACTGAGGTAGTTTTGAGCACTATGGAGAGAGCGTTGGGAGAAGGTTACCGGCTGCCCGCTGGCCGCTTCCTGGTTGGCCGAGCAGCGCTGACGTCACGCGGACCGGAGATTATCGATCAGTGACGCAGACGGGGCGCTTTATAGGGGCACGTCCTCGGGCTCCGACCACTCAGCTGATGCGAGACATGCCTGAGGTAACTTCGGCTTCGGACTCGGCCGTGCCTTCCCAGCGACAGGTGAGCGGTCGTCGGCCCGGCTGGCTCCACGCGGCGCGCGCTGTGTTGTCAGATGCGGGGACGTAGGGACGCTATGTACCGACAGACTTTTCAGGGACCACAGTACCCGCCGTAAATTGTTCCAAGTTGCATCGTTCACGAACATAATCGAAATGCTCTTTTGTGTGGCAGCTGCTCTAAGCGCTCAACTTGAAGCAGTTGCACGCACTGGAGTCATTTGTTAGTACGCAGGGCACCTTTAACAGTAAGCGGGATGTACTCGTCGAGGAATTCGTTTATAGGGAGGAGGATGCAGGATATGCGCGAACTCGGGGAAATTGCTACCGGTCACTTTTGAATAATCTACTTATAGCCACACTCTTACAGCCACACTCTTATAGCCACTGTCGCGGTGCGATGCGGAACGCTTAGAACGTTGCATGCCTGTGTCTTTTTGCGGGGGTAAAATTCTTGCTGCAAAGCTGAAACGATAATTTTCGCGCGGCCGCCGCGTTATGTATGCAGCTGACTTCTCTGTGCATCGGAGAGGCGTTCGCTACTTGCGCTGGATAAAAACGCCTTCTCCGTTTTATTTAACGCTTCACCGGGCTTGCTGTGTCTTGGTGGTTGTGAGGTCCCGAGCGCAGGGCGCGTGGGAAACAACGCTCGTAGCCTCGCCGCTCGCAAGGCTTTCTTCAGTTTCGGTTTCACCTTGACCCGGCGCTCGATCGGCGGTGGCCTTGCGAAATAACGGCCCCAGGCGTGGGGAGCTCAGGCACTGCGAAGCGTCGAAACTAGCAGGTTTGACTCAACGCGATGGAAGCGCTTCGTAGCATTGGCATTACTTTAGCAAAAGTCCACCTTCGTGCTACTTCAGAGATCTGTTTCCGATATGCGTCGTTTGTTGACGTGGCGCTAGTTAAGCTTCCTAAAGAGTGAGCCAAGTCCACGGACTAAATATCGCATGCGGACTTCTAATGTAATCAACAACGTTGCTGCACTTCCAATATGCGCAAGAGCTTGGTAGCCGCAGACACTACTTCCGTTGCCAAATTGTTTTCTAAGATTCATGCTCTCAATGACATGTTCGGCAAGTGTGCATCTGTCGATGGCTCGTAAGGGTTGTTAGGACTGCTTGCCTTGGTTGGGTGCGACCATTTCTGTTCATCGCGTCGGCAAAGTTCTTTCTGTGTTTCTTTTTTGTTTGTTTGCAAGCTACAAGGAAGAGAAGGTTTAATGGTAGAAACGAGCCGGAAAAACAAAAGTTGTGCCTTTGTCCGAGGGGAGATTTGCTGCTTTATGACAAATATTAAAACAAATTTAAAAAAGAAAAGAAAATAAGGAAGAGGTTGGCAATTGGTGTCACGTCCTCTTCTTTTTTTTTTCTAATCATTAGTGAGTTCTCACCCGCACCCATTCTAGGTGACACAACGCGTATACATTGCAACTTGGCTTCTGATGCCAGCGTAAAATTCCAATTAGCGAAAGAACTCTATAACACGTGCAGCGACCAAATTTCGCAACAATTTTATTTGAAAAAGTCGAAATCTTTCTTGATGCTGTTTCCCATGGTAGAAGCATGACACAACACGGGCTCCTTGCTCCTGAGGTCCATTTCTTGCAGCAACTCTCTAACTCATCTCTTCTTGTCTTTCTCGCGCGTGGAGATTAGCGCAAGCTAGTAACGAGGCAGAGTTAGGAGGCCGTAATGTAAACAACGGGACTGATTTCGACGCTAAATTGCATCCGGTCGAGTTTCGCTTTAGTAACGCTTCGGTAACCGCGCCTTGACACTGAGCGGTGCTGTTGCGGGTTTCTGAGCGTTCGCGCGGCTTCCGTTCGCCGGACGCGGGTGCTCCCCTCGTCTTCCGGAAGCGAGTTTCATTTTCCGCGGCTTCGCAACCGGATGGGAACTCACCTTAGGAAAGAGCGGGGGCTGCCTTTTCCGCAAGGGATGACGTACTTGCTACGCTCAACGCTAGGCGGCGCAAGCGTTTGTAAGACGTGATTGCTCAAGCATCCTGCAGATGGCATGAAGCGCGCAGTGCGTCGTCTGTTTTCAAAATGGCACCGCCGTTTCTCTTGCAGTGTAGCGAGTCGAGGCCTTGCAGAAGGAAGTGCGCTACGACGGAGTTGATGAGCAAACTGATTCCAGACGAGTCCTTCGAGCACTCTACCTATTTGTCGTTAGCCTAAATGTTTAGAAATCGTTACCGATTACATTCGAGTTGTGTCATCTATTCGCTGCGACGTAGCGCAATACGCCATACGCTATGGAAGCCTGCGGTTAGGCCTCGCTCGAGTCGTGGGATCCAATGTAAACCCGCGCTCGACAGTCCGACCACTGTAGGAATTTGCGAAACTGTAAGTAGCAGACTAGAGCGCACTAGCTCAGGTCGACCTCCCTATCCTTCCTGTCAATAAATTCTATCCTGTATATTGTAAGTGTTCAACCTGTAGCGGGATTGCGGGAGCGAACTCGGCCATTGCACTGGCATTTCTTTAGCCTGTGGTCTGGTCTAACGTACGCTCTGTCTCTCTCTTGTTTTCCTTCGCTGCAGAGTTCCAAAAAGATGTCCTCCAGCTGCATAACCAGTGAACCCCAGCAGGAGAAGTTGGAGAAGCTGCACAAAAACTGCCTGTAAGTATTTTTATTAGGTCTGGAGCGCTTTGAGATGTGGGCACTTAATATACTACGCAGCATGCAGTCAACAGCTGTGCTATAGCCGCACCTCGTCTTTATGCGTTGTTTTTTCGCGAGCTGTAAACAGTGCGCAACAATGGAATAGTGCTTTACATTCATTGCAACCAACGCCGCTGCTATGCTTATGCCCATTTACATTTAATGTTGATGTGGTTGCTAGTGAAGCTAGCAAGCAAGTAGGACTCCTCAGCCTACTGACTTCAAGCTTCGCTACTACCGGCCGCCTGCAATGTTTACGTCATTTGGCGTCATTGTCAATTAAAAGAGTAGTAATAATAAAGCAGCGCTCGAAATACTGAAACACAATGTGCTTTGCAGCACTCATAGAGCGCCATGTTATTTCCTTTTGTTGCCCTTTGCAGAATTGAGCTGCTTCCGGCAAACCTTCTTCGAAGACGCCCGGCCCCATCTGTGCGGCCGACCCCAGAGGAAGCCAAGGAATGGGCCAGATCATTCCGACACCTTACTGCCTCCAAATGTAAGTGACAGCTTTTTGACCGCAAATATTTTCTTGTTTCGTTTACTTATGTTTGCTTACTTATAAGCTTTATTCAAGTAATGAACGACGTAACCCGGCTAGTAACTTTGATGCTTAAGGTTTCGTGTTTATGAATGTACTGCGGCCGAGATTAGCTGTTGTACCGATGCAAAAACAAAGTCGTCAGTCGCATACGCCCCTAATTTGCTAATTTCAACTCGAAACAGCTTATCTTGCAGAAAGGTCAGTAGAGGCGTAAGAAAACTTTGATAGTAAACATTGCGGCAATGTCTGTTTCGGCCAGTCAAAAAATGCAAATCTTCAGTCTCTACGCGACAGCAACACCTTGCGCTGGCTTAACGCGTAAGATTGGTGCTGCTCAACACTTTGACACCGCGCTTAAGCAGCGACGTCGAAATTGTCGTGGGTTTCGCTTCTTTTTGCCTTCTGCGTCAGGACGCCTTCTTTGAAATCATCAGCCGGATGAAATTTTCGTGGCGGTATAGGTTCGTGCTTAGCACTAGACTGGACGTGGACGGAGAGTTCGAGGGCAAGTGCGACCATAGATTATCATCGCATACCGCGCAGTTCGTTCTACACATACATTGCTGAAGCAGCCCTGTAGCACTGTTTCCGAGATTCACTGCAGAGTCGAAACGGGCTTGGGTGGAGTTGGTTTGTTGAACGCGTGCTATTTTGCGTCTTCGCAGATGGCCTAGCCCTCTTCCACGTGTTCCTTGCGAGGGAGTACAGTGAGGAGAACATTGAGTTCTGGCTGGCCTGTGAAGAACTCAAGACCTGCCGGCCCAACAAACTTTCGGGCAAAGCACAGAGAATCTTCGACGAGTTCATCGCCCCACACTCGCCAAAAGAGGTGAGCGCACACTCTCACCAGCACGGTTGCTGCATCGCACAACAGAAAACTCATTGTTACGGACAGAAAAGAGCGTCAGTCTAGTTTTAGAGATTGCGCTATACAAAGGTCTTGCAGTAATCGTAGAGAAAAGAAGGCTCGTGCATACGCTGTTTTCTTTAGTATCACGCAAGCAAACTGTTTAGGACATGCGAGTGCTTCATTGCAGTTACGTTTTTCGGCCAGAGAAAAACCGTTCGATGGTGACTACTCCAGTTTTTTTTTTCTTCTACTTCCTCATTCTTTCTCTGCCAATTCGCATAATATCACATTCTATTTAGTAATAAAAGTGCATAAAAACTCGTAAATACTGCCATCTGGCACCACAAGAGTGCAATGCGCTCTGCTACAGTTGTGCACGAAAGAGATCATTCCTCGTGATCGTAGCAGCGCTGTCTGCCCAAAGCCTCACGCCTCTTCCGTCCACGTTGCTCGCAGGTGAACCTCGACGCCCTCACACGAGCCGAGGTGACGGCCAGCCTGGCCAAGAGGCCCGACCGGACCTGCCTAGATCTGGCTCAACGCCGCGTCCAGGGCTTGCTGGAGAGAGACGCCTACCTGCGCTTCCTCCAGTGCGACCTGTACCAGGATCTGTGCCGACCGCCCGCACCCTAGCACGCGCCGAGTACGCACACCGCCCGAAGCCCCCTCTCTGTTTCTTCTCTCTTTCGTTCGGTCACCACACCCACAACCACCATTCGACATCGCTATCCACTGGTGCCTTCTTCTCGTCCCCGTTATTACACGCGCGCTGTGCAAGCACAAAGAGCGGGAGGGACTCTCGCTCGTTCCTCACTGGCTCTCTGGTTTCCCCCGACCCCGTCGTCGGTACTCATAGAGAGACACGCAGCAGCAGCGGAAGCCTTGGGAAATAAATGCCAACCGAGGTTATAGAGCCCACTCGTTTGTCTGTCTCTGCTCACTGCCGGATGCGTTTACGGTGTGCGCGCCCCTTCCTTGGCAGAGGCGCGTCGCCATGCGCGCGAAAGCCGAAGCGTCTGCCATTCCGTCCCTTCTCCTCACCTCGGCTGCTCACTCCTGTCTACCCGCATCACATCTGCCATCTTCGTTGCATATTTTCAATAAAACGATCACTGAATAAACGAAGATGGAAAAAATGAAAGCTGCTAATGTTCCCCAACTATAGTCCACTCTAGCGCTAGCATAGCGCTGTCTGTTTCGTATAGAACTAAAGGGATACAGCAAGCTGCCTGGCACAACACGGAGGAAACTCTGGGCAGTGACCACTGCATACTTGCCACCACATTGAACGTTACGCATGCACACCACCCGATAAAAAAGACAACACTCACAGATTGGACAGCTTTTCGCAAAGAGCGAGCGGATGACTCCTCAACGGGTATTACGGATCTCGAGCAGTGGGTACGAGAGCTCCATCAAGACGTAGCCAGACATTCAAAACAGATCACACTCACCACAGACATACCGGCCGTAGACCCACACCTTCTTCACCTCTGGGAAGCACGTCGAGGCCTTCTTAGGAGATGGAAGCGCCAAAAACATAATCGTATATTGAAACTACGTATAGCGAAACTCACGGCAACCGCGGAATTTTATTTTGGGGAGCTCACCCGTCACAACTGGCGACAACTATGCAACAAGTTGCAGGGTAATCTTAGCGCGGCCAAAACATATCGCTGCTACGCCATCTTCTTGACCCCACACAAAGCAAGGCAATTAGCCAGCAAACAATCCAACGTATCCTCCACAACCATCCGGGTTCTGATGACGAAATCCTGGAGGAGTTGCGGGCGCGGTACATAGGCGATTTCGAACCCGCACAAGGACAACCTCCAACCTACAGCGGGAGCGACAATTACGACCTCGACAAGCCGATCACTATCACTGAGGTGCAACAAGCACTCCATGCACTCACACGAAACACCACCCCAGGCAAGGACAAAATAAATAACAAGCTCCTGCGCAATCTGGATGATGGCACCATTCAATCTCTTACTGACCTCTTTAATCATCACTGGGAAGCGGGTACACTACCAGCAGACTGGAAGCACGCGGACATCATACTCATTCCGAAGCCAGGCAAACTCTCCAGCTTAGAAAATATGAGACCAATTTCACTGACATGCCTAGGCAAGCTTCTGGAACATGTCATTCTGAACCGGCTTCAACCTTACCTAGAATCCAGCGACCTCTTTCCCGAAACAATGTTCGGATTCCGGCCCCACCTTTCTACCCACGACATCCTTCTTCAGCTGAAGGAACAAGTCCTTGAACACATCTCACCGCACAACACCGGAGCGATTTTAGCACTCGATCTCAAAGGCGCTTTCGACAATGTGGCTCGCCATACCATCCTTACAAACCTAAGCCTCACGAACTGTGGTCGTAATACTTACAATTATATACGCGCCTTTCTAAGCAACCGCACGGCCACAATAGGCATTGGCTCACTCAGAACCCCGACGTTACCTACCCGCAACACAGGAACCCCACAAGGTGCTGTTCTATCACCCACCCTTTTCAATATTGCTATGATGAAATTACCTGACAAACTCAACGCAATACCAGGAATCGGGCATGCAATATACGCCGATGACATCACTATCTGGACCACCGCTGGTTCCAAAGGAGAGAAACAAGACGCCCTTCAACAAGCGACCGACGTCGTCCAGCAATATGCAAAAACAAGTGGTCTCCGGTGCTCCCCCGAGAAGTCAGAACTATTAGTCGTTCGACAGAAATCCCGAAGAAAACTCAATGAACTACCAAACATCACACTCACCCTCGACGACAAAGAAATACCCACAGTAAACCGCGTCCGCATTCTCGGACTCCACATACAACAGGACGGCGGAGGCGCATACACCATCCAACGTCTCAAGCAGACCACCTTCCAGATCATGCGAATGGTCAGCCGTATCACCACCAAACAATACGGACTGAAAGAAGACGACATAATACAGCTCGTCCAGGCCCTGATAATCAGCCGCATTGCCTACGCTGCCCCGTACTTGCCCCTAATTGCCAAGGAGATAGATCAATTAGACGTACTTCTTCGGAAAGCCTACAAGCAAGCGCTCGGCCTACCCCCGGGAACAGCGACACTCAAGCTTGAAGCCCTAGGAGTCCATAATACTATAAGAGAAATTATAGACGCCCACCTCACAAGCCAACGAGAACGACTAGCCCTCACACCAACAGGAAGAACAGTCCTAGCGCGCCTAGGCTACCCCACACACAGCAAAGGCCACGAACAAGCAATCCATCTGGCCCCCAACTTCCGAGAGCACATCAAGGTAGCCCCTATCCCCAGAAGCATGCACCCGGAACATCATGCCGATCGTCGCCAAGCTCGCGCAAAAGCTCTACAGACAAGATATGGCAGTCTCCCCACCACACTATACACAGATGCCGCGCAGTACCCCCAAAAAGCAGCCATGACGGCCAGCGTTGTCGACTATAACCTACAAGAGGTGGTCTCGATGACTGTCCGCACTGCCAGCGCCCTCGTAGCGGAGGAGACAGCCATCGCCTTGGCCATCATCTCTAGTCTGACCAACGAGTACATCACAATTATTACCGACTCGCAGGCAGCTTGCCGTAGCTACGCGAGAGGTCGAATATCTGCAATCGCCCACCGACTCCTCAAACAGGCCTCCGCATTCCCGGACTTTGAAATAGTGTGGACTCCAGGACACGAGTCCCTCCGTGGAAATCAGCGTGCGCACGCTGTAGCCCGAGCTCATGCCTCCCGGGCGCCACAAGAGAGGGATACGGACGCATCCATGGAGCCCGTACCTTTACAATACAACGCCATACTACAACACCACAGATTGAACAGACGACAATACCCACCTCCACACAAGACCCTCTCACGTGAAGACGCCGTAACATGGAGACAACTACAAACCAATACATACCCACATTTAAGCAGACTACACGCAATCCACCCTACACTATATTCATACAAATGTCCCCTTTGTAATGATTACGCCTCCCTATATCACACCACATGGGCGTGCCCCAACGTGAAGGCGGCCCCGCAAGTACCCAACCCACACCCGAGCAGTGGGAGGCCGTGCTGACTAGTTCGGACCCTCGTAACCAGCAGCAACTGGTGCGGCGGGCCCGGGAGACAGCAAGAGCCGCAGGAGCCCTGGACTAAGGGCGCCTCCCGCACAAGCAGAAAGACATCTGCTTGTCCTTTCTTTTTTTTTTAATAAATGTTTCTCCTCCTCCTCCTCCTTAGGTATTTTGTTCGTGTATATCAAATCCTTCCCGCCTTGCCTTGGCGTGTAGCTTTGCGGCTTTCTATGGCTTCGTACGTCAAGTGGCCCAACTGTCGTGGGATTAACTCTAAAGCTTATGTGTTTGTTATAATTGGCTGCGGTTACAGCTTAACTAATTGATCTTTGCTTATTTCCATGAAGGCCAGTACGACGGCCTGCGATATACCTTTTAAAATGAGCATTTCACTTCTGCCCGTCTAGACTAACTCGCAGGCGTTCGTACTCGGTCATAGCTTATTTGAAAACGGCTGCAGCCAGATACGGACACTGCTTATTGTACGGCACATACCACTGTTTTGGCACGGATAGAAACCACCTAACCACGCCTTCATTGCATTGATTACAAACATGGTGATTTCCAATTGTAGCGACAACAAGCAGGAATCTCTTAAAACGCGCGTGTCGACTAGCCATTGCCCCGCAAGCAGGCTAAGCTTTCCGTAAATAGTCATCGCCTGTAAGTTTTTGTGTGAGTAATATAACCGGGGAGAAAACTAGAACTTCGCGTGATAATGGGCAGCGTTAATTGCCACAATTTCTTTGAAGCGTGTCGCTACAGTGAGACGGAAAAGTTGCTAAATTTCCGCTGCCAAGTCGATAAAATGATCGCTAATACTAACGTCCTTGCTAATACATTTGAGTAAATTTTAGGTAATGTAGACGATTGGGAACAATATAATTTACGCTAGAACGGTGTAATATATTTATCGGAGCGTCTCACGTTTCCATAGGGTCCGTGTGAGCTAGGAACAAACAGTGATTTACCAGTAGTTCGTAAGGGTCTTGTAAATCGCTATTGCATAACGGATTGCGGGACTTCAAATGCAGCTCGATTCAAAATACCACAAGCAAACTCATTTTCCTAGCACGCAAGAACACCTAGTTCACATTATCCGTGAAAATTCTCTAGTTTCTAGTTTTCAAGACACACTGAAATCGGTTTCGCAAAGTGTAAAACGAAAACAAAACTTGTATTGTGTGAGCACACTGTGAATCCTGTGAAGGCAACCATTTCTTCATCATGCTCCTATATAAAACCTACACGTCTAAAGCTAATTTCGGCAGCTCACATGTAGACTTTGAATAATGAAGTGAATTCTAGAAGGCTATTAACGCAGCTTTCCTAACTCTGAAGTCTCCAAAAATGTCGTCAATTGTTCTGACGTTGCTAGAAGGTGTCGTCGGTCGCTAAATTGAGAAATTTGTAAGCAAACAGAGTACAATGTCGCTAAAATGGCAACACTAATCATGCGTTCAAGTCCACCAATTTTTCGAAAAATACGAATGCAGCTAACTTTCACAGTTCATCAAGATATCAACGTGCCATAAGAACGCCGGACATAATCATCGACATAGTTTTGGCTACGTAGAACCTACGGCAACACACCGATATTAGGCCAGACACTGATACCGGATAATTTAGCGGCGCACTGTTTGAAACGTCACCGTCGCTTAATATTTCAAGCGCAAAGGAATTAACTTGTGGTGGAAAAGGCAGGAATAAAAGTGAAGTGATTAAAGCGATCTTTGCGACTGAGCAGTTTCGCAGTCCACCTTCCGTAGCTTTACATGAAGACCTCGATCATGTGACGAAAAGGTATCGATTGTCTCACCAGCCGTCATTCTACCACTGCCGAACTAAGCCGAACTCTGGTTTGCTGCAAGGGGCGAGATTTATATAAAAAGAAGTGCTTGCAACGGTAGATTGGTGAACTAATCTGACTCGAGGATGGCTCTCGCAAAGCCTAACATCGCACTATTACGATGACAGTTTATTACCATAGGAAATCAGAAAGGATACTACAAATTGTATCTTTGGTACGCCATCAAGTCTGTTTGCATTGAATTCCTGACCATGTAGGTATTCAAGGAAATGAGGCAGCAGAAAGATTGGCGACTGCGGCACAAAACTTGGGTACGTTGACCCATATTAAATATTCACTATGCAATACCATGCTTTTCTTTATCTGGACTGCGGCAAAACATAGTGAAGTCACCTGGTTTGAACGCCAGGGAACGTCATTTCTGCTATTCAGTATTGTCCCATATCTTGCGTTTCAGAACATACCAACACATTGATCGCCGCTTTGATACGCTAATGAATCGACTGCACCAAGAGATGGCCTACGTATACAGTGCTCAGCGATTGAAACGCGATGCTCAGACTGCATGGCAACCGGCACTTTTCTGTGCCACCGTTGGACGCTGGGGACATTGAACTGGCGCACTTTTGTGGTCACGTGAAAACGAGAATCATTTCGAACTGGTGTGTTTGCAAGGCGTATTCATTTAAAATTAATTTCCGGGATGACACCAGCTTCGTAATATGCGCCATCTAGCTCGCCGTAAAAATGCGCTGTTGTTCGACAAATCTTTAGAGTGCAGCTCTAAATTTTCGGTGGCAGGAGAATTCCATTCGCTGTACACGCCGGATTCCTGAGTGTGAACGTGCCATTAGGCGCCCGTTCCTGCGGCGAGCGTCGGAGTCGTCGTAACAGAGCGAACGAGCAGAAGAACGAAGGATGAAAGAGCGAACACGGAGCGGGATATGAAAGACGCGAGCCGTGAACTGCAGAGACCAATGAGAGTGGTCCCTTCAGCGACGTGCGCGCGGGAAACTGGTGTTGTGCGGACCAGCCCGACTGCTCGATGCGTAGATGTTTCTGGCCTCAGCCGGAGCGCAATAGTATCGTACTATCGTCTGCTCCCGTCAGCTCTAGGTCGCGCTTGTTTGGTTTGCTTGGTCTGGTCTCATTCGCGCTTGTTTCGATTGTCATGGTTTGAGATTGTTCTTTAGAATCATGAGTCTAAACCGAGACGCCCTCACGGAGATGTTTTCAGAGACCGTGCGCCATATCCGATTCTGTACGACAAGACGGACCCTAAATACAAGGACGCGGAGACGACACCAAGTATCTCAATCTCCTTGACTTTGGAACGCGGCGACGCCGCAACAGAAGAGACCACACCAAGATGATTATGATCAGTGGCAACGACGTCATCTTCATAAGACATGCCTCGCGTTAAGAACCAAGGACGAAGAACGCAAACACAACGCCGACCTGTCAGCAGACGAATGAAAAACCACGCGACATGTCGCACCTACAGAGAGGAGGCGACATTTTTATGCAGTCCCGTGACGGCCGAGCGGCCATTTAGTGCGGCCTCTCTTCCACAGCTGCGTTTTAACGCCGGCAGCGCGACGCGCGCGTTTTGCCGCTAGTGTGTATGGGGCTTCCTGCGGCGACGATCGCTCCAAGATGGCGCCAGAGCGACGCGCGTCGTCTGTTCACCGATGACGCCATCGATAAAGCACGCGGCGAACGCGTCGAAACAAAGCGCTGCATGTCTGTCTGCAGCAGCTGCTCTGAATCGCGTCAACGGCACACCCGCGCGCGGCCTCTCGCGATCTCCCCATTAGCGAGGCAGTCGCGCCTCACTACGCTCGTTCGCAAAGTGCCGCACGAGACAGATTGTCCGTGCCAGCCAATATGTCGCGAAATGGAAACACGTATAGAGCTGCGCTCAAATTTCGCCTTAGGGAGTATCGTAATCGTCGGGGAATTTTTTTTAACAAAACGCTCTTTTATGCACTGTAGCACAAAAGTAACTGGAACACCTATTCATTTCATCCGACGCATTGGAAAATGATATCTCGAAACTGGTGACATCCTGAAGAATCATATTGAAGTGGATACGTCTTGCAAACCCATCCGCTACAATTCGTAAATTGCAATATGTGAAGTAAAGTAATAGATTAAGAAGTTAATTAGTGAATTTTATTTAATAAGTTGTATATGCGTTTCGATTTCTCGTGCTAATAATGTCCGCCTCTTCAAATAACCCAGCTCAGGGAAAACAATTACGCTACCTGCTATAGGCAATTTTTAAATATTCCGGAAAACTTTAAAATTATCATCCCGTGTAATTAAGAAGAGGTCTTCACAGTAACACCACGGGACGCGTCTACGGAACATCTGCTCACCAAGGTTGGCGGGACCCCCTTTTTTTTATTGATATGATATCAGGAGATGTTGACGCACAATTTAAGGCGCCGGTTACTCCTTAACTCTTGAATATGGGTGTAGCCTACAACATATAGGGTTCAGATAGAGAGAAAGGCAAAGGAAAGACAGGGAGGTTAAGCAGAGATTATGCCCGGTTGGCTACCCTGTACTGGGGGAGGAGCAAGGGGATGCGACAGGTGAGAGAGAGTAGGATAAAAAAATTAAAATAAATTTTAAAAAACCTACACACACACACGCACGAACTGTTTCTGTCGGCACTGTCACGCAACCCGCAAAGGCGTTCCTAGTGTTACGCAGTGTCACCGTACAATCCTAAGTCACAGTGTACAATCACAACCTGTCACAATGTCCCATGTCTTTTAAGTACCGCAGCAGCGCCTTCACAGCGGATCGCGCTGATGTTCGCGTAGGCCAGTTTCCAAGGATCTTGTTTTCTGTCATTGGGCGCTTGTCCAGTTTGTCTAGGGTGGCTGAGAGGACTGCTCTTTGCAAGTTGAAACGAGAGCACTGACAAAGAAGGTGCGCGATTGTTTCACTGCACCCGCAGAAGTCACAAAGTGGGTTGTTGGCCATTCCGATAAGAAAAGAGTACGCATTTGAAAATGCTACTCCAAGCCATAGACGGACTAGCAGAGTGCAGTCACGTCGTAGAAGCTTGGGCGGAATACGGAGCTGTAAATTAAGGTCAAGGCTATGAAGGCGTGCACTTGTGAACTCGGATGAATTCCACTGAGCTAATGTCAGGTCACGCGCAAGTGCGGAAAGTTTTTTCGCTGCGTCGGCTCTCAAAAGAGGAATGGCAACGAAGTTGACGCCGTCATGGGCAGATTCGGGCAGCTGCGTCTGCTCGATCATTGCCATGTATGCCACAGTGACTAGGCAACCACTGATATATTATATCGTGTCCTTCGTCAACTATGCGATGGTGGACTTCTCTGATCTCTGCGACGAGCTGCTCATGTGATCCATGGCGCAGTGCTGAGAGTAGACTCTGTAGGGCTGCCTTGGAATCACAGGAGACTGACCATGCATGGGGTGGTTCCTCCTGAATGAAGTGAAGAGCCGCACGCAGGGCTCCCAGCTCAGCAGCTGTCGTTGATGATGCATGTAAAGTTTTTAGCTGTATTTTGACGGATCTTGTTGGTGTCACCACAGCAGCAGCTGAACTTGCAGATGTGACTGAGCCATCGATGTAAACGTCTACGTGGCCACTGTGCACCTCACGTAAAAGTTATAATGTGGCCTGCTTCAGGGTAAACGACGGCATGTGAACTTTCTTTATGATTCCTAGGATGGTGAGGCGGTCAGGTCTGTGCAGGCACCAGAGAGGTGAAGATGGTCTTGCTGCAGGCATGTAGTTCGATGGCGATGAGGTGCGATTGGCAACAATTATACGACTGAAAGTTGCGTGTGGCCTTTCTGGGGGTAGAGCGGCAAGATGGTGAAAAGGTAGTCGGGCAACGTGCCGAATATGCGCCCTGAGAGCGTCGGTTGCCAAGACTATGACAATCGTTGCCGCTGTAGATGCACACCTCGGAAAACCGAGACACGTCTTTAGGGCTTGAGCTTGTAGTCCCTGGAGTACACGCAGGTTTGTTTTGCAGGTGTTACCAAGCACAGGGAGGCTGCATCTTGCGAAACCGAGGCAACTTTAGTTGCCAACGCAACCAAAGGTGCGCCAAGCTAGAGGTGTGCGAGGGGCTGTGGGCAAGATCAGTTGCACACATCTGTACTCTTTACTAATGTTCGAAGTCTGTCCAATAAGCGTGACCGTTTAAACTCTGCTATTGATACTTGCAATGCACGCATTCTCGTATTAACAGAAACCTGGCTTCGGCCAGAGGTAATGGATCATGAACTTTTTTCATCAGTTAATCAATTTTCTGTATATCGCTGTGATCGAGGGTCGCGGACAGGCGGTGGTGTATCTCTCGCCATCTCAAAAGAACTCCCATCGTACCGCGTCCACATTCCAAGTGAGTTGGAAACCGTTTGGCTTGTCGCTGAATTTCCCAAGCAAAAAGTAATTACTGGTGTCTGTTACTGCCCCACTTCTCACAATTCCATTTTCGTTAACGAACTGCACGATGTGATTAATTCTGTGGTGTGTCAATTCCCGAGGTTACCGCTTTTATTAATGGGGGATTTTAACATCTCTAATGTTTCGTGGGACTGTGAGCCACCTGCGCTAAATCCGCCTTCTTCACCCGCAAGAGATTTTCTAGATATGTGCGCTGTATTTTCTTTAACACAATTGATAACGAAACCAACTAGAATAGCTGAATCAACAGCAAACATTCTTGATCTTGTACTAGCAACACACCCTGAATACATTTCTAACGTCACCCACCTGCCCGGTATAAGTGACCACTCCATTCTATCATTTCGCATTAACCTTTCACGTCCAAAATGCAAAAAACAGAAAGACAGTTATAAAAGATTATAAAAATGCGAATTTCGAAGTAATCAACCAGGAACTTTGCACTTTTCTTGACGGCTTTCTCGATTGTTTTGAAGAGCGAAGGGTACAATCAAACTGGGATTTATTTTTATTTAAGGTTCAAGAATTAACAAATAAATACATACCTACTCGTATGATAATTGTAAATGCTGATGCACCATGGTACAACCGCCACATAAAACGTTTGTCCAATAAGAAAAAACGCCCATAAAGCTCAGCACTACAGTCCCCAGATGACGGCCGCTGGGCAGCCTACGAACAAGCTTCCGCCGTGTACATGGCAGCCATAAAGAATGCTAAAGATACTTTTCTGAATGACACGTTACCGTCAATGCTCACATCCGATCCCAAAAAGTTCTGGCGCGTGTTTCATCCTAAAAGTGATAGCGCAATCAGTCTTGTTGATTCTGCAGGGAATGCTATACTTGATGCGCAATGTGCCCGTGTGTTAAATGAAGTCTTTGTCAGCAACTTCTCTACAACAACACAACCAATGCTTCCTTATGTTAAGCCTTTAGGATTTATAGTAATATCTTCCATTATAATTGACTACAATGGCGTGGTCAAAGCTATAAAAATTTTAAAAGCATCCTCCTCGCCTGGGTACGATTCCATTAATCCTAGGTTTCTTATAAATACAGTCTGTTACTCATCAATTATATTAACAAAAATTTTTTCAACAGTCTCTAGAGAACAGTTCCCTCCCCACTGACAGCAAGATCGGGAGGGTGGTTCCGCTTCACAAGTCTGGCAATAAACACTCGCCACTAAATTATCGCCCCATTTCTCTAACTAGCATTCCATGTAAAATTTTCGAGCATATTCTATTTTCAAATCTTGCTTCTTTTCTTGAATCGAATTCATTTTTTCGCCTTCACAAAATGGTTTCCGCAAGACATTCTCGTGTGATACTCAACTCGTATGTTTCACTCACCGTCTTCATGCCATCCGCGATCGTTCTTCTTTAGCTGACTGTATATTTTTAGATTTTTCAAAAGCCTTCGATAAAGTATGCCATAATCTCCTTTTATAAAAGTTGCAGTTACTAAATTTGGATTCCAAACTGCTTGTATGGCTCGAATGTTTTTTACTAAATCGTTCCCAGTTTGTCTCTGTTTATAACACTGACTCTCCTCCGAGTCCTGTTTCCTCAGGAGTAGCACAAGGATCGGTGCTTGGCCCTCTCCTCTTTCTAATCTACATTAACGACTTACCTTCCTGCGTCTCTTCCCATATCAACTTGTTTGCAGATGACTCTGTAATATATCGAGAAATAACTAGTCCTAACGATACTACTACTCTACAGTCTGATCTTGATTCTGTGTCCGCTTGGTGTAAGACTTGGTGCATGGAATTAAACACTAAAGAATGCAAAGTCATGCGTGTAACTAGATCTACTAATGAAAATTTTTCATATCATCTTGATAACTTTCCTTTGGAAAGTAGTATCGTCATATAGATATCTTGGCGTCCCTATAACCTCAAAACTAACCTGGAATGATCACATTGAATCCATTATCGCCAGCGCCAACAAAACACTTGCATATCTTCGCCGCAATTTCTCACGCGCTCCTCAGGCTCTTAAACTTTTACTTTATAAAACACTAGTTCATTCGAAGGTGGAATACGCCGCCTCTGTTTGGGACCCTTTCCATGACAACCTAATCTACTCACTCGAAGTGGTTCAAAATAACTCTGCAAGTTTTGTTATGGCTAATTATGCTCGAACCGCAAGTGTGACTAATATGAAATCGAGCCTTGAACTACCATCACTAGCATCTCGCCGTAAGATTCATCGCTTGCGTCTTTTTCACCGCATATTTCACCATCGTTCACTACACGAGGATTTCATCTTTCCTCCCCAGTACGTATCGTCACGCATTGACCACCGACATAAAGTAGCCGTTCCTTTTTGCAGGACTTCTACTTTTCAGTATTCATTTTTTCCCAGGACTTGTGAGGAGTGGAACCCTCTTCCTACCACTACTGCAGAAATTACAGACCATCAACGTTTCAAGAATGCTTTAACAGTAACTAATTAGTTCTTTACCTTATGTTATTTCTCGTTTTTTCCTCTTGTTTGCTTGTGCTTACCTGTATCATCTAGTAATTTTACATTGTTTTGTAGTTTGGTGATTTGTATTGATTTGATTTGTTAATTAGAGTATTGTATTTGTATTGGTACATTATATAACTCCACGTATAAGTGTATCTTTTCACAGAAATTATTTTTGCCACTCCCCTCTGTAATGCTTCGGCCTGAGGATACAATAAATGAAATGAAATGAAACAAGTCGTTATAAAGCTGCAGCATTGACCGCACCGATGTGCGCCATGACTTTCCGCCGATAAATTTGATATGTATTATTATCATTAACCTCTTCTTTAGGTATAAAACTTGCGGGATCCATGATAGGTCGCGGTCGATAATTACCCGTAAAAAGCGGTGTTTCCATGCATTTGCACCTGCTTGCCCATTGACGCTAACAGAGTAACGCTTCATTGCCTTCCGAGTGAATGTGACAAGGCAGCATTTCTCTGAAGACAGCTCTAAGTTCTGTTTTCGCAAGTTCAGTGATGTTAACGTAGCTGCCTTTTGTAGCCGTGCTCGTACCTGCAGTCGTGTTACAGCAGACGCCCAAATGCAGATGTCGTCGGCATATATTGATACTTGAACTGTGTTGGGCAATATCTCCTTAGCAGAGTGGAATACCGTACATACAAGGCGCACAAGACTGCACCGACTAAACCGATCACTTCAACTCAGACCTCCAGCCGGTGTGCACCGGCGTGAAGCGTCTCTTCTGTGTCGGTTATGGCTTGGAGTGGCCTTCACGAATGCCTACTCAGCACTAATTGGAATGGCTGATAGTCCTGCATGTGATGTTTGCGGATGCGAGGAGAACATTGACCACATATTGTGCCATTGTCCTCAATTTCAAGCACAAAGACAGTATTTGTCCGACACATTGAGGAAACTAGACGATCGTCCTCTGAGTGAACAGACAATATTAGAGCCCCGCCCCGACCGATCATCGGCTCAGAAGGCAGTGAAGGCACTTTTGTGTTTTCTCAGAACTTCTGGTTTGCTCGAGCGACTTTAACTGAAGTGCTGTCCGTACACGTACCTACACCTTCTCTCTCCCTTCTTTCTCTTCCCCTTCTCCCTTCTCCCAGTGTAGGGTAGCCAACCAGACTATTGACTGGTTAACATCCCTGCCTTCCTGTATTCTTCTCTCTCTCTCTTGGGCAAGCACCTGAGGTAAAACACGTTGTGGGGCTAATTGGTGCATAAGTTTCAATAGATGAAGCGCCAATAGTGTCGGCACACAGGAAGGAACACAGACAGGACAAGGCGCTTCCTGTCTGTGTTCTTGTCCTGTCTTGCGTCCTGTCTGTGTTCCTTCCTGTGTGCCGTCATTATTGGCGCTTCATCTATTGAAAGCAAGCATCTGACTAGGCCAAAGAAAACTAGGTTTAATAGCGTCGGGCTCAACACTCCGCCTTGCGGTACTCCACGGAACGTTTGGTGTTGAGTCGTAGCGCCATCCTCGGTCATCACGAAGAAATACCTGTCAGTCAAATAACTGCAGAGCCACTGAAAAGTGAGGCCACCGATTCCGGCTTCAATCAGAGCCTCTATAATGGTATAATCCTGTATTATCCTAGGCGCGATTTATGTCAAGGAATAATGCCGCAGTGAGTCGTTTCAGACGTTTTTGATGTTGAACTAACGTGACAAAATCGATGGCATTATCTATCGATGAGCGCCCACGCCGGAAGCCAGCCATAGCATCTAGATACACGTTGTAATTTTCCAGGTACCATTCCAGGCGCGTCAAAATCATTCTTTCCATTATTTTCTCTATGCAACTGACCAGAGCGATAGGGCGGTACGATGACAAATCTAACGATTTACCAGGTTTGAGAAGTAGAACCAAGCGACTGCATTTCTATTCACGTGGAACCAAACTGTTGCGCCAAGACTCGCTGTATTGGTTTAGCAATAGCAGTCGTGCTTTCTGTCCAAGATTGGCGAGTGCCCCATAGGTAAAGCCGTCCGGCCTAGGTGACGAAGAGCGCCTGCAAGTCGCCAGTGCCGCTTCAAGTTCCTCCACCGAAAACATTACATCCATGCGGGAATCCCGTGGCACAGGAGTGGCACATGGTGTAAGTGCGCGTTGGAGCTGCAAGATGGCAAGTCTTGAGCAAAATTCTTCAACAATGTCGATTTCGCTGCGACCTTGGTGCCAAGCGAAGGATTTGAAAGGAACACGCTGTTGCGATGATACGCGAAGTCCACGCACGGTTCTCCATATCTGAGATAATCGCTGACGTGGATCCAATGACTCACAAAAACGTTTCCATCCTTGAGAGTGTAGTGCATCAATGCGGAGTTGAATCTTCTTTTGCATCCGCCGTGCCTCTCTGAGATGGATTTAGTTCTCCTGCATCTTCTTTCAGCCCACCGGCGAATTGCTCATAGTCGCTGCAGTTCGGCTTCAAATTATTCATATTTCGGGAAAGGCTGAAAACCACGCGTAGCCTCTTGCATGGCTTTTTGAATTTCCTGTTCCAGACTTGAATGGTTCCCTTGCTGACAAACTTCTTCCATGTACGAGCGATACGCCGGCCAGTCAATACGCCGGAGGGTTGTGGATGAGCATTTAGATAGTCCCTCAAGTACGTCAGAATATGGTCGCTTCCATGTGATTCGATGTCTGGAAACCATTGCACGTTTCTTTAAGGACGCCGAGAAACCAGGGTCAAGTCTAGGCAGCTGCTATATGTAAGCCCACGTAAATATGTCGGACTACTATCGTTGAGACAGTAAAGGTCGTGCTGTGTGGCAAAAGATGCTAGTCTCCTTCCCCTGGAGTCCATCTTCAAACTCCCCCAAAGCGGATGGTGAGCATTAAAATCTCCGGTGAGAATCGTAGGGCTGGGTGTCGCTGATAGCACGTCGTGCTGTCGTTTAGAGTCGAAGCCACTTGAAGGAGCAATGTGAACAGCGACGAGTGTGGACGTAAGCTTATTCCTTTTCACAATTAAACAAACGGACTGGTTGTCGTCTAGAGGCGGGACTGGGTGCAACACGTATGTCAGATCACATCTAATATATACAATTACCTTGCTCATATCACCACAGGTAGAGGACATGAATGCCTCATAGCCAGAAATGCGTACAACATTCTGCACATTCGGTTCGCAAATTACGAGGATGGGAAAACGGTTAACGAAGACAAAGTGTCTAAAATCTGAAATTCACGATTGGAGACGACGGGCATTCCACTGCAATAGAGATGCTTTCTTGACTTCCTTGTGGAAGGGCAGCGAGGGGCGGGCCATGATGCTATGCGCTGCTTTCAAGTACTGGAGTCAGCGCGTCCAGTACTTGCAGTGCGCTACGAGCAGACGGAGTGTCCTTGTTTGTCTGTAGTAGACGCATGACTTTCGTGAGCGATTTGAGCTTAGCAATCACTTGTGAATCCTTGTGTCGCATTTGGTCAATTGAAGTGACATTTGACTTTAAGTGGCGAGTGGTGCTGTGGCTCTGGCGCGTGGCATGTTTTCGGCAGTGCTGGCCACACCTCGCTTGATGAAGTATGAATAGCATGGCCGCTTTTTTCGTTGACATTCGTGCTCTCACTGGAGACAGATGGAACAGGAGGCGGCGTCGCCGGACGAGACCTTTCCCTTGAACTGGAAGAGGATTTCGTGGACTTTCGTTTCCGGGAGCGATGTCGCCTTATCGCTGCAGAAGCATCTCTCTGTGATGATCCATCTCTGGCCATTTCTCTCAAGATTTTCTGCTCTTTCTTTAGGTGTGGACAGTCTTTTGGGGATGCAGCGTGCGAGCCTTGACAATTTGGGCACTTGAGCTCTGTTGCACGGCAAGTGTCAGTGTCGTGTTGTTCGGAACATCGTGGGCATATCGCTGTATTTCGGCAGACAGCACTCACTTGTCCAATTCTTTGACACCTTCTGCACTGAAGTGGTTTGGGTACGAAAGGTATTACCACATGCCGACAGTGGCGGACCTTTACATGTGATGATAGGCAGTCACCTTTAAACACGAGCCTTACACAGGTCGACTTGCCAAGGCGCCGAGCTTGTAGTAAGGCAACACCATCTGTCGCAGGTTTGATTAAACTTAGCAGGTCGCTGTCGCTAATCGATGTGTCAATATCATAAACAACACCAGCCGTGGTTTCTTTGTCCTGCGGAATGTGGTCGTGGACATTGATGTTGCCCAGGAGCTTAATACTGCCATCAAAGCATTGATTGCGCTTCGGTTGTGGACATCAATAGCCAGGACGTTCTTTCGAGTAGTAATTCTGATATCTTTGATTTCTCCTGGGATAAGAGCCTCCAGAGAAACGAAAATCGCTTGTCGATTAAGGCGGTCGAGGTTGTCGGCAGTTGTGCACGGCACAAAAAGAATTGTGTGCTCTGATGGCCTTCGCTGTGGCATGACGATAGACTTACTTGACGAAGGCCGTCCACTGATGTTTCTTCTCTTGGCCTTCCGGTGTACCACTCTTTCGAGGCCTTCGTCATCTGAGGCGTCATCGCTTGAGCAGGAGTACAACACAGTGTCCTCGCTGTCAGCTTCACTAGGAGGGCAACTGCTCTTCCTCGGGCTGGTTCCTGCCGAAGCAGTCACATCGCGTCGGCATTCTGCCGACTCCACTTCCATTGTCGTGGCAATGGGAGCGGCGTCTCCCAGTAAAACACGGGAAAAAGCCGAAAATACTGTAGCGCGAATGATGATGATGATGATGATGATGAAGAAGCCTTAGTTAATGGCACAAACCCACTGTGGGGGATAGGCCATGAATCGGGTGGTAATATGATTCAATAAATAAAATAAAATAAATTGGTTAATAAATAAATAACACGCGAAAAAAAAGGAAAACAAATAATCTAAGACGCAAAATAAACTGTGAATACATGAGATAAAGTATTGATCAATACTATAGTTAGCCTTGCGTTGATAGGAATGTTAAAAGGAAAAAAAGCAAGAAAATAAAGAATATAATTAAACTTGAGTAAGCTAAATTATGAATAATAATAGTAAGATTTAAACTGTGAATTTGTGCTTTTACTTTTAGAATTTTCTAAACTGTAGTAGAAATAAATCAATTATTGAAACTAAAAACCATTAACAAGGCATTCTTTTTGTGCCACATAGAAAATTATAATGGGCTAGGCAAACGTTCCTGTGGCTATATCCCAAAACTGTTGCTCCAAGGGAGAGTATAACAGTACTGCTTAAAGGTAATCATAAATTTTGAAGCGGGATTTCTAGACAGTGGTCTCTACAAGAATCACTTCGTCTTCATCTCAAGGGTTCAAAATTACATATCAAATAACCTTTTCATAGAAACACCAGAACTTGTCAAGCAACGTTTTCACAGTAACACTATGACGTGAGAAATAAATGGTACATACAATATACAGTTAAATGACTTCACAGTTCTGTAGAAGAAAGTCTCAAAAATACAAGTGATACTGTCGCCTAATAATACAGTCTCTAGTCAGCGGCTGGTACATACATCGCGTAAATGCATTATCACATATAGTCACAACAGAACAATCAACGTAACGTAATCCACAAATTCATACATACAGGGTTAGCCCCCACATGACTTGAGCCAAGTACTTAAAAATGGAAACCGCGTCGGAAGCGAATTGAACCGAACGTATACCATTCGCAATAGCCTATAGTAACTCAGACAATTTTTTCCCCCAGAACTCACTAATTAATTAGGTTTAATTACCCAACCTTTTAATTATTTACTGAGGAGCCCAAGCATGATATGCAGATTTGTAGAGCATCTTCAGAAACCACCAATCGATTTGTTTCCTTTACGATATGTCACACGTAGTTCTTTGTTACTAGTTGAAAAGAAAGCTGGCGACATATGAAAAAAGCCACGTGATGGAGCGTTTGCACAGTGGTATTGTGCTGCTCTTAAACGTGCGTTCGGTGAACAAGGTCGGCTGCATCGTGACTGGTGACGAGGAAGCGGCAGAGCGTTCTTTATCTCATCGGCAGCGCTCGGCCAGCAGCATTTCGCCGTCATCCGACGGGAGCCGACCTTGTTCACCGAACACACGCTTGAGAGCAGCACGATACCAGTGCGCAAGCGCTCCGTCACGTGGTGTTTTTTCACATTTCGCGGGCTTTCTTTGCAACGCGGAAAAAAGGACAACGTGGGACGCATCGCAAAGGAAACAACTCGATCGGTGGTTTCTGAAGGTGCTCTGCAAATCTGCTATCATACTTGGGGTCCTCAGCCAATAATGAAAAAGTTCGATAATTAAACTTAATTAATGAGTTATGGAGAAAACAAAAATTGCCTGAGTTACTGTACACTATTGCGAATAGTATGCCTTCGGTTCAATTCACTTCCGACGCGCTTTTCATTTTTAAATTCTTGGCGCAAGTTGTGTGGGACACCCTGTATATACAGCCACATTGAAAGGAAAGGAACATTAAAAGCGTTAATAGTGGCCAACATAGTCGTTGTCTTCGAGAAAAGTTTAAAGACCTCACAAAGGCAAGGCAGGCGAAGCATGAAATAGCATTTCAGTGGATAGCAGGGCATTGTAACATTCCTGGCAACACAGCAGCCGATGAAGCAGCACGACAAGCACAGCTCAAAGATGATGTGGTTCCTTTCCCAATTTCAAAGAATGAATTACGCTGCATTATAGGGGCAACGTCTTTCAAAATATGCACAAGTACGTAGTTTGACCGCAATCGTAAGGGCCCGGATTTGTATAATATTGATTCGTTTATTGAATTCAACTTTCCATTATCATTAGACAGAAATATGGAAACCCTTATCCATCGATTAAGGCTAGGCACTGCCTACCCAAAACATTTGTTACATTGAACTGGCCGTGCGGAAACCGCCGAATGTGATTGTGGATTTGTAGCTGAACATATAGATCACTTCCTCCTAGATTGCCCACATCGCGACACATCAAGACGCCGACTTAAGTCAGCCCTAAATACATTAGACCACACACCTTTCAGTTTAAAGAACCGTTCGGGTCCTTGGCCAACAACGGCCTTGGAGAAGAGCGCTTTAAAAGGTGGGACCCCTTAGTGCTTCAGTGTGCTTAAGATCTCTTCTCATCAAGTGTCCGCAATTCGAGCGCCGAGACTCTACGCTCTCTCTTGAACCGGCTGGACGGGGGTTCTTTGCCTGCAGAGTAGGCCCTTGGTCCTGGTTGCAGGCAAACAAAGACGCTGTCACCGCACTTCGAGACTTTTTGATAGATAGTCACTTTGTGCAGCCTATTTGAAAGATGATTCCTTGTGAATGTGCTCACAATCTGACTTCTTTCACGTTTACGTGAAAAGGCACTACATTTTTATGCGGTCTATTCTTCACTGCACTATTTTTTTTATGCGGTGACATTATCTTACAGATAGGTACAATTTTAGTAACTCCCATTGTCACTGAATGTGCGCATAGGTCGCCGATGCAGTTCTCTCTATATTGCACACCAGGCTACGCCTGAGCTACGTTATGCCCTATACCTCCCCTACTATCCCTTACTGCTTTTTTCTCCTTTTTTTTTCTTTGTGTGTTTTTTTTGACATTCCTGACTCGCTGGAGTTTATTCTTGTTGTTCGGCCTAGCGGGCCCTTAGGTGGTCTATTTTGCCACCCCCCCCCCCCACCCCCACTGACATCATTCAGTAAACATCAACATCGCCAAATTTTTAAATAAAAAGTTTCCCACAGTAAGGTAACTTAAGGCACGTCTTTAAGGCACGTTTTCATTGTGTGTCATGTGTCCTTTCACATGCGGCTTCATGCTTATTATTGTGCCATCACAATTTTAGCCGTATCTCTGTACGCGCAATGTATGACTATATGTTAAATGCATATATACGTATGACGAGCATAAGCGGTTGAATAAACAGTTTTTAATGTACGAGGCACGTGTTTGTTTCGCGTTTATGGGTCAGTATATCTGTAGCGTGCCAGCTCAGCTGAGCAGACATGCCCCATACGGTCGTGCCAAAGCAACTAGACCTCGTCGAAGCACTTCTGAATGTTGGAGAAGCACCCGTCATGACTCGGCACACTTTGTATACTTCCAAGTGATACTTATTGAACCAGCAGCATAGACTGAAAAGCCAACAAGAGAAAACTGAGCAGAACACCTGTTACGTATAACTACGGAGTGATTGCATGTACGACGGGCAATCACTCCGTAGCCAGCTTTAAAGCATGGCGCAGTTTCAGGCGTGCATTTTGGAGTCAAAATAGGGTCACTGTTACAAACGCAGGTGAACCTGCAGACGCAGCAATGCACTCTAGCAGTTTTCGACTTGTTAAGCCGAATTTATGCTGATGGTACGTAGTCCACATGATACGTATATCGTAGCGGGTAAAGATAATTTGCAGATCAGTAGTGCTACAAATGAACTTTTCCGTACGCAAAGAGGCGCTCATAAGATTACTACATAACACGCGGACGGCACGTCACTTTACAATAACGCCAACGTAGTGTCATGTTACACCTGACATGTGGCAGGTTATTTATATAACAAGTATTTCACATGACGAAACACTCAGCGACAATATAATTTGCTGCGTGGTTCTAAGAAGAGGCTTGAAGAATTATTTTGTACACCGTAGAGCCTGTACTGAAATTATGTGTACATGTGAATTTGCCGCAAAGCGTGGGAGGGCTTTTTGGCAAAGCGGAGCGCTAAAGTTGTACGGAAAGGAAGGAGAGCAATAAGCAAGAAAGACGCTCACTTGTAACTGGGGTTTATTGAAAAGACATTCCACCACGAGCATCATACGCACACGCTGTCAGCGGGTTCTTTATATAATAAAAGAATATGCTTAACAAATAAAGGGGACGAGGGAGGTACAAAAGAAAGGAGGCAGAGGTGCTATAACGTAAAGCTATTCCAAACTGTTCCCATTTCATTTCTGCTATCAGTCCTTGGCGATTGGTCAAATATTTTTTGTGCCATCCTCACTTCGCCTGTCTGTCACGCGACGTTGTGAAAATCGCGAAACCACGTTACGTGTACACACTGATTATGCACCATTAGAACAAGAAAGAGAAAAACATTTCTTTCGATTCTACGTATTTCTCACCGTTAGCCTTCCGCGTGTGGTAAAGATGTTTTCGGGCTGCACCCACTTTGCCTGTCTCTCATACGACGTCAAAAAACCGCGAAAATGTCCCTCGTCCCTCGTAAAGATACATTATTACGCCGAACAAAACTGAGTTTGTTCTTTTTTTTTTTAATACCCGGAGACGGCCCCGTTCCGAAAGGAATAGAGGATGTCTACCCACCAATTGGTCTGGCACTGGCTACCCAGAGATGCCCGCGAGAATGGATTTATTTGAGTATAATAAAACATTTCGCGTGGCAATATAAGGTTGTTTAACCCTTTCGGCATGTATACGACATCACTCTGCCAACCCTTGTTTGCTGAAGATCCGTTTTAACGCCATTCTTTACCTTCTGTTGCGCGCCACAGCGATTTTCGACCAACCACCGCAAGCTAAGGAAGGGGAAGCGGACCAATCGCAGACGCCAGCACTGCTCTCCTTATCAGGTTGCCTACTTTCACTGTGCTAGCTCGGCCCCACCGAAACACTCTCCACTTGAGCGTGCTCCACGCCTCTTGTGAACCAATTAGGTAAGAATAACCGCTCAATGTAGGCAATGTTATTCGTTTTGAAAGCAAACAAAAGTGACCTCTTATAAACGATGAGAGCATTTGGTTGGGTTGTTCAGACAACGCGCTGCGAGTCACCGCCCGGTGCTTGCGTCGGCGGCTACGTAAATTTGGCGTCAGAAGGTTGGAATAAAAACAGATTGGAATAGTTTTACGTTATGAACGACCGCACGCCAGGTTTCATCCTAGACGCCAGCGCTCGTTTCTCCTCTGGCGGAACGATTTCATCTCCAACGGGTGTAGGTTTCCGCCGCCGCTTCCCTTAGCGGTCGCGCCCACGTTCAGTTCGCGCTGCGCGCGAAACGACTCTTGTTTGCGACGGCGCCTCTTCGGATGACCGGAAATTATTATTGTGTTGTTAACTGTCACGACAGCAATGTAAACACGAAAGGGTTGATGCCACCCGTGAAATTCTGCCGATTCACAAGAAAATGCTACGAAAAAAGCAGACGACAGACATGGATTACTGCGGTGCGCCGAGCGAAGTAAACAAATAGCAAACGAAGCGAGCTCGTTCATTGATCACTCCGGAGTGTATGATGGTTTTTATATGTAACCCACATGAATATAATAATTACTCGGTACATAATCCTTTTCTTCATATAAAAACTTTAAGTTGTTCGACGAGCGCTTGTCCTGTCTTCTTCCTCGTGTTTCGTTTGTGTGTGCGCTGCCCATGAATGGAAACCACTTCTGTTGTATGCGCTATCAGTGGCCGAAGTTCACGCGTGCCGAGAAATTGAATATGTGCACGATGCATTGAACATGACCGGAGTTCATTCCCGCTTCACCACTGCACCGATCGATCGAGTTACTGGACGATACACGCCCGCGTCTTGGTCGCGCCGGCATTGCTGAAGCAGGAATGATTACTAATACTTTCAACTTCCGTCTCTTGAGCACTGTTAAAAATGGCCAAGCTGTCTACATTGCTGCCTCTATTCCATATTGTAGGGGACGTACTAGTTAAAGTTGTGTGCGCATGCCGTACTTGTGCTATGCAGCGATATATTTTGTTTATTTCCGCACAGTGTCGATGGAAGTCCGTTGTCGCCATCAGAGACAACACGGATTTGTAGCAAACATATTGTGAGAAACTGCAAAAATGACTTGAGCTCGTATGTGCCGTACGTATGTGCCGCACCGTATGTGCTGACGATTTTTCCGGCGGCACATACGATGTCGTTTCAAATTACATGGTCAGCGTCACTTACATGGTTAAGCAGACGCTGCCCTTTCGCCGCATTGCAGCCATAAAAATAATCGTCAAGCGTACCGATCTTCTTAAGGCAAATGGAAGCGTGTACAGTCTGTTTCACACTTAGAGGAAAGCTCAGAACGTATTGCATCGCGATGTGGCAAGCAATGGAGTCGTGCGGCGGCAGCAGCTCGAGCAGGCGCAGATGTTCGAGGGGCGGAGTCGTGATCTGCGTCGTCTGCTACGGCGGCGTGCGCTGGCCGGATTGTCGGGAAGCGTGCTACTGTCAGGGGCAGTGCACCGATTTCATCGGTACTGCGGGAACTGAGCTGATATTCTTTACTAAACGTTGTGCGTCGCCAAAGTCTGAGCCTTCATTGGCGATAATGGAGTTCCACAAACTTCTTTTGACAGCATGCTTCGTTTGTTCTTTCGAAAGGCCGCGGTACTGAGCGCGTGCACGTATATTTCTTCACTGTGTGTGCTACCGTAATAAGCAGCGACAAGACGCACCAAGATGTGCACGCAACGTGCTCAGTCTTTATTTGACTCGAAAGGAAAACAAAGCACTCAACAATGATAACTATGAGGGTCGAACACGATGAAACAAACGGATACGATTAAAGGGATGTTTTAGGTTAAGACAATGAGCTGGAACTGATTTTTCTCGACAGTCATTCACTACACCAGAAAGACCCTGCCCGCCGGCGGGGAACTGGACACGTCTCAGTCGCTGACAATGGTGGATCGAAGCCTACCCTCGGGCGACTGATAGAGGGGATGGTGCGGCAGCGATACTTTCAAGAGACATTTTAAATGATGGCGCCCGGGGATTGAGGCGGCCACTCCAAGAGAGTGACGGCGCGATCTTCCAGCAGTTCTTGCACAATACGAGCAGTGTGGATCGGCGACCTATCGCGTTAGAATATATAGTCGTCTTCCAGGAACGAGCCGTTAAGAATGTATGAAATTAGTACGTCGTCTAGGACTGCCCTGCACCTTTCAGCGATGAACTTACCTTCGAGGCGTATCAGTGGGCGTCGCACAACGCTTAGTAAAGAATACCGGCTCATTTCACACAGTAACGATGAGATCGGCGCCCTGCAACTGACAGTACAACGTTTCCCGACAATGCGGCGAGCACCCGCCGCCGTAGCAGACTACGCCGTTCAAGATCCTGCCCCTGGAGCACCTGCGCGAGCTGCGGCCGCCGCCTGACTCAAGCGCTCGCCGCATGGCGATGCAATGCGCTCCGAGTTTTCCCATAAATGTGAAACAGACTGTACATCGCCCTTCGAATTAAATGTCCACGCGCACACACGTAGGCACACACCGCGCGCGGCACGAAACGTGCCCAAACACGCGCAGTGCAGGAGGCAATCAAGACGGTGCGAGCGAGAGATGGGAGAGGGGTACCACCCGCTAAAAGAATTTTGCTTCGCATGCGGCGCTCTCAACGCCGGCGCAGCAGCGCCGCTCTCGGTGCCGTTCTTGTCCATAGGCACCCAGATGCAGAAACATCTTTCTATCTTTCTTGAATAGGTGATACTAGTGGTAGGGAGGTCGTGACGAGCGAGCAAAAAAATAATAATGATAAAAAGATGATGGAGAGGGTGGAAAGTGTGACGAAGAGGGGCTCACTGAATCTTCTGCCGCTATTCAGGAACAATAATTATTTGTTCATCGGATCCACTGACGGTACACTGATACATAGATGTATATCTGCACGTACACTAATCGGGCCAGCTTCCAGGATCCGCCGTTCCAATTTATTCTTTGCTCTGCTCGTCACCTCGGCTTCTTCGAAAGTGCTGAGCAGGTACATTCCCTACACTGCGCAGCAAGGTATTACTCATGGCCGTCAAAGATGTCGAGTGTTCTCTTAAAGTAACTTCGGGTAGTCGATCCGGTCCCCCGGGTAGGATTGCTAGACGCTCCATGCAGATCCGAGTCAGAGAAAGCACATGCCACCCGAACGGCGCCCAACTTTCCGTAGCAATGAGAAGCAAGGAAGCTAGGGTAGAGGGGAACTTCTTGTGGCGCCCGTTTGAATGCCGACAGTATTACATAGCAAACCGGACGCGAAAGCCAGGCAAAACGTACTCGGCAACGAAAGCGACCACTACAGTGACCGTCGCTTCTAATATACTCTTACGCGAGCACAACACGTTTTCAGCCATATGATGGAGCTTGCTGCGAGTGCTTGCATCTCGGATCCAAAGAAGAATTGAAGGTGCTGTTAACAAATGTAAATGCTGGCGCTTCGCCATCAATGACATGAGGCACACGAAGCACGACAACACGATTACGAAACCTCCTGAACGGCCGTCGCCGGCAAAAGCTCACTGACCGACGCGGCATATAGTGCTCCGTGGCCAGAAACTGGATGGGTCTCGAAATTGCTCCTCCGACGTCATCGGTGAACAGTTCTGGGCGCTGCGAGTCGGATTTCAGTAATCTGAGAGAACCAGCCGAATGTAGTCGGAGCGCTCTTTTTTGACCGCCTGAAAACGTGACTGCTTCTCGAGTGCTCCGAAACCACCGCCCAAAGATACCATTAGTGCGTCACTCAGACATAAACTATCTCACAGTTCTTTAGAAAACATCTTCTTTTGTTATATATATATATATATATATATATATATATATATATATATATATATATATATATATATATATATATATATATATATATATATATATATATATATATATAAAACTCGCTGTCAGCGCGTGTGCCTGAATGCTTGTGGTGGAAGGTTTGTTTTTCAGTAAACCTCAGTTGCAAGTGAGCGTCTTTCCTGTTCAAGATGGAATGCAGTGCAAAAAGTCCAAAAAAAACAAAAACAGGGAGGGCCAAAAGACGGAGCGCTACAGCTACTTCTGTCCGTCGGCGCTCTATTCTTTAGCCCTCCCTTTTCGCTCACTTTTCGCGCAACTTCCCATTATGCCTGCACACCAGCTAACCAAACAGTGCATTCTGCTTTTCCGTTGATGTATACTCTTCTTCCACGTACCACTTTAGCGCCTCCCCTTTGCACAAAATGTCGCACCAACTAGCCCACCAATTTATTATTGTGTGTAAAGGCTTGTTTCGCCGCTTTCGCCTCGATATTACAAACACTAACCATCTTCTTTTTTTTTTTTTACAATTCATCGTGCAATGCCCACGTCGCGTGCGTGTGGAGTGGAGTGGCGTAGAGGACGTAGTTCATGAGTTGCTGGAGTGCCCCCTGTATTCCCAGCAAGGGCAATGGCTGCGCCGTGCAAACCTAGGGCTCTGGACAACCATCTATTGTCACTTGAGATGATCCTAGGACAATGTCTAGTTAGTGGACACGAAAGGACAGCTTTCATTGCCGTGAGATACTGTTTTAGCAAGAGCATGCGCTCAAAATACGATGGACTCGCGTTCGTTGATGTTGCGGTTTTCTTTTTCTTGTATGTGTTACAGGCAAGTACTGTTGCCGACCGATAACTAGAAATCAGCAGGAACCGCCTACCAGAACAAATAAACCTAAGTCCAAAATAACGGATTCTCTAGATGTGAGAAGGCCTAATTGCTCTCCAAGTGAAAATAAAACAAACAGAAAAAGAAGAAAAGTTGAAAAACGGGTTGATTCTCGCACATTTGCTTGCATACGTCCTGGCCAGTCTGTACTTCGGCCATCGTTGGGCTGTCACTAGAGATAGATGAAAGTACGGCTAATGCATGCACCAAACCTGCATCCTCTGTCAACCTGAACAGAGCTCGGCGGGGCTGTGATCTCCAAAGAATAGCAGATTTCTTTTTTTTTTTTCGCAAGACTAATTTTGCGGCATTTCATTCGCTTCACTGCCATCTTGGTTGGCGCAAATACCGATGACGAAAGTGGCGCTGTTTGGAGCTGCTTCATTCTAAGCGACCAAAATTCGTGACAGCAACCAAGGAAGCCTCGCCCGTGACACGTCTCTGTTCAACACGCAAAGACAAACGCTGAATGCTCGTCATATGCCACGCGCCAACCAGGAATGACCTTCTTCACAGTGGACAGATATTGCAAAAAAGAAAGAAACAAAGAAAGAAGGAAAGAAGAGAACAAGAAAATCCGATTCTGGTTGACTCTGCAAAAAAACAAAAAAAATGTTTAGAGGTTGATTCTGGATTTCCGTTTGCATAGCGAGGGGCTTGCAAACATTCTGGTTTCGATCAAAGCAAGTTTCATTTTCTCTCTTTTTTTACGTTCTTCAAATACAAAACCAACCAATTGAAGGCCTGTTTTTCTGTTCAACGGCCGATTCCGCTTTAGCGATTTCCCTTTACCGAGATTCTACCGCACTTACATTATCGGTAAACTAGAAATTATTTCACCGACATAGCCTTGGTTCTTTTCTCTTCCAATTATGGGATTTAACGCCCCCAGGATTTAACGCCTAGAAGAAAGAACCAGAAAGCTCCCCTTCGTGCATAGCTTTCGGCAGCGCCAGCGTTTCCCAGTAGACATTACGGTTGCATTAGCTACAGTTGCCGAGAAGCGTGACAAGCTCGTCAGGGATCTTGGAATGCTATCGCGTTCCACTCGTAAAGGCGAAGCTCAAGCGTCCTCCAAACGTTTTGTCTTGTCACAGTAATACAGGGAGCGTATATTTTGACTGGAGGAATCGCGTTTGCTTTGAGAAAAGAAAAAGTCTGGATTTTGCTGTACGACTCACAATAAATCTTCTTACCGCTTTACGGAGTCACGTGAACATTCTCACTCAAGTGTGGCTATGCGGAATATTGGATAGAAGTTTCAATACACCGATATCTTGTTCTCGTGACTTGCTTCGCAAATCCTTCATGCAAAAAAAAAAAAAAAAAAATCAACAACAACAAAAAGAAGAGTAGCTACGTTGCATTACAAGCCAGGCTCCATACCTGCGTTCTGTTCGTTATCTATTCTTTCCAATCCCAACTGCCGACGAAATACTGCACACGATGCGTGGTAGCAGGCCCGTATAGGACTTTTTTGCTGTAGTTTAAACGAAGCCAGACGACCGCAGCTGGCCTTCAGAAGAGATAAGTAACAGAGTGAAACATAACTGAGTATTTAGAATGCGCTGTGTCAACTTCAACGGTGTCATTAGAAGAACATTTCAGCCAGAGAAACATGCGCGATGCAATCGCAGAAAACTTGCGAAAGAAGGCCATCACCTGTCATCCTGCCTTCTGCGCGTACTCTTTGGAGGGATCGAGCTATTTTTTTTATAAAGTATGTTTGGGGGGGGGGGGGGGGAGGCATGGGGTAAAAGAGAAAAAAACTTGTTCTGGTGGGTTTCGATATGAGACACGATCTTCGCATTCAGCTACACTGCGCAATCTATGTCAAATATAACCGCAAAGAAAAGAAAAAGGCTGATTCAACGAAATTACATTAGTTGCGCTCCTCATTAATGGTGACAGCGACGCGTCATCTTTCAGGCCGCTTGAGCCAAGACGATGGCGAGTAACAAGCACGCGAATCCCAGCAAGGTTGTTTCATAACGATGTCGCTGTTAAAGGCAGAAGAAGAAACTTCTGGCAAAACTTTGTTTATGATTTTGTTTTTTCGTTTAAAGAGATATATGTACGTATTCCGAGTCGTTCGAGTATGGCTCGTGCTACAAGGAGAGAGCGCGCAACGTGGAAGCGCAAACTACGGCGCCACGTCGCATGCTTTGACAGCGTCGGCGCACGCGCGCTAATTTGGGCACGTCCGCGTAGCAGCCCGCACCCAAAGGCTCGCGGTTCGCAATCTCGCATCCTATTCTCGCAACCAGGCGCTCGTGTTACGGACGGTTCGACTGTTGTTGCGTAAACAGGCAGGGATAATTCATTTGCGTTCTTTCTTCAAGACCCCTCTACAGCAAATGTCGTTGCGTAATTTCTCCTTTAAGAAACAGCCATTGCTTGGTGCATGCTTCTCGCGACGCTGGAGACGCACACCTAATACGTTTCGCCCATGTTTCCCGAAAAGCTGTCTCGTTCACACGAAGTTTTACCTGGGGACAGACTCCAATATCCGCTAATTCAAACAGCGCAGAAACGCTTTTGAGACAGCTGCTGGACCGATTTGAACGAAACTTGATATATTTGGGAAAGAAAGTTAAATTATAGCAACCGTATGAAGCAGAGTTTGGATTTAAACCCGCACTTATTCGCAAAGAATTGCAGGAAATCGGTGTGTTTAAAAGAAAACTGAAGCACGGTGCTTACAAATCCGTAAGTCTTCATGAAAAACATATATTATCGCAGTTCTGTAAACTGCATATTGTTTTTGGAGCATCTCGAGGGGACTTAATTTACGACTTATAGAAAACAAATACGATGTTTACGAAGGTTTTGCAAATCAAAGCTGCATATAATACATCAATCTTGTACGATTTACATGTATTATTAGGTGCAGTTTCGAGAATTTTGATGTAGGGTTTTTTTGCTACCGAGCTGTAAAACTCTGCAACATAAAAATAGGCAGACGATGATGTTGGTAAAACATGTACGTGGGTTGTTGTTTTTTTACGTTTCAATAATCTTTTTGAGAAGGTAAAAACTTAAAATATGCATTCACTAGGACCAGTGCCTAATTCGCGAACAATATTATTTTACGTTCCACGCACGACCGAAACTGAGCAGCTTCTCATTTTTACAGAAATCCATTTAAATATTTCATAAGAAAAAAACTAAACGCACGCGAACATTCGGGAATGCTCAATTACGGAAGACACGCGCGAATCTCCTGAAGTACCTTTGTACGTCAGTGGTCTCCTCCTCTCCCCTTCCCCCCATAAAAAATCTAACTGACATAAATGCAAGCCACCCTGCAGGAAGCCTCATTGGCAACCTTACGCTGCATTACAGTCTCATTTTAAACCACATCAGTGAGCCTCGGCGTAAATCATGATACATGAACGCTATACAATATCAAACCATTACACTTAAGCAAATTTAGAACGCGATGCTTATCGTTTCGTTGGCTAGATCGCACTCTTATGGCGCTGTGTGTCACGCTCGCAGACGAGGTACGCCATGAACGCCGAACCTTTCGCTTTGCTCAACCATCTGAGCGCATAAGAAGCATGACAAATAAAAAAACATGCAACCCTAACACACATGCAGCTTTCGCCTGATATGGAAGGGTCGAAAATTAACGATAAGCCAACTCCTCAGAACAACCCGGACGCTTACCCCGGAGGTCTCCGACATCCCAATCAGAAAGTAATAATAAATAAGGCTAAGACTGACTGCTTATTCCGGAAAGTTCTAAGATCGCAAGAGCAACTAATCCGTTCCTTTTGGTCTTCCAGCACTAAGCGCTAACATTGAGAAACGGTCGTGACATATGATGCCGACATGCTTTTCCTTGTCGCCCCCGGCAGCGCAGTCGCTAAAAGACGCCCGCTTCGTTCGGGTCTCTAAACGATCATTGACCCGCGTTGTCCGTGTCGTTACACGGAGGCCTGCTTCTGGCGTTGGCCTCGGAACGACGAAAACGTTGACCCTTGGCTCCCGAGCACCACCCACGTATAGTATTCGTCCCCTGTTGCGTTTCTCCATAACTGGCAACGAATCCTAAGATTGCGCACGGACGCACAATACCTCCCACTGGTTTGAACCTCGAATCTTATACTGCCGAAGTATGACTGCTCGTCTTCCTGGGACGCAACCACCTTGCCATCTATTACTACAATAGCAGATGCAAAGAAGATAGAAAAACATATTGTTATTCGCCTTTTCTTAATTTGTCTTTAAGGTCTTCGCTATTTCTGTATAAAAATACAAAGAGAGGAAATAAACCGCCCCTTCGGCATCTAGATGCAAAGGAGTAAGCATAAGTTAACTTCAGTGCTTCCTTGCAGCATCAGAAGATTAAACGCTGGCACGTCAATAAGTTCACGGATCTTGCAGTAGGCTTGCATGCCGAACGGTTCTCGTTTTGACTTTTGTAGTTTATTTTAAAGCACACACACACACACACATTATATATATATATATATATATTGTCACGTGGTAGTGACGGTTAAGAAAGCAGCAATACGGTGAAATACAAAACTAACTTTTATTGGGCGAACCTGTGCCCACAAAAACAGGCTACACTTATAGCACAACGATAACGGCGAACACGGTCGGCGATCGTCGGAAATCTGATCAGCGGGTCAAGCGCGTCGGCTTTTAAAGAACAGTCGTCGAATGTTCCAGGCTAATCGTTCGGACCCGCGTGCCTTCCACAAAGTTCTACACCATTCGCGTCAGGTGATGAAATCAGATAACATAAGGTTCGGCGACAACAGACAGCGGATAGAAGCATCGATAACTTTCCAGAAACTTCGGATACATGCAGGCGCGTCCCACGCTGTGCGATTACATTTGTTAGGTGGCGAAACGTGGTCACCCGATAAAGATAAGTACACGTGTCAATATATATATATATATATATATATTGTCACGGAAAGACAATTAAAGATGTACCCGGCGTCGGCGAGACACAGTTCTACAAGATGGCGTACAAAACTCAAGCCGGCGTCCTCAGTGTCTTCTTCTTCTTCTGCGCCCACCTCTTGCCGAGCGCGCGTTCCAGTCACTTCTTTCTCAGCGCTGGCTCGTGACACCTAGTGGCATTATTCACCCGCCAAAAGAAAAGCATCGACCCGCTGCTTACTAAAAGAAAGTGGATGTGTGGAAGTCATATGAGATTGGGTTGTCGCCGCCTTAACGCGCGAAATATGGTTTGAGGCGAATAACATGCACTATCTCTGAGGGGTGCTGTCGACGCCGAGGTGACGCGGCACCGTCGGGAATGACCTCATAGTTCCCTTCACTAACGCGTCGTATCACTTTGTAGGGTCCAAAGCATCTACTCAGCAGCTTCTCAGACAAGCCCTGGCGACGGATTCGAGTCCACACCCAGACTTGGTCACCTGGCTGGTACTCGACTATATATATATATATATATATATATATATACCGTTTCGACTATTGACGCCATTATCAAAGAATGTCGCCGCTTCGAACAAGCTAAAGGGCCGTCGTATCACGCCCCACATCGTGTGGCTGCCCAATACCGCTGCTACGTGCTTCAAACAATCCAAGACTCCACAGGTTGGCTTAATGCAGTGTAGCACGGCATTTCGAACAACCAAGTATACTGGAAGTGAGCGCATCTCCGTTCTGCGTAATCGAACAGTAAATTACGACATAATAACAAAGTCTATATCTATAGTTTTTGCGTAAAGATCTCAAAAGGACACATTTCTGCTAATAGGAGAGCCTATGATAGTCAACAGTTTCATTATTCAGATACATTATGTGCTACCTACGAACGCCGACAAAACATGCGGAGGGTACAGCTGCAATAAAACATGATCGCCACAATTTGAGTGAAGCATTTCATATTAAGAGAGCTACGGACGATTACAAGTTGCCCTCCTTCGTAGCCATACTTTTTTCTACTCGACTCGTTCACCAAATGATCGGGGCTAAGCTCTATTACTTCACTGCCTCTGCGTCATGATATGAAGTCCTGCCGTCTACTTCCGCTGCTCGGAGCCAGCGCATGAAGCCTCTCCAATGTCTCCGCTAGCCGTCTGGCCGATGATGCTCAGTGACAGCTATCCAAGCAACGTGCGTTGCGAGCGCTCTGTGGCAGCGCCGAGCTTGTCCGGTATTCCGGTAAACGCAGGCGAGCTGGGCATTTCGACGGATGTGCAGAGTCGTAAACTAAGGCTCCTCCATGCTACTACGGCGGTGATGAAGGAGCTCTAGCGTACACGTAAGCAGACATGAGGGGCCTGTACGGTGCAACCACCTGGTGATGCAGAGCTTAACCAACCAGCGCTAATATAAGCGTAACCAAGTGCAAAACAAATTAAACATTTTAAAAAGACAACGTGTTCAAGATTGCCCTGCTGCCAAAAGTTTACACCAGCAGCAAAGTAGAACACACTACGTTACTGCTATATTTGCTGTATGTTTGTCTGGTTGATCTCTGTGTCAATGGGTGGCTGCTGCCTGCAGGCCACTCACGTTTGCACCTCCGCTCATCTGCAAAAACGCCCAGTCCGCCTGCATAAACTCTAATACTCCCTATGCGGTAGAAATCCTCCGGCGTGAAGTGACGGAGGCAAACTGGGGGATCCGGGTGCTGATCGAATACCGGCCGCTGCAGCCACTCCGCTCGTATGTTGCTTTGCAGAGGAAAACAACGTCGCCGCTGGACATCTCGTCGATTGCTTGATTTTCAGCCCACAACGTAACAAGCGCGATCCATGGTGCTCACAAAAAAGAAAGATCGAGACCAACACTCCATCTCGCAGCTCGCTTCAACACGGGGAACGTTGTAGCACAAGCAGACGACACTTGCTGTGTGCCGGAAATGCTTGAGTGTACCGATAATTTGTCGTTGTGTATTCTCTTTAAGCTACTTTTTTATAAAAACAAGTTAACCAACATTTCAACTATTACGAACAACATTTATTCACCATAAAGAAGGAAAAAATGTCGATTATTCGACCCGGGTAGCCAATCGGATGGCTCGTCCAACTGACATCGATTGGGCTAACTACGTTAATTGGGAGGGGGCGGCTGAAAACTCGGGGGAGCAGCGCCGATGCGATCGGTAGCGATGCACATTTTTAAAACTTTATGGTAAATTACACGCTTTACAGGGAGCGCTTAAATGCGTCACGTAATAATAGAAGGACCTACCCTAACGACCCACTAAGTTTGTGCAACATTGTAAGAGATCGTTTCAGGGTCCCTTTAAGCAACACTTTGCTCCCCCAACTCGCCTCCCTACGGCAGTGTGCACATTGGAGAAAGAAGCGCTAACCATTCTGCTATCGCTCTATACATTCGCGGTTGTTAATTTGCTCAAGCCATTGCAAGACCCGACGTGGTTGCATGCTTAGTGGCTACGGTGTTGCGATGCTAAGCACGACGTCGCGGGATGGAATCCCGGCCACGGCGGCCGCATTTCGATGCCTCATAATCAGATCGTGGTTTTGGCACGTAAAACCCCAGAATTTTTGTTTAAATTATTGCACTGCATTCTGATTTCGAGAGTGGTGGCATCTGTGCAAGTAGTACACGAGTTTCAGAGGCCAGAACAACCAAAACTGAGCGGACGAGGACGACTTTGTGTGCATTGCAAAGAAGTTGTTCATTTGTCATCTGTGAGAGCCTCCTGCTACCGCAATAATTTAATTCAGTGCCAAAAGAAGTACTGAAATCTGCTGTTTACTTTTTCCATACCACTTTATTGAGATTTTTTTTCCTTGTTCTTTCATTAATACTGATCAACACATCTTGGAATAAACAGTAGAGGAAGACGCGCTGCTCTAGGCTCAGCCATTCTATGCGTATTCCCTTGCGCCGCTCCAGAGGCCAACCAGGACAGCAAGATCTTCTGACTTGACAAATGCAGATGGCTGTATCTGCACTTGAGACGTCGGTCCTGAATTCGTGGTTTTAATCGACTTTATGACATCACGTTTGAACAAAGGCAGGTGGAAAACAGGCACCAGCCTGCTCTGCCCCCTTCATGCCGGCCAGCTTCCCACACAAATCTTGCTAAGTGTCTCATTCAAGGTGAGTTAAAAGCCAGTTTTTTTTTTTCATGCTAAATCATAGGAGCAAGCGCGTGTTTTAGTTGCGGAAAGTATAGAGATATAGTAAGCTGCCTCTTAACCTTCGTTGCTTATTTTGTGTTTCTTTAGGGCAACAGTGCGAATAGTAGGAAGTTTTAAACATAAGTAACCCAAAGTTAGGGTGTGGGGTGCAGCGCAAAGCGAGACAAGGGTCACAGAAAAACGAGGACAAGCGCTTTGCCCCTTGTCCCGCTTCACGCTGCACCACACAGCCACATGGAAAACCAAACAACCCAAACTATCACCATCCGAAGTTAGGGGATGCTATCGGTGAGGCGTACAAAATAATGAAAAGATAGTAAAAAAGAATGCAAAAGGCATACAATGAAGTTTGGGTATCATCATCATCATCAGCCTGGTTATGCCCACTGCAGGGCAAAGGCCTCTCCCATACTTCTCCAACTATCCCGGTCATGTACTAATTGTGGCCATGTTGTCCCTGCAAACTTCTTAATCTCATCCGCCCACCTAACTTTCTGCCGCCCTCTGCTACGCTTTCCTTCCCTTGGAATCCATTCCGTAACTCTTAATGACCATCGGTTATCTTCCCTCCTCATTACGTGTCCTGCCCATGCCCATTTCTTTTTCTTGATTTGAAAGTTTGGGTATATAGGTACGCAAGTTGACTTGGGAACGCAATTTCAATGAAATCTCATTATGAACCCTTGTCGTGCACACGCCTAAACATCTCGGGGTGATAAATTTATAATTTAAGCTTGCATATGCCTGAGTGGACACAAGCATCCTCTGACGAGGTTGAGCGGGATTAGAGAAATTGCGTTCCAAGTTCAGGTAAGATCGCGATGTCATCCCGTCATCTTACAGGGAGAGGCGTTCGGGATTGTCGAATGACATGCCCCTATTGTAGCTGCGCAGTGAATGTTTTACGCCGTGTATTCCAGACTTCGCGGACGCAGCGTTTATCGCATGACTGAGATAGAGAAAGACGTTCTCTAAATGACGCTTGCCTGGCCGTAGTCTTGCAGTGTGCATACCGTACTATACGTACGGTATACAGACGCGATTTGTCAGCAGCGGAACACGTGTCAACGAACGCAACTTCAGTTTGCCAGTGTGCGTTTCGAAAGACACATCGCGCCGCGTGCACTGCCGTGGGCTAACCAAGTCTACATTTTAACGCGGCACATAGGTGAGCCGTGTGCAGCAGTACTCGTGACCACGACCAGTGTGTACAGTTATCTCTGTTTTTCCTGGCGCGCTAAAGAAACGCCGGCAAGGAGACTTCCTCTGACAAGGAACATGCCTTATTTATAAAGGTTAAGAAACGAAAGAACGCAACACTGCCTAAAACCTCATCGTGCATTCATTTCGTCTATCGTGCGCACGCCGAAGTATTTCCGGATCAATCGTTGGAGGCTGTTCGAAAAAGGCAAGACACATTGGGGTTCTCTCATCATCGTAAAAGAAGCGAGGAAAACTCATGCGCACACTGCTGAATGACGACGGCGGTGCCTGGCTCACGCGGTGGTGAGCGAAGCCCAGTGTGTGGTGTCACTTGCGCGACATTCTCAAACAGCTACTGAGCACCTGACACAACGTTAGAGTTGTTGGATGAACACAACTTAATGCTGCTGTTGGTGAGGTTCCACCTTACGTCCAAACAGCACTACCTGCGGCTATGCCACTGTTTAGACCAAAATTGTTGCAATGTCTTGGCACTCGGCCCTGTTTTCTCCTCTGCAATCCGAACAGGCTGGTCTTCACGCCAACCTTGCCTTTACCTGCCTGCTGCTCTTGCGTGGCTCAAAAGTAAAAAGAAAAAGAACCGGCAGAACCCATAGCACGATGCATGTCGACGTTAAAGCGATTAGCATTGAGGTAATGTAGCCAAACAGCCCGCTGCCGCCGCCAAAACGCGTCATGGATGAGGCGTGTGTGCAGCCGGGCTCCTCAGTTGAGCTTCCCTCCCGACACTCTGCGACACCTGGCGGCGCCGCCACCAAGTCAGCGGGTGGTACGCGTGCGAATATAGATTCAGACAAAGTTATATGAATATATATTTTATTTATTTATTTATTTTCAAATACTGCAGCCTTATTCAGGGCTATTGCAGGAGTGGAGTACAGTAAACATAACAGAAACAAAAGCAGTTGAACATAATAGATAATAGAAAAAACAACAACAAGGGGAAGCATTCTTATCGCACTAGTGCTTCTACAAAATCACGTAGTGTCAATTCACGAACAGAACGGGGTAATTCATTCCAGCACTCGACAACTCTCGGGAAGTAACTGTGTTGGAACATGTTAGTACGTGCAAAGAAAGGCTTTAGGTTAAGGGAGTGGCAACGTCTGGATGGAAGAGCACTGGCATATCTGATGTAATCATCAGCAGATAGTTGACAGCATGAGTGAATAATCGAATGTAACAGCTTCATGGAATCTATATGTCGCCTTGTGCATAGAAGAGATAAATTCAAGGAATTCATTGCATATGAGGGCGAAAAATTACGATCATAGCGATGACAAATGAAGCGAACAGCCTTCCTTTGTACCGATTCGACTTTGTTGATGTCGCACACTTTATACGGGTTCCAGACGCATGAAGCGTACTCTAATACAGGACGAATTAGCGTTTTATACATTAGTAATTTGGTGTCTTTTGGTGATTTAGATAATGTTCGTCGCAAGTAACCTAATTTTCTTAGTGCTGTAGATGTGATGTGATCAATATGCTGGGACCACTGTATGTTGTGCGTGAAGATAACTCCAAGGTATTTATTTGTACACCTGTGCCTGGGGAACTATTGTGTTATTGAAAGCGTACACATGCTGTGAATACGTGTTCCGCTGCTGACAAATCACATATGACGTGGGTTCCATTCCGCCCAGCACTGGAGAAATGTTAAATGACTTTTTTTTTGTCATTGGTGAGCGGCACATGCCGAACGTCGCAAATCCGGTGACCTGAGTTGACGTCAAAGAAGTTCATTGAAGAGCGGCACATACCCAGTGGCACATAACCCGTGACCGAAGCTGGCGCGAAAGAAGCTCATTGAAGTGAGGCACGTATACCGACTTTCACGTACCCAGTGACCCAAGATGTCGGGAAAACGGTTAGGGACATAGACAGATACCTAGATAAGTAGTCGGGCAGACACCGGAAAGTGTGCGACGTATTCTGAGGATTCTAATCGCATTGAAGGAACACCCCGAGTTCCTGTCGTAGCTTCCAAAATTGACGACTCCTCTGTTTCGGCCTTCAAGGAGAAAGCAGCGCTCTGGTCTCCTTTCGATGAAAGTGACAACCTAGAGCCTGAATCTGCCTTTAATTGCACCGTCACCGAATGGCATGGCGGTGCCAGCATGCCCGTCGTCCCTTTCAGTGCTCGCGGGACGCCCTTTGAGGCCATAACACAATTCCTGTTATGTATACAAAGACAGCTGTTGGTTATCCCTGTGGGGTGCCTTCTGGACAGGACAGCGCCATGTGTGCCCGATGACACTAACAACCAAGGGAGCACTCGATGACACTGCGGGCCACGTGACACCACCTTCAATGGAGGGCATGAGCCCGGACCACCCGGAGTTCATTACAGCGTGCTGCCAGCCGGGCGCAAACGGGTTGGTCTGCCTTTCATCGCGCGTCTTTGTGGACTGCGGTGAGATGAAGTTGATTAAAGCCCGCGGCTTCATGACCTAAGTCTCGAGTTCTGAAAGTGACGTATTATAAAGCTGGTGCGCGTTATGCCGGGTAGGTAGGAACAATAATCAAATCAAATGAAAATTATACTGAATTGCGTCTCATTCTTCGTATCACAGTCCTTGAGATTTTGTGTGCTTTGTCGTTATGTTCAGGATTTCCATTTTAATTTAACATTCTGGGTTACTTACTTTTCATGCGCTTTGTTATTCAATAAATTATTTCAGATTATGTAGGGACTAGTCATGCTTGTCGCAGATCATGCGCTGATGATGCGTTAAGCATGGTTTAACTGTGTGCGTAGAGTGCTTCTTTCACTGTGAGTGATTGCGAAAGCTTTTGATTAACTTATTTTTGTTATTGTTCGCCCGCTCAGTGTCTTATAGCTACGATTTTTTGATAGCGCGCGCTTCACTTGCCAAACTACCCGTACTATCGCAGTTAGCAAACAACACCAACCCTGGATGAAGTAATTCTAAAGCCTCGCTGTAAGCCGTGTTCGCTGGGTGTTATCGCCGGAACGTAGAACGTACATTTTTTTTAATGTGTCGGGTGTCGTCGGTTCTCAGCATGACGCACAGGTGCCTCTTTTGCCGACGGGCTTCTTAGGCGAAAACCAGAGGAATATAATAACGCCCACACACGCACCCATTGAATGGTTCTCCTTTCCGGGAACGTGACATCTCAGGGAGCTTGTAATCCCTCTAGGATAGTGACATTGTTCGCCCAATCAAGTCATTACGCCACAATAATTCTCCACAAGCCGCAAGGTGCAGCGAGGGAAGAAGTGCCAACGGCCGCACGCGCGAAAGCTATATCCGCGCAAGCTTCGATTGCGCGAACGTGTCCGCGTGTCAGAACACGGGACTGAGCCTCCGGTCAGCCCCCTCGGCTGCGAAAATGGCGTAACTGGAGCGCTTTCACTCTCTCTTTCTTTTTTTATTCGCAGTGCGTCTTGACGGGATGATGCGCAAATGGTGCAAATAAGGCGGCGCCGACGCGGCATATTGGGCGAAGACCGAATCGTTGCGTACGGCTCGCGCATTTTGCTGGGATCATCGCCCTTTCATTTACGGCCACTCGAGTTCGGGAGGGAAGAAAAGGGGCGCTGACTTCTTAAGTCCAACCGTACGTGCGGGCCCACAAGGAGCAGCACGTAATAATTGTCGAGGGTCAGCGTTCCATATGTGCAACCGCCGCGGTGGTTTGGCGGCTATGGCGTAGCGCTGCTTAAGCACGAGGTCGCGGGTGCGATCACGGGCCGTGGTGGGCGCATTTCGTATGTAGGCAAAATGCAAAAAAAAACGCGTACTTTGTCATTTATTTTATTTATTTCAACATACTGTCAACCTTTTGACAGGGTCATTACAGGAGTGGGGTACAGAAAGAAGAAAACTTTACACACACGCAGTTACAATAATAGTAATTATCTGGGGCAAATTTGCTAAACAAGTACAAAATAAGAAGAAAGAAATATACGTATAACAGTATGTATGAATACGAATATTTACAAGCGTGCCAGTAGAAAAAGGAAATAATCATATGCAGAATACAAACAAATACTATGGCATCAAGATGATGAATACATATTGAGTTATGCAGCAGTTCAAGGAAATCATCAATTCTTCGCTGTTAGACTACCAAGTCGGTCAAGAACATTTTCTTCCCGAATGCATCTAGGAAACAAAAGAATAATAGAATGTATTGTTGTTGCACGAATATTCTTAAAGTGTGAGATCATGTGTATGACGTAGGTGTCTTGTCTTCTTAGTTTCGACATACCTTGAGGGCTCTATCTTAAAATAGTTGTGCAGTAGCATATATACGAACTTCAGGCAGGCGGTGAATTTTGGCTTGACTTTGGAGTGGGGGCGAACCTGCACGGCGTAGCAATTCTGTCGGGGAATCAAGGCGTCGATAGCGGTTAAAAATATATCTAATCGCTTGACGCTGCGCATTTTCAAGCATGCTGATACCGCTACTTGTGAAAGGGAACCAGATTGTATTGGCATATTCTAGAATCGGTGGGGTAAGTTTGATGTATGCTAAAAGCTTAGTGTCACGGTCAGCGTGCCGCAGCGTCCGCTTAAGAGGAAGCTTTAGCTCGGGTGCTCCTATCTAAATACATGTAAAAGGAGAATTCGTTTTTCTCCTCAACCACTGCACCAAATTTGACGAGGTTTGTTGCATTTAAAAAACAGACTTAAAATCTAGTCACTGTTGGTTTCAAATTTTCGATTTAAGTCCTAATTTTTTTAAAAAAATGGAGAAAATCAAAAATTTTTAAGAAATGAAACTATCAAGTTTACAACTCTGTAACTCAGTAACTAAAACTGATAAAGCCATTCCGTAAATTGCATCTAATAGTGCATCTAAAGCGGACAAAATTGATATGTTACTCATGAATCTAAAAAAATTTTGTGATATGGAAATGCAGCTTTTGCAGAACCCTTGTAAACAATGTAACAAATTCACGTAAGATATAACCTGACACACCAAATTTGTTCGCTTTCAATGATCTGATGGATGCCATTTACAGAAACGCGATATCTTTTCTTGATGCAGAGCTATTAATTTGTAAACTTCGTGCTTCTATATTTTTTTTCAAACTTTCCAATTTTTGAAAATCCTTGTAACGAAATTCAGGCCCTAAATCAAAATTCCGCTTCCAACAGTCACTAGAATTTAACTTTCTCTCTCAAATGCAACACATTTCATTAAAATTGGTCCAGGGCTTATCTCAGAAAAGCGTTTTAGCGTTTTACATGTATTTGAATAGGCCGCGTCGGAGTTGGGCCCGAGCTAAAGCTTCCTCTTAAGGAAAAACATTTGTTTCGTGACTGTCGCGGCTGTAGCTTCCGTATGAACTGTCCAGCTGAGATCAGAAGCTATTATTACACTGAGATGTTACACTGATACATCTCGGAGCATGACGTTACTAAAACCATAAAGAAATGCTAAGCTTGTTTTCTTTTTTGTTATTGACATCGCGACTGTTTTGTCTGAATTAATCACCATCTGCCAGTTAGAGCACCCACTTACTACTTCATTCAGGGCAACGTTCAGCTCAATTTGGTCACTGTAACTTTTAACCTCTTTGTACAATACGCAGTCATCCGCGAATCGCCTAATATTTGCGTTGATGTTGATTGCCAGGTCATTTATAAACAATAAAAATAACATCGGTGTCAAGACAGATCCGTGGGGCACACCGGAGGTGACATTTAATGTGTCAGAAACGTGATCACTGCGTTGCACAATTTGTTGAAGGCCGGACAAATAGCTTGATATCCATCGAGTCACTGGCCCATCCCCAAGTTTGTGCACTATATATATATATATATATATATATATATATATAGCTGGAAAACTAGCTTTTCATGGGAAGACCGGTTAAAGGCCTTTGAGAAATCCATCAAACTTTTGTCAGTTTCCGAGTGTTCGTTAATACCTATGGGCCAGGTCATTCATTATCTCGACAAGTTGCGTTACGATCGATGGGCCTCTCCGAAATCCGTGCTGGTTTGGGTGCAGCAGATCATTGTCTTCGACAAACTTTGTAATGAATTTGCGGACAATGTGCTCGAGTTTCTTACAGCTGGTGCAAGTCAAGCAAATGGGCCTGTAGTTTGATGGGATCGTCTTGTCACCGGATTTATGCACTGGGATTATTTTGAGATTTTCCATTCGGAAGGAATCTGTGAATCATGGATAGATATTGTGAATATTGAGCGTAGATATTTACTAACTGGTGGTTCTACATACCGTTAGAGGAAAGCGTTCGGTATCCCGTCTGGGCCACGGCTCTTTTTTTCATCAAGATTTATTTAATAGCAGACACAGTATACCGCTTTCGGTTATTTTTGGAGTTTCTAGTAATTTCTTTTTGGTAGATGGGATAATATGGGAACATTGCACTAGTCCATTATCGATTGTAAAAATCGACTGGACGCAACGATTGAATTGACCCGCCTTATCTTTAGTTTCTAATGAAAGAATAATGTAATGAACGCATAATGTTTCTAATAATCTTTTGTTTACCACTTACGTAGCGCCAAAATTTTTCTGGTGACGTTTTGATGAACTTGGCTAGAGTGGTACCATAGTAGTGCGTTTTGGAAACGCGTATCTACGAGTACGTGCAGTCAGGAACGTGCTGCCACCACCAGCAAGTGAAGACCGACGCTTCAAAAAGACTTCAGCAACGTGATGTACTTAAGTGTCGCCCAAGTGTAACGCACGGGTTTTTCGTTAAATTAGCGAGCAATTCATGAAAGGCGGCAACTACCAGGCTCACGGTGAATTCTGGACAACTCGAACGATGCCCTGGCCTCTTTCTCTCTTAAAGTGGAGTTGCGGTCTTACGCTACGCACGTTTTCGGCGCCGCACCGATGTCGAGCTACCCGTAGAGTTTCAATGCGGTACACGGCACGAGTGCTTGCAGCAGCGCGCGTCCGAGCGCATTTTTTTTTTCGGGGGACTTCCCGGCACGCGGCCACGCGTGCGACCCTTCCAAAACGTTTCGCGACTAATCCGCCAGGGCAGGGCGCATGCGCCGTCGCGCCATGAAAGAGGCGGATTGTCCGAGGGCTTACTTCTCTCTGCGGTATTGCCTTCCCGGTCTGCAACTGCCTTCACAAAGGCGGATGGGGGGATTGCTGCCAGGGCTTCACGGTGCATTACAGCCGTCTTGCCTCGGGACCCACGTTACCTGGAACAGTGCCAGGCTCTCGCTACACTTTCGGGAAGAGTCATGCAGTGAATAGCTCCACCTGCGGCGCACGAGGTTGGGGACGCCAACTTGTTTGCACGTGCCGCGCCTCGGGAACGGGGTAGATCTGCTTCTGCGTTCCTTACTTAGGTGTGGCGCGATTCGACGTGGTCTGGTGAACTCGAAGTAGGCTCAGGAAAAGGTCCCGTATCTAACAAGGCAGCGTGCAGAGGACTAATTTATGATCGAATATGCCATCTAACATTTCAGTGCACTTCTGGTCGTTCGGGAAATGGTCACTAACAAGAACAACGCCTAGAATGGAACTGGATTTGCCCTAAATACGTGTGGGGACGCGTATACCAGTTGCTTGAAGTGAAAGTTGAACCAAGGTAAGTATACCTGGCAGCGAAGCTTTTGCAGGAGCCCATACGTTCAAAACATGACGGTTCATCGGCGGTTCATGGGGCTTAGCGCCATCTATATGAGGTAGGCTGGCAAGATGCAACGACGGTCCCCACGCACGTGGACGAAGCCTAGCCGTCGGAGACGCTTGCACGTTTTTCGAAAAGCACGAAAATTGCCTTGCCTGCAGTGCCTGGCGGGGCCGACGATCGGTGGGAATGGCGTGATCCAATAGCGTCTGCACGGACTGTGGACGATTGTCCCATCGTCCCAGAGGATAGCGAGTGTCTTTGTACAAGGTGAACGCAAGACAGCGGCACAATGAGTGGTTGGTGTTGCCATCGCAGCTCCATTGCCCTCGCACGCGTCATTATCGCAACCAGAATTGACACACAAGCGGTAATCTCGCGCCGGCGGAGTATGGGCGGAGATTATGCAGTGGCGTTGCGGCTAAGCTGGCACGAAACGCAGCTTTGAGGCAGCAAAAAAAAGAAGCGTGACGACCGAACGAAGACCATCTCTCACGCCGGGCGCGCGGTCCCGCCCCATCCGTCCGCTGCCCCGGAGAAGTTCGTCTTGTAATGCGCTCAGTACAACTCAAACTCGTAACCACACGAGACAAGGACGTCATTGTCTGGTGTGCCCTATTGTGGTTATTAGTTGTACACTGCGCATCACAAGGCAGACGAACACCAACTACCAATATTTCCTGTTTTGCCCCGGAGAAGCGCGCCAAGCAATGGAACAGTTAGGCTGCAGCGCCTGAGGACGCGGCGGACACTCAGCTCGAACGCGTTTCTTTTGTGTGTTGGTTTTTTTCTCCCTCGAAACAACAAGCCCTCCGTTTAACCTGTCACAAAAGTAACGTGTTTCTATTGGGTACAAAATGCGCTTAATTTTGTATTTTTACTTTAAGGACATCGCCAAGACATTGGCGGCTGAATACGAGGCAATTCGTAGATTTTTCATTGTCAAAATATTGTCTGCGTCAGAAACTATTTGTGCATCACGTTCGATACCTTTTCGACGCATTTAACGCTTACAACTTCTTCAAAACTGTAATGTACTGGACTGCGTAGAGCTCGTGAATTTTCTAAAGAAGTTGAAAAACGCCTCGAATTCACCGTCATGCTTTTCACCTCTAAGCATCCTGTAAAACAGACTAGAGGACCCTTACATAAACGTGAATATAGGGGCCCCCTAGTCTTTTTGAATTGTCGTTAAAGGCCTTGCCCTTACGAGTAAACCGTACCAACTAGCCTAAGAATAAGCCTTGTTGAATAGGTTAGCTTGAATCGGAAGACGAGAATTTCATTAAAAGCTTTTTTGTTACTGAACTTTAAAAAATTCGCCAGGCAGATCATTAAAGATTTTTTTCACATAGATACATCGCCGTGCGGCTCCATACTGAGCTAATAAAACGAGAAACCTTCCAACGCTGGTTGTCCTTCAAAAGTCATGGGACTACATGTTTCAATAGGAATTGTTCCTTCCAAAAATTACGAAGAACCACTGTTTGTTCGAATAACGACTGAAAAAAAAAGACAATGCAGAAAAGAAATTGTCATCTGACCCTTGGCCGCAGCTATACGCAACACTTTTCAGTATATTTCTTACCTTAAGAAACTGTCATTTCGCAGACAGCACTGAACGGTACAAGGAGGTTGCATATATATATATATATATATATATATATATATATATATATATATATATATATATATATATATATATATATATATATATATATATATATATATATATATATATATATATATATATATATATATATATATATATGTATATATATATATGTATATATATATATATATAACCTCTTAGGAATATTATTATTAATGCTAATAATACTAATAATAGGTAAATGCTACTTTGTAATTTCGTAAACACTTTCAAAGTAGTAGACTGGATCTCACGCTCGAGGTACGATATTGTTCTCTCGTCGTTTTGTCTGTGTTTTCATGTTCAGTCATTCTTGATAGAAACTGCGCAGTCTTGTGTTTAATTCCTCAAGTTTATGCTGCAGAACTAAGGTCTTTCTCTCCGATATTTTTTTCTGGGCATCTGCGATAGCACCATGGCGCCACTGCCTGGCGTTTTCGAAGAGCACTGATCCGCTCTCGGGATGTTCCTCGCTGCCTCAGATATGCCGTGGTGCCAGCCTTTCCCCGCCCTGGGGCTAGTGCAGATCATTGTTTCGCAACTAGTATACACCGCATTTTCTCGTGTATATGGCCCGTACTTTTTTTTTTTTATTTTGACTGGGTGCGGGTCTTACACGAGGCCTCGAACTGGGCTCAGAATGCCGTGCAGATAAATCTAACCACCGGCGGCCGCCTATGAACACATTTACAGTGGTCGACCAATTCTTAGGCCACGGACTAGTGGCATCTTGTAGCAACGTGCAGGAATTAACTCGCACACGATTAGGCACGGGACCCTTAGCTAAACTTTTTTTTTCTCCAAGTTTCGCACTCAAAGGTGGGGGTCCGAGGACACAAGGGCCGTGCCCTACACGAGTAGACACGGCCATCTCGCTTCGGCTCCGAGCGGCGAGTTTCTGACGTTACGAGCCTCAGTACAGGCCGCGTGTCGCGATTGTTTCGAAAAGACGAAACTAACGAATACGTCCTGCCCATTTTTTGGCCTGTGATTGTTTTTCGGCGTAAGATTAAACTGAGAGCACCCAACCTTCATTGACGTCACGTCTTCACTGTATAGACCAAAGCTTCCCGCTACTTTAGGGGATCGCCATGTTTACTTTGTATTATGATGATAATGATGGGTAATGCGGTAACGGCGCGTTTGCGGTTATGCTGCGATGGATGGTTCCGAGAGCGCTGCTGCCGTCTTGTCGTCTGTGAATACCGGTAACTAAATCTACTTTAATGCGATCGCATTATATATACCACGGAGATAATTTGTCTAGAGCACCCTGCGGCACATTCTGCTTCACTGCAGTTGCAACGTCGCGCACTTAGCCAGGTCTTTAATGCGCTAGCAATAAAGACCATGCCCTTTCCGGGGGCTATGCATCTATGTTCGTACCTAACCGTTTACCCGCCAAATTGGGTCACTGGGTAGCCCATGATCGAATGGGTACCGCATCGGGCTGCTGCGCTGAGGGAACTGAGTCCAAAATCAACCATTGGACCATCTAAGGTCACTAGGTATGTGGCAATGTGTACATATGTGCCGCTCTTCAACGAACCTCTACGACGACAACATGGGTCCCTGTAGATGCGAGACTATGCAGGTATTGCCACTCAAAGAAACACTTTGAGGCCGACTTGGAGCATTGTGTATGTGCCACTCGGTCTGCGCTGGTCTTTAATGAACCTCCTTGATGCCAACTTGGATTTGTGGGTACGAGCAAGTAGGTGTGTGCCGCTCTTCAATTATCGTCTTTGACGCCAACTTGGGTAACTATAGGTAGTTGTCACTGGGAATGTGCCGCTCTACAATGATGAAAAAGATCCCCTATATTTATCCGATGCCGAACGGAATCGAGCCCATGTCACAAGGGTTCCTCAGGGACAGCAATCCGAGGCATTCGCAAGCTGCGCTACAAGTGCACTGGGTTATGCGCCGCTGCCCAATCGATGCATTTGACGCTGAAGGCTTTAGTGCTAGTTGCGCCATGAATGCACCGGGTATGTGTCGCTCTTCAATGAACCCCTCGCCAGTTTGAGTCACCCAGTATGTGATCCTGAGCGTGCGGCAAGCGAGGGAACGATTCTCAGCGTTCGCAGGCCTCGGCGTGCCATGCACTTCGTAGTCGACGCGCAATGTTTCTCGGCGGCGGCGATAGAAGGCGCCGAGTGTTCTTAGGGAAGCGCAAAGGAGGCCCTTCACCAGGCAGTGCACGCCTCATGCATAACTCGTTGCGACGGTGGCACTACGTTGTGTCGCTGTATGTATTTAATTCTAACGCATTACCGTCCGCAGTCATCGTCAGTCGGGTTCTGTGGCGAGGTAACTTTACAATTTTTAGCCTCGTTCCATCAGTTCACAACATGCGTGTTTAGCTCGTGAAAGCACGACAGACGTAAGTTGCCATATATATTGGGGGAGGATATGCGATGTACTGCGACACCGAGTCGCAGTGCGGAGTTGCGCACATGAAGGTCGAAAAGAGTCAAATATCGTACTTGTAGTGGTGGAGCAAGGCCTGGAACAATTGCTTTCACCGTTCGTAAAGGCCCGCGCCACGCACAAACACTTCCCTTCTCTAACCACGTGCTGGTTTGAAAGGCTCCTTAAAAAATCTGATAGAGCTTGCTAGGCAGACAGGACGTTCGCATGCACAGCGCAACCATTTCCGCGGTGTCGTCGCTGAAATCCTTCAGACCGATCAATATAATGTGATCGGCACCAAGGACTCTCTCGGCTACGACGAAACACCTCGATTCGCCGCCACAAACGAGAAATTTGAGCACCGCTCCAAGGGAGAGAACTTTCGTGACCCTGGATATGTCGTAGCCATCTTCTTTTACAGCGTTACCAGCACAAGTGACGGATTCTGGAGTTGCCGCACATCGTATTGCAGGGAAGGCACAGTACGGAGTGTAGTGAATGGAGCGGTCACAGTGGACTCAGAAGCGTCGGAAGCATCGACGCTGCGGCTCAAGTGATGGTTGTCCTGCGCATACGTTGTGACTGTGTAGATACTGTGTAGTTACTGTGTAACTAACATACGCGCTCAGCCCATTTTCTGGTCATAAAATGTTGTTGAACGACTTTGAAACTCCCGTGTTCCTTTGTGTACGTTCAGGGGTATTTTTTTATTGTTTGTTTTTTATCTCACTCTCTTTCTCTGTGTGTGCTCTTCTTCTTCGTTATCTTTTTGTCTCCCCTTGCTCCTTAGCCAATGCAGGGTAGCAAACTGAATGTCTAACTTTCGGTTAACATTCCTGCCTTTCGCAACCCATTTTTATCTCTCTCCCTCTCTCTTCGGTGCCAAATAAAAACAAAGAAAAGGGTACAGGAGCTGCAGGGCCGAAAGGCCAGTCTGCGCCGGGAAGAACGCGACAGTACTAAAGGGAAGCCACCGTGCCAGCGCGATTGGCTTTGGCACGCGACTGAGTGACGCCTTGCGCCCCTCCTCGCGTAAGCCTTTCAGAAAGCAGGAAGTCACGCTCAACGCGATCATCAATTATGCATCGCACCTCGTTGCTTTTCTATAGGCACAAGGGATATAAATGCCCGTTATATAAAGTTCCTTTCTTTCTCGCACTTAAAAATTGCCGGGGGCAAATCGCTTTACCGGCATTCAACGGTTCCTTTGCGTCTGCCCTTTTCTGGCAGCTACGCGCCTTGGATGAGCCGCGTCAATATTTTTGCCGTTGCGCCGCGACTCTATTCGTGCCGGCTCTGTAAGCATGACCTCCGAGATTTGCGTGCACTGGCAGCTCCGGCCGTCCCATTCGCACGGATAAAGAGCAAGGTCAGTGGTGGGCGTGACCGGCCCCTTCTCCGCGCTGGGCCGCTCACACCCGAGGGCTTATGCGTCGAGGGGACTTTCGAACGTACCGGTACTGTTGCTGCGGCTCGAGCCGGTTGTCTAAAGACAAAAGCATTCCGGATCAAATATTCGCAACTAGATGAGGTACGCATTTCCTGCAGCAAAAATCCGGAGAGCGCTTAGCACATCCTAATGGAACGCGAGAGGGATTCGCCCAACGAGAACCGTAGGTAACATTCAACTTCCAGAAGCGCTTAGATTTAAACTGGAGAAAGCATCAACCAATCGGCAGTCGAGACAAGCAAGATACGTTTAGAGTATTGGTGGTTGAAAAATTGGAGGGCGCTTAAGCTTCGCCTTTAAGAGGGGAACGCCATAGGACTTGAAAGATCCCCGACTACTTCTCACGCTTCCTGGCAACTGCAGCTTGTGTAACTGTAATGTTTACAGGGAAACGCTGGCGGCGAACGCTATGCACGAAGGCGAGCTTCCTGGTAGAAGCGTAGCCTGTTGTGTGGGCCGATTCCGGAGGTTGCGCACAGCCGCACGAAACTTCAAACGCAACTGCAAAAAGGGATTTGTGCTGGAGTTCCCGCGTAACAGAATTATGTTTTCTTGAATATTCAAACCACAATCCGTCGCGATCATGTCCGTAGGTTGCGTGTAAGTCGTACTTTACGAATTTTCTGACGCATTTTACTTTGAGAAATTCAATTAGGTCAGTAACGCTGCGCGGACGGCTGAGTGGCTCGGGATGCGTGGTTCGGTATGATTTTTCACGCACGGACAACGCCGCCGACGCTGACACCGGATTTTCTACAACACGGGGCCGTTAGGGCCATCGCGTTAAAAGCAGGGCAGATATTGATACGACCGGATCCGTTACAAGCATCGGTAGCAGTGCAATGTAGATAGGCAAGTTTTGAGGAAGACAAAAAAGTCTAAAGAGATGTGTACAAAAGTGCTAGAAGAAAAAAGCATGTATAGCATTGCCTGAGTAATTCAAGCAGCCTAGGTGACTATTTGTCAAGCGCCCCGTTTCAAATGGCATGCCAACAGATCATCACCATCATATTATCATCATCATTATCATGCGTCGAGGGGGCTTTCGCGCGCACCGACACTGTCGCTGCGGCTTGGATGAGGCGAGAAAAACATGATTTCGCGTTGCTATACGATCCCTTACCGATCAGGAAATGACGGCTGAAGGTGTACGAGGGGCAACGCACGGCGCTGGCGGCTATTTTTTCTCAAAGGTGTTTATATTTTTTCTGCAGACATACTCGCACTGGAGAGAGAGAGAAAATAATGCAGAGAAAGGCAGGGAGGTTAACCAGAGGTAGTTCCGGTTGGCTACGCTGCGCAGGGGGAAGGGCTAAGGGGGATAAAAAGAGAAACAGAGTGGTAGGACTACATTCACGTGGGTATTTACCGGTGGAATATCTCTCGGGATGGGTAGAAAGTATACGAACAGCCACCGACTAACCCCTTTCGTCGAACTTTTGAACTGCACGTATGTAGCGTTGGCTTTGTTAGCGAACGAGCAAACACGACTCGCAGGATTAAGTCTGCCAGTGCAAAGGTCGCACTTGGGTGATACTTCGAGGTGCAGTATCACTGAAAGTGCAAACACAAAAAGAATGTTTCAGTCAAGGCGCAGCAAGCTTTAAAAAATGCTTCCCTCTGGATTAAGGAAAACCCCTCTGTGCAGCTGCGTGCGTTTGCGCGTCATTTGCGCAGCTGCGAAGCTGGACGGAGCGAGAAATTGCGCGCGGAGAGTGAAATTACGAATGTGAGTAGCCAGCCCGACACTTCATCTGGTTAGCCTCTCTGCATTTCACCCGCTGTTTCTCTCTCTCTCTCTCTCTCTCTCTCTCTCTCTCTCTACGCAAATATTTACTCGTTTATTAGTATATGATAGGGTCCGAATAAGTGGGCATTATCATAATTACGAACGGTATGATTCAAACAATAATTACGCAGCACACAAAAATGCTAGTTGCTCTTCCGCGTGTCTGCTTAGGGCACGCTTATTTTATTTTATTTAAGAAATTTATTTTATTGATGAGTACTTCCCAAGGCTTCAGGAACGCATTGAGTGAGGAGGAAACTACAGCTACACCAACGTAAAACACGCGTTGTTCAACAAGGCAAAAAAAAAAGAAAAGAAAACACATCAAGTTCACAAAATCCTTATTCGCACAGCGTAATAGTGTCCAACATCAATACAATAAATGCAAAAAGTGCAATTAAATGAAAGCTAGAAGCACGAATAAGTATGCACGGTATTATGCTTGTAAATATTACACGAAGGTCATTACAATACATAGTATAGAAGTGCATACGCAACAATGGCCATATCAATTGATGAATCACCACAATGCACAGGGCAAGAAAGAAAGAAAACGAAAACAGAAAGAAAATAAAGGAAAGAAATAAAACAAGGCCACGACAATTAAACTCTGCCATCTACGATCAGCTACAGATTCAGAGACAATGAATGGTGCGTGAACCCACGCATGATTTGTTTAGAAAAATAAATTATTACGCATAACATAAGTACTACCGAATCAATGGATGATGCTATAGAAAAGTCCTGGAAAAAATAAACGCACTAAAAAACTAGATAGCTAAAACGCCAAATGTTCGAGACAGAGCTGAAAAATTGTCTGCTATATACCATGCGGAAATCTTCCGTAATGTGTGCAATGAGAAGCATGCGCGTGATCAGATGTCGCGCTATCTACGTCCTACGGCTGCCAGATTATTATTATTATTATTATTATTATTATTATTATTATTATTATTATTATTATTATTATTATTATTATTATTATTATTATTATTATTATTATTATTATTATTCACCAGGCCACGGCATTCACGAATATTCTTCACGATGGAATGAATGGCTTTATTCCACTAAAAGGTGCTAAATGCTCTAAATTTCGACACTGGTTTTCTGTTGAACTGAAAACAACTTTGAAGCTAAACGACCGTGCTTACAGGAAGGCACAGCGTACAAATGAGTAACACTGGCACATAGATTTTAAAATTTACAGGGCACTCTCTAGACGTCTTTACAATCGTGATCATTCCATCTATATAGCACACGTGGAAGCTAGTACTTCTCAAATTCAAAATCTTTCTGAAGACACGTTCGTGAACAATAATCCAACAATACGAAACAACATATATCGCCCTACTTAGCGACGACAGCCAACCTGTTCCAGATTGGCTGTCGCGGGCGCCTTCGCCCTACACTTTGGGTCTGCGTACGTTGAAGGGTACAGTGACGGAGTTAGTGAACTTTCCAATCACCCTTCTCAGGACTCAACTCTATCGGTCTCAGGGGAACTTGTTTTTAAGAAGCATCAAACGCTTAAAACCATCTCTTTCGTGTGGTCGTAATGACATTCCACCTGCTTTGATTAAGGCGTACTTGGCCTTGCTTGTTCGGTGCTTACTTGTATTTTTAATTTTGCTTTAAAGACGAACACATTCCCAAAGTCTTGGAAAACAACGTGGATAGTTCCCATCTCTAAGTCAGGGGTAAAAATGACAACCATTCCACCCTGTGAAGATGGAATGGCAGCGAAAGCACTTTGATTTTCGTTTGAGAGCTTTGACTGTCGTCAGCTTTCGCTGCCATTGCATCTTCAGAGTGGAATGGCACAGTAAGCTGACGACAGTCAAAGCTCTCAAACGAAAATCAAAGTGCTTTCGCTGCCATTCCATCTTCACAGGGTGGAATGGTTGTCATTTCTTGCGTTGCGAGTCTGGCGTCGTTGCTCGTTCGGAGGTGTCCGGGCTCTCCGATTGTCGTTTACGTTCAGCATCGCGGGAACGTTCTTCGTCGGTGGTCGTTTCGCACCGGCGCCGTTTACATTCTCGTTGCTGTTCCCTCCGGCGCTCCTCGCACGCATGTTGTTCTTCGGGTATACGAACTATACTTGTCCGCCACACCGATGACGCAGCGGTTTTTAGCGCTGATACCTCTCCTGCTTATATACTGCGATAACCTTGACGTCACGCTATTATTCACGGCGAGCGTTCCAATCTGTTCCGCATTTTGACATCTGCGCCGCCGCACTGCACCCATATGGGTTTGTTAGCTAAGTCCGTTTCTGTTGCCGGACGCCGGAAAAACTACGTTCTTGCCCTTGTGCCTGGGACCTCTTTGGGTCACACATGTCACAAGGGTAGCTGAAGGGCGCGTTACAGGTCCCCGAGCCCACAGGGGTATGCACCATTGAGCTTGGGCCTTTTCTGCTCTACCACCAGGATCAGCCCACATGATGACTTATTTCTGTTGACAGACGCCGAAAAAACTACGGAAGGTTAGTCATATACAGATTTCGCTGTAAAAACTGCTGCTAGTAACTACAGACCTATTTCTCTCCTATGCGCAGCATCTGAATTATTCGCGTCAACTCTGCAGTCAATAATTTCATCCTCTATTGAAAATATTAAGATTCCTCAGCAGCATGGTTTCGTATCGGGACGCTCCGCAACTACCAACCTCGTTAGCTGCGAGATGCTTGCCTCTCAAGCAATGTATAAGAAAGGACGGCTGTATGTCATTTATTCCGACTTCAGTAAGGCGTTTGATGTCGCATCCCACAAAATACTCCTTCAAAAGTTGACACAACTTGATCTACACCCCTCTGTCACAGCGCTAAGAAGCTACCTACGCGACCGGTACTGCTACGTTAGCGAAAATGGTCAGTCGTCAGAACTTGATGCGGTTACAAGTGGAGTTTCTCAAGGGTCTGTACTGGGCCCTCTTGTTTTCTCGCTTTCTATTAACGTTTCGGCAGTCATTCAAAACTCTTCGATTTTGTTACATGGTGATGATACGAAACTTTTCAAAGCGGTAAAAAAATGTTAATGATTGCGCTGGTCTTCAGAAGGCCATTGCAAATTTTGCGTAATGGTGCGCTGAAAACAAGCTGGTCATAAATGCATCTAAAACGAAAGTTGTAAGCTTCACGCGGAAGACTAACAGGATTTTATTTTCCTGTAGTGTTAAAGACGTTCTCCTGCCAAGAGCTCCGGGAACGAATGACCTTAGAGTGTTCTTCGATAGTTCTCCGAGTTTCTCGGCCCACGCTCAACAGACAACGCATCGTTCACTTCGAACGCTCGGCACAGTATGTCGGGTGACGAGAGACTTCAAAGATCCTGGGTCATTGGCAACTTTATATAAGAGCTTATGCCTTCCAGTTCTTGAGTACGCCTCCGTCGTTTGGGGCGGCACTTGTAGGTCAAATTGTGAACTTCTCGAAAGTGTGCAAAAGAAGTTCACATCTATATTTAAACATCGACTCGGTCAAAAGCCTACCATCTCCATAGAGCTAACACAGACACACACGTTACCTACCCTCACCTGTAGACGCAATAAATTGGACGTTCTTTTTTCTTCACAAATTAATACATGGAAAACTGCTGCTCGCACTTGCTTTCTAATGCGCGCTTTTACAATGCGCAGAAAGGCACAAGGCAACAGCGCGCCTTTCAGCCTTCAGATTTCTGTGACCCTGTATCTAGAGTGCAGACGACATATAACGTCCATTATGAGTGCCTGGATATCTTCAGGCCTAATTTTAATAGTTTCCTGAAAGGATTTGCAGAGGAATTTCAATAACCCAACAAAAACTCTCATAACTGTTATGTGTTCCCTCATTCTGCAATCCTTTTTTCTGTTTCTCCACTTTTGCTTTGTATTCTCTTCGTGCACACATTTTATGCTCTGTTAAAATCTGTATTCGCGAAATTATTATTCTTTTTTTATGTATGCGCACGTGTGTATGTGCATATGTGCGCGTGAGCTTTATTGTTCTTCCTGTGCATTGTTTTGCCGAGTGCGCCACCACCAAGACCCTCGAGGTTGTTCTTGGGCACTTTAATAAACACCGTTAATTGATTTGATTATTATTACTATTATTATTATTATTATTATTATTATTATTATTATTATTATTATTATTATTATTATTATTATTATTATTATTATTATTATCTTTCCCTTCAAAACGAGGCGGGGACAAACAGTTTCCTAGCCTGCTTAATTTAACCAGTGTTTACTACATCGATCGCTGTCTAGCTTTTTTTCCCCATCTGATCTCGACGTCAACTTTCGTGCTTAAAATCTCCATCACTATTCCGTACCATTACCTGCACTTGCGATGAATCCGGTTCTAATCAATCCCTTCCCTACTTTTCCTCCCCTACCATATACTATAATCACCTCTTAGTTATCTCGACCACTGACCAGAGCCCTCGGCTAACAGCGCCGTCCAGTGGTCGCTGGCCACGCGCGCGATCTCAGAAGCCACGGTGTAAATATAGCTGCCACAGTCGGTACCCGCCTGGAGGCATTTAATGCACGCTCTTGGGCTCGCCACGAGTCCGGGTTTATGTAAGTGCGTAGGTAAAGCTTCCAGCAAAATACGCGAAGAATGAAAACTGCTGTGCAGAGGTGGGATGGGGAGGAAAAGCCTCTCACTTTTGTCTTCAACCAAATTGAGGCTCCAATTGCGCCTGACAGATTTTTGTTCTCGAAAATACACAGGTAATTGGATTTCGTCCGAGTTCTACTGAGCAGACACTGCGCCAGCTTATTCGTCTTTCAGGTAAGCTTGTTATGCCGAGTAACGCAGACAATCTTGTACACGGTCTTTTATTTCTTTTTTTCTTTCTTTTTTTTTTCCCACGACAGATTTCTTGCCTCTTCAGTATTTCCGTTTGTTCCAAAGGTGGCAGAACACAACAGCTTCCAGGCACTTATATTTCAGTGAGGGGGAAAAAAAGCCAGAAATTAGGTAGTCATCAATAATCGAGAGCCCTTCACTGCATGCAGCATCTTTAATTACAGGCCAGACTTTGGTATGGCGACTGAAACAGACACTAAATACAAATGCGAAGTTCAGCTGTGTTCACAAATTACACTTCTGTTGCGCACGGACAGAAATGGCAGTTTTGCAAGAAAAGACGCACAGTTGACGGATAGTGAGGTCACCTTTGCGTTGCCGCACCAGGTTCCCATGATGTCAATGATTTTGACAGCAGCTTCTCTAGAGTGGCTTATTCTTATTTATTTTGTAACTTTATATAATGACCGTTGGCTCGAGCAGGAGATGGCATACAGTAAATACGGTTCAAGTAAAGCAGTAACAGATCATGCAGTGTATATGTATACATGTATTTGTTAGAAGAGTACGCATTTGGGCTGGTTGGTTCATGAAGACCAGCAGCAAACAGCGCTAAAAAACAGGACAAGAAGAGGGACACAGACAACAGCGCTGTTGTCTGTGTCCCTCTCCTTGTCCTGTTTTTTACCGCTGTTTACTGCTGGTATTTGTTAATCCGTGAAGTGCGGGGTAATGAATTCTAATTCGTAATTTTTCGCCGGAAGAATGAATATCTTAATCAGTGTGTCGAACGGACCCCGAACCCGAACCGAAAACCCTACCCAAACCCGAATCCTATCCGGAACTGAACCCCGAACCCGAACCGATATTCTTACAACATGCCTGAACCCGAACCGAACCGAACATGAAAAAAAAATAATAATAATAATAACGGCTACCGGTTCGGCACGAAACGGTTGAAGCATTTAGAGTGGAAACGAGTGCTCAATAGAGAAGAGATTCTTTGAGATTATTACTTTTTCAGTTGGCGCATCCGACTAGCATATCGTTACGACTCGCGAGTTGGGTTATGTGCGAGAATCGATATTTGTACTGGTGAGGTGTGTGTGTGTGTGTGTGTGTGTGTGCGCGTGTGTGTGTGTGTGTGTGTGTGTGTGTGTGTGTGTGTGTGTGTGTGTGTGTGTGTGTGTGTGTGTGTGTGTGTGTGTGTGTGTGTGTGTGTGTGTGTGTGTGTGTGTGTGTGTGTGTGTGTGTGTGTGTGTGTGTGTGTGTGTGTGTGTGTGTGTGTGTGTGTGTGTGTGTGTGTGTGTGTGTGTGTGTGTGTGTGTGTGTGTGTGTGTGTGTGTGTGTGTGTGTGTGTGTGTGTGTGTGTGTGTGTGTGTGTGTGTGTGTGTGTGTGTGTGTGTGTGTGTGTGTGTGTGTGTGTGTGTGCTGGTAACTGTATGGCCACATAAGGCAGAGACGCTTGCACTACTGAACTCGGCCATGCCAGTTGCGTTCCTCGGCCGAGTGAAAAAGAGAGAGAGAACTTTATTTTGGTGGTGCCTGGAGAGGGTTGGATCCCCGTTATGGGTGGAGCCTTCAGACCATGGCCGCAGCGGCGATGGCAGCACTTACGGCTCTGGCGATCAGCTTTCGCTGATCCTCCAACGCCGAGCTGGTCAGCACCATCTCCCACTGCTCGTGCTTTGCGTTTCGTTGGGGGAGTTATTAGGAGTTCTTTTGGCAGGCCCATGTGGTGTGACCGAAACATTCTTTACGTAGTGTCATTGAGCGGTAGTACTGGCTGGAAGAAACGGAGCGGACAGGACAGACCGTATTTCCGCTCAGCGACACTACATGGTTCCCCCAGTGGCCCAACAGTCTACGCCTCGAAACATTCTTTCAAGGGCACCGCAGAATCACCCCTTCTGTTGAAGCTCCCAAATCGACCGTTAAATCAGTTCGCTACTATTACTACATAAACCGTAAAGCGCGGACGCCAGGGCACACTGAAAGCAAGAAAGACGGTGTGCTAGAGAATGGAAAACAGGAAAACAAACTAGCTCATCAACAGGTCGTCTTGCAATAATAACACCGCGGTCGCTAATAAATGTCACCTACTCAATGCGCTGTAAAGGGCACCGGAATTTTATTTTTTCACCTTCCCCCCCACCTTGTAGGGGGGGGGGAGGATCCAGTGGGCCGATCTCGGCCCACTGGATTCTCTATGGACGTAACGGACGCGAAAAAAATCCCGGAATTCTAGCCATAGACAGCTTCGCTGGAAAATGTCGCTGTGTTTAGCATAAACTGTCACTGTTCATGGTTCAGAAGCATCAGTGTCCTCAGGTGCCTTTATTAAAAAAAAAAGGGGGGGGGCGTACAAAACTGAGCCATATGACACTTGCTGGTTTCTTTATTTGCTACAGACTAGACGCTTAGAGTTGTAATTTGTATGATACAATGTGATTCTGCGCTGCATCATATGCCACAGTTCGCTCAGCACCATTCCAATAGTCGATCCAAATAGGTCGCGAAGCTTCGGGCGAAACACGGTTCAGTACAAATTGTCACCGACATCAGGCAAGGGTGGTTATGGAGGCAGCGATTGAAGCGCGACTATGTTTGGAGCAAACATTGGGAAAGAAAAAAGCGTTTTTTAATTCAAGCGAGACACAGTTACATTCATTCAACGAAAATATAATTCCTGGTCAACTTTATATATGCGTGACGAGTTAAGAAAATACAAGTTTATTTAATTTTATGATTATTAACAAATACATTTCTTTTCAGCGCCCATCGTTACAGGGGGCGTTGACGCCGCTATCACTCGCAATCCAATGCAGCTCTTGAAATGTGCAGAAAGGCGCGCTCGTAAAGGTCACCTGTTGAAATATGCCCCCCTCACACGTTGGGCTTTTTTGCTTGTCGAAGTTTGTCTGAATTTGGTGACGCGGGTAGCTCCACATACAGATGGCGCTAAGCCCCATGGACCGCCGATGGACCGCCATGTTTTGAACGTATGGGCTCCTATGGAAGCTTCGCTACCATACCAGGTATATTTGCCTTGGTAATTACTCGAAGCAAAAGAAAAAATCAACCGACTGCGCTACTGTCGTGGTGTGGAGGATAAGCCCATACATCCTATGCAGACAGGCAGTATCAAAACTCAGCTATGTGTTCGATAAGTACACGAACATTTCTCCGTGTCTGCGTCATTTAATCGCAAGCTGCACGTTCTAAAGAAAAAAAAAAACGACTTTACTCATTCTTATCAAGGTGCCTCGACTGCTTTCCGATACCTCATTTTTGAAAAAGCCATATCGCTGAAATCGCGCCAATGGCGGCAACACGAACAGTTTGTTCAAACGGCGCGAATCGTGCTTCGAATGAGAATACAAAGAAGAAAAGACCCAGCAACGGAACCGCGCGGCCGCTGAGCGTGGTCGTCATCTTAACGCCTCGATCTACGCTGCATCTTCAAGGCCGACGTCCGCCTCTTTTAAAGACACGGACAGAATTTGCGCGACAAATCGAAAGGCAATTCCGATTAATTAACACAACTTCAATAATTTAGTTTTTAACTAATGAATTTAGCCACACGTTAAAACTTGGGAATTGTAGCCGTTGAGATGAGAAGGCGTATCCGCTTGGAACGAATCTTCAGAATCACACCAGCTTCGACATACCAAGACGTGTGTGACGAAATACATTGGCGGTGCAGTTACTTTTGTGCTTCGATGTGTAAAACGGCGTTCTGTTATAAAAAAAAAGTAAGTAAAGTGACAGTGCAGTTTTACTGCAAGTTTTGACGGCGCATATCTTGAAACCGCGTGCGCCATGCTCCGAATTCATTTCAACTGGATGTGCCTTGCCAAAGAATCAGCTACAAATTGTAGCTTGCACTATGTGCATTAAATTAATTAGTCGGAGACCTAATTCGCTGTTTTTGGTAATTAGTCAATCGTACATTTCAATCTATTGTGCGAGTATACCCACCTCTTCGAGCAATCGATTTCGACGTTCAGAATTGTGCTATTTGCCACAGGGATATTTATTTTTAATTCCGTGAAGTCTAAAAAAAAAACGCCTGCTGACCATCCGTATGTGTCGTCCAGTTAAGGCGTGAAGGTGATGTTAGTCCTGAATGCTTGCATCTATACTTCTACAGTGCAGTCATTTTTATGTGATATAAGAAACGAACACGATTACGCGTCAAAATAAACTTACGCGTCAAACCTGACAATGTACGGCACCTCGGCGCACCTTTCGGTCACATCAGCGAACCGCTCAAGGCCTTTTCGCGCTGCGCTATAGCCTTACTGACAACTGCAATGCGAGCCGCGCTACAGGCCGGGACCAACACATGGACGAGACACGTGAAAGCGCCCATCCTTCCATGTCCGCTCAGGATCAACGTCACACTTTATCGCGTCCTGCGGAGTGAGCTCAAAGGAAGTCGACAGGCAGTGGCGATATTTACCAGACTGTCAGCGGTTTCCTGGCAAGGCCCCCGACGCGGCAGCGTAGAAAAAGAAGGTAACTTCAAAAGGAATTAAAAAAAAAAAAAAACGGTGGTTTCCGCTTGTCCCCAGGTGTGTGCTGTGCGATCTATTCATTCCACGTTCCTCGTGTGTTTATTTCATGTAGTTTTACTCCGCGTTTATATTTCATGTTTGAATTATGTTTCATGTTACTGCTGTGAACAACGTATTATTACACTTCATGTTTGAGTTATATTTCGTGTTTCTAGTGCGAACAATTTACTAATAGTTGCATTTCGAGCGCTAGTGCTGTATTTTACATGCGCAAGTTTGTGTCACCTCCTCCCTCCCCCGCCCCGCCGCCCAGTGTAATAAACTCGCAGGAGGGGTCTTGGGGGTATTGTAAATAAATCAATAAATGCGCGTTGTAGTTCGAGTAGCAGTTAATTTTTTTTTTCCATCAGACACGTTTACTTTAAGGCGACTCGTGAAAGCCACGCTGTTGGCCAATGCGCGTTCTTCGACGGCAGTCGCTCAGCCCACCAGCGCTCCTCGGTTCTGCTTCTCGTGTGCGCCTCCTTCTCCTCCTCCTCCTCCTCCTCCACTATGTACGAGCGCACTTTCGTCACGGAACGGTGATGCATAGAATCATTCCCTTTCCCAAATGAAAAATTTGCCAGTATCGCCCACAGGCGAAGCATTGAAAGCGACAGAATTGGGCTCAGCGTTGCGCTCGAGCTGCTCACACGGTGTTCTAACACATGGAGACGACATGTTGGCACGACCTAACACGCCAGCCAACGGCAGCAGACATGGGGCCCTGGCGGATAAAAATCATGGATTTACTCAGCCGACTGCTAGAAGGCTTCACCCGACTGAACTCAGGATCGCCAGCTAATGCTATCAACTCATATCTATATACTATAAATGCGCTCTAAGATCCGGGTAATGTGAGAGTAACTGGACAGTTAGCGCTAAAAAAAATGGCGCTTTCGTCCTACAAGAGACTAACTGCAGGAGTGTGCGTGCCGTGTGTAGATATAAGAAGGTAATTGTTTACACTCTAGTTGGGAAGAGAGCAACGGAAGGATGAAGGGCAACGGTTACTCGCCATGCACTCCGCTGTTTTCCCGCCTGTCATCGAGTGATTCGGCGGAAAGAGTATTTATAAATCCATAAAACGTAAATAACTTGAAGTTTCTGCAGTGTCTATCAAGCTACACGCAAGGCAACACTTCGCCTCTTCGTGAGATAATTGCTGAAAACTTAAAAGGTGGAATATGAGAAGCCATGCGCTTCATGTGCACACTATAACCGACCGGTACACATTAAATGCGGAAGTCGCTGTTGAACTGGCAGTCGTTCTTGGTCAGTGATACAGAAGTTGCTTCCGTTCCAAGAAGATAACAAACCTAGTGAAGCAAGGCGTAGCTCGAACTCGGTGACAGCCATCTTGCGTGCCCCGATTCCGCTACACGTACATGACCCGTAATGTGCTTCAGGTTCAATCATCCGAAGAATGTTCGGGCAGCTTTCTTTTTGTCGTCGCGTGGGGGTGCAAGTAAACGCAACACCACATTCTCCCTGCATGGCATGCACAAAGTGCCGAGTCTCCTTTGTATTGTGGCACCTGGATTGAGATGCCTAACATGCCCCCAGTATTCTGTGGCTTCAACCGAGATGCCGTGCTGCAGTGGTTAGTGTACTTGACTCGCGACCGTGAAGGCTTCCGGAGTACTATACTCGGGGAGACATTTTCTCTTCAGCTCAATAATTTTTTTTTTTTGTTTTCATTGTATAAACGGCCATTGTCGTTAACTGATTCTTTGAGAACCATAAGAAAGAATGACCGTCGTTCCCTCGAGCAGCATCGGAAAAGAGCAACTGTTAGTCCTGGAAGGAGTAAGCGCATGGGGAGTAGCAGTTAACCCCTTCGTAGTTACACTCCAAAAGAACGAACGGTATGCGTCAGGTGAGCTACTACCTTAAAGGACATACCTCGATACCCATTTCATCCTTTCTTTCTTAGAGTGTACGTGCGAATGTCTTCACGAAGGGGGTTGGCCCGCTGCAGTCTGAATGTGTCGGTGGAGAGACGAGCAGGGAGTGGAAGTATGTCACATGCTGTTAAGTGCTGAAAGCATATCTAGCTATTCTGGACATTTACCAGCTAGCGGCACAAGTGGTGCAATTCTCAGCGTTCGCACGACGCCATGCTTCTCGCCTCGGAGGCCACTTCTCCGCAGCGCCCCTACATGGCGCAGCGCGTCCAGGAAGAAGCCAAGGAGGTTATATAAAACTTATGGAGCGGCAGTTCCTGCAGCCACCTACGGAAGGGAGTGAAGCCACGGCGGCCATATTGCGAGAGTCTAAAGAGAGTCTAAATAGGCGGCCGCGGGCAGCATCCGGTTGCATTCGTAGTTCCGCGATAAAAACTTAATAAACGTTTTTAAAGGGCCCCTCACCAGGTTTGGCCATCTTGAGCTGACAAGCGCAGAGCATACATGGCACGATAACGATCGTGTCTGCAAAGTATTATATCGCTACGCGCCGCGGAAAGATCTGAAATTTCAAACCGAACGCCGTTTTTCGTTCTCGCGGCCGCCGCGCTCCAAGCCGGACGGTGACGCCGTCGTGCCCCTGCGCCAGTCGTGTCCGCAGTGTGACGTCGCTCGGGGTGACACGTGACTTCGAGAACTATTCAAGACGACATCTGTTATCTGTGCGATTTGTTGCTTGAATTGACGAATTCAAATTTAGAGAAATAATAACGGAATGTCTGCATGCTTTTTTGTTTTACTTCGCACCGAAGCAAGAGAGATGGGGGGGGGGGGGGTACTTCCGCTTCGTCTGCTTGTTCCCGCGGTCGTGCGGTCACGTGTGCAGTTACCGAAACTATGCCATTTTCTACCGTGTTGCAGCGCCGTGATCATGCTCTGCGATCCGCTTGTTCTGCCTCAGTATTCGTGTAGCACTGAATTATACCGCTAGTCATGTGTCCTTGTGCACAGCGCGCAAAATTGTGCGCTGCGCGAACGAAACAGCTCGCGCACGACGCCGTCGGCGGGAATGCGTAACGCCGAAAAAAAAAAAAAATGAGGAAAAAAAAAGTGAAGCCGGGGCCTGGGACGTATGCGTCACGCAATCCTCGAGGTCCGGTATGGGTGAACGCGGGGAAGGAATTTCGCTTGCGTAGGCTATACGGGGAGAGCGGAGAGAGCGTCTTGCTTGGCAGTGAAGCCCACCTGCTGAAATCATGGGTTCGCGGCACTGAAATATTTCTATCTCGGCTTTTAGTGAGCCGGTTTGAAAATTTTTTGCGGCAGAAAGCTCCTAGCCTTTAACCAAATTTTCTATGGGGCCTGGTGAGAGGCCCTTAAAGGTGTATATCATTTCACAACTGTGTGTTGTCGAAAAAAAATTTCTGCATCCTGCTCTTGCCGCAGGCTTCGAGAAAAGCAGCCGGCGGGGCGCCTCCCCAATCGCACTTGTTCGTAGTGTTAAATTACGGTCGGCCTCTCGTGCGATGTGACTGCGTAATACTCACCGCTGATTACTCGCTGGTTGGCGAGACAGCCACCTTTTGTAAATACGCAATACACTTATAATACACTTTCCACACGCAATTTCTGAGCGTAAGACGTGACCACAGTCTTCGTTTATTGGTTTGTTGTATCTCGCGAGTGGCATTACATGACTGTGGACATGTGGAGAAACTGCACTTTGTATTTTTTTATCTTCTCCTGGAAATTCCAAAAAAGGCCCTCACGCCATTGGAGACCCTATTCCCAGTAATTTATTAAGAGAATTTTAATTTTTGTACAAAACTGCCACGCATCTGGTTTTCTCAAGGAAGGCCCTCCAAATCACCTACTTAGCAACCTGAAACACGTAATATCTGTATACTAAATTCTGAGATTGTGTCATTGAACTTCACTGTGGACGCTCTCTCATAATTTATATACACCTAAAGAAATACATGTCATTCATCCATCACGTCGAGAACATTTGTTAATGTAAACTACGCGTTGCACTGGCCCACTTGGAAGTATCCAGACAACATAGACATATCAGTCACCCGTGCTACGCAAACGTAGGAATAGCAGAAAACACTTCTCAGTGACACTTGAACTTTTCAAAATGTATTTTGGTATATTGGCAATGTAAACTGAGCTTGTAGTGAAACTCAATTTGAAGCTAATTACGTTCTGTATCAATTGATTTTAAATAACAGAAGTCTGAAAAGTAGTGCTACCAGTCTTCACAATGCGTTCGATTACATTTCTGAGCGATGTGGTGTATCCTAAACATTACACAGCACTCTGCAATCTCGTGTTTGGATTCGAGCACAGCCACTCTTATGTTGAAGCCATAATACATCATAATATTTTGCTGCGCGAGTTGGTACGTATTTGCGAATGAAAAGGAAACCTTTGTAGCGGATTTCAATTTCAATGCACTTTATTTACCGGACAGTTCTCGCTGGCTGAGCGCTAGACTTCCAAACTTTCTTTTTTTTTTTTTCATAAATCAATCGATCTTTCACGTGCACGCGTCTCACAGGTTTCCGTACAAACACAGGTATGCCGCGAGACACGTGCAAACCAAATGCGCAAACAGATTCAAATGCAAACAAATGCTCGTGGAAAATGCGCACCGCACGTCATAATACCACATGCAGTGACGTGCCAGCGAGTATACTTGACGCGTAAATTTCACGCGTCTACGTGCGAGCTTACTTCCTAACCGTTCCCTGTTGAAGCAAGCGTACGCACAACATCCCATCGTGAGCAAACAATGCCGGCTTGTGTTAACTGTAGCAGCCATCGTCGTCTTCGTCGGCCCCCTTTTATACATGGCACGCTCCGGCGCATGTGTCGCATGCCTCGTGCATGACGTCATGCTCGCCGTACGATCACGTCCAGGTCGCCACGTTTGAGCGACCGAGGTTAGGTCCACTACGACAATGTGCGAGACAGCGAGCGACAGGCCTGGAACAGATGGCAGGAGCAGAAGCTGTTGTTATTATTATTATTATTATTATTATTATTATTATTATTGTGTACAACCAATAAGGACGACGAATGCCCGCCACGCTGGGCTACGACGGCTACAGCGGCTCGGGCTTTTGCAAAGCGGCGAGCAGCAAAAACGCCCTTGTACCATATGTATTGGGTGCACGTTAAGGAATCCCAGGTGGTCAAAACTGATCCCGACGGAGTCGCCCATTTCGGCGTGCCTCATAATCGTGTCGCTGTTTTGGCCGCCCGTAAAACCCCAGAATTTAATTTCATTTCTCTGTGACGAGGGAACCAGGTTCCAAACCATCCACTAGAACACTTTTAGTCGCTGGACTTATGCCGCTCATCGGTGGACCTCCATGACGCCAACTTGGGTCACCGGGCATGTGTCCCTGGGCATGCGCCGCTCATCAATGGCAAAAAAAAATTGCTTCGGATTTATGTGGTGCTAAGGCGCAATCGAACACACGTCATATATATTCAGGCAAACTTTTCGTAATGTACATTGACAAGCGCCACGCGTGGACTTCGTGGCGGCGCCGCTGAATGACTCAGCATGGCCGGAGGAACGCGCGAGAGAGGAGTCTGGCTGCAGTACACGCCTCATACATGCCGCGTCTCTGCGGTAGCGATACGCTGTGCCGCTTCTTTGCTACATTGCTGATCGCATTAACATCGACATTCATCGTGAGAAGGGTTCTGCCGCAATTTTTCGGTAACACCAGCAATAGACACGTACTCTGAGCAAATGAACGGAGGAAAAGGGCCGAGTGAGTTGAAAAAAATAACTCGGTGAAAAGGATCGTATGGTATGTCAAGAAGGAAATCAGGTTAGATGGACGGCTTTTTCAAGCTCTGGCAGAGTTCGTATGCGGTGACGTTACCGCGCACAGAATAGTATATGCCAGCGTGGTCATACGTACTTGGCACCACGTGGTCACCTACCGCCAGTGCGACATGGAGTTCCGCGATAACAGTTTATCTTGGGTGCTCGAGGATAAAAATTACCAGAACAAAGGCATAATGGGGGCGTTTCTAGGGTACAATATCACATCCTGAAAAACAAAAGCTAGCAAATAGAGACATCAGAAGATTGAAGACTACCGCCTTGTACATATTGTTGAGGGCGAAGTCAGTGTTTAATTTCCCTCTGGTTATCAGCAAATGAGTTCAACCTTTGTTTATTTGAATCACGATGTAGAGCATGCTCAGGCAAAAAGTGTAAGTATTTCGGTTGAGGTTTCCCGAGTACCCTGTGTACTTGAAATACGTCAATGATAGTAAGAATACGACAGTATTAAACGACTAGAATTCGAAAAAAAATTCCCCTAATAGTTCACAATAGTAAAAAAAAATCTACTTCAGAGTATAATTGTGGAGGGCACAAGAAATCAACAGGCTGAAAAAAAAAGTCTTGTAGGTCTGCAGTATAACTCGACACACAATCGGTGTATAAGCAACAGGGCAAAGTAAGTCCTGACGACACAAAGCCGCGTGGCCCTGGCGCCCAGTTGAGTCTCTCAATGACGCTTTCTCCTCCTCCCTCTCCAGCTTTCCGTAATGTTATCCCGCAAAGGACGCGATGATGCATGACGAGACGGGACTGTTCGCCAATAAATAAAGACAATTTTTAGAGTGCAAATTTATATGCTCAACAATAGCACTCATCAACGGAATAGTTTGATTCGAAGTGAAAAAGGTGGCTGTCGTGTCCACCGTAAAGTTTACCTTAAAGGCTTCCATTCCTGCGGTTGTGCCACTGCAGACTCTAGTTGGAGCGTAGTCATGAAAAATGGGCCAGAATCGAGAGTGAATTCTGAAGGCTGACGAATGGCAAGAAGGCAGAAGCTCGCAGAAGGCCCCAGGAAAGTAAAATGACTTTGTGAGCAACGTGGTCAGGGGGCGTGCTGTGATTACTACGTCTTTCGAAAAACCCCAGAAATACGAACAGAGGTCGACAAAAAAGTGAACATCGTGGGAAAAGATGCAAGCGCTGGAAATTTCAGGACAGCATGAACTATGTCGGGTTAAATAGAAAAACCAAATAAACGTCAACATGGTGGCGGAATTTCACGACAAATAAATTGGTTGTAGAAGTTCAACTAAAGCCCAATGGTGCGAAACAAGGTGAGGATGTGCGCAGGCGTCGAACAGAGATCCAATCGCTCCTGTGGTCGACGTCAGCGCGCGGAATCTGCCGGGCGACCGCCCATACAAGCGACACGCCTGGTCGTCAGTCATCCCACGGTGAGTCGGGCCTGAAATTTGGGACGCGGGCTCTTTCAGACGAGAGGGAGTGCACTTCATCGCGCCATTCTTCGATGGCTGAGTTGAAAACTCCGATCTTCGCACGACGACGATGTGGACGAATCGTATCATGTGCCGACTGTCACCTTCTTCGAACTGCCAACATTCCTTGACGATGACATCGACAGTCGCACAACTCTTGAACACAAGTAAGTGTAAGTAAGTAAGAGCTGTGCGCGATGCCTTTGAGTGTGTGAGCAGCTTTTCTGGTTTTGTAAATCTGCTAGTCTGCATTGCGGCTATAATATTGTGACACTTTTATGTGCGTTTTGGGTTTACGCCTCAACAGGATGTAGGCCATTAATAAAGACTGGTGGAGAAAAGGAAGACGACGTGCGGCTGGCTAGCTGAATCTCGATAGGCACTCGGCTCATCAAGGCCGTCGTGACTAGCTCTACATGGCATATCAATAAACGCCTTTCGGGGGCGTAACAATACAAAGGCATAACGGTAGCGTGGCAGACAATGTGTAAAACCGCCAAATCCCGCATGTATTACTGCACAATGATCCTAAAAACTGGTCTTCCTTTACGGCCATGGATAACAGCGACGTGAAAGTATTGTGACCACTTCAAGTAATGCATACAGCTCACCCAAAGGTTTACGTTGCCCAGTGGCCAGTATATGTGGCGTACTATTGTGAGCATATTCGGCCATAAGGTGCTGACGGACGACGACGCAGACAGTTTGCGTTATTGTTGTGTCGCGCCTTATGCCTAAAGGTGAAAAGCGAACTTTTTCATGTGTCCATCTCAATGCTTAAGCGCATCTTTGCTCAATTTGCAGCTGCTACGGTAGCCCCTGGGTGCGTAGTAGAAAACTGCTTGGGAAAATAGCACTGGGGACAGTTTAGCGAAACTGATAGGTCAGAATCCACAGCCATCGAAAAAGGCGTCTCTCATAGCTACTCTGCAACAGTTGGGACGCTAAATCTTACCAACAAATAGAGAATATGCGTTCTGAATGAACAATATGCTACGGAAATTTTGAGAATTGTCTACTAATGCGTAAGCATTCTTTGGCTCGGATGTTACTTCGCTTTTGCTCACTTATTTAGCGAGCTTATGCATGCTTACCCATTGTTAATAATAATCTATTATTACACTATTATATAGATTCCATATGTTAACTTGGCTAATTATGCATTTGTTTTGCAGATATATCGTATTATCTGAGCCAAAACGACGTCACAACCGGTAGTGTTGTTTTTGCCCCACCATACCTTTTTTTTTCTTTTTTTTGTTACGACCTTGACGCGGCGCTGACGACGTCACTAATCTTTTTTTTTCTTTTTTTAAGGCTGCCCATCATATACTATTACACTAATATCACGTCTGCCAGTCAGCTATTTTATAATTTTTTGTATTCCGCAATCTTAAAGGAGGCTTCTTTGCACGCACACTAGTAATGCGAGAAAGTAAGATTTCAAGGGGGGCCGGACGAAAATGCTCATCTCTTCTATTTGTTTATTTACATTTTCCATTCCTTCCTTATCGATTCTAAAGCTACCAATCATCTACATTTACGCTATTATAACGAATAAATGTATTACCTTCGCTAACTATGCATTTATTTTGTAGATAGTGGGCGTGACACTTTTCGCGTTACGGGCAGATTTTGCTGGGGTCCTCGTCAAATACTACTTACTCATTAAGAAGCTGCGGCGGAGTGATGCCAAAGATTGTCAGAGCACGTTGTCTTCGAAGAATATATATATATATATATATATATATATATATATATATATATATATATATATATATATATATATATATATATATATATATATATATATATATTGAAGCAGACGCGCATATGAAGCGATTTATTGACGTTTCGGCCGGGGTCCGGCCTTCATCAGAATACAATGTATGGCGTAAGTACGATTTCTATACATGTGCATATCAACCAGATGAAGATATGTTTACATAAAAAAACAGAAAATGCGCGAACAGAATGCGTGTCAATCGTTCTAAATAAAAGCTGATACATGTCTAAACAGATGGCGCTTGCAAACACATCATTTGAAGACACGCACGAAAAATGAAATTCGAAAGAATTGTCAGGTGACAACAAAAAAACGCCACCGAACGGGTGTTATGTCACCAATCAAGAATAACAAATGAAGAAATAAAAATAAAAACAAAAATGAAAAATAGTGACGTGCTAGTAAAAAGGCAAGATAGTGCCGTACTGGTAAAAAAGAAGGGAAACGAGAGAAGAGGGAACGGGCTATGTGGACAGGTAACTCAATTTCCCTAGGCTTTTATGCAAACCAGACGCGACGGTATCAAACTTATAGACAAGAAAGGATTCACGGGCCTCTCTATCATAATTTCAACGAAATCCCGATTCAAGCAACGTGAATTTCATCTTATCAAATGAGTGCTCAGGGAGGAGTACGTGTTTTGAGATGGGCAGGTTGGGCAACGTTATGGCGTGGGATTTGTGATTGTTAACGCGCCATCTACAAGGTCCTTCTGTTTGTCCAATGTACTGTTTCTTGCAAAGTGTACATTCTAGCATATATATTACGTTTTTTAGTATCGCAGTTGAAATCCCCTTTGATTGTTAAATGAAAGTTTGAAGCCGTACTAGTTACCTGCTGCGATGTAAACATGTAAGGGGCATACTTTACGTCGCGGTTTTTGGCAAGGGTGCCTTCCGATGGCGTCAGGGCAGTCATCCTTAGATGATGATGATAGTATATCTCGAATATTTCTAGCTCTATGGTATACTACTTTAGGCGGTTCAAGCGAAGATGTCTTTGATGCGTTCACTTTGCATTAGGATACTTTGGTGCTTCTTTGGTACATCTGAAACACGGAGGACTGACGCAGAATGGGTTAGGACAAGATTTGTGTGGTGTGAGGGAGTCGGTTTCTTCGCAGTGGACAAAGCGTCCTGCGGTCGTGTAAGTCTGCGCGTTTTATTGCGTCGTCGATTAGTAGTGGTGGATAATTTTGTTCGACTAAAGCGTTCTTTAGGGTTCCGAACTTTTTTTTTTTTTTGAAACCCGGATTGTTCAGAGCAGATTCTTTTGAAACGTAAGGCTTGACTATAAGGAATGCTAGTCTTGCAATGTTTAACGTAGTTACTATCGCAGTGCAAATATTGATATCGGTCTGCTGGTTTTTTGTAAAGGACAGTAGATAGTTTATCATTTAGAACTGAAACGCCGACGTCAAGAAAATTAACAGTAAATGCAGAATACATGTGAGAAAATGATACGGATGGATGGGCATTGTTAAAATCAGAAATGAAGGAAAGCAGCTCCTGTTCGCCATGTGACCAAATCATAAAAACATCGTCAACGTAACGCTTGTAATACAAAGGTTGTAGCGCCCGTGTTAGCAAAAATTGATTTTCTAGCTCACCCATAAATATATTGGCATAGTTGGGGCCAATCCGCGTACCCATTGACGTACCACTAACTTGGACATAGTGTTGACCATGAAATTTGAAGTTGTTTAGTTCTAAAACAAGTGCGAGCAAAGTGGCCAATGTGTTGCTATCGATTAGTTTCTCGAGTAATGCTGCTTCGCAGGAATTGACGACTGCCCTGATGCCATCTGAATGCGGAATTCGGTATATAAGGATGCTAAATCAAGTGTAACCAAAAGAGAGCCTTGAGGAATATTGAGATCGATTATATCTGACAGAAAGTCAGTAGTATCCCTTACGTAAGACGGAAATGCAGCTGGGATATCACTAATGAGGGAATGTACGTGGCTGGACAAATTTTCTGCGACTGTACCTATACCGGAAACGATGGGACGACCGGAGTTGTTTATTTTATCTATTTTAGGTAAAAATTCGTCGCAGGTGACGCCCAGACAAAACATATTTACCAGTATTTTGATTATACGTTGAACGAAACGCCAGTATTTGTGTCTCAGTGCGGCGCATCAATCAGTGACGTGCCAGGACTATTGGATTTCGTCCTTCAGAACACCACGACAATCGTTCTTCATGTGGGCACCAACGACCTAGCTCGAGTATCTGCCCGAAGAGCTTTCGACAGCTACTGTGATGTTATCAACCACATCGCCAAGGAACGCCCTGAATTCTCCAGAATCTATGCCACTCTCATTCTACCAAGAACCACAAACCGCCGACGAGGGTACCCCAGTGCCACATTCGTTCGTTGCTTCAACCAAGAAGCGTCCTATTTCAACGCCCTGCTGAAAAAATTCTGTAGTCGCTCTCGACTGGTATCTTTCCTGGACCATGGATTCGAATGGTTGCCCCTGGACCGCGTGTTGGCCGCTTGCGGGTTACACCCGAACTTCGAAGCGGCTCACTCATGGCCTGTCGCATTCGGCACCTCTGTTACAAGCCCTTCAGTGCAACGTCTCACTCTTGGCTACTCTTTCCTTATCGGAATGGCCAACAGCCCACTGTGTGACTTCTGCGGATGCAACGAAACGATCGAGCATCTTCTTTGTAAGTGCTCTCGTTTTAACCCACAAAGAACTGTCCTCTCAGCCACCTTAGACAAACTGGACAAGCGCCCAATGACAGAAAACAAGATCCTTGGAACCTGGCCTACGCGAACATCAGCGCGATCCGCTATGAAGGCGCTGCTGCGATACTTGAAAGACACGGGACTTTCTGACAAATTGTGACAGTACACTGTGTGGCGCAGGACTGTACGGTGACACTGCGTAAGACTAGGAATGCCTTTGCGGGTTGCGTGACAGTGCCCACAGAAATAGTTCGTGTGTACGTGCGTGTGTGTGCTTAGGTTTTTTTTCCTTTTTTTTATCCTTCTTTCTCTCTCGCCTATTGCATCCCCTTTCCCCTCCCCCAGTACAGGGTAGCCAACCGGAGATAATCTCTGGTTAACCTCCCTGTCTTTCCTTTGCCTTTCTCTCTCTCTCTCTCTTGGCTAGACAGAGCACCCAGCACATTATTTTTTTTTTTCGTATCGCCAGACGTCTCGCTCGTAAGTCCGTCTGAGAGCCCCAGGAAGCCCAAGCAGAGAAAAGCAAGTAGAAAGCAGCGATAAAGGTGACCTTTTTTAAAGAACACGCAAGAACTGGGCAGCGGCCGGTACCTGCGGTTGATGAGAACAGTTCCGTTGGCTGGCCTTAGAAGGCATGCTTATTTTCATAAAAGCTGGTAAAAGCAGCCGATTCTGTTAACACGATTTCGGCAACGGTAATGCAATGAGGCATCGCGATTGCATCCTTTTGTTTAGTATTGTTGCGTTGCGCGTGCGTCCGAGCAGCCCGGCTGCGCGCAGCGCGGCGTGGTTTCGCGAGAAATGTAAACAAGAGAGGATAACTTGCCCGACATGACGGCGGAGCAAAGCGAACTTCCGACTTCACTTAGCTCCACAAAGGGTGACGTCGGGGCCCCTCCTCAGTTTTCCTTACTCCATGTAAAGAACTTAGTTCCGTCATAGAATGAGGGAGTTAGTTTTGAGTATCGGTATGGGAGCGCCATCGCGGAAGCGTTTTCGGATACCGACCGTGTTTGAGAGAACGCACTCGCGATATATAGATGGCGTTACTTTCCTCCATGCGGTTAGCACCGCGCAAGAAGCCTTGATGGGGAATACTCGAAATTTCGCTGACGATCCGGACGCTACGCATGAACAATTCGTATTCGTATCCAAAAGGAACTATTCTGTGTTTTCGGATACTACAAACTAACCAAATACTTCACAACGAAGAAGTGTTAAAGTCTAGTTATGTTCCTCGTCTGCTAAACAAAGTATCGCAAATTATCAGAAGTGGGACAACGACAAAATATTTCGAAGCAATACAGACGCAAAATGCCTAATGATTGGTTTGTTTTCGCTTTTCCGGTGGAAGCCTACACGAACATACGCGATTTTGCTTGTACACTTTTCCATTTGGTGCTTTTGGCAGTTTATTTATGTAGCAGTTTTCTCTTTTACGCTGCAACCTATGACGTTTTCCTATTGCATGTGTCTACGGTGCGCAAGTTCTTCAGCAGTCCTTTTTTTTTTCCACAACTCCCAACCTTTTCCGCAACTATTTATTTAGCGTTTTTGGGAAGCTACTCATACAACAGCTATTCTTCCTTAGGGAGCGTTCGCAGCCAGGCTCTAATGTTGTGGAGAGGCTATTTTTTTTAGCAGTTTTTTTAGACAATTGGTAGTATTGTGTTTAAAACTGCTCCTTTGTCCCTGATCGCTCGCTGTGTTCTTTACACTAGCCAGCACATGCGTGGTACTTAATTTTACCGAAATAAGCGTTCCTGCTGTAAGTTTATGCGTCTGCGTTTGACTATTCAATGGTGAGATTGATATTCTGTGCTTACTTTTTACATTCGATTCGCATTCGATTCGTATTCGAAAAAAGTTTACATTCGGCCACTGCTGCTTCGTACCCAACGCACTTTTTGGGGTGGAGAAACTACATAACTGAGGCTGCTCAGAGATCTCAATCATTTGTATCCAACGAGGGTGGAAGAAAAAAAACGTTTGCTTTTGTGTTTTCCTTTAAATTCATTTAAAAAACGCCCTTTTTTCAGAACATGTAAGCCTCATTTACGTTGACGTTGAAACTGCACCTTTGCGCTTGACTAGCTATGAGGCCTGTTACAATGTATTACGTACATTGTAACAGCACTTGTTGGCAACACTTTTCCATTATAATGTTGGTTTATAATGGCAACACTTGTTGCCATTATAAAGCAAAGGGCAAAGTCTGGCGCACCGCTGTCTTGGTAATGACTTGACCCTACTCTATACGTGGGACGCAATCCTTCACCAGTATACACGCGCCAATTACGAGTCCCGAAGACATGAAAGCATTGTGCAGCAATAATGTAAAATCTATGGATATTTCTTTTAAAAAAAAGCTTGCAGGCGTTATTGAAAATCTGCAGACAAAATCATTTATCAGCTGCGCGAATATTTTCACAATATCAACAATATTAATAATGAATAATAGACTTATGCATATAAGTGTAGTAACGAGTGTTCGCTGGAACGGCATCTACACTGGTGACGTTGGATTCAACCTGAAGATAGGCGACTAACCTATTTCCCAGTTGTCCCAGTTGTTTGGTCCCCTCATTGCGCGCGTGACATTCACCCCTTGGAATCAATTCAGAAAAAAAGCAATCAGATTCGTCTATGGTCGTTATGATCGCAGCTTTTCACCTTCATCACACGCCCACACATTATCGTTGCAGACCCTCAAACATAGACGCACACATGCACGTATCATGTTGCTGCACAAGATTATCCCCAAGTCATCCGGCATTCAGGCACCCTTCTCTTTTGTATCCTCGAGCGCACTTTCAACCATGCAAAGCCATCTGCTAAACATCGTTCCTTTTAAGCCACATATCAACTGTTTTAAGCTTTCTTTCTTTCCGCTTACAACTGAAATCTGGAACAGTTTGGATGGATCGCTTCGTGCATTGTCATTTGAAGAGTTTGTTGAGCAATTGCCTAATCATATCACCTGTTGATTTGTTCTTTTTTAGTGTCATTTCTTTTGTATGTACTAAAATGTGCACCCACTCCTGCTATGTCTCGAAGTAGAGATAGCAGTATTTGTAAATAAAATAATAAAACGGTAATGAGAATAGCGCGAATCTCTGGTGTAATGAAAGTGTTGAGATTCACACTTCGCTAGGATTCTTCAAGATAGAAAGCTTTGCGCACTGCGGCTTTTGCAGCTGTTGAAATATATGCATGCAAAGTAACTTTTGGTACCTGGCTATAACTTTGACACCTGTCATAAAGACAAACCGCAGATCTACGCCAACTCTACCAACAAGAACCACTTCAATACAACAGTAAGAATATATCCTTCCCCTGTAAGGGAGACGTCACCGTGACGCGGCCATGACGTCCTTGCGGCGTGTGGCGCCTCTACTTCGGCCGCGGCCGCACTACTCCCTTTGGTCGACCGCGCCTGCCCCTCTTTTGGGGTGGCAGCCTCCCTCCGGTTTCGCTCGGTCGTTGCCTTTCGAGGGCCGCCCAGATCTGGTGGGCGGCCTGGGCTTGGACCTCGTGATCGTAGCACCTCGTTGCGGCCTCGAGCCGCGGCGGGATCGTTGTCATCCTTGCAGGTCCATACGGATTCTTGGCACAGTCCTAAAGGGTGCAAGTTGCAGTGGCTCTTTCCTTTCGTCACACACAACACAGGTCACTAACACAAACACTCACATAAACACTCACTAACTTAAACACGTGCCTCATCAGCACCGGGGTGAATAACGACCCCGTCTGAAGTTGTCGGTATAACACCGCTTCCTTACGGGTCAAGCCCGATGAGGTGGCGGTATAGTCCTTCTCTCGAGTCTGTACCACTTCACAATTTCGTTGTAGGAGGTAATTCTGTCCTTGGTTTCCCACCACCACGACGGGTCGACCGTAGTAGCAGCGGCGCGGTTGGTTAGTCATCGCGCCACCACGTTACAATTATTTTCGCTGTTTCTACAGCACCTGCACTGTGTCAGATCCCCTCACAGACTTTTAAGTTTTGTGCTCCATTAAAATAAAGTTAACTTCAAACTTCGCGATGGTGGCGGGGGCATTCGGCGTCCACCGATCGCGCACTCGGATACATGTGGCTCGCAGGTCGCCGTTAGACACTGGATTTTTTTTTTTTTTTTCAGCGGATAGCTTTTTGCATCAAGCTTGCCGGGCTTTCCTTCTTTTATTTGGATATATGGTTCACTAAACGTGCTGTACAGAAACGCCTCCTACTCTTAACACTACTCTTTATGCGCTTGGGGCGCCACGCGACAAGGTCAGAATGAAATTAAATATTAGAATCATGCTGATATGGACTGCTGGTCCGGACTGGCTGGTACATCATTAGGACGGGAACAAACAGCGCTTAAGACGGGACGGACGGTGAGAGGATGACAGACAAGGCGCTGATATAACAACCACAGATGTATAGCGGGAATTGCAATCTACATATACAAAACACAGGCTCAGTGCAGAAGACCAACAACAAACACGTTACCTGCGCAGGGACAGGATTGAAATAATCACATCACGTGAAAAAAGACACACAGAAGACTGTTTGTTGACTGCGTCTACGCAGTCGTTCATAAGATTTCGTTCAGGTTCGAGCGTTGCTAGATTGTCCAAACAAGACTAGGTTTGAACGTTTGGCTGAGAGAGCATGCGTATAGTCAGTGTTGCCAGATTGGGCTATTAATAGCTAAATTGGGCTACCTTTTATCCGAGTTGGCATCAGAATTTTCCTTTTGGCTATGTGGCTATTTTTGGGCGATATCTTTCTCCTGTGCAAAAAAAAAAGTAGAAATAGTTAAGCACTAATGAAAAGCACGCTGGAATCAAAATTCAGACCACAGCAGGTTAAATAAATTGAGCGCGTCTGTTACAAAATCAAAATTTGCAAATTCTATGTGAGAGAACATATATGTATGTCGAAATGCCAAGGATCGCGTCCTTTTGATAATCTTAATTAAGAAAGTTGGCCTCAGGAAACACGTTTCCTACCCGCGCGCGCGCGCCAGACAAACATAGACTGTTGCTGTCTCCACATGTGAGCTTTCGGCGTCCCGCGTTTTAAGCGTGAGATGCTTTAGCTCCCGTTGACCACGCGAAGTGGGGGACCTCGGCGCCAGAATGGAGGGAGAACCGGAGCTGAACCTAAACGAAATTTGCCGAATTTTCTGCCTGCCGCATGGCGCCTGCTTGGAAATTCGCTCGGACCCTTCCTGCCCGAATTGCCCCTGCTCCAACGCCAACGTAGAACATATATCCGCTTCCGTTGCCCCACAGCCATCCATTCCCTACACAACTCCAAACCCTCTTCCTGTCTTTGCTATCACTACCCGTATCAAATACCGCCGTCGAACGAGTGTTCAGCCAAGTCTCGCTCGTTAAAACCGACCTTCGAAATAGAATGTCGAACGAGACATTGGTAGCGCTCCTCCACGTGAAGTTTGGCCTGGCCAGGAATGGGAGGCTTCTGCAAGGATTTTAAACCGGGCCAAGAATTTTCGTCTCGTCTCAGCTCTGACATTTTATATGGACCAAGCGTTCCACTTCGCAATAAGCTCGTGATGCTTAATCATAGCATACTTTTCTATGTCTATATATCGTACTAGATTTTGTACCAATCGCCATCTAATGTGTTAGACACTGTCTTGCGATTTTTTGTAGTCTTTCGTTTAGTGCACTGTGTGGTGTTAAGCGAAATTATCATGAGCTGTAAGTAATAATACTGAACGCCTGAATGCATGCCATTGCTTAGCGTGTTTAGAGGGCGGTGCTATTTGAGTGTTGTTCTTATCGTGATATTTTGGTGCTCTGCGAAAAATAAAACAGTGCATTTGCAATGAACACCGCATTTGCATTGAAGACCGCATTTGCATTGAAGACCGCATTTGTCTTATGACGAATTTGCCTGCATGGCAGCGATTCTGCAATTCTTGCGCTTGTGCAGCATCTGTTTTCCGTGCCGCATGGCCTCCGTGACGATGCGCGCGGAGGTCACGTGTGGTAGCAAATAGTACGTCAGATTCGCGAAGCGTTTTTGTATCCAATCACACGGAAACTTCTGCGTCGGTGTACCGTCTGTTTTCCTGCATAGCTGCGATATCTGTTAAAAAAACGTGACAGCTTGCTTAGACGACGCACGTGATGTGATTAATTCAATCCTATCCCTGCGCAGGTATCGTGTTTTTGTTAGTCTTCTGCGCTGAGCCTGTGTTTTGTATATATTGCATTCCTCGCGATAAACCGGTGGTTGCAGCGCCTCGTCCGTCGTCCTCCCTTCGTCCCGTCCAAGCGCTGTTTGTTCCCGTCCTAATTAATGCTGACGTAAGAGACTTACGAAATGTGTTGTCTATTTGCATCCAATGTAACTTATAGATGTTTTAGACAGACGTCCCAACAAGAGCTCAATACCACGCGGCGACATGAGTATGACGGAAGAGAGAGTGCATTTTGAATTTCGAACAGAAATAGAATAGGACTAAGAGTACAGAAAAAGAAAAAAAGAACTTATCATGTATATCATACCTGCCAACTCTCCCAAATAATACATAACGTTCACGAATTTCGGCTCGTTCTGCGATTTTACGAATGTTGCGTCATCTTTTACGAAAAATAAATTCTGCTTGCAAAAAAAAAAAAGCGAGAAACGTGTCGATGGATGCGGGTGATGCCACATTGCCAGAAATGCGTGCATTCAAAAAAAAAAAGAACAAGAAGAGAGAGAGAGAGAAGTGTCGTACTTGCGCCGCTTTCTCGAGGTCGTACAAGACGGCGTATACCAGTGGGGCACCGGCTTCGAACAAGCTTATTCAGTATAGTTCATGAAGAGCGCGACATCAGCAAAGTCCCCTGAAAAGTCAGCGCTATCTACAGACAGTATGTTACCCGTATAAGCAGAGGAGGGCAAATGCCTCTTTTTCACACTCGCACTCACGTTGAAAAAAAAATCTGTCCACCCTCCCTCGCACACACCTTCATCGCAAAACATTTACCCGACCTTCGATCCTCGCCCTTAGATAGAAAAGGCGACCTTCCTCCTCTGCCGCCCTTCGATTTGCAACGACTTCAAATAACCTACTTGCGCGTCCCGTGAGCTTCGTTTACACATAAACCGCTCAGTTCGCCCTGTCCGCGTTCGTGATTCGGACAGCAATCTCCTCTCTGCCCTTCTATTGGGCCGAGGGGCGCCTACTGTAACAGGCTGCCCATATTGTTGTTTACTGTCTGTATCATGAAGAGAGTGTCAGAGAGAAATCCGTGGCATACGTATACGGTCAAAATAGGGTCCGTTTTAAGCATGCTGAGTAGTTCGTGCACTTTGAGCAGTGAGCTCGAACCTGTTCTGCTACAGACCATGTTCGCCTGCTGGGGCAGTTCCTGTCTTCACTGTTCCTGTCCCTGCAACTCCGACCTCCAATCGGACTTCCTCGACGTGAAGCTACGCTTCTCTGTCGCCTTTGGTTAGGAGTTGCCTTCACAAAGGCATACTCTACATTAATTGGAATGATTGACAGTGCAGCATGCGAGGTCTGTGGCACCGATGAAAACATCGTCCACCTGCTGTGCCACTGTCCACAATACACTCCAGAGAGACAAGAACTTGCCATAGCTTTCCAAAAACTGGACAATAGACCGCTTTCTGTGCAGGTGCTGCTGGAACACCGCCCCCATCGCCTGTCGGCCCATAAAGCGGTGAAGGCGCTTTTGTGCTTCTTAAGGACGACGGGCTTGTGCGGCCATCTGTGACTTTTAATGCAATTTCTGTTGGACCACACACGTCAGCGAATTCACCGCAATTTCCTTCTTTCCTTCCCTCCTCTCTCTCTCCCTGTTATCTTTGTTTCCCCTTTCCCATTCCCCCGGTGTAGGGTAGCCAACCGGACGTTATTCTGGTTAACCTCCCTGCCTTCTACTTATCTCTTTCCCTCCTCCTCTCCTCCTGTCTTCACTGTTTTCATCAGTGCCCAAGTTTTGGCCTAAGAACTCGTGTTATTGTTCACGCGAAAACCGGTATTCCTTTGCCGATCGTCAACAAAGAGATGATAATCGAGACACACCTGCAAATTCCTACATATTTATATTTGCAAGCGCGGAAGCACGCGACGTGTCTTTCTTTCCCGAAAATAAGAGTTGGCTTAGAGCCCATCACTCCTTACAGGCATATAGCCTGTTGCGTTCTCCAGGGAAGCTATCCCACCGCTGCCGAGTTTTTGCGACGCCTGTTTCTCGAAGCTCGACCGACGGTAGCGTGGCGTTGTCGGCGGGCTGCAGGCATCGGGTAGACCATGGCGACCAGGCAAGGACGAGACGACTTCTAGTGCGAAACTTGCACGGTTTATTCAATGGTTAGTGAAAGATGAGAAGCAGAGAATGAAGTGTAAAAGTACATTGTGGGGCCCTTTAAATAGGCCCACTAAAATCGTAGGCGGGATCTTCCTCACGTCAACGTCACGTGATATGCACTGAGTTCCACGGTGCTTGGCGACGGCACCCACTCATCCCGCGACCTTTTACGATCCCGCCTCCGCAGGGGCAACCCGGGGAGTCTTGATCGGGGATAGGCGGCGGATCCCTTTTCTTTCGCGCGTCGTTGGTTCGCGGAAAGGGCCTCTGGTTGTGGATAGGCGGCTGATCCATTGTCCCAGTTGACGTCTTCACGAGCGTGCCTCCGCTGGCGGCAGTCCGCGGGTCCTGGGAATCGTAGACAGCTGCTCACTTCTGTTTCACGCGTTGCTGGTTCGCGGAAAGGGCGTCTGGTTGTGGATAGGCGGCTGATCCATTGTCCCAGTTGACGTCTTCACGAGCGTGCCTCCGCTGGCGGCAGTCCGCGGGTCCTGGGAATCGTAGACCGCTGCTCACTTCTGTTTCACGCGTTGCTGGTTCGCGGAAAGGGCCTCTGGTTGTGGATAGGCGGCTGATCCATTGTCCCAGTTGACGTCTTCACGAGCGTGCCTCCGCTGGCGGCAGTCCGCGGGTCCTGGGAATCGTAGACAGCTGCTCACTTCTGTTTCACGCGTTGCTGGTTCGCGGAAAGGGCGTCTGGTTGTGGATAGGCAGCTGATCCATTGTCCCAGCTGGCGTTGTAAGTGCTCGTCGTGGCTTGATCCTTTCTTCTAGGCGACGTTGGTTCGCGGAAGTACTCCTGTAGAGCTTGACAGTTTGAGGAAAGGGTCCCTCTAAAGTCGCACACACACAAAGGGGCCTGTAAGCACTGCGGGGTGCCAGCCAGACCGGCAACCCCACGAGACAACCAAAACAAATTGGGAATTCACCCTTCGTTTCGATGAGGCATGGTGGTCGAGCATGCTTTTTGCACGGGGTGCTACACGCCAACCGTAACAAGCCCTGCACCGCCACAGTGCGAGATGCTGAACAAGTAAAAAAAAAATGAAATAAAAAAGTCGCCGCGGCACTTAGTGGGAGAAGGTGCAATTATTGTTTTCGCGACGTTAAATTGTCCGATGGCGAAGTTTAATTTGTAGGAATACGAAATGCCATTTAAGATGTATGAATTCAACTTCCAGGAAATGAAAGTTTATGAGAAGATCATGAGTACCGACTACTAGCCTATGTTATAGAGCATACTTTTTTTTAGGCACACGACAGCCCCATATGTGTAACATTCTTTGAAATATGGTTATTAAAAATAATAAATATGAATCTCACGCGAACACACATAACTTTAATTTGCCTGTTCCAAAGAAAACAAATTTTGGTAACAATACAGATGAGCCTTTGAACTGTGCAATTAATCAAAACTAACCATATCGATCAAATGAATCCTCGGAGAAGTGAATAAATAACTAAAGAATGTGCTCTTCTAATTGGCACACCTTGCTATAGAAGAGAGCCATATCAAAACTTGTCGCGTGATTTATTTGTTGTGGTTCGTTGCACTCCCAACAACGTTAGAAATAGGTGCGCAAAGTTTCGCTAAAAAAATTCTTTATTAGGAAAGACGTTACGCTTGTTCGCGTATGGAAAAATTGCAAGAAAATAAGTTTTGAGAAAATCAACAAAAGAACACTTCAAAATATGCATCGAGAACAAAAACCAGTCATGAGAGATGAATTCCCCACATTTGTAGCCTGTCTTGTCCTGAGTCTTGCTCTTGTCTACTTTTGCTACTGTGGCCCCTCGTCGTGTGTTTCTTCTCTCTCTCTCTCTCTCTTTCTCTCTCTCTTCTAGCTAGTTTTGCAGCCTCCATACTGTGACGGGATTCATTGTCAATGGGCTGCTGATCAGCTGTGAGGCAAGCTCTCATTGTGTACACACCAGGTTCTGTACCAACTAGGTTCAGGATGTAAACTGTGCCTCTGTTGCCGCTGTTGAAATGACACACATGACACACTGCGGATTAATTTTGACCCCAGGGGATCTTTAACGTGCCCCCAATGCAGGGGACGCGGTCAGTATTTTTTTTTTCTTTTTTTTTGCATTTCGCCCCCAACAGCGTCATCATACAGATGCCCATATCCACAAGTAGAACACACAACAGTACATATGCACAAGGTGCCCGTTGGCAAAGGCGCATCCTCCAGTTTCACAGATGTGGCGAGGCGCTCAGGGAAAGTCATTGATGCAAGCACGGTTGACAGAATGCAAAAGTTGACGATTCCATCGCCTTGCGGTGGAGCACTTGAGTCCAGGTTACTGCAGCCGTCCCCAACATCGCCGAGTTTCAACCCACTCGCAGAACCACTCACCGCGACTGTTGATTGCCGGCAAACATTAGTTATTTTCGTCTTTTCGCTATGAACTTCCCCACAGTGTAGCCAGCTGTATAAAAGAGGACAGCGTGTAAACACCGCTAAACAAGACAATCTGCTGCTTCTATCCAAGCGCGCACAGAGGCCTCCAGAACGCAAACAGCGCGTTTGAATTGTAGCGCGTCCCCCTTGTGCGAGTTAATATTGTCACGTGGTAGTGACGGTGAAGAAAGCAGCGAAACTGTGAGTGACGAAGCTTGCGTTTTATTGGGCGAACCTGTGCCTTCAAAAATAGGCCACACTCAAGGAACAACGACGGCGGCGAACACAGTCGTCGAAAATCTCGGTCAATCGCGTCGGCTTTTGTACACGAGTCATCGAAGGTTCCAGAGTAGTAATCGGTGGTGCCCGCGTGTGTTCCAGAAAGTTCTACAGAATTCGCGTCGCACAATCAATCAGATTACACAAGCTCTGGTGAAAACAGAACCATCGATAAAATTCGAGAAACTTCCGATACGTGCGGGCGCGTCCTGCGCTGAGCGATGACATTTGTTACACGGTGAAAAGCGCTCACCCGAGAAAGATGAACAAGTCTACGTGCCAATATAGCTTAAAGATAAAAACTTGCTGAAAAATACCTGAGATTATCATTACTTCTTTACTCATAATGTTGGCGTGAAATAAAAAAAAATCACAATATGGGAATTCCATGTTTCACTAGAAACAGGCCCTTTCAGTTTTGGTTTCACAAACATCGGGTATAGGATTACATTTTTGGTATATCACTTGTAAGAAACAATGTAGCAACACATTTATTTCTGCAAAATATTAAAAAACTATACAAAAGAAGAAACAGTAATATTGGAAAACAAAAGAAGATGCACTTTTCAACTTGGCCTCATTCATACCTTAAAATGCGAATATGTTCGCAAGGCTGATTTCTCACTGTGTGCCTGCCAGCCGCGGTGGTCAGTCACTAATGTTTGTCCTGGAAAGGTCACGTGTTCCAGTTATGTCACAGAGGCTGTTCTTATGCAGGCGGCAACGCGAAAAAAGAAATCCTAGTAGTTAGTACATTTCTCTGGTATGTAAATAAGCCTACGTGGTAGAAATCCCCGGAGTCCCCCACCACGGCGTCCCGCTTATCCCTGGCACACTTTTTCGAAGTTATCATACATTATCACCGACATGCACCAAAAAAAAAAAAAAAAAAGAAACAGACGAAGCGAATACTCGTACATTCATAAGTATGTTTGTTAGTGGCACGAGTCTTAACATTAGTTTTTGGAATGTGCTAGGATGGTTAACTACTCTCGTAAATTATTTTTGTGAAAACAAAAAAGTGTAGCTGGAAAAGTGTGTTACCAGGGCGAAGTTCTTCAGAATGTATGCCATACTTTTCCCTTCTGTTCACGGGATTTTTAGGGATGTTATATCTCGCAGGCTGGCAGGTATGGAGCGTATGTTACAGGTGTTGCGAATCAATACGATAGAAACGAAAATTTGAACAGCAAATATGCAGATAGGACGCATGGAAATAACGAAAAATAGTAATAAATGAAGGCTGTTTGGGCTTGTCTGGGCGGTAGGTGGCTGATGTGACCTGGGCCTTGCCAGGCTTCTTGAATCAGAGCGCATGTAAACGCGCAACTGTGCACCGGTTGCTGTCTCACGTATCTGCTAAAATGACAATTGCTTTTTCTCTGACCTTTTTCAATTAAATGGTGTAAAGTGATTGCCGAGTCTACTTTTCTCGGTATAAGTGTCACGTATCAGTCCCCGTTGGCGACCATCACCTCCGTTGGCCAGAGGAATTCGGCTCCCGTACCAGCCGTCTTTCGGGCAAACTTTTCCTCCAGCAGCTCACTCTGCTCCTTCGTCAGATGATTGCGCCAGTCGCCCACCCGACCAAGGCGAATGAATGGTGGCACGTGATCTGGCCTGGAGCTAGCCCACTGTTCCGTAGGTTGGGCCTTCATGACGTCGAAGCTCGCCGCAGCCACCAGGGATTCCAAGTCGGGCTCCATCCAGCCAGAGGGGAAGCAGGGTCTCACGTGGTCTACGAGCTTACGCACTTCTTGCAGGGGTCGTTCGCTCAAGTCTTCGTACTTGAGCAACAGGACGTTGTCATGGTCTCGATGGCTCCAGAGGGAGAGCAGGTGATCGTGGTAATCGGACGAGTCTACTTCGCCTTCCACAAAAGCCTCGAAGAAATCGTCGAAGCTGCCGTCTTCGAAGTGGTAGTACCTTTCGAAGCCGCGCACATGGTGGTACAAGGAGACGCACACGTCCTTGGGATTTCGCAGCACGCAGACGTAGCGGGGCTCCGGGTGCCAGGGCATCACGTCGAATGATAGGTGCGTCTTAATGGGCCTGGGCGACTTCACCAGGGAGTCGAGGAGGCAGAGGCCTCCTTTCTCCAGAAACGGCGCGAAGCTGTCTAGGCGGCGACCCGCCGGAACAGGCGCCATGTCGTGTACGAGCAGGTATAGCATGTACTGCACCCACGTCGTGCCTGACTTCGGGTACGTCATAACAAGTATGTCATCGGCGCGCGGCCGATAGCGACAGGCCGCTTCGAAGTCTGACCAATCAAAACCGTCCCGGGGGAAGACCCAGCCCGTGGCTTCGTGGCGTTTGTACGTCGGTCGACGACCCACCATGGCTCCGTCAGTGACCACTGGATATCGGTGCATGCGATTCGTCCAGAGTAACCGAAGATTCAGTTCACACTTACTTCTATTAACGGATGTCTGCGCGAAAAAAGAACGCGTCCGCCGCCTGCTTGTGTTCGTTGTCGCGAAGATCAATTTTAGTGCCCATGACTTATGCGCCGGCTTGTGGTCACTCTTAGAAACTCCCGTCGTGTTCGTCGCCCCAGTTTCGACAGATGTCGCTGCACGCATTGTTATGTTCGCCATAGGCTGTGTCTTCGCCTAGGGAGGTTCTTTATTGCATGTTAGGAAGCTCGGGAGCTCATGGGGAGCCTACTCTGTCCTCGCGCGTACGCAGGTTTTACAAATGTTCGCGTTTCGCGGCAATGTTATGTCTCTTGCTTTCGTGTATTTCAACCACACAGGCTTGCTGACAAGAAATTGAGATCATGGAATGTTTAAAACGTTATTAAAGCTGTAATTGCAACGTCGAAGGTACGAATTACAATTACGATGCAATCGCGGTCACGTTTATTGAATCGGAGAGAAAGCTAACTGCTAAAAGCATGTGCATAAAAAAGTTACGCGTTGTGTCAAGTTACTGCGGCTTCGCGAATAGCGGCAGCAGGGTTGAATTGATCCGAATTTGTCCAAGGAAACCTTCATGCAAGTCAATTGACGTGCACGGAGAGTTTTAGGTAGTTAAACTAGATTTTCTCTCTCGGCAGTTTTCGAAAGGACTTCACGTCATAGTGGTGTATGTTAAAGAGGCGTTAAACAATACGAAATAGTTTACGTTGCTTAAAAGTAAACTGCTAACAAGAACTTACACGTGCAGCGTGATTGTATAGACCACCTTTGTCGGAATGAGTTGACACTGCTATGATCAGGGGTGTAGCCAGGGTGGGGGAGGGGGCTGATGGGGCTTTAGCGCCCCCCTCCCCCCGAAATTTTTTCGGGCTGTCATGCGCCGCCGACCAAAACAACCTTCGGCGCAGGAAATCGTTCTGGATTTTGCTTGGAATGTCTATTTCACGCTCGAAAAGACGTTTCAGGGCAAACATTGCAAACTCGGGCTGAATTTCGCGGCAACGCACATGCACCGGGAGTCACATAACGCAAGGGGCCCCATCCGAGCACAAAATTTCAAGGGCGTTTTGATGGCGAACGGGCTTGTCGCGGCATCTCGCGGAGGCCGCGTAATTTACGGAGCGCATCGATTTCAATTCCGAAACTTTACGGGTATAAAGTTCTCGTAAACTTTTGATGCGCAAGGTGCGTTGACATTTCTAAAGCCGTGCTTTAGATTTTCAATTCCGGAACTTTGTAGGTGTAATGTTGTTATAAACATTTGACGCAAAAGGCGCAATGACTTTAGTTCTAAAGTCGTAGATCGGACCATACAACGAGACAAGCCAAATGAACACACTATTATACAAGTTGACAAAGCACGCAGCGAGGCCCAATGAGACGAAGAGTTGTGGTGGTTCATTTGTGCCGTCATGCAACAGAAAAGGATATAAACATTTATTTTTTTCAGCTGCGCCAAGGCATCCACGTCAAGACACTAAAGCCAGAAAATGTTACTAGGTTCTTACTTATTTTTTTACTTTGGCTTTTATTCGCGAGGACCACACTGAGCCTCTTCAATTTTCTTGTTCTCGCTACCCGCGGACTGCCAGAGCCAGCCAGAGCGCATGCGTCTTTTTCGTGTTGCCCCGACCACCGCGCGGCACACTTCGGTGCGCGTTCGTTTTCGTCTGGACCAGTGGATTTCCGCCTGGCAGAGTTTTGGACGCTTTCTGGCTACAGCAGACGAGTAAAAGGAGCAATGGTCGCTCGCCGCCATCACTGTGGGGACTCGACGCATTGCAACGCGTTCGCTTGAGCGGAACCTCTCCGGTAAGTCTTGTCTAGCCGGTGTATAGGATACCGAGCAGTATGCGTATGGTTCTCTGTGGGCCTAGCGTCTCACGTTTTCTTCGATATTCCTTCGGTAGCCGCATTAGGTGCCCAAGGTAGGCATTCGATTGTGGCCAACATGCCTTCCTTCGTGTTTTTTTTTTTTTTTTCATTGCAGTGCTCCGGCCCCACAAAAAGAAAGATATTGTTGCGGCGCAGCGAATTGCCGCATGGTGAAAGTTCGATTTCATTACTTTTTTCCCGGAAAGTAAAGGTCCACGGGACGCTTCAGTTGCCGATACTCTTATTATATTATTGCGATAGTAATTATATGGACACTCCAGGCGCATTCCTGCCGTCGCCATCGCCCTCCTGTTCCGTACAAAGTCCAAGGGCGATAACATCGTGACCGCGCGCTGCATGCTGCATCTGCGAGTGAAAGCGTTAGGGGGGGGGGGGGGGCGGTGGGGGGCATGGGTGAGCCCACGATGGTGGCTGAGTCTTGTGTGCGCAAGGGAGAAAAGCGGGGAGGAAGCGCGCCGTCTTGCACCGCGCGCGATACATTGGGAAGAGTGGAAGGAGGGGGGGGGGCTTAGGATTGTGATCTCTGTGAATCTGTGATTGCCCAACATATTTATTTGCCTTGTTTGACGCATTATATACAATGACCTTTTCTTAGATATGTGTATTCATTGGAGACTTGTACGTGTATTTAAATATCTTGTTGTGAGGTTTTGTGTATGCGTGCAATTGTTTGTTTTCATGACACTTTGTTGCCCTTTATCAAGCTGTATCTTCGCATTTGTATATTCCATTGTATCTTTGCCTTTATAATGTACGAGGGCGAGTCAAATGAAAGTGAGCCAACTGACTCCGCGCAATAATGGTTCGGTTCATTATCTGCGAGGCATGCACGTAGCACACAGTCATCTCTCATTTAGAAAAGTGACACGCAGGTGCGAGGATAAATGTTCTTGAATGCTCTCATACACTGGGCTGAACATGGTCGCCTGACATATGGACGCTCCAAAAGTTGAACAGCGTGGTGCCGTGAGGTTTTGACAGCTGAAAGTGTTTCCTAAAAAGAAATTAGACGCCGTATGGCTGCTGCGTACGTTGAACATTGCATTTCATTGGCCACTGTGAAGCGCTGGAGCAAACAGTTGAAAGAAGGACGTGGAAGTTGCAAAGACGATCCAAGACCGGGCTAAAGCCACCGTGCAATCACCCCCAACGCACTTGCAAAGGTTGATGAGCTGATTAGACAAGAAGGGAAGATAAGCATCGATGAACTGGCAGAGCGTGTGAACATCAGTCACGGTTCGGTTCACACCGTAATTCATGAACATCTCAGTTATCGGCTCTTGTGTGTGCAATGGATGCCCAATATTTTGAACCATCGATCGCCAGAAGACGGAGAGGTTCGGCGCTGCCTTGACTCATATGATCCGGTATCGCAATGAGGGTGACGACTTCTTGTCTGCAATTGTCACTGGGGACGAATCATGGGGACACTATTACAAGCCTGAAACGCGACGGCAATGCATACAGTGGGAACATTCGAATTCACCACCCCAAAAGAAAGCAAAGGCCGTCATTTCAGCTGAAAATGTGTTGTTGACTTTTTTTCGATCGTCAGGGGCCATTACTGATCGAATTTGCTAAACATGGAGAGACTATCAATCGTTTCCGATATTGTGAAACGCCGGATCGGCTGCGTGTCGCAATCAAGAACAAACGACGTGGAAAATTGACGAATGGGGTCATCTTACTCCACCACAATGCCCGTCCCCACGTCGTTGATGTGGTTAACACAAAACTGGTAAAGTTCAAATGGGAAACGCTGCAACGTCCGCTATATAGCCCATACCTGCCGCCTTGCGACTTCCACAACTTGGTGCAATTGAAAAAAAAAAAGCAGCTCAAGGGAATCAGATTCGTGTTGGACGATGACGGGAAGGAGTCTGTTAGAGACTTTTTGAAGCAGCAACCCAAGGAGCTTTATGAGACCGGAATCACGCGACTCGTTAGTCAGTGGGACAAATGTCTAAATGCCCATGGAGACTACTTTTGAATAAAGTGCCCCTTTTGTCATATATTCGCATTGGCTCACTTTCATTTTATTCGCCCTCGTATATTTTGCAAAACTCCTGCTTTTCATATGTGCTCTCTGTTGCGACTATATTTTGGTGCAATTACTCACAATACACGACCGACGACAGCTCCTCCTGCGCAATACATTGGAACGAAGGACAGCGTCACTGAGATTTTTCCGTGGATGTTGCATATGTACAAAAATGTAAACAAGGTTCTTGAATGACAAAGTTTCATTAAAATATTTGTCCTCGACTTATTCATATCAAGCTCTTTATATTTTTCATATCAGCGGCATGCACTGCTTTGCTGGTTTCGAAGTGCTATAGTTCTAAAGTTCGCGTGATATTTTCCTCACTTATTAAATATACAAAAACATGGGAGCATGCATTGATATCAGTTATTTCGGGCACAATTTTTGGGACATACGAGTACATTGTTTTATGAAAAAAATACTTATTTTACTTGTCTTGACAATGTGTAGCGTTCAAAAATTCGTTTGCAGCATCCTTGGCAATTGCAGTGCAGGTATTATTAATGTATTTGATCCCTCGACAAATTCGATAAGGAGAAGGCCGAGCTGCAACGTGACCCCCCCCACCCACCCCTACCCCCTCCCCGAACGAAATTTCTGGCTACGCCACTGCATGGTAGGTTTCTTTTCCATTGCCACCCATGCGATTATCTCAGCCTCTCTGACTTTCCGCTTGACGTTCTTTATTGCTGTGTTGCTCACCCTACAGGCTCCCTACTTGCTGGTAAGCTTCTTAGTTCTGTACGTCCACTGTGAATCAATGTTTTTCCTGTACAAATACCTCAACACTCTCCCAGCCCATTTACTTTCTTCCGTATTTCTCAGTCGTTCTTCATAATCAATTTTACTGTGAGCTTCCCTCACTTCAAAACTTGTCCAGCCCATATCACCCTGCACTGCTTCATTTGTAGTCTTCCCGTGATCGCCCAATGCGAGGCGTCCCACTGAATTTTGGTTGCCATCGAGTCCTGATTGTACCCCTGATTTCAAGGAAACAACCACATTTCCAAATTTAAGTCCTGTATATATATATATATATATATATATTACAGTAAGTGAAAGAGCCTGGAAATGAGTCTGTCAAATATACAGTATACTTATTTTTAACAGACATAGACCTATTTATCAATCACACGTGGTGAACCATGGGGACTCGAAACATTACTTGAATTTGCATTTATTTCTTGCAACGAGTGCCTCGCAGAGGTCCCGGATCCCACCCAGTAGCAGCAGTACAGCGGACATAGAACATGCGGATTTGCTACAATTTTAATAAGTAAACGAAGAATTGTACTTGATGTTTAAGTCTACAGCATAAATGTATCGCTAGTTTACGTAATAGCATTGTCGAGGTTATAGGCAACGAAGTACAATCAATATAAATTACTTTCAATATTCACAAGAAAAAGAAAGGCAGCAAACGTGTGCGACCTTGGGATAGTTACAACCCGATTTCAAGCGAAGCTGCTTCTTTCGAACAGTTGCAATAAAAGTTTCTTTTGATTATGTCGCGTACTTTAAGATGTTGCCCGCGTATATGACTGTTCTGTTTTAAACCGTGCCCACAAGTATTGCTTTGGAGCACTGCTTGCTGGGAATTTTTAAAAAGCCAGTAATTTACCAGCACACGTTACTTCGCCAAAACATTCACCATGGTGCCCTACCTTCCTCCGTGTCCCCCCCTACCCAATCTCGATTTCCGCTAGATTTTATATCGGTTGAGTTCTCCCAGGGCAGCCGGATAAATTCTCTGTTCGCAAAACACACTCATAAAACCCCGGATCGCTTGCAATGTGCGTAATTTACTGCACCATAATTAGTCCCCTGTCTTTGAAGTTTACCTAGATATTGTCCATAAGGCGCACTTGATTTCCACCAGTTAAGAACAACATGTCTTACTTAGTTCACTGAGGACATCGCTGAAACCCAATCGGAACGCGTTAGGACGCCTGAAAATCGGGAAATTTCCAATTTTTTGCTATCAGCAATTTCCTATCAGTAATTATTTGCAACGCTTCTCACTGGTCCAGGAACGCAAAAATTTTGTCACACATTGCAGTTACCATGGCCCCCGTCCGCTTTCCACAAAATATAAACCTGTTGTAAAGTACAGCTATGCAGGGACACTGGGAAGCATAGCTGATAGGAGCCACATCACACGCTCTAACACTTGAATAAGATTTTTCGTTTTACAAAGGCTGTGTTTAATCCAGCCATACTTCGCACAGAGTTTCCATAGCGCAGCGACATTTTTCGCTAAATATAGTCTTGGCGGCTCCCGCTCGTTAGGCACACTCGTACCACTCAACAGTGCCTGCATATATATTGCGAAAGCTCATGTACTAACCTGTCCCCATTAACTTGTCCATGCAGTCACCAAACAAAACGAATCTGTCTCTTTTATTTCAGTGAGGGTACCAGGCGAAACTAATATGTCACGCATGAAAAAGTAAAAAAAAGGTAATGAGGGTTCCATAATTGTTCTTAACACTTCTAAATAAGCCGAAACATTAACAGTTAAAATGCTGCCTATCCCTTCAAAGAATAAAATATGTGAAACGCAGAGTTTTCTTGGGACATTGGGAAACCTACAGCTAATAGCAGCAGCATGACACTTTCGAACACTTGCTTACAATTTTTTTAACGCTGTATTTGATCAACACGCATTTACCGTCGCAAATGAACTTGGCGGATTGTTCCCCTTATGTTCGCAAAATTTGACCTCAGTTGTAGTTGTAATTATGTCAGCGCAGCCGTCTAAGTTTTACATCGCTCGTAAAGCAGACTAATAACGTATATGGCGCACTTGTATATGTATTGTACTGGAAAATGCCTACACATTGGCCATACCATGCCCATAATTTCCCCCCGATATAAACAAGATGCATTTTTTAGCTCACCGTGGACATTGGAGAAACGAACTACGAATCTTGTATGATGCACGAAAACACATGGGAAAACGAGGATTTAGTAATTATCTGCAACACTTCCATTTAAAGCAGGAAAGTGAAAGTTTTGCAACGCATGGCGTTTAAAATTCTCTCTATTTTCAGGGAATGTCAACCGTCTCTTGTGCTGTTGTTTTAGTAGTCTGGGAAACATTTATGTTAGGGGCAGTATGACACTCTGAAAAGCTTCAATGAGCAACTTTCTACAAAGGCTGTAATGAACCTACACAGAATAAACATATATCGCTCGACACTCAGAACATTGCTTCGTACTTCGAATAAATATAAACACTATGCCCCGCATATTTTACCGAAGATACCGGGGGAAAACAACTAAATGCCGTGTATACGCCTCGTGCACCGCCTATAGAGGCGCCACTGAAAGCCACCTAGCGGACGCTTCCAACAGTACACGCGGGAGCAGTAGCAGACGACAACCCTTTGCAGCAAGGATGGCTGAAGTTCGCGGCTGCGATTTCTCCTTTGTTCGGGTGCCGGGCTGCCTCTTCTGCGGTGACAGCTGTAGGGAAGATGCTGACCTCTGTGCGAGCGGGTATGAACACGATGTTACCGGTGTTTGGGACAACATGGTCCACATACGTGCAAGATGTGTCCCGCAGACAAACGCCATGAACCCCATTTACATGACGTGGAGCTGATGTTCACTAGCCGATAAATTTTGTTGAGTGATGCGGTCTCTCGATGTTCCTTTTTTTTTTATTCTACCCTTGCCGCAATGCTGCTTCTGTACCTGAATAATAAGCACCCGTCGTTAGTGCAGACTTATATCAAACAAATCCGCACGGTGCAATCTCTGCATATGCCGTTGTCATTTTTCTGCCGATGAATACATGTGACATCGCCGAATAAGTGCAGTGGAAGTCGCCTGAAGAAGAGTAATTGCCAATTTATTGATGGAAACACGTACACTAGCCAACGAAGTCACCAAACACACGGGTTAATAAAAGCGCGTGTTAGTGCTGTACCACCGATGCAATTCTGCTGCATACGCCGATGAACTACCGTTCCCGCTGCAGTTTGTGCAATTTTAAATTCCCCAAGGGAGCTGCTTGGAAACGTACAAAGCTAAAGAGTGACTAACTCTTCAGTACTTTTTTATATTACTAAAGAGAGGTGCCACATGATATATCTAAAGGCAGAGCAGCGCCAGTCAAAGCAGATGAGCGCTGGCGGCAAGGCCCGGTTTAGTCGTCTGCAGCGTAAGTATAAGAAAGAATTCAGTTGAGTACAAAACTCACATGCAAGGGACTACGTTGTGAAACAAAAAATCACTCGGCGTGTTAAGTTTGCTCAGGCAGCATCGACGTGCGATGACTTCCCAAACGGGACGCGAACTTTTCAGCGAGAAATGGAACAAATACCATGTGCAGCAGCTATTAGCAATTCTCGCCCTGAACTACCTATTTTATAAACACACTTCCAAAAACGCAAACAATATCTAAGATGCCCTCGGGCGAAAAGAATAAAGCTGTTAAAGAAGCACTCCCTTGGTATCATTCCGATAAGACACAGCGTGATTTATGCTCTTTACAAACAAGGCAGGGTGAAAACTTCGCAGCTCAAAAGAATCGACAAGAGTTATGCATGGAGCAACTAGCAACAGTTAAACATGTGCAAAGCCACGCATAATATAGATGTAAAAACATGAAGTTCGCGACAGCTGGTGCGAGGATTTACCGCGCCACATGAAACCAACAATTTCAGTTCTTGCAAACTTCAGTAGCTTTAACATACAACGCAATGCGCTCGTGCAGTCGTGCTGCCTAGCTAGCGCAACGCGGTAAAGAAGCGGAAAACAATGTAAGCGGCAAACAGCATTCCGAACTTTAGCGAAATGCCTTCAAACCTCATGCTGCACTGCAGACGAACTTTGTTGCTCACGCGTCTAACTATGATCGAGTGGAAAAAAACACCGCCGAGACAAAGGAAAGGATGAGAAGAAATTTCGCTTCGAACCGACGATCCATTTTTGCTACCGTTGCTCCCGCTGATGAGGCTTTGCCGGGAATGATTACAACCGTATCGCCGGCACGTTTTCACCGGTATTCACCTGAGATAGTGCAATACTGGCCCTACCCGCGGCGGAGGTGAAGCAGGCGTCAAGTACTCTCCATACGTGGGCCGATCCCGAAGATAGTGCAATGCCGGCCCTACCCGCGGCAGAGGTGAAGCAGGCGTGAAGCACTCCCCATACGTGGGCCCAGGCACGTACCCAGGGGGGGGGGGGCCGGGGGAGCCCGGCACCCCCCCGAAATCAAGTGGCATACCCCCCCCCCTCCCCACCCACGCCACCACTCCTCACACATTCCTAAAGCGCCGCCAGATCAATGTTGAGACTTGGCAGCTAATCATCAGTCAGCATTATGCTGCCTTTTTCACTCCTTTTAGATGGCGGTAGTTATCGGCATCTCTTGTAATGTGAAGGACAGTTTTCTCATAGATTCCGCACCCGCGCGATTAACTCGAGATGCGTTCAGTTGTCACCATCTATTCAACCATCACGCGCATAGCTGTTGCTTTTGTTAGTTCAACCTTCTTTGTTTAGGCTGATCCTGGGACCAGGAGAGGGATGCGGCTGTTACTCAGCTGGTCTGTACTCTCATGGAACGAGTTGCGGCCGGAGAAAACGCCAATTGCGTTTAACTTGTTTGTTTGCTTCATTATTTCCTTGAGTTACGGCTCGCTGCGACGCTGGCAGATGCCCGGGACCATATACTTGTGATATGGGTTAGATAAGGTCGGAAATAAGATAATGTGAAAGAGCGTCCATCATGAAACCCTGCAATAACCCTTAAACCCATAAGCGAGATGACTGTCGCCCGTTACCTCGTCTGTTTTTCCCTAATTGTATAGCACCTTTCGAGCAAAATTGACAACTGGAAACAAAAATCGCAAGGAGTTGAGAAATTAAGCGATCTACTAAGGGAGAGAGCCAAGGCAACAACCAAATTGCAAGGAAAAGCGAACAATAAAAAAGTTAACCGTTGTTTATGAGAATATTTATGGATCAACATCTTTTTATTTAAAAAGGAAGTATAGAAAACGCCGCCGGAAGTGGAAAACAATTACTTGTTTTGAATGACGCTTCTACAGTTATCGGTCGAACCGCCTCACGTAGCCACTTCTCTGCTGTGCTTATGTGGGTGTTTTTTTAACCTTTTGCGGTGGGCGCAGTACGTCTAGAATCGCAGTGTCCTGCGCTCTACGCGGTTGTATGGGACTGGCGGCCGCACAGCGTTACGCAATTCGCGGAACTGTCAAAACTGATCAACATAGCGATACTTAGCGAAAATAACTGATATTCGAAGCTATAATATGAGAAAGACTGAAGAAGCCGTAAAAAATGAACGCAGGCTGAAATCAGTAAACAAGAAACCTGGCATAGGACAAACCTTGATGTATACACTAAAAGATAAGAAGGATAATATCATCATAATCTCGAAGATATAGTAAAAGCAGCGGAAAAATTCTAAGCTGACCTGTATACAGTACCCAGAGGAGTCACGATACCTCACTTAGAAATAGTAATGAACAGGATACACAAACTCTCCTATAACTAGCGATGAGGTCAGAAGGGCCCTGCAAGACATGAAACGATGAAGAGCGGGAGGAGAAGGTGGAATAAAAGTTGATTTAATCAAAGATGGAGGAGACATAATGCTTGGAAAACTGGCGGCTCTTTATACGAAGTGTCTATCGACTGCAAGGGTCCCAGAAAACTGGAAGAATGCAGACATTATACTAATCCACAAAAAAGGAGACGTTAAAGAATTGAAAAATTATAGGACCATTAGCTTGCTCCCAGTATTATATAAAATATTTACCAAAATAATCTCCAATAGAATAAGGGCAACACTGGATTTTGTCAGCCAAGGGAACAGGCTGGCTTCAGGAAGAGATACCTTACAATGGATCTTATCCATGTCATCAATCAGGTTATCACGAAATCCGCCGAGTGCAATAAGCCTCTCTATGTGGCTTAGATAGATTACGAAAAGGCATTTAATTCAGTAGAGATACCAGCAGTCATAGAGGCACTACGTAATCCAGGAGTACAGAACGCTTACGTAAAAAGCTTGGAAACTATTGCTACATGCGTGTGGTCTTTGTTCGTTTGAACGAGGCGCGTGGGCGCCATCACTCACGAAAAAAGGAGGGAGAACGAACTGTGCTCGCGCTGTGAATCTAACCGGTCAGCGCTGCAACCGTTGTTGTAAATATATTCTGTAAATAGTTTCTCGTCTTACTGACTCGTCCTTCGCGTAAGAATATCTACAGAGGTTCTACAGCTACCTTAATTCTACACAAGAAAAGCAGGGAGATACCTACAGAGAAAGGGGTCAGACAGGGAGACACAATTTCTCCAAAGCTATTCACTCAGTGCTTAGAATAATTCAAGCTATTAAACTGGGAAGGCTTAGGAGTAAAGATCGACGGCAAATAGCTCAGCAAACTTCGGTTTGTCGATGACATTGTTCTATTCAACAACAATGCAGACGAGTTACAACAAATGATTGGAGACCTTAAAAGAGAGAGTGTAAGAGTGGGGTTGAATATTAATATGCAGAAGATGAAGATAATGACAAATAGTCGGGCAAAGGAACAAGAGATCAGGATCGCCAGTCGGCCACTAGAGACTGTGAAGGAGTACGTTTACCTAGGTCAATTAATCACAGGGATCCCTGATCATGAGAAGGAAATTCACAGAATAAAAATAGGTTGGATCGCATACGGCAGACATTGCCAGCTCTTGACTGGAAGCTTACCATTATTATTGAAAAGTAAGGTGTGCAATTAGTGCATTTTGCCAATGCTGATATATGGGGCAGAGACTTGAGAGCAAGTTAAGGACCGCGCAAAGAGCGATCGAACGAAGATTGCTAGGCATAACGTTAAGAGAGAGAAAGAGAGCAGTTTGGATCAGAGAGCGAACAGGTATAGATGATATTCTAATTGACATCAAGAAGAAAAAATGTAGCTGGGCCGGTCATGTAATGAGCCGGTTAAATAACCGTTGGACCATTAGGGTTACAGAATGGGTACCAAGAGAAGAAAAACGCAACCGAGGACGACAAAACACTAGGTAGCGCGATGAAATTAGGAAATTCGCGGGCGCTAGTTGGAATCGGTTGGCGCAGGACAGGGGTAATTACAGATCGCAGCGAGAGGCCGTCGTCCTGCAGTGGGCATAAAACAGGATGATGAATGATGATGATGATGATGATGGAGGTGGTGGGCCCCCCCCCCAAAAAAAAGAATCCTGGGTACGTGCCTGCGTGGGCCGATCCCGAAGATAGTGCAATACCGGCCCTACCCGCGGCGGAGGTGAAGCAGGCGTTAAGCACTCCCCATACGTGGGCCGATCCCGAAGATAGTGCAATACCGGTCGTACCCACGGCGGAGGTGTAGTTCGCCATTAAGGGGCCCACATACACAGCTTCGCTGGTCATCCTTCTTCACAGAGTGGAAGGGCACTGAGTGTTTTTTTTTTTTTAAGTCAATCCAGCTTCGTTTAAGATTTCGTGTCGCCTTGTTTAATTATTTCGCCTATCTCAAGCAGAGAATCACGTCAAGCAGGGGAGCAATGAAGCAACACAATACAGACAAACAAATGTAACCATGCTATCCACACGTCTGCGCATGCGTGTCGTCAGAAGTCAGCGCAACGTAGGATTCCGAAACTTGTTCTTCAAAAGCGCAATATGGCGCAACAAGAATAAACAGCATCCTCGGAACGTCGGAATCACGGCTTGAGGGTCGTGGGCAATGTAGTTGCGGGTAGAATCGGCGATATGTCTGAAAGCGGCATCAACGCGAGAGATGCAACTTGTAGCAAGATATAAATTTCTGGTCCCAATGTGTTTACGATGCCGGTTGAAAGATTTCGCATTATTCCGCCTGTTGCATTCGCAGGAGTTTTTCTACATTTCTACATGTAAAAAATATATTTTTACATGTCTACTACATGGTGGTGTTTCTTTGTAGCATTCATATAAAAAAAATTGAATGCAAGTGACACCGATAGCTTCACTGAACTATAAAAAATGTTTCGATGTACAGGTCAAAAAAGATGTCTTTTTTTTTCAGAAATTATTGTGTATCCGAGCAATGCCTGCATTTCTACTTATCCACACTTCGTTCATTCAACCTGGTGATGACGAGGTAACAAATTGAGCAAATTTGTTTTCTACCGCATCATAACAAATCTCAGCTGAAAAAAAAAAAAAGAGGTGTTCACCTGCTGCAGAAAAAAAAGTATTTAGATTTTTTTTTTCTTCAGGGAAAAAAGGCGTTATAAGAAAAGTTACATGAGCAAAGAGTGATTAATATTCTGAGCAAGTAATTTCACTTGTCCAGTCGGGAATGCGCGTTATATAACATCTGCTGATTGGTTGACAGTTTAAGGGCTAAACCCAGAAAAAGTTGGTCATAAAAGGGGTCTGTTTTTTTTTTTTTTTTTCACATGAAGCATATTGTATGAACACAATCTCATTCAGAACAAGTGGAAGCAAGGTTAACATATCTAGAGAGTGTCACGTGCGTCGGTGCTGGCTTAACAGTTCTAGGCAAATTCACCGATTCTTTGCTCAATGTAAAAATCTCATACACTGAGACACAGCAAAAAAGAAAAAAAAAATTGGGACTACGACGCAAAAAACAACAGGACTCTGCATATTCGTGGAGAAAGGAATATACAAACACACTCAACACAGATGCCTTTAGATATGCGCCTAATTTTTTTAATATGTCGGCAGAAAAGCAAGAACTTGCACCAACGTTTTGTATTTCTCTCACTTTCGACACCTCTGTATTCGGTCCTCTCAGCCCGAAGTATGAAAAGGCCAGAATTTTAACCCATTTAGCAAAGAAGCGTGTAGTGAAACAGCTTTATAAATTTGTGATTTCGGTTTTCACGCCGCCGGCGCCGCCGCTGCCTACGAAAAATGGCCGTGCGCAGCTGCCGTTGAATACCCGTGCCGTCTATAGTGAACTAGAATATCCTAGTTCAGAACTCTGCCATAGTTATTTGCACGCGTTGTCGGCGGTACAAGTCGGATACAGACCTTAAGACACCTTGCATGCCAGCATTATACCCAAGCGAACTTTGTGGAGCTGGGCGAGGTGCGGTGGTTGCATAATATTCGGCTCGTCGCTTGTTTGCGTCACAGTTTAGCGCTAGCCCTGCAACCGTGTCGCACGTGTTCTCGACAGCTCAGACCCAGCGATAAGTTGTTTGAAGACGCGTTGAAGGAACCGACAGGTGCTGCGCACTGAGAACTTGGGCTTCAGGTTGGGCAGCTCCGCATGTGGGGTACTTGCCAAATTTTGTCCCCGGCATGCCTGAGGGTAGATCGAACACCGCCTTTTGACCATTTGAACTACCGGCATTATCAGAGTGAAGGGGCAGATAACACGAGAGATACGGGGAGGGGGGGCATCGATGACCAATTTTTGTTTTTGTACCTTTGCTTTTGTACGTCGTTGACCAAGAGGGCTCACCACTATTGGGACACAAGTGCTTTATGTTATCAGACTTGACTGGCACCTGAGCCATCTGCAAACGTCCGACATGCTGGATTTTAGCAGAACGATGCCCATACTTAATTGACGCCCTACGCTCAAAGTACGATCGGCTTTTCAAGGAAGAACTTGGCCCTATTACTGAAGATCGGACAGAACTACTGCTAGAAACTACAATCACCGACCAAGGTTCCTAAAAACCAGTAATGTCACGCTCACAGCGTTGCAAAGCGCCGTAGTTATATCTGGCGACAATGCAAAAAAAGTCAGGTTTGCCCAAAAGGCGGAGCACTGATTAAGCTAGCAAATTATTACCGCGACAGCGTTAAGGGCCCCGTGTGGAAGAAAAACCGGCGTCGGCATCCCGTGTTTACCGTTTCGACAAAAATCATTTCGAACCACGCATACCCAACCACGCAGGCCCTCCATGTAGCGCAAGGAAGTTACTGACCTAATTAAATTTCTCAAGGTAAAATACGTCAAAAAAATCGCAAAGTACGACTTGCACACAACCTACAGAAATGATAGCGTCGGATTGTAATTTGAATATACGAGAAAACATAATTCTGTTACACCGAAACTCAAAAAAACACAAACCCCTTTACCAGCGTTTCTACCATTCAAAGAGCGGCCATGGCCTCCGAGATTTGCGCGCGCAAATCTCAAAGGCCATAAAGCGGCGCGCCCGGTTCCTTGCAACACTTCCAGATGGCGCTCGCCTCCGCCGAATCGCGGCCCACGCAAGTGGCCGCGTTTCTACCAGAAGGCTCGTGTTCGTGCATAGCGCTCGCCGCCAGCATTTACCGGTAAACACTATGGTCACATAAGCTGCAGTTGCCGGGAAGCGTGAGAAGCAGTCAGGAATCTTTTAATGCTATCACATTCCACTCTTAAAGAAGAAGCTTAAGCGTCCTCCAAATTTTTAGAAAACTACGAAATAAGGTTAGTCGTTTTATCAGCTGCATAAATTGTTGTAAACACTCGCTATCTAAATTAACACGCACGTTGTCGCCGCACACAATGAAACACAGCACATTTCACTCGATTACCGCGGACACTTGACACCAGAATGCTAGCGTGAGAGAGGGCGGCAGAAGCAGCATGCGAAGTGCCCTTCCTGCTGCGACGCGCTTCAATGCGAAATAAGTGGCGAGAACACAGTGCACATGAAGCCTTCAGCCCCCGGCACACCTAGACTCTATACCTAGTGCAGATCGGTTTCAAGATTTTGACTTTACACGGAACATCATGGCGACAACGAAAATTCGCTTAGAGCATTCATACGTAATTGCTATCGTGATAAAACTGGGCATAACTTCCGTTTCCACCATGAATACGTAACACCAGTCGTTCCCTGATTATCAAGAAGGATGGCGCCTCTGTGGCGATTACAAGACCACCATAAACACTTGCCTAGATGTTGACCAGAACCAGCTACCGAGGTTTGAAGACTTGTTCACGGCTCTGTTTGGTGGAGTGCATTTTTTCAAGTTGACCTACATCAACCTATCAGCAAGTGTTGATGTCGGAGACCTTCTAAACATTAGCTTACACTCAAAATGCATAAGATGATCTTAAGATCATCTTTGTCGTCAACAGACTCTTTCGTGACTTCACCCGTGCTTGGGATGCTCCAAAGAATCATGGATACTATGCTGGAAAGGCTGTCAGGCATTTATTGTTACCTGGATTACATGCCGATTACTGGTAGGACCACGGAGTGTCGATAACCTTCAAATTGTGCTAAAAGACCTCCTAAAGCCTGCTGTCTGGGCCAGGAAAATAATCTAATTTTTCCAACAAGAACTCCACTACTTCGAACACTAAGTCAGTGCAGAACGCACCTTGATGTCAGAAGTAAGAAGAGGTCGCACTGTTCAAGGCACCAGCACCAGAAACAAAACAGCTGCAGTCGTTTCTCGGCATTGTCAACTACTACAGCAAGCTTATTCAGCTAGCGACAGTCGCACAACTGTTCTACAACCTACTGTGCAAGAACGCCTCGGGGTACTGGGACAAGCATTGCCAAGATGTATTTGAGTGAAGGCGCAGTAGGCGTCACCTTCTACTTTGGCGCACTACGGCCCAAGCCGCCCTACAAGGCTATATGTGATGCTCTGCAGCAGGATGCCAGAACAAAATGTTTTTTGTTCTGTTTTTACTTATGTTCCACTGATAAAGTTTCGGTGAAATAACGATAAAAACATAGTATTTATTTTTCCCAATAAGTGAATTATGAATTATGAGATTATGCTCAGTGCCTTGACTCAAGGCACTGAGCATAATTTCAGAAGCAGCACGTCATCGAGTGTACTCGCCAAAATGCAAGTCTACTGTTCTGATAAAATGAACTTAAACGAATGATTAAAGCGTACCCGTAGAAAACGAAACGATAAGCTCTTCAGTGCGCAAGCCCTCGGTTTTGCCACGACACCGATCTTCTAGTGCACCAAGCAGCAGGCTTAGATTAGTGAAGCGTTCGACCTGCTTTCGCTCGCACTATACCTGCCCGAGATAGGCGCTAATGCTGATGTTGCCCGCTGACACCAGTTGTTTCTGACTGCCGACTTTCCCCTTTAACTGAAAACCGATAAAGTATTTCAGTTACGTTTTTGTTCTGGTCAAATATATATATATATATATATATATATATATATATTTTTTTTTTTCATTTCCTTCCAACGCTGCTTTGCAGTACGCAGAAGCATATGCAGAGTAGGTGCCTTGGGCGGAAACTGCATGCCTCCCATTGGCTGTGTCAAATCCCATCGCAATTATGTCAGGCCTACAATCACTGCCAATTCCTCCCCTGGGTGTGGACGGTGTAAAAAGCAAGTCACAAACAGTACAAAAGGTGTGGTGGCGCCACGCTCTTCTTTCACCATTCGCCCTTCTTTCCCCTGCCGGCTACTCCCTTAATTTCCTTGATGGCTCTCCATCTCTTCACTTCGCGAGCCACTCGCCTGTTGGTCAGCGCGACTGCTCAGCTTAGCTGTGTGAGTGCCGCTATGCAAAGCATTGGCTTCCACATGTTTTTATGCAGCGTGCCAGCGACCAGAAACCAACCACAAAGTAGTTTCATTTTTTTATTAATGTTTTGAACACTGACGAACCTCACAACACATGCTGCACCCTGGAGCAGAACCGGGCTTCCCAAGAGTTTGAGCATCTCTTGTTTCAAGAATGACTTGAACACTTGCAGGGCAGCCCTCTTGGTCCTATTGGGGCAGCTTTCCTTTTTTTTCTTTTTCCTTTTTGCTTGAGATTTCGTCAGTGCCTTCCTGCACCTCTGGGTTTTACCCCTCCACCAGTGCTCAATCCACCCAGTTTCCAGAGTAAACACATTTTCTCAGTCCCGACGCATAGGGGCAAGTCTGCAAAGACATTTATGCATTCGTAAGTTTACCACTTATAAAATGATACAGGCAGAAATAGAAAGAAAAGAAAATGAAGTACAACACAATGTAGAAGTTGCAAATGAACACTTCAGTTCAACAAGCTACCAAAACTACCTCCACATTCCGCCACCTACCCCCCCCCCCCCCCCCCTTCTGTCCCTGCCCACTTGGTGCGGAATGGAAAAACGTCTCTCGAGGCAGCATAGGTGCGATCCTCACATGCCCTTACTACACAATGACTTGTCAGCATTGGGCGGCATATGCCTCTCAATGGATGCAGTGAACCGTTCGGTAAATGCGCACATGAACTGTTGCAGTACGCAGATGCGTGCCGTGAATCAGCTACGTTGCTCCTTGAAACAAGCATTGCAAGATGACAGAAAGATGACATATCACTCTTGCTAAAGGGTAACGTTGCGAACCCAAGAGGCAGTGTCATCACAGCCACATGATGACTATTTTAAGGGGAAAATGAACATGAGACGTGTGCAAGAATGTCACAGGGCATATGGTTTACTCTGCATGTCGTAACAAAATAAAATTTAGATGTAAAGGATTTATATATGATCTATAAATTATGCATTTATATTCAGTACGAAAGATTGTCTCCACCTAGACAGTTACATACACTTCAAGTTAGTCGAACCCACTTATAGTGGTACTGGTTTTAACAATGTATTGGTGATAACAATGAGATTCTGTTGCACCATCAACTTTTGTATTGTTTTCTATGGTGAAATAATATGCTTACTACAATTCCCCAATGCTGCATTACTGGTTATAAAAATGAAGTTTGGCTGCTGGGTGTCTGAGCCGAAAGGTAGTGAAATGCGAAATCTTTGAAAAGAAAAAAAGAAAATGAGAAATTCGAGTCACTGCACGATGGCCCACTGCTCCAACAGCCGCCACACACTTTCCTGCCTTCTCCGCGTGCCTCTCTCTCGTCGCCTTCCACCCCTCCGAACACGAATGGGCTGCAGCCACACCTCTACACCGTGCCACCCTCTGAAACATTAATGGACCATGCCAATTGCACTGCTCCTATACTTGTGGACAACTCTCTGTGGCAATGAAGGGAAAGCTACGGAGGCAAAGCGCTCACAAGTAAGAGCGCTTCTGAAAAGAGTCCCGCTTTTTCATCCACATTAGTTTAAACTGGGGAAGAGAAAACAAACACTGAATGTAAAAACAAACCACTGAATGTAAAAGCTTGCGTATTTTGCAGCTTTTCCTTCCATGTCTAGGAAAGCGCAAAACCATCGCACGTGGAAGCTGCGTCGATTCGACATCTGTTCTGAGCAACCAAAAGCACTGTTTGGCACTGGCGCGGTAATAGATGTGTAGAAGCTCTGCCCCCGTAGCTTTCCCTTCATAGCCACAGAATGTTGTCTGCGAGTATAGATTCCTCGCATGTTGCTTGCTGGCTCCTCATTCAGCACAGTTCTGCAAACAGCTTAATCGCTTGCGTTCGTCTTTGTTGGTTGCGTCGAAATCGTTCCTGGCCACATGGTTTCTCAGCCTCATTTGACTCGCAATCGAAACGGAAGATGGCTGATCCGCCCACTAATCGTCAGCAATGCATGACGTTGCCGGTGAAAAGAAAGAAAGCGCATGGCTATAGATTTGGAAACTAAGTTCTTCTAACAGATGAGGCGATCGAATGAATGTGCGTGCACTGGATAGCAATGGCAACGATGGCAGCAATGACGTCGTAGGGCACGTTGCCTCAACGTTGTCCTCACAGGAGGCCCAGCAGATGATTCAGTCCCTCCGAGGCGTTGTTTTCACGAGGAATCTTCCACTGCACTACGTGGATCACCTGGATGTCTTGGAAAAGGATGTCGGCAAGCTTCGCGTAAAGTACGCAAGGATGACAGACATAGGGTCTTCTTGTGCAAGCCAGTGAGAAGTGTGTGGCGAGATGCTTTTGGCGATCCCTCCTCAGTGTTTCTTCTGGATTTCTCAAGCTGACAGGCAGCCATGGCAACCTTCTCGCATTTTTTAAAAGGCCCCTTTCAGGACCACCAAAGCAATGCCTTGGCGGTGCTCGCATTTTGCTTTCCACCCGTGACCCCTCTTTGCAGTTGTTATAGCAGTGGTATTCTTGAATGCCCATAGTCGCGACTTGTTACACGTGATCAGAGCACCCAGGAAGCAGTAAAACGAGTGAATACAATCAGCAGCCGGATGGAAGAAAGTGCTGGGGAGGGGCACTGGCTTTCCTGTCATAATACTTTTCTCACACCAGCTCTGCCATTCCACTACATTCATTTTTTTCATGCAACCTGGTTATAACAATTATGGGTTATAACAATGGAATTTTCGTGGTACTTCAAGATTGTTCTAAGTGGGTTCGATTGTACATCATTTCAAGTTGCATTTCAAGTTACGCCTTTTCTATGGTGGACAATATTGCTTTTCATGTATTTATTCTGAAATATGTAACCTACTCTTAACAATGTGGCCCAGTACGATAGATCTCCCTGCACAACCAGTGATACAACATGTGGACGCTCTGTGCTCCATTTATTATTACTAACCACAAATCCTCTTATGCTGTCCCCGGTAGCTTCTGCTTCTGAAATTAAATGTTTTAAAAGATACTGCGTGCAGTTTTGGGTCAGACCTCATATTCAAACTATGAAATATTGACCATAGCGAACTTACGACCGTAGAGCCTGATGCTAATGGCATGCCCATGTCCATCAGGTAGCAAACTATGCCAAGGTAGGGAAGATGCTCAGCTCACTACCAATGGCGCATAACGACGACTGGAAGAAAAAAGAAAAAAACATTATCACTACAGTTAGACACATATTACAACTGAATTTTATTTGCTCAAATGTGTACCAGTCATCAGAAAAAGTATAATTTATTATGGCATTACATATACAGCCATTGTTCTACTAATAATAAAGCAAGAGAATTATTTGCAGAGTAGCTAAATCTACTGCATATGGAATGGCAACATTACCATGGACAAGAACACTAGCAAAGTAATGAGTTCACTGGTTTTGTAAAATTTTGATCAACTACGCTGATTTATAAAGGATTATGCAGGTATTTCTACGAGCTATCATTAAGGGTTAAGCGGAGGGCCATCTATATCTATACAGGAAAGATTCACTCAATTAGTTGAAGAATAAAAGCTACTACGAATCTCATTGCCACTGATGACACATTCTGGGGAAATATGTGTTGATCTCCTTTATGCTGATTACATTAACTTATACCATATTTATTCGAATCTAGGCCGATAGTTTTTTCCAAATAATCATATACGAAACTCTAGGGTTGACTTAGATTCGAGGATTTTAAAAAATGCGCCACTTTGTAACTGAAACTGATAAATATGGTCTATAAGTAATGCCATCTAGAAAAGTCAGTGTCGCAGCCACTACTAGCCAGGCCAGTAGCCAACTGAAGTACAAAAGCGATGTTGTCGCTTTGACCTGTGTCGAATCGGAGCTGGTTTTATGGTATCGGCATGCGGCGTGGCGTTATCGTAATGGCACACTATAGTGCCACTTTCAAACCAAAAGTTGTGCTAGCCGCAGAGGCATAGTAAGCCAGGCGGGACTTCAGCATCAATGAGAAAAACGACCGTCATTGGAAGCAGAAAGGGGAGACACTTTTGCTTGTGCCGCAACAAGGACATGACAACGATGAGGAAGATAAGCACGCAATAACAGAGAGCTGTTAAACGAGATTGTGCCGAGTTTCGACGCGTGTGATGCCGCACTGTCTGCGCATGTATGGGCACACGGACGTGACCATGCATGCGTCCGCAAGTGTATGTGTGGTCGATGCTAACAGCGGTGACGATGTCGAGTGAGCTCGGCATGTTCATATTAAATAAATGCTGTTATCATTTTGTGAATGCTGTCCTCACTTTTTTTGCTCAGCCTACATTTGAGGTAACTTTTTTTTATTTTTTCTGGCTTCGGACGTTCGGGGGTCGAATTAGAATCGGGGCCGGCCTAGATTCGAGTAAATACGGTATGTTGTTTTATACTTTGTGGGGTTCTCACACCGTGCTCGTGGGACAAAGGAACGACAACACAGTAGAGCAAACAATCACAAGGGCATTTATTGCACCTTTCATAGATCAATGCCTGCTAGCCGAGTTGCTATCCACAAAACATGCCGATGGGCGCGCGACAAATCTAGAAGTCCGACTCACCGCGACCGGATAGCGAGCGAATATGTTCGCCCCATGCTGGATCCCAACGCCTGGTCATTCGTGGGTACGGTCACGCGAGCGGTGGCGCATTCGAAGGCAGCCACGCGAGACGGTCTCGTAGAAGCATGGATCGGCGCATGCGCGGCACAGCACGTCCGCACTGCTTGCTGTCCCGAACCAAAAAGGAAGCGCCTTGTCTTTCGGCGCCCAAGTAACCCCGCCTGTCGGCGGCGTTAGCAGCGCAACACTCGCGCCGTCTCTCGTACTGCGCCTCAACCACTCCGACCGCCGCGGGCGCCAGGCCACGCGAGCCGTGCGGGAAAACAACATATCAGGGGACGCGTGAGAGTCGCGCATCCCCACAACTTGCATACCTATTTACTATCCTTTGTCATTGCAAAGTGTTGCAGGCAGTGCTACCTGTCCACGTAAGGTGAGCAAATGTATGCCTGAAGCGAGTCAATGAAACAAAAGCAGGGGCAATGGCTTGACTGCCCATTGCAACGAGGCAGAGGAACCTTTCAACCTCTTTCGTTAAATATGTCCCAATCCCAAAATTAATGAATTGTAAACTGGGCCGATCACAAAGGCGGTGCAATGTGGATAGTATGTCAAAGCACCAGCTGCCACTACGAAAGGACAGGACGAAACTGACATGCTTTTGTTTTTCCAATCAAATTGCTGCTATGTCATGGGACACCACCTCAAAGCACCTGGTAAGGTGCGTAGTCATTCTCTTGGGCCATGAATGTGTGTGACCTACAAGGTGGAGCATTGCACTAGTGTGCTGGGGAAGCCTGGTTCAAATCCCACCTTTGCCTACGCAATTTTTTTTAAATTGAGTAACAGCTTGTGTGAAATTATTAACAGCATCGGCCTGGCAAGACAGCCAGCACACGCAAAATAGCCAAAAGGGACAACGGAAGCTTTGCAATAAAATGTCTGTACAAACCAGATGCGAGAATAAGTCAGCACCCACCCAAGCAATGCACCAAAGGTGACAGCTTTGGCCATCTGGGGTGGAATGGGAGACTGCACACCGCTATTCAGGCCCGGATATGCTTGCTTTGAATTCATTTAGACCAATGACCTGGAAGTCTGGAAAGTTAAAATAGCTTGTTGTTTGCACACTCACTTTTATGATTAGCAGCCAATGTAGTGAACACTTGGCAAATAATGTGGTCATACAAGTCACATACTGCAAGTCTTGCACATTTTCGAATATGTTTATAACAAGTCTTCTAAATGTGCAGAAGATGAGAAAACAGTAACAGCAGAGATTCCATGATGGCAGGAGGCATCAGGAATAAAAAACTGTTGAGATTTCCCAATTATAGATACAAATGATTTGCTATTGTACAAATGGGTGCAAGCAGCAAAGGCTGAACTTAATGGGACACTAAAGTGAAAAATGATTTCTTCTGCATCAGTAAATTACCGTTCTACAACACCAAAAACATCACTCTTACAACGATAAGACGTTTGGTGAGCCAGAAAAAGCGCAAGAGCGAAATACGGGTGGCGACGCCTACTTATGTTCCCGCACCTGGGGGCTGTGACGTCTTGGATTTTGATGGCATCTTCTAGGGCCTACTAATTATATATAGCGGTACAGATTGACTACATTGTGTTCTAAAGGAACCAAATATGAAACATTGCAAGTTTCGGGAACGTTTATTCAGCCAATGCGGCCCAAATGCAAAAACATACTTTGGAATCCCTGACGTCACTCTGACATACCGGCGCTGGGGTTCCGGCGTGAAATTCAAATACTGATACTTGGACCTCCATTTTCTCATCTAATAATCAAACTATATTTTTTAAATGACTGCCTGCAGGGTTCTCAAACAACGCTTCATTAGTCTAAACTGATTTCTTGTTTCGCTTTAGTGTCCCTTTAAGATTCTTGCAGCCAAGTAAGAACTCTCAACTCCTTCCATGCTATGACATTACACCTTAAATATAATAGAACATGGCCCAACTATATTTAAAGATCCCGATAGCCAACATGTTTAATCTATTCAGAAAGAAAAAAAATCGCTTCGGCTTACAGTGTCTGATGGATCTTGTGCTCTCAGCTACCAAGAGCATTACTAAGCATGTCCATAGCATTGTTACAAAATGCGAAGTAACATTAATGAGCTGAGAACATTCACCATTCAAAAGCTGCAGTGAGCAATTGACAGCTCACCTAGTCAATCCGTGAATAATTTATTCTTATTAACCACTGATCTCGTTATGCTCTTAGTGGTAGACTCCTTCTGCAAATGAATTTTTTAAAACACTGCATGCATTTTGGGTCAGAACTCATGTTCCAACGATGAAATACGGACAAGCTATGCTGATTCATAAATAATTATGCCGGTAATTTTATGAGCTATCAGTAAGGGTTAAGCTTCTGTCTGATGAGCGCAGTTTTGGGTCAGACCTCATATTCCAACAATGAAATACTTCCCATAGCGAACTTACGACTATAGTGCCAGCTGTTAATGGTGTGTCCATTTCCACCACGTAGTGAGCTAGCCCAAGGTAGGGCATTCGTCCATTCACTACCAATGGCAAATAAAGTTAACTGGAAGAAAATGAAAAAAGAAACATTACCAGCACAGCTAATATCATATTACCAGAAAGAGTATAATTTATTATAGCATTACAATAAACAGCTGCTGTTCCTCTAATAGGTGAGCAAGAAAAGAGAATTGTTTGTAGAGTAGCTAAATCTACATATAGAATGGCAATATTACCATAGAAAGAACACCAGCAAAGTAATGAATCAATTGGTTTTGTAAAATTTTGATCAACTACACTGATTTATAAACAAGTATGTAGGTATCACTATGAGCCATCATTAAGGGTTAAGCAGCAAGTCATCTATATTTACAGTGAAAAAAATTCAATTATTTCAAGGATTATAGCTCCTAGGAATGTCATTGCCACCAATGACACAGATCCTGGGGAAATATGTACTGATGCCCTTTATGCTGATTCCATTAACTTATATGTTCTTTTATACTTACATACCTATTTTCTCTTCTTTGTCATTGCAAGGTGTTGCAGGCAGTGCTATGTGTCCACGTAAGGTGAGAAAATGTATGTCTGACGCAAGTGCATGAAACAAAAGCAGGGGCAATGACCGCCCATTGTATTCAGACAGAGGAACCTTTCAACCTCTTTCGTTAAATATGTGCTAATCCCAAATTTAATTCATTGTAAACTGGGCCGATCACAAAGGCGGTGCAGTGTCGATAGCATGTCAAACTACTAGCTGCCACTACAGAAGGACAGGACGAAACTGACATTTTCATGTTTTTCCAATCAAATTGTTGCTGTCATGGGGCTCACACCCCATCTCAAAGCATATGGTAAGGTGCGTAGTTATTCTCTCATGCCATAAATGTGTGTGTGACCTACAAGGTGGAGCATTGCACTAGTGTGCTGGGGAAGCCTGGTTCAAATCCCACCTTTGCCTACGCAATTTTTTTTTTAATTAAGTAACAGCTTGTGTGAAATTATTGCCAGCATCGGCCTGGCAAGACAGCCAGCACATGCAAAATAGCCAAAAGGGACAAAGGAAGCTTTGCAATAAAATGTGTGTACAAACCAGATGTGAGAATAAGTCAGCACCCACCAAAGCAATGCACCAAAGGTGACAGCTTTGGCCATCTGGGGTGGCATGGGAGACTGCACACCACTATTCAGGCCCGGATATGCTTGCTTCGAATTCATTAGCCCAGTCACCTGGAAGTCTGGAAAGTTAAAATAGCTTGTTGTTTGCACACTCACTTTTATGATTCGCAGCCAATGTAGTGAACACTTGGCAAATAATGTGGTCATACAAGCCACATACTGCAAGTTTCGCACATTTTCGAATATGTTCATAACAAGTCTTCTAAGTGTGCAGAAGGTACCTCTGCTTAGGAAGATGAGAAAACATAGTAACAGCCGAGATTCCGTGATGGCATGCGGCATCGGGAATAAAAAACGGTTGAGATTTCCCAATGCTAGATACAAATGCTTCACTATTGTACAAATTGCTGCAAGCAGCAAAGGCTGAATTTAAGGTTTTTTTGGCCTAGTAAGAACTCTCAATCCCTTTCGTGCTATGATAGTACACCTGAAATCTAACCAAATATGGCTCCACTATATTCAAAGGTCCCAAATGCCCACATGTTTCATCCATTCATAAAGAGTAAATTCGCTTCTGCATGCAATGTCTCATGGATCGTGTGCTGTCAGCTACCAAATGCATGACTAAACATGTTCATAGCTTTGTTACAAAATGCGAAGTAACATTGATGAGCTAAGAACAATCACTATCCAAAAGCTGCAGCGAGCTGTTGACGGCTCTCCTAGTCAATTTGTGAACAATTTATTCTTATTAACCACAAATCTTAAGCTGTTAGTGGTAGATTCTCATTCTGCAATTAAATTTTTTTACATACTACGCGCAGCTTTGGGTCATACCTCATGTTCCAACGATGAAGTATTGATAAAGTAAGCTGATTTATAAAAATTATCCGGGTATTTCTACGAGCTATTATTAAGGATTAAGCTTCTGTCTGATGTGCACAGTTTTAGGTATGACCTCATATTCCAACTATGAGATATTGACCACAGCGAACTTACGACCGTAGCACCTGCTGCTAATAGCGTGCCCCTGTCCACCAGGTGGCAAGCTAGCCCAAGGTATGGCTATGGTCAGTTCACTACCAATGGCAAATAAAGACAACTGGAAGAAAATGAAAAAAGAAACATTATCACTACAGTTAATATCATATTGCCAGAAAGAGTATAATTTATTATAGGATTAAAATAAACAGCTGCTGTTCCTCTAATAGGCAAGCAAGAAAAGAGAATTATTTGTAGAGTAGCTAAAACTACATATGGAATGGCAATATTACCATAGAAAGAACACTAGCAAAGTAATGAATTAAATGGTTTTGTAAAATTTTGTCAACTACGCAGATTTATAAACAATTATACAGGTATTTATACGAGCTACCATGAAGGGTTAAGTGGTGGGCCATCTATATATAATGAGAAAATTCACACTATTATTTGAATAATAGCTGCTATGTGTCATCAGTGTCATTTTATGACACAGATGACTATATGCTATGTGTGAATCTGCGTCATTGCCACTGATGACGCAGATTCTGGGGAAATATGTGTTGATCTCCTTTATGTTGATTCAATTAATTCATATTACGTTGCAGAAGTCACATATAACAATGTATTTACAATATGTACAAGGGAGACAACGATGTATAAACAAGATGGCTGTAAAGACCGATTCCACCAACACAGGTTAAATCGTCTTCTTTTGACTGTCGCCACTCTTGGTTGCGCCGTGACATAACCCCGGCCTGTAAAGGCACTGTCTTGGCGCTAAATATAAGGGCGGTTAACTCGCGGGGAATGCAAGGCTTCAGTCAGTACACATGCACAACATCCGTGGGGACACGCGAGTCCAGCGGAGCAATCTCGTAGTTCACATCATCAAGCTTACACACTATTGTGTAGGGCCCTGTGTAGCGTGGCAGCAGCTCTTCAGACAAGCCAACATGGCAACATGGTGTCTATAGGAGGACAACGGAGGCAGGAGGAGATTGAACATCCCGATGTCGGCTGTCTTACCGGATCTTCTGAGTGGCCTGAGACTCAGTGAGCCGGGAGCCGGCAATCTCGTGTGGCGTGTGAGCCCGGGCGAAGATGTCTTGAACATATTCAGTGGGAGTGTTCGTTGAGGAAGGAAACAGTTTGTCCAAGGGCAAAGAAGGGCGGTGGCCGAAAAGACAGCGGTCTCATGACAGGATGAATTATAGGCGAAGGTCACCAAGGGTAACGTGCTGTCCCAATCACTGTGGTCATTGGAAACATACACAGACAGCATTATTGTCAACGTACGATTGAGCCGCTTCATCAGACCGTTTGTATGCGGGTGGCAGGCGGTGGAAAGCTTGTGCTTGGCAGAACAGGAACGAAGTAGTCTCCAACTACTTCTGGACAAGAAGGTGCCACCACAATCAGTGAGGAGCTGCCGGGGTGCACTGTGATGGAGGATGAAGTCATGTAAAAGGAAATCTGCCACTTCAGTTGCACAGCTTGTGCGCAAAGCTCCTGGGATTACGTGCCGGGTCGCGTAATCAGTCGTGACAACGACCCGCTTAATACCTAATTTCAATGTCGGAAAAGGGCTGAGAAGATCGAAACCGAAGCAAAAGAATGGTTCTGAGGGCACATCGATGGGATGAAGGTGTCCAGCGGGCAAGCACAGCATGTTTTTTGCGATAATTACAGAGCGCACAGGCTGTAACGTAGCGGTGCACAGAGCGGTACAGGCCTGGCCAGTAGAAGTGGTGCCATATGCGGTCGTAAGTACGCGGAACGCCGAGGTGGCCTGCAGTAGGGTCATCATACAACTGCTCAAGAACTGATGTCTGGAGATGGCGTGGTACAACGAGCAAAAGTTCTAGTCCTTCAGGGTATAAGGTGCGACGGTAGAGAACGTTGTCGCGGAGCATGAATATGTACAGCATGGGCTCCGAATGTCCAGAATTGAGATGATCATTGAGAACATGTAAGCAGGCATCACGCCGTTGCTCAGTGTGGATGTCATGCAGATCAGAAATGGCCAGGACGCAAGAGTCGGTTTCATGTGCATCATATTCAGGGCGGTTGACAGTATGACGGGAGAGGCAGTCAGCATCTTTGTGCAAAATACCCTACTTGTAACAGCAAATGAATATTCTTGGAGCCATAGTGCCTATCTACCCAAATGTCCAGTGGGGTCTTTAAGCGAGGAGAGCCAGCACAAGGCATGGTGATCGGTAACCAGGGCAAATGTGCAGCCGTACAAGTAGGGGCGGAATTTGGCAACTGCCCAAACTAATGCCAGGCACTCCCGTTTAGTAATTAAAAAATTCCGTTCAATAGGTGACAGGAGGCGACTGGCGTATGCAATTACGCGCTCTGCATTACACTGCCATCGAACAAGTACAGCCCCGATTTCATGGCCACTGGCATCCGTGTGAACTTCAGTAGTGGCAGATGGATCATCTGCCACTATTGAAGAGCCATGATGAGCCAGCAATGGGTGAGCCACGAGCAAGCATACAAGGTCGGAGAAAGCTTTGGTTTCAGCAAGGCCCCATGTGAAAGCAATGTTCTTCTTAAATAAGCTGGTGAGTGGGTGAGCGGTTTCTGCAAAATTCTTAATAATACGACGTAAATATGAGCACAGGCCAACAAAGCTTCTTACGACTGTGGCAGAAGACGGAACAGGAAAGTTCTGGACAGTGCGAATCTTGTCAGGGTTGGGTTGAATGCCAGCGGGACTGACGAGATGGTGAAGAACGGTAATTTTATGGCGTCCAAAGTGGCACTTGGATGACTTCAACTGCAGGCTGGTGCGTCGAAAACAGCAATAGCCAATAGACATGTTAGATGACTCGTGAAAGTTGGCGAAGCCTATGACATCGTCTAGATAACATAGACATGTCGATCACTTATAGCCACGAAGTAAGGAGTCCATCATTTTTTCGAAGGTTGCCGGGGCATTACAAAGGCCGAATGGCATAACCTTGAATTTGTAGACGCTGTCAGGTGTTACAAAGGCAGTTTTCCCATGGTCCATGTCATGCACCGAGATTCAACAATAGCCTGATCGGAGGTCTATAAAGAAAAACTACTTGGTTCCATGCAAGCAGTCGAAGGCATCATAAGAACACGACATCCTTGCATGCAATTTCGGTGAGGTGTCTGTAATCCAGACGAAATTGCCAACTGCTGTCTTTCTTGACAAGGACAACAGGGGACGCCCACGGACTGTATGATGGCTCGATAATGCCTTTAGTCAACATCTTATTAGAGAGTTTTAGAATAGGGGCCCCAATAGTTCGGGGCCCCAAAGAGCTTTGCGGGTGTTAGCGTTAGGGCACGTAGGAGTGAAGAGCTTTAGAATAGGGTTTTACGTTTGCGGATAGCGTCTTGCGCTGACAGCGCCACTACGGCATCAAAGAAAAGCTATTAGAAATAATTAAATAAAATATACCATTTTATGATAGGAATAATAATCTTGACTTGCGTGTATTCACGTTTAATTACAATTTAGAGGTTATTCTGTAAGCAGCAAACAATTAGTTGCGCTTAGTTTTGAGCAAATCAACTTTACTAGCCTTCACCAGCCAAGCTTAGCCGTGTTAGGCCTACGAGCCATAATATCCACAACCGAATTCAAAATCACTGGCGTCTAATGAGCCAATCTTCATAACACACGCTAGTTGAGAGAAAGCGATAACCGCAGTCACTTCTCCTAGCTTGCGAACTTCACGCGTTACTGCGAATCGAACCCAGTTTTGTGCTAGGTTAGAGCCATCGCTTCGATGGGTGCCGCCATGTTTGCCGACGCAAAGCTTTTGGGGCCGCTATTTGGGATCCCGCTAAATCGGTGAAATAGCGTTCCCAACGCAAAACCCAAACGCAGTTTGCGTCTCGCGCATGCGCAGTGGCTTCGACGCTATTTCTTTGGGGCCCCAAAACGTTTGGGGCCCCTATTCTAAAACTCTCTATTGACTTCTAGTTGTATCACTTCTTATTAAGCATGTGAAACACGGTACGGCCGGCAGGATATCGGATTGGCATAGCCGGTGTAAATACGATGGGTGATCACTGTTGTCTGGGCTAAAGGGCGGCTGTCAAGGCAAAAAATGTTGCAGTAAATTTCCAAGAGACGGCGGAGGTCAGCAGCATGTGCCGGAGGATGATCAGGTGCAAGCATCTTGCAAGTTCATCTGTGAGAGTCAGTGAATCAAAGGTTCCTGTAGACAGCAATGAAATTTCGGCATCAAGAGCTGATATCTTGGAATCATTCATAGGTGAGATGTCACCCAATGACATGCCTCTGGGAAGAACTTGATTCGAGCAGTTAAAATTAAGGAGAGGGAGCAAAGTCTGATTGCCTGTGAGCACGGTATGGGGAACAGCCAAATTTCTTTCAAGCAGTATGTCAGCGGTGGGAGATAGTACATAGATGCTGTCAGGAAGAGATGGGAACAGCAGTAGAATGATGTACCTACGTAGTGGCTTGAGGTGAACAGTGGATGTCTTCGGGAGAGCATAACCGTGGTTGTGTGACTGGTGGACTATAGCAGTCGTGGCGCAGTTCAAGCGAATGACACTAGATGCCCAATCAAAGAGGGCTGAATGGGACGACAAAAAGTAAGCCGTGTATAAGTTGTAAGGTCATTGTTCCAAAATGGCAAACAAAACAGTCATTAGGCATCCCGCGATGTCAATGAGAGCGGTGCACATACCAAGCACGGTAGGCGCTCCTCCCTCGGCGACACGGAGGGTGCATGATCCAGCAGGTGTGAGAACTTTGTTCAGGCGTCGGCACAATTGGGCACTCATCACGAATACATGCACGCCAGTGTGAATGAGCGCTGGGACACTGACGCCATCCACTAAAATGTCCTTCAATTTCTGTATGGTAGGCAAAGTGATCAGAGAGTTTTGTGGCAGAGGCATCAATGCAGCATCACCTCCGGGAGCTGCATCACTTAATTTTCTGGAAACAGGCACCGGTGCTGCATCGGGGCCAGTGGGCGATGAGGCTGCGGCGATAAGGACGATGGCTAACAAGCTGGTGGCGAATGGGACTAATCACGTCGGAATGATGACAAGGGACTGTTCCAAAGAGCACGAACATCACTCTTTGGCTGTTGTGGTGCCGATGGAGGTTAGTAACGATGCTTACTTTGTTCGGGGCGATAAAGAGACAGTACTGCTATTACAATGGCATCAGCAACGTGACCGATATGCCAGCGGGCAAAATAGATTGGCCGATCGTCTGCGGTTCGCCACTCGGCTCGATTTCAGTAGCGTACAGGATACCGTGGACCAATCGATGGACCTGAAGCATGAGACAGCTGTGAAGCGGCAACAGCACATACAGAATGAACTCCAAGATTAGCTAGTTCTTCGCAGACTATTGCCTGCCAAAACGTTGCTGTAGGCAAGTTGTTCGATTCCCTGGACGAGAAAAAGGGGCTGTAGGAGCCACGGCTTCAAGTTCTCACCTTACTATCCGCGTCAGGTCATCTGATGGTTATGGTTGCTGCATTCGTAACCTGTCGTCACAATAGGATGTCGCAGCTGTGTTCGGCAGGTGTGCAAATGGCATTGCAATGAGGCAACTCTTGGCCTGTTCAAAGTGTTTACACTCTTTTATGATGCCCTGTACTGTTCCACAATTTTTGTGCATGAGCAGGTTGAAAGCACCATGAGCGAACCTTGTCTGATTCAGCCATATCACTGTCGGCCTTACAGCACAGAGCCAGCACGTCCCGGATGTAAGAGACGTACGATTCTGTGCACGTCTGGGTGCGGGTCGCTAGTTCTTTCTTAGCGGTGCTCTTCCACCCGGCAGGACGGCCGGACAAGTCCCTCAGCTTCTGTTTGCATGTGTCCCAGTCGTTAAGCACTTCCTCGTGGTTGTCATACCACACCTTCACCGTGCCTTGAAGGTAGAAGACCAAGTTAGCCAACATAATCGCCGGATCCCATTTCTTGTGGGCACTTATACATTCATACATGGCGATCCAGTCTTCCACGTCGAGGTGGCCAGTGCTGCAGAACGTTCCTGGATCCCGCGGCTGAACCAGTACAACCATCGGGGTTGTAGGCGCTGATGTGGGCCGCGCCATGTCGGGTCCTGCTTTGTCTGTCATGTTGTCCAGTCCGAGGTGATGACCACTGCGGAGCTCTGTTGTTGTTTCTCGTGGGTACCCCACATCTCTCACCAATTTGTTACATTGCAGAAGTAACACATAATGATGTATTCAGAATACTTACAAGAGACACAACGATGTAAAAGCAAGATGGCTGTCGAGACCAATTCCACCTACACACGTTAAATTGTCTTCTTCTGACTGGCGCCACTCTTGGTTGCGTCGTAACAATAGGTTCTTTTATACTTCTATATCTATTTACTCTTCTTTGTCATTGCAAAGTGTTGCAGGCAGCACTATGTGTCGATGTAACGTGAGAAAATGTATGTCTGACGCAAGTGTATGAAACAAAAACAGGAACAATGGCTTGACTGCCCATTGTATTCAGGCAGAGAAACCTCTCAACCTTTTTCATTAAATATGTGCCAATCCCAAAATTAATGAATTGTAAACTGGGCCGATCATAAAGGCAGTGCAGTGTGGATAGCATGTCAAGCTACTAGCTGCGACTATGGAAGGACAGGTCGAAACTAACATTTTTTTTGTTTTTCCAATCAAATTGTTGCTATGTCATGGGGCTCGCGCGCCATCTCAAAGCACCTGGGGTGCGTAGTTATTCTCTCATGCCATAAACGTGTGTGGCCTACAAGGTGGAGCATTGAGCTAGTGTACTGGGAAGGCCTGGTTCAAATCCCACCATCGCCTATGCAATTTTTTTTTAATTGAGTGACAGCTTGTTTGAAATTATTGGCAATATCGGCCTGGCAAGACAGCCAGCACACGCAAAATTGCCAAAAGGGATAAAGGAAGCTTTGCAATAAAATGTGTGTACAAACCAGATGTGAGAATAAGTCAGCACCCACCCAAGCAATGCACCAAAGGTGACAGCTTTGGCCATCTGGGGTGGCATGGGAGACTGCACACCGCTATTCAGGCCCGGATATTCTTGTTTTGAATTCATCAGCCCAATGACCTGGAAGTCTGGAAAGTTAAAATAGCTTGTTTGTACACTCATTTTCATGATTCGCAGCCAATGTAGTGTACACTTGGCAAATAATGTAGTCACACAAGGCACACATCGTGAGTTTCGCACATTTTTGAATGTGTTCATAACAAGTCTTCCAATATGCACAAGGTACAGGGTCCTCCACTGCTAGGGTGAACACGGCTCAGAGGAGCATCGCACCGCGGAGTGGCAGTGCGTCCGGCACAGCCACACATCGAACGAAGTGGCGCAGACGCACTGGGTACTAAGGGAGGTGCTTCGCGTCATGTGCTACAACGCTGGGGCGCACTACTCTAGCTTTGCAGCGAGTACACGTCACCAAACGCAGGCGACCAAGGTGGCTTCGCAGGAAAGCGTGCCTCACTCACTGGAGCATTTGTGTGTAGCTTGCGAACAGAGTGCTTAGGCAATATGCATGAGCAGAAACAAGCTTGAATGAATGTGTGCTTTTTAGTGGTGCAAGGGCGAGGTATGGCCAAAGAGTGCCATGCAATTGTTAGTGACTTCACAGTGGAGTGATGGGTTCTATGAAGTTGATGTGACGTGGCTGTAAAGGTGCCTAAACATAGTCGCTGTAAAGTGCGTAAAATTTACATATCATAAGATTATGGCGATGACTAATGACGTGTACAATGAGCTTTAAAGTGCATTGCGAAAAATGATATGATATACAAAACATGTCAGATGCAAATATTGGCCACAGCACTACTGCCTCGTTAGAGCCCTTGAAACACAAGGGCCTGGAGGCATGTGCTATGCAATACTGCTATCGCAGCGGCATCTTCTGAAGAAAGGAAGCGCTACGGACGTATCGGACTAATAACATGTAGGACAACATTATTCAAGAAACTGAGAACTGCTTTGGAGTTAAAAAGCAGTTCGTTACCAAAAAACATAGCCGGGTGAAGTGGGACAAAATAGCGGTATGCCAGAGGAAAATGTTTCTTTCTCTCAGCTTCGGCTTCCCAACACTCCAGTACGACGGTCAGCCTTTCCCCACATCTACCACAGGTTGGAGGTCCATTTCCAGTAAGTAGAAAATTATGGGAGCCAAATGTGTGTCCTATTCTGAGAGGACAGAATAGGACATCTGTTTGGTGTGACTTTGTTGCAGAGGGCCAGAAACCTAACTGTGGCTTGATCATGTGCAGTTTATTATTTGTTTCAGCATCATGCAAGGTTGCCAGTGGTTTCGCAGTTTCCTTCGTAAGATAGGCTTCAGATCTGTAGCAAGAACCGCAGCAATAAGAGTAGCTTGCGATGTAGTGGATGTGGCCATTTGGTCTGCTAGAACATTACATTCGGTGCCTCTATGACCAGGTACCCAGCATATAATGGCATGCTGGTTAGATATGTACGCTCTACACAGAACAGAGTAGAGCTCAATAAGTATAGAGTTTTGTGTTTACAGAGCGACTTCAGGGCTTTTACGACACTTAGGGAGTCTGTAAACACGACTGTTTTTCGAAGTTTTGATTCCCTTATATGCTTCACTGCCGACAATAGTGCATAGGCCTCGGCTGTATATATACTTGTTTCCGGGTTCAGTATGCCCCATTCTGAGAAAGATGGGCCAGTGGCTGCGTAAGACACCCCTGCATGTGACTTGGAAGCGTCTGTGTAAAACTCAGTGCAAAAGTACTTATACTGGAGTTCTAGGATCTTAATATGTGCCCCTGGCACATGTTTCGTGACCTCTACAAACGATGTATCACAGTCTACGAGCTGCCACTGTCATGGCGGTAACAGTTTCGCTTGAGTCATAGGGCAATGTTCAAATACTGGAACACCCATTTCCTCAATGAGGTTTCTCACAAGCAAAGCGAATGGCTTCCTCACTGGAGGTCAGTTATAGAAGAGCGTGGCAGTGGCCATATCGTTTATGGTTGAATAAGAAGGATGTTCAATGTTCACTTGTACAGGAAAACCTGGTTGAACATAAAACCATCGAACATAATGCATTTTGTATCTGCATAAACCGTACCAGCTTGTTGCGTACGTATCGGTTAAGAAGTAGTGTTTTCACTTTTCGTCGCGTGATCACGGCGGTACATCGTCCCCGTTGGGAGGGCCGGCAGAATAACAAGCCTCAGAGATCCGAACAGCCTCCAAGCACTCCAAGCGCAAATGCAGAGGGTACTTGGAAGGGTGAAGCATTCATCCATCTGTCCATCCGAAAAGCCACATCAACATCAACATCATTTCGGCACCATAGAGAATAGTCGGCACCGTGCCAGAGAGCGTTCTTTATTTTCTACGAGAGAGCGTTGCGACGCCGTGCAAGCTAGGACTCTCACCATGCCGAAACTCGAACAAAAACACTGTGTGCTTAGCATTCAAGAAAAAATGGACGTCGTTTGTGCCATCGAACGTGGCATGAAGAAGTCGGCGCTGGCACGCGAAAGGGATTCACCTTTAACTACGGTGTGTGGCATCTGGAATGCAAAGGAAAAGTTGTTCGGCAGTGCTGCTGCGACCGCGAAAAGATGTCGCATACGAGGTTCGACTTTTTCTGATGTGGAGGAGGCACTGGTGAACTGGTTAAAAGCAGCGCGGTCGAAAAACTTGCCTGTTAGCGGACCCCTACTTGTGGAGAAGGCCCTGGTTTTCGCTTCGCAGATGAACCACGATGACTTCGTATGCAGCAATGGCTGGCTGGCGAGGTTTAAGGCGAGGCATGGCGTAAACACAAGAATACTTCTAGGAGAAGGTGCCACTGGCGATGTGGATGGGGCAGAACAATGGCAAAATGGTCAGCTGAGGCACATCCTGACCGACTACGCGCCCGACGATATTTTCAACATAGATGAGTCGGCCCCATTCTTCAAGCTGCTGCCAAACAGGATGCTTGCGTTTAAAGGTGAGACATGCACCGGCGGCAAGCCTGCCAAGGACAGGATTTCGGTTGCGTTCGGTGTGAACATGTCGGCAACTGAAAAACTTCCACTTCTCGTGATTGGGAAGTCGGCCAAGTCGAGATGTTTTAAAGGCGCCCGACTGCCGTCCGGAGTTGTCTACCGCAGCAATACGAAAGCGTGGATGACTTTGAAACTTTTTGAAGAGTACATGCACCTTTCATTGACCGCCGTTTCGCGGCGAAAAACAGAAAAGTTGTTATCTTGGATAATGCGTCGGCGCATGTCGCACTTGATAACCTTGCGGCTGTAAAATTGGTGTTTCTGCCTCCTAACACCACAGCAATTGCACAACCCTTGGACCAAGGTGTCATTCGGGCTGTGAAACAGCTCTACAAAAAGAATCTGCTACGCAGAATTCTTCTGGCCTTTGAGTGTGGCAAGGTTTTTTCAATTGGCCTGCTGGGCGCAATTCACCTGCTTGAATACTCGTGGCGCCATGTTGAATCGGCGACCGTGCAGAACTGCTTCAAGCGCACTGGCTTCACGGTGTGTGCAGGTGACGCAGAGGATGCTAGCAACGCCGTTGATCAGTTTTTTGACGCCGTCGACGAAGCTTGCAAAACACTGCTCGTTGAAGTGCTCGAGCAGCACAGTGTTACACAAGGCATTTCCTTCACCGACTTCAGGGACAACAACAGCAAAGTTCAGACTTCTCCGGATATGTCCGACAAAGCTATAGTTGCCTCTGTTGCCAAAGTGTCGTGTAACGACAGCGATGAGGACGACACCGGCAGCGACAGCGCGGGCGATCCAGTTCCGACAGTGGCAGAAGCTGCACGTTATGTCAGCCTCATGTGGGTATTTGCCGAGAAGAGGGGGCTGGTGGAAAAGCTGGCTCACGGCTTAAGTGAGTTTGAGGCGGCTGTCGTTGCTGCTAGGCCGCCGCGGCATCAAACAAAGATTACAGACTTTTGTCGCCCAAATTGAATAAATAGTGTACGTTTTTTGCCCTTTCTTTGCACTTTCTCAGAGTTCCGTTTTTGACAGGTAAGTGGGCGATCTCATGCTATTTCGTTTAAGCAGTACTACCGTTTAGTACGTACCTTTTGCGAGCTCCGGCCAATTACAGTTTAACGAGGTTTCACTGTACTCTCAGAAAATATGTAAAACTGCTGTATGATCGCTGCAGATGAAGTGGCCACTGATTTGACTCTACGTAGAGGCTCTGGATTGGACTTGTCCTGAAAGCACCGATTGCAAGACGGATACCTAGGTGGTGGAAGGGGTCTAGGATTTTTAATGCACTTTGTGTTGCAGAATTATAAATTACAGCTTCGTAATCAAGGCCGGGAACAGACAAGACTGTTATATAAGTTCAGAAGGCACATTCGATCACTACCCCATGTTGTGCATGACAGAAGCTTTAGAAGGTTCATTGTTTTCAGACATTTCATTTTCAGATTTTTAATATGGAGAATAAACATGAGCTTAAGAGTCTAAAGTGATTCCCAGGAACTTATGTTGGCTGCTCACAGAGAGTGAGCAGCCAACATAAGCCAGCAACATTTTAAGCCAGCAAATAAAAGAGACCCCTATTGTGTTCATCTGCACTTTGAGGACACGTTACTGGAACAAGTTACAGAGCAAAAGTTCTTGGGCGTATGGTTTACAGAGGACCTTACTTGGAATACTCATGTTGACAAATTAAAAAGTGAGCTATCTCGAGTTACTGGCTGCATGTATAAAATACAAAATATACTACCCACCTGGTTGAAACAAACATTATATTACTCACTTTTCTATTCAAAACTCAGTTATGGCATTTTAGTCTGGGGAACTACGACAGCTTCAAACTACAACAAACTAATCATTGTACAAAAGAAAATATTGAGAATAGAGAGTTTTAGAATAGGGGCCCCAATATTTTGGGGCCCCAAAGAGCTTTGCGGGTGTTAGCGTTGGGGCACGCAGGTGTGAAGAGTTTTAGAATAGGGCTTTGCGTTTGCAGATAGCGTCTTGCGCTGACAGCGCCACTACGGCATCTAAGAAAAACGATTAAAAATAATTAAATAAAATATACCATCTTATGATATGAATAGTAATATTGACTTGCGTGTATTCGCGTTTAATTACAATTTAGAGGTTATTCTTCAAGCAGCAAACAATTAGTTGTGCTTAGTTTGGAACAACAAAACCAACTTTACGTGCCTTCACCAGCCAAGCTTAGCCGTGTTAGGCCTACGAGCCATAAAATCCACACTCGAATTCGGAATCAGCGGCGTCTAATGAATCAATCTTCATAACACACGCTAGTTGAGAGAAAGCGATAACTGCAGTCACTTCTCCTAGCTTGCGAACTTCACGCATTACCGCGAATCGAAACCAGTTTGGTGCTAGGTTAGAGCCGTCGCTTCGATGGGTGCCGCCATGTTTGTTGACGCAAAGCTTTTGGGAACGCTATTTGAGCTCCCGCTAAATCGGTGAAATAGCGTTCCCAACGCAAAACCCAAACGCAGTTTGCGTCTCGCGCATGCGCAGTGGCTTCGACGCTATTTCTTTGGGGCCCCAAAACGTTTGGGGCCCCTATTCTAAAACTCTCTAATGTGCGAAAACTATGTGGGTGACAAACGAGGACTCCGAACAAAACCACTCTTCATTAAATATAGCATGCTTAAAGCAGATCAAGTTTATTATTTCAAACTACTCCAGTGGATATATAAATATAGGCTGCACACAATACCTGTCGACAGTTGCACCTCATACCCAATACGTAAACCACACTATGTAAAGCCCGCCACAAGAAATTACGGAAAGCAAACATTGAATTATCAAATGATTAATACATTAAACAGTGATCACTTTAACGTACAATACACACAATCCTTCCACAGCTTCAAAAATGACTGTAAAAACCTATTAGTGTGCAGTGACATTGCATTTTCATTTTGAGTAACATGTGCTCATCCCTGATAACACATGTAACCTCAGTTATGTTAGATTTTTCTCAGCGCTTCTAAATCATGTTTGCCATTGTTTCGGCATTTACATTGTGTATCAGTCTAAACCTTCGTTTTTTTTTTTCTGAAATGTTTCAATGTACTGATCTACTTACTGTATGTGCTATTTATTTTCGAGCAAGTGATTCTATGGTTTTTTTTCTTTGTTGACTTCTGGTGTAAGCCAATTTTATTGTTATATAATACTTATTGCATATGTATCTTCTGCTTTTTCGAAATCTATCCCGTTGAAGCAAAAGTAATGCTTTGGAGACATGTGTTCTGAATAATTGAATTTTTCGTTGCTGTGTGCTGTGTGTTAAAGATAGGTTCGACAAATATGTATGTGAATGATATGTCATGCTGCCTTGAACTGTAGGGGCGCAGAGGCTCTGTCAGGCATCTTGCCTTTACCTCTGCCCCCTACACGGAGAGAATCCGTGAAACAAACAATAAAGAAAGAAAGAGTTGATCTCCCTTGATCGTAATACTAGGCAATGGTGCTACCTTACTTGAGAAAAGTATGCAGGTACTTTTTTGGGTGTTTATTTTGAAGCCATTCTCATCCGTCCATTTAGACAATTTGTTTATTCCAAGCTGCACTTGTCGTTTGCAGATAGCAATATTGCATGATTTGAAACTGACTTGCACATCATCGACATACACGGAATAAAACATTGCGCATGGAACGACTGTATGCAGGCTGTTCATTTTTACAATAAACAGTGTGCAACTAAGCACGCCCCCTTGCAGAACACCAGTTTCTTGGGTGAATGGTTTAGATAAAGCATTGCCTGCTTTTATGTGAGAAATGCAGTTAGACAGATAGCTTGCAAATTTGTTTAACATGTTCCCACGGACGGCCATCGCAGAAAGATCGCGGAGGATGCCAAATCGCCATGTCGTGTCGTACGCTTTCTCTGGGTCTAGAAATACTGAAAGTAAAAGCTGCTTATGAATAAATGCATCTCTGATGTTTGCCTCAATGCGGACAAGGTGGTCTATTGTTGACCTTACCTCGCTGACATCACATTGAAGGGGGACTAGCTTGTTGTTACATTCTAGGAAGCAGATTAACATCGGTTTACCATTTTTTTTCAAGAACCTTGCACAGACAGCTTTTTAGCGCTATTGGCCTGTAGCTGCTGGCTAAGGCTGGGTCTTTCCTTTGTTTAAGTTAACAAGCTTCTCAGCTTGTTTACCTACTTTACATCACCTTATCAATGTCATGAAAGGATTGATCAATGATTCCTCTAAATAAGAATTCGACATCCCGCGACACATATGCGACAATGGACAGCACCGCTTCGGCAATGCGCGGCTGTGCCGGACGCACTGGCGCTCCGCGGAGCACTGCCACGCTGAGCCATGTTCACCCTAAGAGTGGACGACCCTGTACCTCTGCTTAGGAAGATGAGAAAACATAGTAACAGCTGAGATTCTGTGATGGCAGCAGGCATCAGGAATAAAAAATGGTTGAGATTTCCCAATGGTAGATACAAATGCTTGGATGTTGTACAAATGGCTACAAGCAGCAATGACTGAACTTATGGTTCTTGCAGCCAAGTAAGCACTGTCGATCCCTTCCGTGCTATGGTATTACACCTGAAATCTAAACAAAACTGGCCCAATGCGGATGACCTGAGCACATTTTTGGTCGTGTTTACCAGAAACATGGATGAACCTGCTCGTGCAAGGCACAGAAGAGGTTAATTTTAGGCACATCATGGTCGACCAAAATGCACCTGGGACTGGTGTCGCATAGTTGTGCGTCAGCTCACCATGCAAAAGCTGCAGTAAACCGTAGACAGCTCTCCTAGTCGTTGGTTGGCAAAATGAGTGCCCCTCACTCAGACTGGCTTAAAGATATTGTAACGAATGAGATGGGTTTATTTACAAGATGATCGAGGGGGCGTAGAGACAAGACTTCAGGGAGTCAGGCATTCCTTCTTTTTGTCAACTCTGCCGTGTAGCATAACATCTTCCTCTGGTGCAGACGAAGCTCGCCGAGCGAGTTAGGATACCACATGATTGGTAGTGCTGGTTTCCGGAACCCTATGATGGTAGTGCTTCAGGCGGGTGACACGAACCACTTGTGTCTTCCGCGAACAGCAATTATTGGAGGTCAGTTTTGCTATGACACAGCTGATGTCATTTAATTGGTTGGGTGTCACGAATGGACCACTATACGTTCAGATAAACTTGCGATACAGGCGTTTCTTCCGCATGAAGAGTCTACAGTAAAATGTGAACATCTGGATCGAAAGTGACAGGCATTGCCGGGCACCATAGTGTGCCTGGGTTGAAACTTGTTGTGAAGAGTGTGTTCTTAGGCAAGCAGGCTGACACGCTTCTTCAGCATGAAACAATGTCTACACGATGCATGTGTCCTTGTTCAGTGTGAATGGCAAAACTTTGTCCAAGAACGTTTGGGGACTGTGAGTATACAACAGATAGAAAGGCATGTAGCCGGTTACTTCGTGGTTGGCTGTATTGTATGCGTACATGATAAGAGCAGTATGTCATCCCAATTCTTGTGATCAGCTGAGACGTACAGTGACAGCATGTTGGTGCGCGTACGATTTGTGCGTTTGGTGAGGCCATTTGTTTGTTCGTAGCATGGCGTTGAATGGCGATAAGTAGAACCTTAAAGGTGCAGATCTTCAACCTCATCGGCGGTGAATTGCTGTCCACGATCACTTATAGCAACACGTGGAGCGCCATGGCGTAGGATGACAGACTGAAGCACAAAGTGTGACACATCGGTGGCAGTAGCAGAGGTAACGGCCACAGTCTCAGTATAGCGAGTCAAGTAGCCGATGCACACAATAATCCAGCAACAGCTGGTAGAGCTCTTGGGAAAGGGGTCCAGCAAGTTATACCAACTTTTTTAAATGGTAAAATAGGTGGTTTCACTGGTTGCAAAAAGCCTGCAGGAGGCGTCGCCGGCTTCTTATGACATTGGCAAACTGGACAACTGCCAATGTATTGTCTTGTGCTCTTCTATAGCTTCAGCCAGTAAAAACGCTAGCGTAATTGATGAAACGTGCAAACAAAGCTGAGGTGACCCGTTACGATGTCATCATGCATGGCGCGAAGAATCTCAGTACGCAGGCGTTCGGGAACGACGAGGAGCAACGAAGCGCTGTCAGCAGAGTAGTTCTTTTTGTAAAGCAGGCCGTCACAGAGTGTAAACGGCGTGGCCTGACCTGATGTGCGGGTGGCCTCCGATAGGGGTACCAGTGTGGGATCGCAACATGGTTCACATTTAAAGGTACTGATGTCGACAAACTCGGTAATGATGGCAAGGTAGTCGTCGAAGTCGTCGTTGTTTGCATAGGAGTGTGGCGACGGGAGAGGAAACAAGCAGTTGGCATCGGTATGACACCGACTGCTCTTGTAGCCGACAGAAAAGCTGCACTCTTGAAAGCTTAACAATGCCCAACGTGCCAGCCATCCAGAAGGATCCCACAGTCCAACAAGCCAGCAAAGGGAATGATGATCCGTCACCACCTTGAAAGGGCGACCATATAGATATGGTCGAAACTTCTGGATGGCGAAGACTACTGCGAGGCATTCCAATTCAGTGACAGTGTAAATTCACTCCACTATCGTCAGTGTCCAACTTGCGTACACAATGACGTGCTGGCGCCTATGATGAAGTTGAACGAAGATGGCGCCAACGCCCACACCGCTAGTATTAGTGTGTAGCTAAGCCATGGCCTCTGGATTGAAATGGCGCAAGACTGGCCCAGAAGTTAGGAAGTACTTCAGCTGACGGAATGTGTCCTCGCACTCAGTAGTCCATACGTACAGATTGTCTTTGTGAAGGAGGCACGTGAGTGGGTGAGTAAGTTGGGCAAAATTATTAATAAACCAGCGGAAATACGAACACAGGCCAAGGAGACTTCTAAGGAGCTAAAATTGCGCACTGCAGCAATCTTTTCAGGGTCAGGTTGTATACCATCTTTGTCGACGAGAATACCGAGCCTGACGTTCACCAAGTGACACTTTGAATTTAAAACCAGTCCAGTGTTCTGTATGCGGTCCAGCATGATGCCAAGTCGCTGATTGTGCTTCTCGAGTGTTTTCCCAAAAATGATTACGTCATTGTCACGCATAAGTTAACGCCTGGTACGCTTGCTTCAGCGGGCGGAAGGAACACACGAACGCAAGATGCAATACACACGTAACATTCATTCACTAGGCTATTTTAGTAACAGGAACACACGGTAAGATTCAACACTTATCACACACGGAATGCGTCCACCCTTGCTCAGCTTTCCGCTCACACTACCGCGTTTACAAACGTCTGTGCGGCAATCGTCTATTCGCTGTAGTAGTGGCGCTTACAGTACCGGTTCTGTTCGACGCGGGTATCGGCGTCCCCCGGTCTGTGGTCCGTCGATGCGATCTGGTCGTCGTCAGTCGTTGTTAGTGTCCGGCGTCCCCGATGCCCCGGCCGACGTGACGAAGGCACGGTCGCTGAGGGGCTGTCGCGCTCCGGCAGAGCGCGGCTCGTGCCGGCTGGCGCTCCCGGTGCGCGCCGGCCCAGCGTAGTTCTCCGGACGTGACGGTGACTGGCTGTAGCCAGCCTCCGCACGTCTACGTTCAGCGGCACAAACGCTGACGTGTCCTGGCAGGTAGGTCCGGGCCAGCGGTAGTTCCAGGGACGTCGGGCATCTGCTCGCCGAGCCTGGTACTCGGGCGGGACGTCGATGTGTCGCCGAGGAACTGGGGCAGGACCCAGAGAGGCGATCTCCGGCCGTCTTCTCCTGGAACGCTGCGCCCTGGCCACCACGTCCTTCCCTGCGCGCGCCCCCTTCTCCAAGATGGCGGCTCCACGCGCTCGCTTCACTCCTTCTTCCTCGTCTTCCTTCTTTGTTGGCGTTTGTCACTCCTGACAATGGCCCCCCTGTTTTCCGAGTATTCGCTCCGCGAAAACTTCCCTCACTGCTCGTCACCTCTTGGATTTACACGGACACTGCACTTCACTTCGTCACACCACATATAACTTCATTCGCCGCTTCGTTCACCCATCACTGCACTTCACCGCACTTCACTGCACTACACCACATATAACTTCACTTCGTCGTTTCTTCATTCACACATCACTACACTTTACCGCACTTCACTGCACCCACGCGCACATCACGTAGGCACGTAAGTTTCTGCCGAGTCTTAACAATACGTCAATGTCAACGACAGCAGCATTTACAAGGCGTTGTATTCCGCAAGTGTTTGAGGAAGACTCCTCAGAAGCTCTAAACACTATATGCATGCGCAGCAAGCTCCCGAGTATGATTGTATACCTCTTTAGTGTTATTAACAAAAACGAACATATCCAGCAAAGTCAGTGATGTCCTTCGTGGCACGTTCACTCACGTGGTCTGCAAACTCCAGCCTACCGGTTCTTGTCTGACCTGAATACAGCCAGACAGGAAGCTCTTCCCTGGCGCTGGATCTCGACGCCGGCGCCTCATCGAGACATGACCTCGGGCAGAATGATTTGGATGACACCAGGGGTTGGTGCGGGACCCAGACTTGCATGCCGAGGGCTTGTCAATGTTGTCGGACACAGCGATGACACGTCTATTGCTCTTCAATTCTTGAGCCCGTCTTTTCTCACATACGCTCAATTTAGACACCATGCTTGTCATCTTCACCTTCTGAGGGATCATTTCTGTCGTTGGGATGTCTGCTTGGTGTGGACTTTCCGCAACCAACTCTGTGATGACCATTCGTGTGTCCTTTTGAGACGGTTGCTCAATAATAGGCGTAGTCCCTAGAGGTACCTTTGGTACCAATCCTTTTGGTGTGGTTCTCTGGCATATGTCACAAGATCGCACAAACCGTTTAATGTCACTTTGCATGCACGGCCAAAAGAATTCTTCTGATATTCGGTTGGTCGTCTTTCTTACTCCTTGATGGCCAGCCATTATAGTGTCGTGCGCCAACTCGAGGACTGCTCTTCGTAAACTCACTGGCACTACTAGCTGTCGTGTTTCTCTTCCACCGTGAGTTCTGGCTATTCGGTAAAGTAATTCTCCAACCTTCTCAAACTTATGTACGACCCGGCTCTTCTTATTCTGAATCCATTTCCCTAACATTTCAAAATAATGTCGCAGCGTACTGTCTGCTTCTTGCCTTTTCTTCATTTCCGTCGCGGTTATATCGATGGCGGCGCCTGAAGTATTCTTTATACAGACATCTTTCCTATCCTGCTTCCTTCTGCTTTTCTCTACTGACAATATGCTAGCTTCTCTGGTATACGGATCCGAACTTCTTTCGTTGTCTCTGCCACCGGCTTCGCTGGATTCATGCTCCGTCCTACTTGTAATTTGGATATTGGGAAAACTCCAGAGGGGATCTGGATCATCCACTCTTCTGACTCCTGGCACATTCCCAAGAATGACGTCGTAAAGCGGTTCTTTGACGCACCGGGCTTCAATCCAACCGCAATAATAAGGCGTCAAAAGCAACACACGAGCCATAGGCATTCGCCGTACTGTACCATCCGCCAATCGAACTGGTGTTTCTGTACCAGTGATATCTCTGTCCGACACCATGGATTGCCTTACCAGAACAATGTTGGACCCAGTATCTCTTAGTACCGATACTTTTCGTCCCTGCAGCATTCCCACTACTACTGGCATCGAGGTTTCCCGGTCTTCTGACCTCGGAGCCGTTGTGACAGCACTTGCCTTGTCGCTGGCCTCCTCCTGTTCTATTCGCGTACTGTCAACACCAATGGGATTTTCGCTCGCAACAATGCAGGCAGTCTTATTTTCTGCCTTAGCTCGGCAGGTTCGCATTGTATGTCCATGCCGTCCGCACCCCTCGCACTTCAACGTCGAACTGCGAGTACGACCCAAGGGGCAATTCACAGCCCGATGCCCTATCCTGTCACACATAAAACATTTGATTGTGCTTCGAGTCTGTTCTCTCTCATCTGGTGTCTTTTTATCTTCCTTCCCCTTTCCCAAATTCTTTTGGCCTTGGGCTTCTAAATAGCGGTCGGCGTGTTCAGATAGTTCCACCACCGTCCTCAAGTTGCGCTCTTTCAGGAATATTGCCACGCCCTGATGACATGATGCTAGGAACTGTTCTGCAATCATGTTGTCCCTCAAGTCTTCGAATGTCTTCTCTATGTTAGCCATCTCCAACCAACGATCAAAGTAGTTGGAGATTCGAGCGGCGAATTGCTGGCCTGTCTCGTTATCGTGTGGCTTGGAGCTTCGGAATTTATCCCGGAAACCTTCAGCCGTTAGTCTGAAGCGTTGTAGGAGAGCCTTCTTTACCTTGTTGTAATCTAGTGTGTCAGTCGCTGACATCCGGCTGTACACGGCCAATGCTTCCCCCACGAGACACATACTCAATCCCGTCGCCCAGTCACTCTTCGGCCAGCCTTGTCCAGTTGCTATTCGCTCGAAACGCTGCATGTAGGCATCTAGGTCATCTCGCCTTTCGTCAAAAGGGGCGATAAGCTTTTGGGGACACACTGTCACTATTCTCTGAGGTAGCACGTCTGAGCTATTTCCTGCCTCTTATCCACTGTTACTCATGCGCAGCTGCAATTTCTTTTCTGTAAGCTCTTTTTCCAAAATCAAATTCCTATACGCACGCTCGTCCGCATCCTTCGCTCTCTCCTCAGCGGCCTTGGCTCTCTCCTCAGCTGCCTTCGCTCTCTCCTCAGCTGCCTTCGCTCTCTCCTCATCTTCCTTCGCAGCCTCTCGTGCCTCTGCGCGTTCTTCTCTTAATCGCTTCTGTTCCTCGTGATACAGTGCTATTATGGCCTCAGTCGACATGCCCGCGGCACTCCCTGCCGTCATCAAACGTTCAAGGTCCATTCCGCTGCTCAAGACACACCGAGGCACGTGACAAAGTTAAAGGGATCCTGGCAGGCTCGCCAAATGTTGTCACGCATAAGTTAACGCCTGGTACGCTTGCTTCAGCGGGCGGAAGGAACACACGAACGCAAGATGCAATACACACGTAACATTCATTCACTAGGCTATTTTAGTAACAGGAACACACGGTAAGATTCAACACTTATCACACACGGAATGCGTCCACCTTTGCTCAGCTTTCCGCTCACACTACCGCGTTTACAAACGTCTGTGCGGCGATCGTCTATTCGCTGTAGTAGTGGCGCTTACAGTACCGGTTCTGTTCGACGCGGGTATCGGCGTCCCCCGGTCTGTGGTCCGTCGATGCGATCTGGTCGTCGTCAGTCGTTGTTAGTGTCCGGCGTCCCCGATGCCCCGGCCGACGTGACGAAGGCACGGTCGCTGAGGGGCTGTCGCGCTCCGGCAGAGCGCGGCTCGTGCCGGCTGGCGCTCCCGGTGCGCGCCGGCCCAGCGTAGTTCTCCGGACGTGACGGTGACTGGCTGTAGCCAGCCTCCGCGCGTCTACGTTCAGCGGCACAAACGCTGACGTGTCCTGGCAGGTAGGTCCGGGCCAGCGGTAGTTCCAGGGACGTCGGGCATCTGCTCGCCGAGCCTGGTACTCGGGCGGGACGTCGATGTGTCGCCGAGGAACTGGAGCAGGACCCAGAGAGGCGTTCTCCGGCCGTCTTCTCCTGGAACGCTGCGCCCTGGCCACCACGTCCTTCCCTGCGCGCGCCCCCTTCTCCAAGATGGCGGCTCCACGCGCTCGCTTCACTCCTTCTTCCTCGTCTTCCTTCTTTGTTGGCGCTTGTCACTCCTGACAGTCATCAAGGTAGCATATGCAGATCTCCCATTTCAATGTGCTTAGCACTGTGCCCATAAACCTTTCAAAGGTTGCTGACGAATTGCATAAATCGAAAGGCATGACATTAAACTTGCTCGTCGATTACTTTTTGTTCTGCAGGAGACACGCGGTGCAGCTTCTGGCGAATAGGCACCGCTTGACCTGTGTTTACGCGTTGTTGCGTTCATGACTCGGGAAGCGAAATTGATGCTCGTCTTGGACGAAATCGAATATGTACTGGCACGTACCATATTTATTCGAATCTACGCTGATAGTTTTTTTTTTTTCAAAAAATCATATACCAAATTCTAGGGCCGGCTTAGATTCAAGAATTCTAAAAAACGTGCCAGTTTGCAATTGAAATTGATAAATATGGTACATAGCCAGCGTCACCTAGAAAAGTCAGTATTGCAGCCGATACTAGCCTGGCCAGTAGCCAACCGAAGTACACGAGCGACATTGCCATTTTGACCTGTGTCACATCAGTATGATGGCTATGTATCGGCATGTGGTGTGGCATTATCATAATAGCACCAAACAGGCTGCCACAAATGAAAAGTTGTGCTAACCGCAGAGGTATTGTCGAACATTCAAGCCAGGTGGGACTTCAGCATCGATGAGAAAAATATCAGTCGTTGTAGCGGGCAATGGGAGACAACTTTTGCGTGTGCCGCAACGAGGAGATGATAGCGATAAGGACGCACGTCATAACAGAGAGGAGCTGTTCACCAAGATCGCGCTGCATTTCGACGCGTACGAGCCGTGCCACACTGTCTGTGCATGAGTGGGCATGCGTCCGCAAACGTACGAGGCTAGCAGCAATGAGTATGTACAGTGAGCTCGGCATGCTCATATTAAATAAATACTGTTTCCATTTTGTGAACACTGTCCTCGCCTTTTTGTTTGGCTTACATTCGAGGTAAGTTTTTTTATTTTTTCTGGCTTCGGGCATTCGGGGGACGGCTTAGAATCGAGGCCAGCCGAGATTTAAATAAGTACGGTAGCAGACGAGCACATTTTGCAATTCTTTCAACTCCGAAAAGGATAACGACTTGCTTGTCATGCGGTAGAATTCTATGGAGTAGTTGCGATTTGCTGCCCTCGCGTTGGTAGAAGCGTGAACAGCATGAATACTGACAGTCGCTTCTGAATCAAAGGTGGCCACCTTGAGCCCTGTCAGCAATAAAACTTGCTCCAAAGACGTGTTCACTGTCCACACGTGAAAACGACCATCTACACATTCTATAATGGATCCAGGAAGCAGTATATTTTGCCTCAACATGGTAGGGGAGTACAGCTCAAATCATGACAGCGATGAAGAGGTCAATCCGTCGAAGTCACCGGAACAAATGTCGCAGCCTGAGCCAGTAAAAGGACGTCATGGAACGCAGAAAATACTGCCTGCTTGTCCCCGTCAGATACTGCTGGTGTGTCATCACGTGACTTCAAAGAGACATTTCACCCGCCCGACAATCTAACATTGCACCACATCCACCAAGAAAGTAAATCCCATGGATGATGATGTGAGTGGTGTGTTCCAAAACAACAAATTCAGTTGGAAAATCTTGTCTACCAACACTCACTATAGCAAAGCAAACACAAACGGGCCACAGGGGTTCGCCTCCAACTCCACAAAAAGTATTCTTTTGGTCCCACACGAACATAACTTTGTGTCCAAGACGACTTTTAAACAAAGCACTCATTACTGAAACTGTAGCATCGGTATCCACTAAGGCATCAGTATTTAAACAATTAACACAGACACACCCTCTATTTCTGAGCATGGCGACAGGCAGAGGACTATGCGACCGTCTTGTGACCTCATCTTCATCGGTCGCACCAGCTAGTTTCCCAGCTGGGATGGTGGTGAAAGGGAGCGAAGGCGAGGTGATGGCGAGCCGCGATAGCTGGTCAGAGGTGGAGTAAGACTAGTCGGAAGCTGAGGACTCAAGCCAGGATACACATTCACGTGGATGTTGTCGAAGAGGCGCAGCAGTCTACCATTGGTAATCAGGGATGGTAATCAGATTGGTAATCGGGGATGGCTGAAACTTGCTGCTGCCGTTGGCGACAATACCTGGCGATAAGTCCATGGGTTCCACAGCTAAAACAAATAGGTGGCTCGCGGTACACAGGGTAGTCATAACACGGGGTCTGAGGCTGGCTGTATCAGGAAGAAGGCGTTGGGGTGGTGTGGCCTGATGGCGTTCGAAGATACGCGAAGGATGCCGGAACTCCGCCGTGTTGAAGTGGACGCATTCATCATGCAAGGGCCAACTTTCACTGTTAGTTTGCAAGTGGCAAAGTACCGGCTGTTCAGGACAGTGTAATGTGTGCACTGGTGGCACTCCCGCCCTGCGTCTCTTTCTCCACCTTGTGCTTCAATGTGCACCAATTTCTCTTTAATGAGTTTACGTACTAACAAGGCAATGTCGTGGGATGTGGAGATGTCCACGCTTGCAACCATGGCCACGCAAGTCTACCAAACTTCGGTAATACTCGTCGTGTCTTCAGCGCCTCAAAAGCATGGCACTAACGTCTTAAATCAGACACAGTACGCAAGTCTTCCTTTGATATAAGAAGACTGTAGATATCTTAAGCGATGCCCTTCAGCAGATGTCCAACCTTGTCTTCATCCGACATGCCCGAGTTCACAATTCTGCACAGCTTCAGTACCTCTACAATTAAGTTGTGCATATTTCCCCAGGCAACTATGCTATGCATGAAAGCGTATGCTCAGCCTTCTTTCTTTTTGCAAGTGAGTCCACAAAGCAGCTTTTGATTTCCTCAACGAACCTTTCACATGTTGTCATTGTGCTCTCATTATTATCGAAACAGAGAAGTGTGGTTCTGGTGAAAAAGAAAACGACGTTAGCAAGTCGCGCTGAGTTCCAGCCATTGTGACCGCTTACCCTTTGATAATACTTCAGCCAGTCGTCAATGCCCTCATCAGCTTTGCTGCAAAAGATGCATGGTTCTTTCTGAGGGATTCAGCAGATGACTTGCCTAGGGTGCTCACTGTCATCTTGCAGGCTTGCGTCATGAGTGCCGCCAGCTGCTTGCAGTTCGTTCATGTACCTGTCTTCAGGCAGTAGTCCAACCAAGCACTGGCTTTCTCGGAGAGGGCGTTGAAGAAGGTTGTCCAGAGCAATTACCCAGCACCGTCCACTAAAGTTGTTATGGATGAGATGGGTTTTTTTTACAAGATGATCAAGGGGCCTTGGAGACGAGATCACAGGCAGTCAGACATTCCTTCCTTTTTTTTCTAGTTTTTTTTTCTGTGTTTCTTTTTAGAGGAAGACATTTTGTAACTGTCATGGAAAATAACTGATAGCACATCAGTAAAATATCTAGGCTTGTATGTCAAGAAATATATTACTATCGACACAGTCCCGCATGTCAGCTCCAAGCTAAAGAATATAGGTTGCCATGATTAGTAACTAAGAAAGGGTTCAGACCAAAGGGCTCACTCTGACTCAGACTCATCAAAATTCCACTCAGCAGGACTTGCTCGGACTGTACACTGACTTTGTAGCTAATATGTGTACAAAATGAGAAAGATGTCCATAAAATATAAATCTGAGGATTTATACATATAACCTGGTGTGTGTAGGTATATATATATGATCCACAAATTACACTTTTACATTTGCATTCTCTTGAAAAACTAGGAAAGGTTGTCTCTACCTAGATAGTTACATACACAGTTATTTCAAGTTGTATTGTGCCCTTTCTAAGGTGGACAGCATCCATTTAGTTATGCTGAAATATGTATCCTACTCTCCTACTCTTAACAACAAAGCCCACTAGGATAGATCTGGACGTTCCGAGAACAATTCATTATTATCAACCACAAATCCTCTTATGCTCTTACTGGTACCTTCTGCTTCTGAAATGAAATTTTTTAACACATACTGCACGCAGTTTTGAGTCAGACCTCATATTCCACCTACGAAATATTGACCACAGCAAACTTACAACCATAGCGCCTGCTGCTAACAGCAGCACTATTTTAGACGTGAAGCAGGAGACTATTCACATCACTGAAACCATAGTTGGGATTCATGTGGTGTCACGAGCCAGTTGGCTCAATGCAGTAGTTCACAGTGATATAATGACTGTCACTAAAAGCCATCAAATTTCCAAGGACTCTCTCCCCTGTTATCCTGTCAAGTGTTGGACAATACGCGTTTTCGCAGCATGGTTATAGTGTGCATGTATGCGTCAGTTGTGTCTGGTACCACAAGACCACCAGATTCAAGTTTTGATGACATGAACAGACTTCTGTTTCACGTCTGAAGCCACACTACACTTGGCGCATGTTTTGAACTGTCACACTAAAAGGTAGTTATTATTAACATTAGCCGAAAGTGGACGTGGAGGAGCCCAAATGGCAAGACTAGAAATGAAATAGACTTCATACTCTGAGCTAACCCTGGCATCATACAAGATGTGGACGTGCTCGGCAAGGTGGGCTGCAGTGACCATAGGATGGTAAGAACTCGAATTAGCCTAGACTTGAGGAGAGAACGGAAGAAACTGGTACATCAGAAGCCAATCAATGAGTTAGCGGTAAGAGGAAAACTAGAGGAATTCCGGATCAAGCTACAGAACAGGTATTTGGCTTTAACTCCGGAAGAGGACTTTAGTGTTGAAGCAATGATCGACAATCTTATGGGCATCATTAAGGAGTGTGCAATAGAAGTCGGTGGTAACTCCGTTAGACAGGATACCAGTAAGCTATCGCAGGAGACGAAAGATCTCATCAAGAAACGCCAATGTATGAAAGCCTCTAACCTTACAGCTAGAATAGAACTGGCAGAACTTTCGAAGTTAATCAACAAGCGTAAAACAGCTGACATAAGGAACTATAATATGGCTAGAATTGAACATGCTCTCAGGAACGGAGGAAGCCTAAAAGCAGTGAAGAAGAAACTAGGAATAGGCACAAATCAGATGCATGCGTTAAGAGACAAAGCCGGCAATATCGTTACTAATATGGATGGGATAGTTCAAGTGGCTGAGGAGTTCTATAGAGATTTATACAGTACCAGTAGCACCCACGACGATAATGTAAGAGAGAATAGTCTAAAGGAATATGAAATCCCACAAGTAATGCCGGAAGAAGTAAAGAACGCCTTAGGAGCTATGCAAAGGGGGAAGGCAGATGGGGAGGATCAGGTAACAGCAGATTTGTTGAAGGATGGTAGGAACATTGTTCTAGAAAGACTGGCCACCCTATATACACAATGCCTCATAACCTCGAGCATGCCGGAATCTTGGAAGAACACTAATATAATCCTAGTCCATAAGAAAGGGGACGCCAAGACTTGAAAAATTATAGACCGATCAGCTTACTGTCCGTTGCCTACAAAGTATTTACTAAGGTAATCGCAAATAGAATCAGCAACACCTTAGACTTCTGTCAACCAAAGGACCAGGCAAGATTCCGTAAAGGCTACTCAACAATAGACCATATTCACACTATCAATAAGGTGATAGAGAAATGTGCGGAATATAACCAACCCTTATATATAGCTTTCATTGATTACGAAAAAGCATTGGATTCAGTCGAAACCTCAGCAGTCATGGATGCATTACGGAATCAGGGTGTAGATGAGCCATATGTAAAGATACTGAAAGATATTTATAGCGGCTCCACAGCCACCGTAGTCCTCCATAAAGAAAGCAACAAAATCCCAATAAAGAAAGGCGTCAGACAGTAGATACGATCTCTCTAATGCTATTCACAGCGTGTTTACAGGAGGTATTCAGAGACTTGGAGTGGGAAGAATTGGGGATAAAAGTTGATGGAGAATACCTTAGCAACTTGAGATTCGCTGATGATATTGCCTTGCTTAGTAACTCGGGAGACCAATTGCAATGCATGCTCACTGACCTGGAGAGGCAAAGCAGAAGGGTGGGTCTGAAAATTAATCTGCAGGAAACTAAAGTAATGTTTAACAGTCTTGGAAGAGAACAGCAATTTACAATAGGTAGCGAGACACCGGAAGTGGTAAGGAAATACATCTACTTAGGGCAGGCAGTGACGGCGGATCCGGATCATGAGACGGAAATAATCAGAAGAATAATAATGCGCTGGGGTGCGTTTGGCAGGCATTCTCAGATCATGAACAGCAGGTTGCCACTATCCCTCAAGAGAAAAATGTATAACAGCTGTGTCCTACCAGTACTCACGTATGGGGCAGAAACCTGGAGGCTGACGAAAAGGGTTCTGCTTAAATTGAGGACGACGGAACGAGCTATGAAAAGAAGAATGATGGGGGTAACGTTAAGGGATATGAAAAGAGCAGATTGGGTGAGGGAACAAACGCGGGTTAATGACATCTTAGTTGAAATCAAGAAAAAGAAATGGGCATGGGCAGGACATGTAATGAGGAGGGAAGATAACCGATGGTCATTAAGGGTTACGGACTGGATTCCAAGGGAAGGGAAGCGTAGTAGGGGGCGGCAGAAAGTTAGGTGGGCGGATGGCATTAAGAAGTTTGCAGGGAGAACATGGCCACAATTAGTACATGACCGGGGTAGTTGGAGAAGTATGGGAGAGGCCTTTGCCCTGCAGTGGGCGTAACCAGGCTGATGATGATGATGATGATGATGATGATTAACAAACAAGGAATGAAGCTCCATAGCATAATAAGACAGCTATCCATTAAGGGCATAAAAACGAGACAGAAATTTGGTGATATACTCCTAAAGAAAACTAAGTACCCTCTCGCCAGTACAAACGACGACAAACAACCTCATCATCATTGTTTTGATGTAAATTCACATTGAATATGGTAAACTTCAAAAGGGAAAGGCCATATTGCTTACTGACAAATAGCACAACACAAAACTCCTTTTCCTGATGCTGGCAGCATTTAAACATTGCAATTTGGCAAGCTAGAGTTCAGACTTATATTTATACTAAATTAAAAAGCTAAAAGATTTTACACCAACAAATGCAAGTATAGCTCACTTTCATATATGTCAGAAAACACAGTAAAAACAGGGGGAAAGCATATGTCGCCTTGAAGAAGCCAAGTCCACTTTTCAAAACGTTGGCTCCTACTTTCATCTTGTTCTCGGTTCGCTCATCGTCAGAAAACACAGTAAGGATTCTACGTAACTATACTCTACGTAAGTTATAAAATGCATCACATTTACCTTTGAGTCGCAGATGATGCTCAAGCAGCGGTCCTGTCAGCCAGTATGCCATTGTTTTGATAGTGCAACAGCATATTAGCTCACGCTGGGTCGTCCCTAGCAGCCTCTGAAATTCAGACATTGATCAGCAAATGCAGGTAGCAAGAACTAATACTTAAATTAAAATAGCAAAATAATAGCACATTGGCTATTAACAGACTTAAGCTGTAACTGATCAGCAAATGCAGGTAGCATGAACAACTACTTAAATTAAAATAGCAAAATAATAGCACATTGGCTATTAAGAGACTTAAAGCTGTAATTGATCAGCAAATGCATGTAGCACAAACTACTTAAATTAAAATAGCAAAATAATAGCACATTGGCTATTAACAGCCTTAAGCTGCGCTGCCTTATTTCAAGGAAAGAGTGCAAATGTGACAGCTCACTATTCAACAAACAAAATGCAATGTTTATGTTAGCCTTGTTTGGTGTCTCAAATATATGGCCATTGCTCTCTCTTTCCAGCCATACTAACTCTACATTACTTCGTCACATTCAACGACAGTTACGAATCACTTAATCCAAGGTTTTCCTCTGGCAGTGAGAAAAGACACCGGATGTCTCTCTACCATCGGCACAGAATGTCATCTGGACAGTGATCGCTCATGCAGAATTTCAAATGTGACCTCCATGTGAAGACAGATGCTCTAAAAGTAATAATACATAACAAAGAAAACATTAAGATGCTCTGAACAAAAATGGAAAAAGATGCATACTTCACATTACTCTGTGACAACCCTGCAAGTTACACAGCTGTCTTGAGAGTCACATTGGTTAGTGCAGTGCAGAAACCACTCAATAAAACTATAATGAAGGGCAACTGACGGCTAAATGTCTTTCTTGCTTAAACAAATTTTAAAAAATTATATCTATACAACTAAAACAATACATGCAAAAGTAATTTAAAGTTAGCCATGATTTGTGTATAGAACTTCTCACGTTTCACACAGGAACACTGAAAAGAGCCGCACAGCATTACCTTTCTTGACCTTGAAATTCTATTTCAGTTAGCTAACGTGCAAAGGTCATAATTTTTTGCGCTCGAGATAGCGGTGCACATCAGATTGTTCAACCACTTTAAAGGTTCAATCATTATGAAATGTTGCATATGTATGCTTAAAAATTATGGGGTTTTACGTGCCAAAACCACTTTCTGATTGAGGTAGTGGAGGACTTCGGAGATTTTGACCACCTGGGTTTCTTTAACGTGCACCTAAATTTAAGTACAAGGGTATTTTCGCCTCCATCGAAATGCGGCTGCCGTGGCCGGGATTCGATCCCGCGACCTCGTGCTCAGCAGGCCAACACCATAGCCACTGAGCAACCACGGCCGGTATATGTATGGTTACGAGCTGTTGAGGATTATGTTTTAATGCCGTGTGGCTTCCCTTGAAACAGCATCATAAACTGCTGCTCTTTACTGGCATCATTGTACAAGAGGTCTCAGCTGTTGGCGGCCGTTACCTTCGGGTACCGCACTTGTTCGCTGCCTGTCGTTGGTATTATTTGCATTGCCTTCATGCATAATATTGGAGTGGGAACACTTTCATGAGCTAAATGTGGGGCCATTACTAGTTTTTTTCCGCCGATTTGCAAGGTCAACGAACGGTGTTGAGGCGCCGTCCACGCGAAATTATTGTGGTTTCACTTATTTTACGTCTGTAGTTGCAGCCTGCGCATGTTATCTACGCGATCATGGTTTAATACTGTGCATAGTGACGAATTTTTCAACAGTATCGCATATGTTTAACATCAGGACATGGCATTACATAGCTCCCATCGTAGCTTCAAAGCCAGTACCATATAACGTTGCAAACAGGCAAAAGAAGAAACGCGGCTCACAAACCTACAAAAACTTGCAATCTGAAACGCTCCTTCAATAACTGCATGAACGCAACATTCCGAAACGTTAACTCACGTTCGTGCCGTCCAAATCGTGCAACACGATTTCCAGCAAAGTAGAAACCCTTCAATCATATAATAAAATCGTTTTCCAAACCGAAATGAAGCGGTGTTGTTACTGCCGTTCTTGAAAAAAAAAACTATACGAAGTTCTACACTCGAAAACTCAGAAATTTAAGCAAACGAACAGCACAAACAACCTGCTGTTACCGCTGCCGAGTCTCAAAATCGGCCAAGAAACGCGCTAAGAGGCATCGTTACATGTGGTGCCACCTGCGCCACCGTCGCTGCGCTTGAATAGTGCTATTTAATCTTTTCTTGTACAGGCATAATTTCACTATGAAACAACTTTAATGCACAGCATAAATTTTATTTTTTACTTGCTTTTTATGTACATTTTGAATTGCGTGTCCCCTTTGCCGGCTGCAAGTAGCAGCACGCATCAATCTAGCGCCAGATTTGAACCGGCCGACGTGCTCGCTTCAAATCGTGCGTAGGAAATCTATGAAGAATCGATTTCCGCGCGCTCCATGGGGGGAGTACGTATAGGTGATGATAAAAACAAAATTATATTCTGGAGTTTTACGTGCCAAAATATTGATCTGAGGCACGCCGTAGTTAATTTGGGTCATCTGGGGATTCTTTAACGTGCGCTGAATGCACGGTACACGGGCGTTATTGCACTTGTCCTCCATCGAAATGCGGCCGAGATTCAATCCCGCGATCACGTGCTTAGCTGCTCCACGCCTTTGCCACTAAGCCACTGCGGCGGGTAAGGTCCTGAATACGCTACAATGGGTTTCATATGCCCTATCGACGCAGCTATACCCTAACATTTACTGAAGCATGCCGGCAACTTCCGCGCTTACAAAATTTATTGTTTCGACCCCTCCCCCTCTCTTCACTCTATGTTCTGGCAAGCCCCCCCCCCCCCCCCCCCCCTGCAATTCGTTGAGGCTGCACTGGATCCTCCCTGGCAATTCCTTGGAAATTTCGACATGTTTTCTTAGCAATCGTCTTCACAGTATTATGGCACACAGTATCACAGTATTATGCGTATGGCATGGAGACATCAAGTGCTAGCCATGGCTTCGAAATATTTTTCACATATTTTTTCTAACTAAAGGTCTTAACAATTGCTAGTGCGTGTAGCTTAAGAGACATCAGGTGCTAGCCATCTTGATGTCTAAGCACAGCTTGACACAGCGCTAGCTGCTTCTAGCCTGCTCAAGATGTCTCAAGTTAGCCAGTAGCCAACTTGTGCTTTCTGGGTTTAATATACCAAGGATGAAAAAAAATGTTAATATAAACACTTATTGAAATATTAAGATCAAGAAGCAATTACCACACATATCTAAAAACTAACAAACAAACAAAGCGGTGGCACAGCACATCGCGAGCGGAACCATGCAGTATCGCCAAGGGAAATGAGTTCACCGGTTTCTGACGGCGGGCGAGGCAGTCAAGTAGACGGTGGAGCTCTCACCAAGACAACTGTGGTGTGGAGGGCCGGGCCGCGGATGACTGGCTCGAGACAGTCTCCAGGAGGAGTCTATACCCCGAGCCAGTACCGCAACAAAGTAGGGGACAGGATGTAAATGTAGATGTAGATCGTTGTGATCTACTGGCACGTATACCCACTCTGGGGGATTGACCAAGATCGGGTAGGTTATAGTAAAGTGTAAAATAAATCAAGATTTTATAATAGGTAAGCTATAATCGAAAGATAGAGCTAGTAGCGCGTGCACGATTTTTATGAAACTGAAAATTCTACCATGACCATAAAGTAAAAACAATTCAATTTTGGTGAAAGAAAAGCAGGCTAAAGAATGCTTATTCAGAGTTTAAATTTCATTGATCCTAAAACAAAATCTTGGATGGCAGCGCTAACCTTCCCGTCGCTATGCCCAAGTGTAGAGGCATCCAAAGAAAGTACATTTTGAACAGTTAAGTCTAATCCAAGAAGGCGGAGTGGTGTTTCTAGGGTTCGTTTCGTTATGCTAATAGATCGTCGACAAGAAATTAAGAAACGTTGTATGGTTTCATCTTCCCTACACACATGACAAATCAGTGAGGGTGCCAGACCAGCCCTGTATAAATAAAAATTTAAAATAAGTATGCGACGGCAAAGCTTACCAATAGTTACTTCAACATTTTTCTCAATTCGTTTTTTGCCTTTCAAAAATTCCGAAGACATATGACATGCTCGTACTAATTAGGCCACCATCGCATGTAGACTTCTATTGTACCAACGCCAAATAGTTCACTCAGATGATCGCCGCGTGTTGATTATTATGGTGATTTCCGTATACAATGGCATATAACGTGGATTTGGCCGAGAAGCGAGCGGTACGCATCGTACCGATGGCAACTAACTCTTTGAGATGATCGCCGCCCGCTGCTGCTGATGACGATTTCCAACAACGAGGGATTGGCCAAGACGCGGGCGGTAGATTTCAAATAAATAAAATAAACCACGAAATACAAGCCAATATAAGAGTTGTCACGGGTGCGCGAGAGCGCCTGGGCGCGGGCCTGTTTTCTTTACTACAAAAGATGCGGGAATGAAGTGCGCAAAATTAAGGCATTTCATTAACCGCTTCACAAAACCTGAGCTTCACATGGATTCCCCAAATGCACGTTGGATTTGCATAAGTTGTATTGCTAACCTACCAGCGGCTTCTTCTCAGTGAAGACGACTTTTGGAGATTCCGCTTCGTAATCTTGGACTGAATATTTAAAGTACAGTTTTACTCTTACTTGGAGCATCGGGGCTACGATACAGCCGGTAGAACGTTTATCGAGCCGTATTGATCCTTTTCCCGGCGACCCTGTGGGCACTGCCATGTTTGATCACGTGGTGACGCGTTCACTGCTATAGCTTCAGCGGCCTCCGTTGCCTCAGTGTTTACAATGGATGTGTATAACACTGGTGTGGCTTAGCAAACATCTGTTTCGGGAGATATCGTAAACGGGGACTGGGTGGACGACACGAAGCTTCGGCCACAGCTTCTGAAAACATATAAAAGCGCTTTCGGAGCTGATTAAGCTTTGTCCAAACGGTGCGAGCAGCGTATACGTATATGGTGCTCGTTCTAGAAGCGGGGCTAAATATGTATTTCAAGCTATCTAAACTATCGAAGCTTATGAAATCAATAAGGATCAGCGTGTTTTGTTTTTCGTTCTTTATTTGGCTAACATTTTGAAGCAGCGTCAATTGTCACGTTTCTCCCCAGGAAAGTTCCTCGGTGCGTTCAGAATCTGATTATTTTCTGCCTAATCGCTCGCGGGTGAATTCAGTTCTGATTGATTTGTTCTTGCTGCGCACAAGACTTGAAGCTTGGGTGTTTGGTACATTGTAATGCGTTGTAACAAAGAAGTATTATCGCGAGTGACTTGCTTACTCCTTTGAACCGGCACGAAACATTCAGCATCGACCATTTATGCGCAGTCGGTGTATTCCGCGATTAATTGAGCCTACATAGTGCGCATGTGTTCAAGTGTGCGCCCATTCATTTATTCTTGATACGTTGGTGGTAGAGTGGGCGTAAGTTCGCGTGTCAGTTGGGGTATATGTGTGTAGATAACGTGCGCGAAACTTACTACGACAGGAAGCGGCGATACTCTCTCTGTCATTGTTTAACGAGCGGTACTCGCTCTTGCCTACACTCCGGGATTCAAGCCCTTTCTTTGGAGGTTAGTGATACAACACTGGCGGATGAGTGACGTTTTTTTTATATTCTCTAGGAAAGTCGCGCATCGCGAAGGGCTCGCAACACAGGCTGTCATTATGTAGCAGCGGTCCGTGAACTTTGTCACACAATTAATTCCATTCCTTAATATGCCAGTCAATATTTTCGCAGCCAACTACTGCACACGTCTTCAATCCACCGCTCCACAATTTGCAGCATGATCGGAGCAAAATGCGTTAATTAGCAAAAACTCAGTTGAATTTCCAGCAGCTGATTGCACAGAAGCAGGGTAACAGCCGTAATGGTTTCGCATTCGTGCGCTGTCACTTTCGTGCTCCGCGATAACGGTCAGTATGATTACCTCTGCGAAAAAATAAAAAGATCATCTTGCAACGTTTCCCTATTTTTCACGATCGATTTATTTCTTATTTATTAATTTATATAATTAAAATTCATAACTATTAGTGTTAACAAGCAATAAATCATAATTTTTTGTGCCCGCGAACATCTGGAGGTCTCAGTATTGGAGCATATTAAAACAAGACAAGATAAAATGTAAGCGGATAAAAACAAGGAAATTAGTTAGTTGGTTTTCCTTTACGAGTGGATCATACCAACTATGGGGGTTTGGCCAATTATCGAGTGAGTTAGGAAAATAATCGGTGTCTAAAAAAGAAACCCTAATTAGAAATTTTGTAAAGATCAAGATAAACACGAAAATAAGGTCAGATAGAAATTTCAGAATTTAGCAAGGAAATTGTCCGGATTCAATTATTAACCTCACGAAAGCTGCGCCGACATCTGTGATTATGTCCTACAGAGGAAGCTCCAAAACGTAGAATATCCGGAATGGCTACATTCAATCCGGCACCATGAAATTGTCCTTCTAAAGAATATTTTCTTAATAATGCAAAATGGTGACATGACAAGAATTGTTCTGTGGGTTCATAATCACCACAATATGGGTACAATGAGGACTTCGCCAGACCATATCGATGCAGATAATAGTTTAATGCAGGTGTCCTACATCGGAATTTGGTAAACAGGACGTGAACTTGTCTAGTGCGGTAGAATTTTCTACTCCAAGAAAATAGGAGGTGTCGATAATCAGTTAAATTTGTTAATGATAGGTTCTAAGAGTTTTGCATGCTGCACGTCTCCTGAACCTAACAGTGGTTATGAAAGCTGACCCAGGAAGGATCGAGAGAATTGGACCACTAAAGGCTGCTCTCGCGAAAATGTTTGCTACTTCACTCATAACTAATCCTTTGTGACCAGGAGCGCATGCATACCAATCTAATTAGTGTTATGGAAGAGGGTATTAGGCAATAAAATCCCCGGAAAATATGTGAACCACTATGTACAGTCAGAGCTGAGAATAAAAAAAGAATCTGTTACTATAACAACTTTCGAGATTGGTGAGTTGCCTTTTCGTAGGGCTAATATAACCGCCAGAAACTCAGCTAAAAATATCAGTACGGAGTTAAGAAATCTTAAGGAGAACGACCAGTCAAAGGCGGAAGAAAAAATGCGAATTCCTGGTATTTCTTCGGTTTGCGATGCATCTGTCACTTTAAGTGATTTTGTAATAGACCACTCAATACACTGTAACGCAGATGTTTCATGTTGTTTGAGTAGACATCATCACACATTATCTGGAAATTTTCTCACTAACTATAGATGTAGATCCTTATCATCTACTGGCACGTGCCCACTCTGGGGGATTCGCCAAGAATTGGGTAGTTCAATTATAGTAAAGTTTAGAATGAGTCAAAATTTTATAACAGGTAATTAAGCTATAATCAGTAGGATCGATCTCGAACCGTGCCTCTCTTCCCTTGCCTTCTCTTCCCCATCGCCACCTGTGGGCAATGATCGCCAGTGCCCTTCTCTTAGAGCTGTGAACGACTCATGACGTCTTCGATTAAACATGCAATAAGGTGAATGCTTCTGCTGACGTTGCATGGTGTTCTGTGACGAGACTCAGTTGTCGATGAGCATTGAAGATCATTTATTGAACCATTCAGACAGAAATCAATTCGCATGCAGCCAACAATGTCCTACGCGTCCTTAGCCCTTTCTTTACCACCGACGAACGCTGTCGTCATGAAGCCACGTTTACGGAAATTTCTGGGGAATTTGGTAAACTTTTTGTTATTTCCTGCGGTACCGAAACTTTTAACCTCAAGGCGGACAAGATTTAATGCATACTAAAGCGTTTTCACATGCGTTCGTCATTTCAGCTACCCGATAATAAGGCTTATGAAAAACGCAACAGCTGAGACAGTCAAATATAGAAATGGTTTAGTCAACAGCTGCAGGTGTTAGCCTAGCCGAATGCCTGTCATGGTACACCAGATGATTAGGGTGAAATATGAAATAATAACACCGGAAAGTAAACATGCAAAGTAAATAAATATATTTAATAAAAACAATTGCAACCGAAAAAGCTAATTCATGAAATAAATGGAAACTAAAGAAAGAAAGAAAAAAATGAAACGCTTTCCGGGCTATCCCACCGGGTTCACGAGCACCGGTATACCCACACGATGGCGTCCCGAAAGGATGCACCGAGCAACATGCTGAGCCACTGTACAGACTGGGTAGGAGGACTTACCCACCCTCGCATCCCAAGCTGACCAGAGAAGAGGCGGTGATGTTCCGGAAACTACATACGGACACATTCCCGCACAGCACCCTGCATACGCAATGTACCCTGCGAGCTACACTTACAAGGGCGCCTTCTGCTGTGCGCCCAATACCCTCTACCACATGGTATGGGAGTGTGGGCACAACCCATCGACATCATACATAACCAGACCAACTGTCGAGCAGTGGGAGGCCCTGCTAACAAGCCCGAGTCCTGAAGACCAGCATTGTCTGGTGAGCAGGGCCAAGCTATCGGTTCATGGCCCACGGCATCCTGGACTAGGGACTGCGCCCACCTCGGACGTTCATTTCCACAAATAATGCTTATTGCTTCTCCTCCTCCGCTCTTTTACTTAAAGAATACGCGAACAGACAAGCTTTTGCAAGACGTGGTTTGCGTCACGTAAAACAAGCGTACACTTCTACCGCGTACAGCGCAGAAGCAGGGATGTTCCGCGAAAATATCGAATTTCAAGCTGCGCGTGTTAGCGGACGTACAGCGTTCTCACAAGCCGTGAAAAAGCGTGAGGTTCGACGAAGATGTGAATGAAGAGCGGCTGTCGCGCGCGTCGCGCGTGGCATGCCCCGGTTCGCCTTGTGCCAGGCCGGCCAACTACAACGGCATTCCAACATTTTTTTTTTTTTTACGTCGCGCACAGCACGGGTGAAAGTGTTCCACGCTGGGGCCTCGTCCTGTTTGTTTTTCACTATCTGTGAGTCTACTTCATTCTCCGCCCTTCGTCCGTTCGTTCATTGCCCAATGTTTTGAGATAACCCGATGATTATTCTGAGTCGCCGTTGTTTCTGCTACGACTAACACCACTGTGGCAATCTTCTGGAGGGCGTCAGCAACTCAAGCCTAAGAGACGGGCCCAAAGTCAGCCTTCTACGGGGAGCGACAAAAAGGCGAGCTAGGGACTGCACCCTGGCGTGACTTGAGCCATGGGTAACCGTTGGAGCACCCTACTACATCGACGGTCGACGCACGAGCCTGTAGCACCCAGTGCCACTTCTGAAGAGTACCAGTTTCCTGGTACAAGAACCACAGACACTCGCGTTTGCAAAATGGCACAGCACCTTTTGGCATGCAACAACCTCCTTTGGCAGTTATGTCTCCAGCCTGAGGAGCACGACGATGACAATCTGGGAGATCAGCTGCTGGTGAGTGTATCTGGAAGGCGCTTCGGAGCCGAAGAATATGGACTGAGCGAGGAGAAAATGAGCTCAACCATGTGTTTCTTGAACAGTATTATCAGGTTGCATATGTGCATTGTTGTTTATATCGAGTACGTCGCTGTCAGTGCACTGCACAAAGCGCTCAATAACATGCCGGCACAGAAGAGGGTAAACGTCCCAAGTCAGTCAATTACTGAGTTCAGAAGTACAGCACGTCTGCGACGTAGTAGCTTCTCTGAAGTACATAAAGTAATTGTGGATATAAAGCAGTTATCATGCGGTGTACTTGAAAGTGCAGTCGGTCCAGACCTTGTTAAGACCTAGGTACAAGTATCACCAGTTAAAAAGTTGGACACTTGGAGACGAGCAAGCCTTGTTTATGCTGACACACGCCCTCATTAACAGTTCTTGCATCTTCACTTGTGGCTCAACTGGCTCGGCAGAAGCATTCGCGAAATACTTCGCGATGAAGAATTCCGCTCTACAGTGTTTGACCCTCAAGGCGTTTCAACCCGTCGACAGGAACGCTTTGACCAACTTGGTCGAAGCCATCTCGGCCACAGACAGCCTTCAAGACTTGGTCGCGGAATGGAAGCTCGAAACGCTGTGAAGCAATGGTGAAAGTGACATAATCCATGGCAAACTATGCCAAACAGCACGAAATATAAGTACTTATTTTTCGCTATTTTCATGTACACCAGTCTATTTGTGATTACGCGTAAGCACTGTGTTTGTGTCCTATAGTTTATACTAAACTACAAACTTTCTTTATAGGAGTACTAATAAAGATGCTGTAGTGGTATATGTCATTGGTTATGTAATCTAATGCTTATATTATCCCTTAAGATACCTGCAAGATCCATGCAATCATATATTGTACATATAATCCGTATTATATACCTGGTCGGTTCTTCGCTTTCAGTAAGACTGCACAAGGCAGATAGCTATTTCGCAACTTTAGTTATGTCCTTATAGGTTCTATCTATATCCACTCGCGTACTGTCTCATGAGCTATGACGCGCCAGGGCGTGGCTAACCACCCTACCAGGTTTTATAGTGGCGCCGACCGGCATCAGGTTACCGACCTAGAGGGAGAGGGTTCTGCTGTTCTTTTGTCGAGTATCGCCCCTTCATGCCTTGTTTCGCCCTCGCCCACAAATTTATGGGCAATATTTTGGTCTCAAGAAAATGGTAAGGACAGATGGTGGCCACCCTTTGTGCGAGTTGTGCGTTAACTGGTTCTACGCACTTCAACCAATGAAATTTCGCAGATAAGAGACAGTGAGTCCACAGAGACGTTTATGTTACATATAGTGCGGCTGCACGCAGAAAGAGAGAAAAGACAAATATACAGGAATTATGCAAAATCTTGTTGGACTACGCATTGAGGGCCGATAAATCAAGCATGAAATTCTGTGGCTACGGAGATTTTCATTGCCAGAAGCATGCATGCTACCCAGCTCATGGAAAATGTGGCTACCACCGGTCTTTCAGATTCTTTTCGCGAGACAAAGATATCTTTTTTAAGCTTGGGAAAGAGGGCAAAAGCAGACATGAAGGGGCCTGTTCGAAGCAATAACAGCGGAACCCTCACCCTTTAAGTCGGTAAGCCTTTCCAATCTTGAGAGCGCTTGACCACGCTCTCGCGCTTTGTCGCTCATACTATAGAGGCTAGATGCTCAAACTGAGCGCGATAGTGCATTGTTTGCGACTTTCTGGTGAGCATTTTTCACCGTCTAACACATGTGAAAAGCTTTCGCTCAATGCAAGACGCGACTTTCTGTATCGGACCTTTCCCAAATGTTGTTGCCGATTCTATCTGTTGCCTATGTTGTCGCAGAACATTACGTAATCAGATTCTATGTGCGACTCGAAAAGTGTTGTACATTATGGAGTGCACGCGAGCGCCAGTGATTAAGTAAGTGGTCCTGGGGCCCTATAACGTAAACCTATTTCAATATATTTTTTTTTATTCCAATCTCCTGACGTCAGATTTGCGTAACCACCGACGCAAGCATCGGGCGGTGACCCGCAAGGTTGTCTGAACAGACCAATCAAATGCTTACCTCATATATAGGAGGTCACTTTTGTTTGCTTTAAAAACGAATAACACTGCATACAGTGAGCGGCTTGTCTTATCTAATTGGCTGACAAGAGTCGAGGAGCACGCTCAAGTGGAGAAGGATTCTATGGGACCGATCCAGCGCACTGAAAATCGATAACCGCATGAAGAGGGTGGTGCCAGCATCTGCGATTGGTCCGCTTTCCCTTACTTAGCTTGACGTGGCTGATTGAAAATCGCGGCGGCATGCAACGAAAGGTCAAGAATGATGCTAAAACGGATCCTCATCAAAGACGTGTTGGCAGAGCGAGGTCATAAACGTGCCGAAAGTGCTCGATGATGTTACACGGCCTCGCAAAAAGCTTTATTGTACTCAAACAAACCCATTCTTGCGCTTCAGGGGCGATCCCACCGTTAGCAACCAGTTTGTTGCACTTCAGGGGCGATCCCACTGCTAGCAACCTGTTTCTTGCGTACTCCAGGGTAGCGTACCGTACTGCTGCCGAGAAGTAGCGACGCCTGCCTTTCGAAGCTCGACCGACATTATTTATTGGGTAGCGTAGCGTTGTCGGCGGGCTGCAGGCATCCGGTAGACCATGGCGACGAAGCAGGGGCGAGACGAGTTTTTGCTAGTGCGAAACTTGCACGGTTTATTCAAAGGTAGTTGAAAGAAAAGAAGAAAAGCATGAAGTAACAAGTATGAAGTATTCAAAAGTACATTTCGGAGCCCCTTAAATAGGCTCTCTACAAGTGTGGGCGGGATCTTGCTTCCGTCGATGACACGTGACAGGCACAGAGAGAGGGTTCCTCCTCCTGCATTACCGAGCACGGGAAGGAGAAGTCGATCCTCTTTTCGACGAATCCTGGGAGAAGATCGGGTGAATGACCTCTTCGGCTGGTGGGGTCCGGCCAAGTAGAGGGTAAGGGGATGACGTAGCACCCGCGGTGCCCGACCAAGTAGAGGGTAAGGGGATGACGTAGCACCCGCGGTGCCCGACCAAGTAGAGGGTAAGGGGATGACGTAAGGCCCTTGGCGTCCGGCCATACCTAACACCATGCTATCCGGCAGGTGCGAGTAGCCAGTCACCGTGCGATCGGCGGCAGCCATCTTTTACTCCTTTCGGAACGGGGCAGCCTGCGGCTATTCAGAAAAAGAAACTCAGTTTTGTTCGGCATATTAATGCATCTTTAACACGTACACGTCACATTGACGAGGTTAGTTTTCGCGGTTTTGTGACGTCTCGTGACAGGTAGGTGAAGTGAGTGCAGCCCGAAAACTATTCACCAATAGCCGAGAGCTTTTGGCGAAAAGGCGTCGAATCAGAAATAAATATTTTTCTTTCGTTCGGTCCAATCATGCATAATCAGTGTGTACGAGTCATATCAGACAGGGAGCTATCGCGGTTTTCGCGAGGTCGCGTTACAGGCAGGCGAAGGGGGGGGGGGGGGGGGGGGGGGGTTCAAAAAAGATTTTGACCAATCGCGGAGGCCTGATTGCAGAATTGGAATAGAAAAGTTTGGAATAGCTGTACGTTATGGCCAGTGGCGTAGCTAGGTCGTCTGGCACCCGGGGCCCATAGGTCTTCTGTCACCCCCCCCCCCCCCACTGGCCCCTTGCACACGCCCCCCCCCCCCCCCCCCCCCCGTTGCTACGCCAGTGGTTATAGCGCTCCTGATCCGTTTTGACTCAGGGCAGGCGTTTGTCAACGCCACAGGGAATCTTGAAAGCACGAAAAGAAACGAAAGTAAGCCGTAGAAAGGTAAGGAGAGAAATAACATAAAACACAGTTTTGTCACAGTCGCAGTTTGTGAGTCCGTCTGGTTGGTCCGGTTCGTTGTATTCTAGGCTCCAGTCGCCTCGGATTTCACCAAAGCCACGAATATCCAATCCGCCAGCCATTCTGGTTCAAGTCAGCGCGTCCCAGCCGCGTTGCTGCCGGGTTACAGTGTACTATAATACTTTGTATACTTTGTTTCTAGTACACTGTAGCCTGGTCGGCTGTGACTGTCGTAGTAGCTCGTGTAGCTGAGGTGATAGGCGTTGGCGGCCGCTCGCTGTGACTGGGCGGCTCTAGCCGAGCGATGTCTGTCTGGGGTTTTCCTCCATATTTTCGGCTCGGCTGCACAGTCGTTCCCACTGTTCTAGCCGGGTCTTCGTAGTCTCGGCGCGTGCAGTTCGGTCTTCCTCGGTGAGACCAGTCAGCGCCAGGCTCTCGGCCAGGGGGCACGATCGGGGATCTGCGGTAAGTCTCGGACATTGTTGTAGCACGTGGACAAGGGTTTCTTCTGGTGCACCGCACAAGCGACACGTCGGATCCACGCCGAATAGTTCGTGGCGGCGTTGGTTTGTGAGGAGAGCGCCAGTGCGGGCTTGAAACAGCAGGACGCTGCCTCTATCTCCTCGGTAGTCTGGTGATGGGCACGGTTCCGGCTTGTGGTGGTAATATGGTGCCAGGCTTTGCTTTTTTTGCCACTGTCGTGCGACAAATCGTTTTTGCAGCATCATTGACTTGCTTGATGACTGCCTTGCGCCACTCGGCCTCTGTCTTAGTGTTGTGGTGTTTTGAATTTTGGCTGTATTTCGTGTCTAGGGACGTATCATAAGGAGCCAAACCCCTTTCTTCTCGTGTCTAGGGACGTGTATTTCCGAATCCAAGCCGTCTTGATGTTCTTGTATCATAGGTGTAGGTACATTCCGCGACTGTAATTTGTGTTTGCCGTGAATTTGAATCTGCCGGCGTATGGTAATTTGGACCTCGCCTCCCTTGCCTCGTACGAGGACAAGCTCATTTCCCCGCATACTGCTGCATTTGCAGTGGCTATGATGCCCCCTAGCAGCCAGCGGCCTAGTTCTGTTTGGTGACACTCCAGGTATTTTATGGTTTCGCTGGAGTATAGGCCAGCACATCGTCTGCGTATGCTGTCGCTGGTACTGCTACTCCCTTCCACAGTGTGCGTCCGACCGTGTATGGGTTATATGAATGTCTGGCCAAGTGCCAGAAGCGGCTTTTGAGGCGATTATATTTTTTTACTGATGCGTTTTGATGCGGATCCAGAAACTTTTGTTGGTCGCTGAGAGTCACGCCGAAGTATTTGTATGCCGATATATATATATATATTTTTTATGAGGTTCCCTTCGAGGGTGGATTCGTCGCTAGTTCTGCTTGTATTTATTCCCATCCACTGTGTTTTGTCACTGTTGAACCTTAACTGGTCGTTTCCTGTAACTTGTGAGCAGATGTCGAGCTGGTGTTGGAGGTCAGCTGCTGATTCTGCTAGCAGCACTATATCGTCAGCGAATGCCAGATATGAAATTTTGGTGTATTCTTCTTGCTCGTCAGTCGTTATCGTGGACAGGCGGAGGCCTGGTCCCTCATTGCCTAATGTTTGGAGTAGTTGTGCGCGATGTATATGTTAAATAATGTTGGGGACAACGGGCATCCTTGTTTTAGTCCTATCTTTTGCTCGACTTTCTTCGACCTTAGTTCTTGTAGTGTGTATACACTGCTGTGCAATCCGTGTATAGGTTCTTGAGCAGGTCTATGCTTTTACAATCTAGGCCAATGCTTAGTAGCCTTTGCCAAAACCTTGAGTGGGGAACACTGTCATAGGCTCTCTCCATATCAAGGAAAGCCAGATACGCTACCACACCAGATGGCACGACGCGCGGGGCTCCTGAATCATGGGGCTCCTTCTCAATAAAATCGCTCGTAAATTGCCCCATATATGCCTGTGTGCAAGTCTAAGCGTCTGGCGAGCCTTTGGGAAGGAAGCTCAGGGTTATCCTCCAAAATATCTAAGCTGAGTAGCGCTGTTCTCACGTTTCTGTGCTTCACAACTCGTGAAAGCCCACTCTAGGGAAAGCGTGTTTACTAGTTTTAAACATTGGTACAAATGCAACCGGCTCTTGCAAAGTGCAAAGCTTTTCAAGTTTTGGTGGAAGTGTTCTGCGGTTGAGTCTGTAGTATTGAATGATTTCTTCGTATATTGTCAGTCCAGTGAGCTGTTGTGTCCTTGGAGTGGGCAAGTTCGTTGCATTCCGGAGAGGCTTGTCGACATCCACAGCTCACGTCGTTGCAAGAGACAACACTCAGATTGTAGCAAGCCAACACATTCCCGCACCCAAGGAGGCTTCATCTCATGTTCAATACTCAATATGACGAACAATGATTATACGGCGAACAGCTAGGAACCCTCCGGTACGTTGTCATAGATTGCAAACAAGATCCAGTATCGCCTTCTCTTTCCTCTACGCCCCCCTCCTCCCCACCCTCAAGAGCAGTGGGAGACACTGCTGTCCAGCTCCCGCCTGTTGGACCAGGTCATGTTAGCTGAGAGGGCAGTTGCAGCCAAGACGGCGCATGGATTCCCGTGAAGAGGGAACCACTCCTGCAAATCAAGCCACCCTTATGCTTATTAAGTATGTTTTTTTCTTTCTTTCTTTCTTTCTTTCTTTCAATCTGTGCACATAAAGCGAGAAACCATGACTTGCCAATTGAAGCGATGTTCGTGGTTAGCATGCATGCCAAGCGCGCACATTGCTACTAACGCTACTAACCACGCGATTTACTTTTAATGTTCGTTATTAATGCGAAAACATGATACGGCTCATGAGGCGGAAAGCCCGGCGTTGTCGGCGTGACCACAAGATCGTCCAAAAAGGCTACGAACCCTTGACATTAGGTGGGAGTCGTACCTCCGACCTTTGGTATTACTTAAGGCTACGAACACCCGAGCTCTGGTGGGAGTAGAACCCACAGCCTTTGGTGTTAATTAAGGCGAATGTAATTAAGGTACAGTTCATCAAGGTAGAGTTAATTAGAAGGCCAAGGATAGCGTTATCCACTGATCTTATGCGTACGTGCTGCTTGCTATTTTAGGTGTTTTACTCCTTCTCAGGAAAACGCTTCGCATACTCGCTGTAAGAAGTTGTGGAGCACTGCTTTCCGCATTTGTATCCCGGAAGAACGCCGCCGACAGACAAATTAAAGCATGCACCGACGGGTGAATTTGTTTGCATCGGCACGCGAACCAACCGCTCGTCGTTCGCTTGAAATATAATGCTAGCCGCACATCACTGACATCAAATAATGTCATAACATGGCAAAGCACGCAGGTTTTGTGCACGTAAGCACTCTCGCATCACTCTTAGTCACGCTGATATGAGCAACCACTCACCTTCTAAAACAGCCAGCACGGGTCCGTAAAGTAGACAGACTAGGAATATACGCGTAGGATCATTCATTTAGAGATCGGGCAGTTTTCTCGCAGGAACGCCGACGCCAGTATTGACACCGTTGGCAGTTGAACGAGACGGTTGTTTACGCTGCTGTATCTGCTTGCTGCCCACTTAGGATACGAGGCAAACAGTGCATCTCGGGAGCTAAACAATGAGGCAGCGTAACATGTACGTAAAAATTCGCCCATGTACGTAGTGACATTTAGGGAAGTGCCGGCAAGTGCGACTGGCCGCCTTCGATAATGACAACGTATCGACCTTGACAGTGCGCCGTGACGTCGATTGTAGCTTGTTGTGTGGACGCTGAAAGAAATGAAGAATCGTTTACTTCAAATTCGTGTGGTCCCAAATGAATCACAAAAACATTTTCTTCATCCTAATGGCTTAGCTTCATGTCAGTCGCTCAGGTCCCGCGGTAGCAGAAACACGGCCTCGGCGACTGGGATAGGCCCAACTACGACGTTTGCTCCAAATGTGTGTGCGGCGGGCGAGGGCTGAAGTTCATGCAGCCCACAACGCAATACCACTTGCCACCCATTACTTTTCCGTCCACACAGAACGTCACTTCTCGCGACAGCGACTTCTCCCGCCAAACGCTATCGCCGGCTTCTCGACGCTGTCGCGTGACATTCATTCCCAGCATGCTCTGCGTATGCCTCATTGTACGTCATAATACAATGTAGCCAGTAGCTGAGGAACAGGCAAGGTAGATGGTTCAAAGGATTCAACCAAATTCATTTGTAAAGGATCTGTGCAACTCTCAAACATGACACTAAGGGCAAATATTAAGTCAAGCTAAAGCGATAAATTACTGCTCGAGAACCTCTAAGGCATCAATATTATCGCGAACAGAGCCTTAATAATCGAGAAATTGAGGTAAATGCAGGACATGATTAGACACTCCTCCGGGACATTCATGTACTTGCCCGATGACGAAAGCACTCTTCAGTTAAATTCTGTGGCAATACTCAACCACCCGTTGCAAAAAAAAAAAAAAAAACCCCTTGTATTCTAAGACGAACTAAAATGCTACTTGTCGAGTTCTATTTCCTTTTTAGAAAAAAGAACTAGTTGAAATTACCCTTGACAACGACGTTAGCGGTCGAAAGGTTTCGTTTTCGCTCGACTGCGCGCCGCCCACGCTTTGGCGTTTCAGTGGTTTAGTTATCGCGTAGTGTTACGCTGGTTTTGCTGGCTCGCAAAACTCCCACAAACTGCGCGTAGCAGATAATTCAAATTCCATGTGATGTCGCGGGATGCCCGAACGGTCTGCGCCACTTGACCAAAAAGCAGCTTCAGCGGCGAATCCACCGCTCTGTGTTTAAAGCCCCTCTATCTGTGTTGGCTCGGTACCGCCGCCTGTCGGGAGCCGTTTTACCTACCGACGGCAGCAAAGGGTAGTGATGGCGTATGCAACGTCACCAGTCCTACGGTTGGGCGGCGGAATGTTTGAATTGCGATAAAGGTATTCGGATCGTTCAGATACGATTTTCTCGTAAACTCAGTCTTTTCTTGGCACGAAACAAGCGTTGCGAGGTTTCTGGAATGGTATCGAAACAGTCAACGTCGACCTAGCATCAGCCTGTAGTGTCCCTTTAATAACCTAAGTTACTAATTAGGCTCAACTTAGTATTGTTCTTCATCTTCTGTAGTGTCATTTTATTATGTGTTAATTATCCGCATTATATCAACGATAATATTTCACATTATTTGTCTGAAGCGGCATATTCTAAGTATGCTGCATGTCTCCGTCAATTCGAGTTGTGCGGACGCATAGTGGTAATCGAAAAACGAAGTTCTACTTGGTATACCTGGCATCAAAACCAACAATTGAGTTACTTCAGTCGTATCGGTTTGACACTTCGTCACAGCCAGTTTCCGCTTGCGAGCGTGAATATTCGAATTTGCTACTTTACTGACGGCCGACAGTTCTGCATTGGACAATGTTATGAGCATTGCTTTTTTTTTCTTTGTGTATCGACATATATAAAGCACATTTTTAAAAAAACGCGCTTTATTGCGAGAACGCTCTCACATCAGCTCATGCCATCGTATTCGAGAGAAGCCGACGACGACGCCACAGCGCGGGCGTAAGCGGCGCGAGCGCAGGTGGCCTGCCCGCGCAACGGACGCGTGCACTGCTGCCATCGTTTCGTGGTCGCCAGTGCCTGCGAGGTGACGCCGTTGGGTGAGAGACGTTTTCCACGCATTCGTGCTTCACGCCGATAGGCTGTTTCCCGTCGTTATATAGACCGTTTTTTCGTAGGCGCCGCCATATTGTGAACGCAGTGGCGCCGCCTATGAGCAGCGCCATACTGGCTTGGGTGAAAGCGGTCTTTTGCATGGCAGGTATACGCTCGGCGGTAGGTTCTGGCGTTTTTTTTCGCGGTCGGGCGGTCTATTTAGTATGACGTGCGTCTTCTACGTGGTAAACGGTTCTGTGAGGCGTGCTGGAGTGGTTTAAGGCGTCATGGCCGGAATTTCTGCTGGCGTCGAGGTGTACGGAACACGCAGCGTGATGGGGGGGGGGGGGGGGGGGGGTGCTCGCATATTTGAGCCTACAATCAGCCTCGGAGATCAATTGTGTATTTCTAAATGTTCCAATCACTAATGTGACCTTATTGCAGTATTATCCTCTATTTCTAAGCTGCGGTTTAGGAGCCATAAAACATACGCGACGATCGTAACAGCATGGGTACTGTTCTGCTACGATAGGAGCTGTGCTAGCTGTTTGACAAGCGTTCTAACTGTTCGCTGCAGGTTACATTGCGTGACTACTTAGTTGGATGGATGAGGTTTCCACCCATTAATAAAATAGTTTTGGCTAGTAATAGCAGCATACCTTACAGTCTGAATTAAGCTTGTCCAGCACAGCGACCGTTTACGAACTGCGCGAGCGTCCTAAGCAACGTAGGAGCTGGATTACAGATATCTTTGTTCTGTATAGCGCATGGTCCAATCATACGGCATCAGCGGTTATATATTTACAAACGTTGTGCGGCGTTAGCCCGTTTTCTCTTGCTTTTTAGAGAAAGAGGATGATAACCGAATTTTTTTTTTTCGGTTGTGTTCGTTCAGTTCTCTACGACGCACTCACACGTATTACGGAAATTTTGTGCTCAAAAATAGCCATCGCATTCTTTTTATGCGAACCCTCTCATATATTATGGCTGTATACAGGCCAAAAAGGCAATGCCGAAGCACACAGCTTATATGTGTATCGTGCTGGCTCACCAACCGCAGTGATCGCTGTGTTGAGCAGCGCCATGGGCCTCATGCAGCAAGGCTAGCGTAGACATATGGTAATTTCAAGCATACTAGACTTGAAATGCGTGAGAACGATGCCAGTGTATCAAAAATATTTGATAGCGCCTGCCGCTCAGATGTTTCGTGGTTGCCTTAGGTTGGCCGTGCACGAGCATGCGCTCTTATGTTTTATGTTTTACTGCCTACGCCAATCGATCAGAGAGTGAGCTGATTTACCATTTAATGCTGGTAATACAGAGACGCCGGTTTTCTTCGTTGAATTAAAATCGATATAAGCAAAATAGTAAACAACACATACACGCACCGCGACTGATAATGCTCGTACACCGCGGCTGATTATGCGTGTCACATTTTTGCGCCCCCAAGACATATTTCTGCCTACAGTAGTTACCGATGCACCGAAAGGCTTCCCTGACGACCTTGTATCAACGAATATGGCGTAAATTTCACAAAGTAAAGCCGCGTTCAGACTACGTGCGCTACGTACGGATCGTTCGCACGGAACGTAAGCGTAAACGCAAAAAGCGCAACTATTTTGTTCACACTACTGTTGCATTGAGCGGAAAGTGCGCAACAATCGCAACCAGCCTGGGCGTAAATGTTGGAGTACCCGCTACTTTTACGACAGGCACAGATACGACTGTTACGACGCCGCCAATGCACGAAGCAGCTTCGGTTTGCATCTTCCGCTCACGGAGCTTCCGGCCTGCCCATATTCCGCGTTTTCATCCGGGAGCAGCGTTGACGTAGCAGTAAATGGCAGTAATCCGACGTAGCAGCGTTGTTCTTTGCGTGTCTATGCGGTTTGACGCTGTTATTGTGCTGTGTGCTCGTGGCTGGTGACGATACTAGCTTCGGAAGCCTCTGCGTGACCGCCATCCCAGCCATCCGGCGTTGCAACGCTGTTTCTTGCTGCTGCTGCCGACGCCATCCGCGTTTTCCCCGGGTTCGCGCCGAACGCGCGCGGTGTCCCTGAGTGCAGTGCGGTTTTCCGGTCTCATTGTGTTGTGTACACTGCCCGTGCCTAGTGATGATGTTAAATGCGGAAGCTTCTTCGCTGTGCAGCGATGAATTACTAATTGAAGAAGTGCGACAGAGGCCGATACTCTATTACCAACGCATGAAAACTTTGGGCTTGAAGAGCCTCAACCTGCGCTAACAGCCGCTTGCTGATCGGCGCCATGTTGAAAAATGCGAAACGCGGCTGTCCCAGAACGGTGATTGGCCAATCGTAAAAAACGTATCTTATCGAAAGGCTCAATGTGAACATAGGCGGTTGCTAGCTGCGTAAACAGTCCTTCCAGCAGTTGCGTAAATTACAATAAATACGCAGCTTATATCGGATGCGACTGTAGTCTGAACGCGGCATAAGATCTAAAACATCTCGAAATCGTTCCGCAGCACGCGACAGCAATACTTTCAAGCAGCGCCGCGCCGGATCGCCCAAGCCAGAGAGGAGGAAAGGCTCTCCGCGCGCCCTTTCCTCCTCGCCCGATGAAACGGTCTATAGGCTCACCCTCTTTCCTAAACTAAGCATGCTAAATGAGCCTTTAAACCCGTTAGCTTAGAACCATTTGGTTCGTTAGCTAACATTGAGTCCTGGAATAAAGGGCCCATTGAGGGCTTGTTTTTCTCTCACTGACAGCAAACACAGCTCACAGCTTCACCTTCTGTGGAATAGATAATGTAAAGTGTGTGGCCATGCTATAAAAAGAAAGTAGGTCTATCTTCTAAGAAACTGTGTCTACATTTAGCCTAGTAATGAGGTAATCGGCGAACCCTGTTTAGTACAGGAAACGCGTGGCAAGCTAACAACCAATGCAGTTTTGTAGAGAGGACAGGAACCTTGCCTCCACCATGGTCATAAGCACACGGGGAGTTTCTGAAATATAGTTTTACCTACTTTATTCCATCCAGAAACACCTCAAGAGCTGGTGCATACGACACAACAGCCGGCTGGCTGTTGTGTCGTAATCTTAAGAAGTCAGTTTCGGTTTGGAAGTTTCAGTTTAGAGGTGTAGCTAAAGTGACAAGTCATATATACAATGTTTTACTGACATCCGATCGTATGAAAGCAGTCGTCACATGATAAAATGTTTTTTTTTTTATTCAGCGTTCTTTAGGCGTATCTAAAAGGCTGCCCTTTAGGGAACCGCCAGAACAATAGCGTTTCGTTCTACTTTTTAGTGTAACCAGCTGGTTAGCCGTCCTTACCGAACTGTATATACCACAGCGGTTAGTTGTAAAGCGCCAAATGGTGAAAGCGTGTGGTGAGAAAGGCTTCCTGGTAACCAAAGTCCGCTTGCATGCACAGGCAGATCGGGAAGGAGACCAAACGACTGTTCCCCGTCGAGCGACCCATGTGCGTTACCAGCGTGGTTCCCACAAATTTCCAACTGCACGAGCATTCGCACGTCCAAGTCCTGTTCGAATGTTTCTGCGGACCGTGCAGCACTGCGGACGCCGCCGCACGGGTACGCCATAGGCGGGCCTTTCCTTTGCGTTTAAGGTGGTCAGCCGTCACCGTCACGTCACCACCACAGTTTCTCCTCAATATACAGGGCGCGGGTGACCTTGACCGATACTCGCAATTTCGCCGGCGGCCAAGGTCGCCGTCGCCCAGCGTTTGGTTGAGAAAAAAAGGAAGAAATTCTAACCTCTAATCGAAACCGATGCCATGACGGCGGGTCGATGGGAAGCGGTATACGGCTGTGTGCATCCACCCCGTCCTAAGACCCTCACGGCACCGCCGTCCATCAGGATAGAGCGTTTCCTCGCCGTTTTATTTCCAAAAGTATCGGCAGTGCTTCGGCGTCCAGTTTTTTAAGGAGACTCGTCGGTGCCGAGGCGGTGATGGGACGGGGAGGATGACGGCTGTGTGAATCGGGCCTAAATTTCGCCGCAAGGCCAACTCATTAGCTGCATTATGACCGTCATCGATATATAGCCAGCATTTCACTGTAACCAACCGAATAAGTTTTTAATCGGGCTTTGATTGTGTATCCCCGGTTCAGCAACACTGGGGACGAGTTGCAACAAATGATTGAGGACTTTAACAGAGAGAGTTTAAGAGTGGGGTTAAATATTAATATGCAGAAAGCAAAGACAATGATAAGTAGCCGGGCGAGGGAACAAGAGTTCAGGATCGCCAGTCAGCCTCTAGAGTCTGGGAAGGAATTCGTTTACCTAGGGTCAATTACTCAGAGGGAACCTGATCATGAGAAGGAAATTCACAGAGTAAAAAATCAGTTGGAGCGCATACGGCAGACATTGTCAGCTCCTGACTGGAAGCTTACCATTATCATTGGAAAGAAAGGTGCACAATCAGTGCATTTTACCGGTGCTAACATATGGGCAGAAACTTCGAGACTGACAAAGAAGTTTGAGAACAAGTTAAGGACCACGAAAATAGCGATCCATGGAACGAAGATTGTTAGGCGTAACATTAAGAGAAAGAAAGAGAGCGGTGGTGGATCACAACGCCAACGGGATAGCCGATATTCTAATTGACATGAAGGGAGAAAAATGAAGCTGGGCAGATCATGTAATGCGTAGGTTAGATAACCGGTGGGCCGTTAGGGTTAAAAATGGGTGCCGAGAGAAGGGAAGCGCAGTAGAGGATGGCAGAAGACTAGGTGGGGCGATGAAATGAGGAAATTCGCCGGTGCTAGTTGAAATCGGGTGGCACAGGACCGGGGTATTTGGAAATCGCAGGGAGGGTCCTTCGTCCTGCAGTGGACATAAAATATCATGATGATGATAATGATGATGATGATGATGATGATGATGATGATTGTGTATCCCGCTGACTGCGTTGCACAGGGCTTTGTGACAACAGAGAAGACAAGAAACCACAGGAGTTTGGCAGGAATCCAAGCACGATCATATTAGCAGCAATGTAATCTGTCTATTTGGCTATATTATATTATATGACTATATAATCCCCGTATAGCTTCTTCACTTAGTGGTGCAATAGGAACAGAGTGATTGACTGAATGGAATGCATGAACAGTGCCTCACGACTTTCACAGTTTTTTTTTCCTCCCTGCGTGGAGGGAGCCTAACCGACTCTGCAGGCATTTTCACTAAAGTTGTTCTCTCTCTCTCTCTCTCGATATATTCTGAGGCCACGTTGGGGGCGGTGCCATATCACACGTAGTGTATAAACTTTGAGCGTAGGTTCCGAACAAGTAAAAAAAAAAGGCCCGTATTTCGCAAGTAATTGGAATAATGTATTATGTGACATTGACGTTTATTGCAAATATACCAAACATATGATATGTTCAATTCTTGAGAAGCATTCAACGAAAAAGCAACCCTGTCGCAGCGCGTAAACGGGTACACCACACGAGGTGCGCAATCTGAAAGGGAAGCAGAGCATACACAGCTGAGGCTGATCGTCTGCTGTACGGGAGGAAACGCCAACGTTGCCACACTAAGTTGTAGGTGATATTTGGGGGGTTCCACGTATACGTTATACCGCGGGAAAACAGCAGTGTACAAATACCACATGTTGGTACCGATTGGGATTGACACTGCAGAACATTTGCAATATATCCTTAAAGGGACACAAAGAAGGAAAATGTCTTAAGCAGCGAGCGTACATTCCTAAATTACCAAGCAAGCCACTTTTTCTGTGAGAGGAAACTTTACAAGCCAGAAGAGGCGCAAACACGACAGAGGGGTGATGACGCTGCCTTCTAGTTCCCCGCGCCAGCTAACCATGCATGACGTCATGGATTTGGACAGAGTCCGCTCAAGGATATTTAATTTTTTTGTCCGTAAAGATGGGGCTACATTGCATTAGGAAGCAGGAGCGAAAGACTGAACTTAGCACGCTTAGAGAAATGTTTCTGAACAAGCGTCAACATGAAATCCGTTACGTTATACAGAATGCAACTTTCTTTTTGTAAAAAATTTGGTGTGGCGTCTCCTAAATGGAAAGCTCTTTTCTATCCACCAATTATCATAAGTGATATTTACAATTGCATTTGGGGAGCGATTCATATAACAGGGCACTATCGCGTAAAGCTATTCCAAACTGCAATTAACCCTCCGCGTATGGTCCAAAACTCTTTTGGGCCATCCCCACTTGCCTGTCTGTCACGCGACGTCACGAAAACGGCAATGACTCCCCATCTGGTATGACATGTACTCTATGATTATGCATGATTAAACCGAACAAAAGAAAAATAATTATTTCTGATTCGACGCCTGTTGGCCATTAGCACTCTGCTATTTGTCAAAACTTTTCGCGCTGCTCCCACTTCACCTGTCTATCACGCCACGTCACAACACCGCGAAAACTAACGCGACAAAATTACGTGTACGCTTTAAAGATGCAGTAATATGCCGAACAAAACTGAATTTTTTATTAATAGCCGGAGGCTGCCCCGTTTCCAAATGAATAGAAGATGGCTGCCCGCCGAACGCTCAGGCACTATACTCGCACCTAATAAACTCAATAAAACTTTTTGAGTGGCCTTATAACGTTATCGAGCCCTTTCGGCACGCTTACGACGACGTTCTGCCAATTCTTCTTTGCTGAGGACCCGTTTTAGCGGCACTCTTAACCTTCCGTTACACGCCACCACGATTTTCGACCAGCCACCGCAAGCTAAGTAAAGGGAAGCGAACCAACTGCAGACGCTGGCACCACCCGCTTCATCCGGTTATCTATTCTCACTGCGCTGGCTCGGCTCCGTCGAAACACTCTCCACTTGAACGTCCTCCTCGCATTTTGTCAGCCAATTAGACAAGAAAAACCGCTCAATCTAGGCAATATTATTCGTTTTGAAAGCAAACAAAAGTGACCTCCTAGAAATAAGGAGAAACAAGGAGTTGGGCCGTTCAGGCAACACTGCGGGTCACCGCCCGATGCTTGCGTCAGCAATTATTTAAATTTCACGTCAGAAGATTGAAATAAAAACATATTGGAATAGTTTTACGTTACAGGGCCCCAGATGAAGTGATGCCTACATAGCCAAACAAGCTACAAGCTACACCAAATTGGCATAGTTCTTAGGTTTGAAAAAAGCTAGTGTTGCAATGTGTTCAGATGCATACGCCAGGGATGTACACTTAAACGATTCTCGAAACTATTGACTGAGGCTCAAGGTATTTATCCTCAGTATCACGCCACCTGACATTATGGCTCATTGGCTATGGCGTTGTGCTGCTGAACAAAAGCTTGAGGGTAACAGTCCTGCTCGCGTCAGCAGCACATTATACAGCATAGCGCAAGCGGAAAGTTACCCAAGTAAAGGCATCCTTCTCAAAACATGCGACGGGGTTGATCTGATATTGAGTCTCACTTGAAATACATTGTCCGCGTCGAAGTGTTTTTGTAGGTTTAACTGCGTCCTTTTGGTGCCTACTAAAGAGTCTCGTTTTTACGAATCAGGTTTTTTCATGGAGATGTCCTAAATTTTCAATGACTATACGAACAGTGAGAAACAGTGCACTGCAGGCGAAAACAACACCTGAACAGAACAGCAGGCAGAAAGCAAACACTGCAGTTGAGTCCTGATTACGCCACATGCACCAAACCGCTCGTTTGTGCCGTGATCATTACAAAGAAATGCGCCGTCTCTCGTAACAGGGTTTGGAGCAGCGTACCACCGCTCTCGCCACCCGGCGATGAAAGCAGCCTGTGGACCCCACGCGTCATGGACATGCTCAGCCTGCCCGAGGATCCAACCAATGTTCCTAGCACGTGGTTCGAGGTACTGTACCTCATCGCGCGCCCACAGGCAGTCACGTGCACGTGGAGGGTTCCCGGATTCGTCGACTCACCGCAAACGGCGCTCGCCGTACTTCACTCCTCGATACTACAGGTACCGAAACCGCACTGATATACAAGGAAACATGTGCCCACACTCTCGGTACAGCGCGGCAGTTGTTAACGTGTCTTATGTGCTCGACATAATGACGCGTACACACTTATCGGGACATTGCCATCGTGGTAGTGAAGCCCCAACTGCATCACCAAAAGATGCAAGAGCTGGAAACCTTATGAGCCGCAGTGCCCCACGTGGGAAGCAGCAGTGCGTGCAACAATCGCTTCAGAGAGGCAACAACACAAAGGCGCATGTAATGAAGCCTTTCAGACATGAAATAAACGCCGTAGTGCGAGAGAGTTTTGACACCATGCACTAAGAATAGTGCAGTATCGATTATTCCTGAAGGGTTATAGTTACCTAATGTTGTAAATTATGTCTTGTTTGGGGCAAACAACCCGAGAAACGTGTGCAAGGCAATGTACCTGTCCCGTCTGTCTTCATTCTTAATTGCTAGGTAACGCAATAATCTAAATATTTAATAAGTTTTTGGGACACCCAGCAGAATGTATCCAGTAACGTCCCTACATATTGGAACGGGCGCTTTTGTCTTAGTAGCATAGAAAAATTATTTCGCGCTTACCGCTTCTTTGTTGTTGCTTAAAATTTGAAAAATATTTTATTTTTAATATAGGATTGTTCAATGTTACACTTTGCAGAGTTGCTTGCCTAGTCTTTATTAAAAAAAGAAGAGTCACAGTTCTGCCGGAAAGGCGAAGCGTCGATTGGGATAGCAAATTAGTGGACAACTATACGAAGTAAGCGTAGTAGTTTTATGGGCCGTGTAAACTTGTAAACATGAGCATGCTAACTAAATTGACAAGCATGGTATTACGCGCGCACAAGCCAACCTGGTCTCACTCGGTGACCGCGGAAATTCGGTGGCAAAACAATGCAGTGGAGAAACGCGGCAGCAGCAGCGAGCGAATTGACCATTATGCAGCCGCTAGCATCAACGCGAACTAAGTCGTGAAAACAAAGCGCAGCGCAGACTCTGCACCCGTCGTCGGCTCGCGCGGCCACCTGGGCGTCCTGGAGTAGAACGCGCTCCCCCTCCTTCTCCTCCCCTCGAAGCCTTGCGCGCCACGGCAGGCAGCGCGCTATCTTCCCGCTTTCCTCGCTTGCGTGCGCGAGATTGAGCCGCGATCGGCGGCTCACACCCGCACGCTTTCACTCGAACATACTGCATACGGCGCGCGGCGACTATTTTATCGCTCAGGCTACGTTCACACTTGGTCTTGGAGCAGGCGGAAGCGGAAAAAGCTTGACAAAGTCCGCCCGCCTATAGGCGGCGAAACGGGCGGAAAACCAGGTGGCGAGCCCGTTGGTCTCGGACCGATTGTTTCGCCACGGCGAAGCGGAAAGCGGTTCCGCTTCATCGGAAGTTGCACTAGCATGTAAACATCCGGTCGTAAAATTTAACATTTTCCCGTGTTCATTGTCCATCTTTAGGAAGAAGAACTAGCTAAAGGTATCAGAACCATGTCTTCTTTCTCATCCATGGCAGACAAAAGTTAAAGATAACACGTGCAGTTGTGCGAAAGGATAGCTTTTGATAACTGATCCATGGGTCAATGAATGAACATACCAGTTGAAATGGTGTGATGAACAGCGCCACCACACGGACAAATGTACACAGACTAGACGGACGTGGGCGAAAGCGGCAGTGGTTTCCGCTGCAGTGTCGAAACAAATGTGAACATCATGGGCATGTCCGGAAAATATTTTCCGCCCGCTTTGCCCTTTCCACCCGCTTGCTGCTTCCCAAGTGAGAACGTAGCCTTAGACTTTATACGGAACCTCACGGCGACGCCGATGGCAGAAATGCATCTGGAGTGTCCATATGATTGATATCGCAATAAATAAAAAAGAAACTGAAATTATTTTCGTCTACGGGGAAGCTATTTGCTGCCAAGTCGGCGCCAGTATGTATTTGTGGCGGCACCGTTCGGCAGCTGCGGAAAGCAGCCATGTGGCGATGGTTATTCCCCGCTTCTCTGTATGGCTTATTTTCGCCAGTACCATGTATTGAATGTTTGCAATCTGCACAAACAACACTTCAATAATCTCGATAATTTTTTTTCACACATACTACTTCCACATCAAGTTGCACCCTAACAGCTATGACTTTCATTAAGACAAAATACGAGAACAAACTATGGCAGTCTGTTATTAAAATGGTCATACTCGTCACGCTAACCCAATCATCCAAGCCTGCGCGTTAAATCAGTTCAACGAGTGCGAATCGCTTTGCCACACACATAAATAAAAATACGAGTTTTTCTTTTAAGCAGTTATTCTTCTCGGCATGCAGTGGGGTGGCGCATTCGCACCTCGGACGGGCCATATAGGTGTAACTCCTTCATTGTCCCTGGCCGTCGCCATTCCAACCACTAGCCTCTTTTACTAATTAGTAGGACAGTGGCATATTGCATCACATGTCACAACCACATAAACACGTACCAGTAATGCGCCAGGAAGGCGGATTGCATTAACCCTATAATGTCCAACGTAGCATATTACATGCCTCGTTATTTTTATACCTAAGCATTGGAATTGATGCCAGAAAAAGTTTATGCATAGCCTATAGTATTGTTGTTGATGCTGGAGAGTGCTTTCCCACCAGAAGCGGGTTGTTCAGCAAACCACTTACTACTCAATTACTGTTCTAATTAAGTTATCACTCAAAAACGGTGTACTTGATTGTTTTGCACTAGTGAATACTCTGTGGCCAGAAATAAAGGTGAACAAGTTGTAAAAGTTTTCCTTGAGGTGGAACTGGTGTTTGAGCATCATTAACAGGGTTAATGGGTAAGGCGAAGTCACATCGAGAAGGGTGAGTCATCTGACGCGGCACACGCAAACGCTCGCGCAACCCGTCAAAGAGAGGAAAATCGGCACGGCTTAGGCTCACGCGTGCTTTCCTCTCGTTCACCCCTGAAACACTCATCGGAAGCATTTATGGTTCCGCACTGCTCCAGACGCCGCAATGCAAGGGGTGACGCGGCAGGTGTAACTGGGGCCGTATTAGTCCGTGAGGCACTGGCAAAAAACGTCACCGCCCAAGCACTCCTTGCAGATGGTTAACCAGCGAAGCTGAAACTTGCAGCCCCGGTGTTTGACTGCGTTAATCCCCACGGTTTATTAAACGACGGCTAGCCGCCGGATCCTCGGTGCGCAGTTGCTGCTTGCGCTCGGTTGCACGAGCCTGTTCTTGTGCCCGGGCTGCAGCATCGGCACGGCGTAGACGAGCTCAGTCCAGGTTCTGCTCACGGCGTTGCTGATCAAAAGATGCCTGCTCCTCAGGAGTACGTATGACGCGTGGCCTACCCATTTCGGAGCCGGAGAGAAACTGCTGGGCGCGCGCTCGGCTGTGACGGAGAGCATCGACGTCACTAGTGGCGCAGCCAATCGCGCACCTCTATTTCTTTCTTTGTCGCGCATGTGCATGGGGTTGCGCCGGAGGAGTTTTCGACGAGACGTTCATTTGAGGGATCGCCAGCCGCGCAAGCGCGAGTAAGAGCGGACGCTAGAGAGAAAACCTGGGGGCTTTTGCTCCTCGAATATATGACTTTGCCTAGGCACTACGGAAGCGGTTTCTTAGCGCGTGTTGTAGGCGTTTGTCCCCTAGACAGTGCCGTCGAGTTTGTTTACGCTCCACTGCCGGCTGCCCGCGCGGTGAGGCAGTGGGCACGGACGCCCCATTTGGTGATCGCTGTGTCTGAAGGGGCAAGGTTCTGACTGGTGTTGTGTAAGTCGCGGGTCGCTTTTTTTGTCGCGACGATAGGTTGGATTTTTTACAAGCACTGCTCCAGGAGGGCACATGTAACTGGCAAACGGAGGCCTCAGGAGTGCACCTGAGGTTATAATAAAGCAGGCGGCTCAGGAGCTCCAGGGCACCCAAGGGGTAGCGAGGGGGGGTGGGGATCAAAGCTTGGAAGCAGGGTGGCCGGTGGGTTGGGGCCGCGGAGGCCGAAGCGTGCCAGGGGATGTTCGCATAAAAAATTGGCTATCCGTGATAGCGGGCAGCTGATCTTATATACACATCTGGCACGCGCAGGCCTCGGCGAGCCCCCAGCCCACGGACCAGTCCGGGTTCTAGCTTTGGTGTCCCCGTTGCCGATTTGGTGTCCTGGAGGCGCCGCCAATAATACGAAATAATGACACGTTGTTACAATTAGTAAAAAAAAAAACACGATTGAATACATATAATTACGTCCAGCCGCCAACTTGTGACGATAAGTTCAGCACTACCGCGCCCCGCGACTCCTGCAACACCAGTCAGAACTTTGCCTCTGAAGGTACATCGCACAGACTTTCTCGCGCCTGCGGCGCTGGTCATGAGTCAACCATCGTCACCGGCCGCCTTTCAGCCACTTGCGTTCAACCGCGGTTGCTAAGGCGCTCTGCCTTCTAGATTTTCAATATATGCGGCCCGGGCTCTACTACGGTCGCTACTGCTCCCACAGAAACATCTGTGATTTTATTTACAAGGTACATTGTCGTGAGGCACGAGAAAGCTATAATCCGCCGCGACTGACTTAGCACGAGCGCCGCAGGTGCAAGACAGTCTGTCCGACACAGCGGTCGCCAAATGTGACGTCGGTGACCGCTGCTTCACCTAATTTACCGCGCCGGCAGCCAGAGTCCGAGCGCCAACTCGACCGCACTCCGCAATGCTGGCACGCCTAGGGACAAACGCCTACAGCACGCGCTAAGAAACCTCCTCCGTAGCGCCTATGCAGAGTCGTATATTAAAGGAGCAAAAGCCCCCAAATTTTCTCTCACGCCCGCTCTTACTCGCGCCTGCGCACAAACCGCTGGCGATCCCTCAACTGAACGTCTCGTGAGTTTTCGGCGTACAGGCGATAGACGGACGGCCGAATCGGCTAGCCATATACAGTTTTCGCTGTAATACCCTAAGCTACTTTCGCACGCATGGAAATGTGGCGATACAGATTACCTTGGTAGAAGAGCATTCGATGTAGCTGTGGGAACGCCCCTCCTACCCTCCCCCCCCCCCCAACGAACCTACAAGTAAAACTGCTAATAGCGTGCTCCACGCCTAGTGCTCGGAGTTACGAAACCTAAACGCTTTGAAAGTCGCTCTCTCAAATTGTTAGCGTCCTCACTAAGATGTCGATGTATACCACACGTAACGTGGTCATGTGAAGAACTACGCGCCCGTCACACGGCGACCCGCAGATGATGGTTATGATCATGATAATGATTTCTATTTCCACTTCACTTGAAACAGGGTGGGGTGGTCAAGAGTAGTCACCTAACTTGCGTGTGCTAACGCGTTATACACACACACACACACACACACACACACACACACACACATATATATATATATATATATATATATATATATATATATATATATATATATATATATATATATATATATATGTTGCAGTCCAGCATTTTGCCTATCTCTCTTTGATCGTTAATCTGTTTATTGAAACTTCTATCTCTATATCGTACTGTTGCAAATGCCCGTAACTGCCTTGCATTCATCTGCTTTGAATGCCACAGCTTCTGGAAGGTGGACGTTCCCTACGGTTCTTGCTAGGTGAATAACTTGGCATTCCAGCGCCATAGCGAACAGCGCTACCATAACCAGAACTATAATTCCTTTACATGTGACGCATACAATAGTACGGCAGAGGACTACATGACACGAACAGTGTTAAGCTGTCGCAGAAAACACCCGGAGTTCATAGGTGAATTTTAACCTTAGTATTAAGAAAAGCACCCGTCGGCAGAAATGCTTGCGAGTTAACGAGATGAAGGCGAATGAAAAATATGCGTATTCTAGAAATGTCCCTATATGACAAAATACCAGACAATCCTGACGCTGGACATGGTAATGTAGGCAAGGCTTAGACTTCTTTCGACAATGTTGCAAATTGCTACATTAAGGATACATACCAGCCTAAAATTCCTCCCCCTTCCTATCGTCTTTACCACAAAGCACCGCGACGCTTCCTGCAACATGTCAGCCCTCACTAAAACGCGTAGGAAAACTCGTTTTAGGTTGTTTTTTTTGTAGTTTTTTTTTTGGGGGGGGGGGGCTAATCGTTGCCCGTAGCTATAGCGAGCAATTGTCTGAAATCTGCTCAAACTGCGAGCTGGTCGCGTGTTTCTGTTTTCCTGAGGTACTCGGATATAATTCATACACAGCAATTCTGAGCTCTATGCCACATCGAGTAATTGGATTACTAAGCGCTACTACGTGCGAGAAAATGCGCCCAACGATGAAGTTCAGGCTGCTGTTCTCGACAGTGAGGCTTGTCTCTCGACCCCAGCTGCCGTCGAGCGCCCCTCGGGCTCGTCGCGATCCGGCTTCCGCGGCGACTGCGCCCGAGTGTGCCCCTGGCGTGCGGTCTGCAGTGGCGTCGCTGCTGGTGGCGGCCGCATTCGACGCGTCTTCCTGCGACGGAACTGTTGGCGCTTCCCGGCGGCACAGCGGGCGCGACGACTGGAGGCCGTGCTGAGCGCGGTGCCAACATGCGCGCCGTCTCGAGCGGGTGGAACCCTCGGCCCGTTCCGGAAGGCCTAGCTGCGCAGGCGGCTGTGGCCCGTGTCCCAGGCCGGCCGGCGGCACTTGTCACAGGATGAGCCCGGCCCGCAGCATGGCGCACGTCGTATCTCGAAGGGCTCGCATGCTGAGCCCTAAGAGGACGACGAAGGCCCATGCAGACGATGGTCGAGTTGCCATCGCCCGTCGGCCAGTTGCACGCCAACAACGTCGTTACGACGGCGGCGCGCCGGTGGTTAGCGGCCACCGAGATGCTTATATTTTTTTCACCCATTGTACTTTCTACAGACATATTTTGACGAGTATACCTTGCATGCTTGTCTTTGTATTACTCTCTTTATCTCGTAATACATTTATTTTAATTCGTATATGTGTCTTCATGTACTATGCATATATCAAACATGGACGCACCATCCGCAGGGGTCGCATTTTCATCATCCAACCCAGTCGGCGACTGTGTGCGACAGATGGAAAATATAAAGAATAGAATTTATTGACAGGAAAGACAGAGAGGTCGACCTGAGATAGTGCGCTCTAGTCTGTTACTCTGCACTGGAGAAGAGGGAAGGGGAGTGAAAGAACTGGATGCGTGATGATGATAAGAGAAGTGGTGAGTGCTTATGTATGAGACAGTTGCCTTGCTAGAGCCGCTTGTCGACCTTGGTGTCCTGCAGAAACTTCAACAACACTTTAATTGCACGCATTGAAGTTGCAGTGTCAGGCCGTGGGCCGAAAATACTAAGCAAACGAAAAGATATATCCGAATGAAGAATGAATGCCTAATCTTGCAACGGTATACCAAATGAAGCTTTTGATGCAGTCACTCGGGATACCGGCGGTATATATATATATATATATATATATATATATATATATATATATATATATATATATATATATATATATATATATATATATATACATACATACATACAGGGTGTTTCAGCTAAATTTAGCCAGACTCAAAATATGCCGATGCACTCTAAGACGACGTGACCAAATGCTTGTCGCTCACTTTTGTATGTAGTGTGTCAAGCTATTTTTTGTATTTTGCTTAATTAGATAATTACTCAAGTTAGTTAATCAACTTCTGAAGCAACGAAGCTAAGGAAACAATTCCAATTAGAAAGTCGAAGAGCGGTTTGCAAAACGTCCGAATAAACAGTTTGTCTTTATATCTATGAAGTATTTGTGTTTTTCAGCTTACTGCGGATGCTCGCGAAATACAAGAAAACATCACGTGACATGCCCGCTTCCGCGTTGATTGCACTGCTCCCAAGCGTTCTGCGCATAAACGAACATAGCGTTTAGCCGGGTCTATTAAGCCAGGTGTTAAGCGCTCCCCATACGTGGGCCGATCCCGAAGATAGTGCAATGCCGGGCCGACCCGCGGCGGATGTGAAGCAGGCCTTAAGCACTCCCCATACGTGGGCCGATCCCGAAGAGAGTGCAATGCCAGGCGGACCCGCGGCGGAGGTGAAGCAGGTGTTAAGCGCTCCCCATACGTGGGCCGATCCCGAAGATTTTGCATGCAATGACGGCCCGACCCGCTACTGAGGGGAAGCAGGCGGTAAGCACTCCTCATACATGGACCGATCCCGAAGCTAGTGGATGCAATGCCGGGCCGACCCGCGGCGGAGGTGAAGCAGGTGTTAAGCACTCCCCATACGTGGGCCGATCCGGAAGATAGTGCAATGCCGGGCTGACCCGCAGCGGAGGTGAAGCAGGCGTTAAGCACTCCTCATACGTGGGCCGTTCCCGAAGATATTGCATGCAATGCCGGCCCGACCCGCGGCGGAGGGGAAGCAGGCGGTAAGCACTCCTCATACATGGACCGATCCCGAAGCTAGTGGATGCAATGCCGGGCCGACCCGCGGCGGAGGTGAAGCAGGCGTTAAGCACTCCTCATACGTGGGCCGTTCCCGAAGATATTGCATGCAATGCCGGCCCGACCCGCGGCGGAGGGGAAGCAGGCGGTAAGCACTCGTCATACATCGACCGATTCCGAAGATAGTGGATGCAATGCCGGGCCGACCCGCGGCGGAGGTGAAGCAGGCGTTAAGCACTCCCCCGTGGACCGACCCCGAAGATAGTGCAATGCCAGGCCGACCAGCGGCAGAAGTGAAGCAGGCGTTAAGCAGTCTCCATACGTGGGCCGATACCGAAGATAGTGCAATGCCGGGCTGACCCGCAGCGGAGGTGAAGCAGGCGTTAAGCACTCCCCCGTGGACCGACCCCGAAGATAGTGCAATGCCAGGCCGACCAGCGGCAGAAGTGAAGCAGGCGTTAAGCACTCTCCATACGTGGGCTGATACCGAAGATAGTGCAATGCCGGGCCGACCCGTGGCGGAGGTGAAGCAGGCGTTAAGCACTCCCCCGTGGACCGACCCCGAAGATAGTGCAATGCCAGGCCGACCAGCGGCAGAAGTGAAGCAGGCGTTAAGCACTCTCCATACGTGGGCCGATACCGAAGATAGTGCAATGCCGGGCCTACCTGCGGCAGAGGTGCAGTTCGCCATTAAGGGGTCCACATACACAGCTTCGCTACCCCGCTGTTCTGCTATAGCAGAAAAGCGGGGTGGGTTCCTTGACGCTCACTGCAGCCATTGCAAGTGCGCTGTTGCCGGGGTGTATGATGGTGAGCACTCGACGTGTGCTCTACCATACAGAGACTGCTCCATTGTGGGAAGAGCCAGGGGAAGATTAACTCGCGAAATTATCGAAGCAGAAATGATTGATAGGCTTGGGGATAACTGTGTGCCAAGACCATCAATTGCCCTTTCCCGCAAAGGGTTAGCTTACCTGCGCAAATGTGTGTAAGGTATTTTTTGCAAACAGCGCATGTATGATGATGTATTCGAAAAAGTTGTATATATGTATGGGTCCTTTGCTCGAAATAAATATTGTTGCAAGTTAGCGGCCTGTGTGTGTCACGTCTTCCTTTCGTCCTTGTCTTTTGACGCGCTATAAGCCTCACGACGAATGTAACCCCGTTTCTTGTACGAAGTCCAGTGACGTTCTGTAATGATAGTCATCGTAACTTCACTCGCTGAAGTCATCGTGCCGGTCTCTGCGAAGGCCAAACCGTTATGTCGTGTGCTTGGGTAAGTCCACTACAGGTGATACACAGGGATGTTGTGCCAGGTTCATTCGATTGCGGCTGGTGGCGTCGTCCTTACGAAGCCCTTCCATTTTTGCGATACCATCAGATGGTCAAGGCTTCTTCTCGGATGATGCCCCTCATGGGGCCGATGTTTACTTTAAGATGACGCAATTATGTGAGCGACGTCAACTGGAAGTTCGAATGCACTCACTCTGCAGGCGCACAAAAAGCACTCCGAGGCAGCGATTTTGTGAAACGTCATGGCTGTCTCAGGAGATCAACATCAGCTGAAATGACTGCACCATCCGTTGACACACAGTGACCCCTTCCTGCAGCAATTAGGAATGCCATTTGGAAGGGGCTTTTACACCAGGTGGTCGGCATTCACACAATTTTAAACAAATCTATCACAGTGACACTGACGTCACCCACACTAGTATTTCTTAAGGTTCTCTCCCAACAGCTCGTGGCATCGTCAGTCCCAACTCCAGCTCAGAAATAACTATTCCTCTATAACTGTCACTGTGGCATCGCACTAGCCCGGAAGATTTCGAGACTACATTGAGCATTTTTTGTGGTCCTGCCAGCAATTCCAAGATGAAAGAGACACTCTCCTGAAGAATCTGCAAAACAAGGACCTTCCGCATGCGCGCCTGCAACACCTTATATTTCCCGAGGGATCAGTTATAGCCCGCAAAGAAACTTCACGTCTCCTCATCGAATTCTTAAGAGAGACTGGTTTGATGGACATATGGTGAAACCCTTCAGCGGTATTGTGCGAGACGCTCGGGCGGACCAATTGCCGGCTTTGTTCGCCAGGTTAAACCCGCCTGTTGCTACAATTCACCTCCACCACCACCACCACTAGGTTGGCGAGGGAATGAGGTGAGTCATCCTCGCTGCGTCGAGGAAAGAAAAGCTTGGGCTTTCTCCTCACCTTATTTGGAACGTTTGATAATGTTAAAGAAAGATCGCACCGGTGGGTTTCATTCAACCAGCTATATTCAACTACAGTCAAAGCCGAATCTGTGGTTGCCACGCTGCTTGGGAACGGGTAAAGACGGCTCTGTGTTCGCTTTTTTCTTTTTTTTAATATTATGCGAAGCTTTCTGGGCGAACCCTCTTAGACTTTGTTGAGCGTGGCTGCTGGATGCTGCTGCTGTTGCCGAATAGCTTACGCAAAGAAAATAACAGAAATACGTGCCCTCAAGTGAGATCGAACCTACGCCTTCAAGCACAAGAACCCGATGCTCTAACCATTAGGCAACAACCACTTTTTCCATTTAAATCGATGCTTTCCTTTCCTCTTCCGTCGACTTCGCCACTGCTGCTGCTGCTGGTGGTGGTGTCTTGCACGCCACGTCGGGGAGGGGAGGGGGGAGGGTTCAGAGCGTGTACATGAAAGGAGCGGGGCACAGAGGAAAGTCGACGCGAGAAACTCGTTTGGACCTTTCCATAGAGTGGCATGTGCAGAACGACATCTGGAGCTTCCTGAGTGTCACCACAATAGCCTCTTGACGGCTGGTATTGTCCGTGACCCCCCGTAAAATCACTGCAGAAACTGCAGCGCTTACCTTTCTACTAACGTGCAAGTCCAGAGGGGACGTAGATATAACTAGAGAGAAGGGGGGCGGGGGAGGAGGCACAGAATGGGTACAACCGACGCAGTCTGGAAACGAGTGTATAACAGCCTTGCCACTCTTGGAGTTCCCATAGAGGGGGAGCTGGCGAGAGAGGGAAAAGATGACGTGGGAAGACAAGGAAACAGCGGTTGTGCCAAATTGAAGGTACGGTACGGTACGCTTCTGCTATTTCTGAAAAATAAACACCGTGTAAATTTGTCAAGCGCGCAAGTGGCGCAGGGTGTGTAGACGAAAAGCCGCACTAAAACCCCGTAAGGTCTAGGCGACACGACGCAAGCGGTCGGACGTCAAATCAACACTTCAGCGCCCAACGCGGTAGCTTGTCGGCTATGGTACTGTTCGAGGTCGCGGGTTCAAATTCCGACCGTGGCAGCCGCATTCCGTCGGGAGCGAAATACAAAAACGCTAGTACACTTAGACTTAGGTGCGCGTTAAAGAACACCAGGGTGTCAAAATTAATCCGAAGTCCGCGACTACGGCGTGCCTCATAATACGGTCACGGTTTTGGCACGTACGGCCCATAATTCTATTATAGTTTGACACTTCTGCCACGATGCGACGTGCCATTTGAGGCAATGACTATGCTTAACCCTCTCAGAGGTTATGAAGTATGGCGCACAACAACGCCTCAAGCAAACACCTCTCCCTGTGTCTTCTGTGTACTACGCAGACAAACAGCAGTGGTGCACGCAAGGTAACGTTTAACATCACTCACCACTCTCGTATTGGACTAAACGCTGAAGAAACTACACATTCGTCGTCGGCATCAGCGCTAATTATCGTCAATCGAAGCAAACAGCATAGAAAACTTCGCTTACATCGATTCTCACAGGGCGTAAGATCCACATTTTTTTTTTTCATTCTTGTCTCGTGCCAGTGCCAAGTAACTCTTTCATACGATTGCCGCGCAGCACGTGTTTTCAAGAGCACGTTCAACCAAAAGCTTCCATTTGACCCCAAAAACGCTGGAAGAAAACGGGTGTATAATAGCCAACCTTATCACTGCCTTTCGCGCCGCACTTATTTTTTACATGCAGGTCCTCGTCTATCTTTTATCAACAAACATCAAACATCGCCTTTGTCCTCGTGACGTCACTCTTTCGACGTCTCAGCGTGTGCATTCGCATTAACTTCTGTGAGGATTTTGGCATGACTTGTGAACGGTGTATTTATAAAGGTAAACATCGTGTGAGATTACAGGTAGCATGGGAGCACAATACAGACAGTTGCGCCGATCGCGGTTAGGTTTATAGCATTTTGACATATTACTAAAAAACCTAGAAATATACGGAATTCGTGGACTGTCTGGCAAACTTATAGAAAATTACCTGAGTGGAAGAAAACAGTACACACAGCTTCACGAAACTCGGCCTGAGACCGGCAATGTAAAATATGGTGTTCCTGAGGGATCAACTCTTGGTCCTTTGCTCTGTTTATCTACATAAATGATATTGTAAAAATACCTTTAACCCCAGATATCGTTATTTACGCAGACGATACAAATGTTTTCTTTTCCGGACCTGATCTTGCCTTGCTGGAATCACAAGCTAATGCCTGGCTTAGCGAGTTATATGTATGGCTGAATAATAATGAAATAAGACTTAATGTGAACAAAACAAAATATATGATTTTAGCTCCGAAGAATAAACCCATACGCCATAATCTCAAATTACGCATCAACAATTCTGAAATCATGTCAACAAATGGCTCTCGATTCCTTGGGGTTTGCTTCAAATCAAATTTAAGCTGGTCCGACCATGTCAACCATGTACGTTTGAAGGTATCTAGGTCCATAGGCTTGATGTACCGGCTGAAACATTTTATACCGATGCGCTTGAAGAAACAAGTATATTTTTCACTAATTCATTCACATCTTAGGTACTGTCATTTAGTTTGGGGTTTAGGCAACAAGACTGACCGGCTCTTCGCACTCCAAAAAAGAGCTCTGCGTTTAGTAGGTTTTTCAATATCTGTACCAGACAGCTGTATATTCTAGATTCTAAAAATATTACCTTACGCCGGCCTTTACAGTTTCTTCCTAGGAATTTTTGTTTATTGTCGTATCAAGAATAACTACACACTTTTCTTCGAAAAATATTTAAAGCGGGATGTAGTATATAATTTACGCACGAATAAATTTAGTTGGACATAGACCCCGCACCAACAATGGTACCCAAACAATATATAATCAAATAATATCCCTTTGTAACAGACATCCTTCTATGATTGATCACGCTCTCAACTGTAAAACTATTTGGCATTGCAAAAGGAAAATAAAACTACTATTGTTAAAAATACCTGATCCTATCTGATTTTATTTGGTGCTTGACCTGTGGGTAATAGGTAATGAAATTCATCGTTGTATGTAAGGCATATATGTAGTGCATTCAGCCTTTAAAATTCATTTTTATATAATGACACAATCGTATTGCACTACCTTGTATGACTTGTTACTCTTTGTGTGTTATTCAGTTCTTATATCAATGTCAAGTTACATTTGCTTGGTTTCCCTATGTATTATAATATCTCTGTTTTGTTCTACTTATTTGGTATTATATGATTGCACACTGTATTTGATTTAGTGCAAATGCTGTCTGATGTGTACTCCCGAGGCGAAGGCCTTGTCAGGAAACATATACGTGTTTCCTTTTGCCACGCCTCGTGGACATACTTACAACATTGTATTTATGTCCTAAATAAAGATTGATTGATTGATTGATTGATTGATTGATGGATTGATTGATTGATTGATTGATTGATTGATTGATTGATTGATTGATTGATTGATTGATTGATTGATTGATTGATTGATTGATTGATTGATTGATTGATTGATAAGTTAACCGCTTACCGTAAGCTTCACTTCCCATAGGTTCCAACATGTACGTTGCATCAGCATATCTTTTTATCTTTATGCTTTTATCACTTTCCATTCATTTTAGGTCTACATATGTATCTCCGCAACACTCTTTCTTTCCCTCCTTAATTCTCTTTCGTGTACGCTAGCATGCGACACATTGTCCTTTTTCTTATTTGGGTATTTTACCCCACGGTAACCTTCGCAGAAGAATGAGCCAGTTCAAACCGAGAGCCTCCGAATCGTCTGATAACGGAGCGACGTAATTATACTAGCGGGATGTGTTTTGAAATCGCTAAGCTCGCGAACTTCAACCTAGGCAGTTATTTTATACACGCAGCTATTTAGGCAGCTGTCGTTAGGTACGTAGGTACAGCTGACATGGGCCTTTTCGCATAAACTCTGGCTTGGCATACTAAGATTGTCTGCCGCAACGTAAGTGCCGTAATGTCAAGTACACAGTCCTTATCTGTCGCTAATGTGACACACGAATATTGATAGAGGTCCTTGCAGGCCAAATAACGATTTCAGCACACCTGTGCGTTAGGACGCCAGTCTCAGCCGATCCCTCACCACGCGCGCGAGCCCCGCGCGTAAAGGAAGAGAAGGCAGACGATGCTCTATATAATTTTGGAATAATCCACCCATTTCTTGGCCAATCCCCCATCGTGGGTAGGAGCCACACGTGCCACAAGCTACAACAACAACAACAACAGACGATGGAGGACAGCACTTCCGACGAGACGGGCGCCCGCCGCGGTCCTTTGAGGACCCGTAAGTCTCGGTCGCTGCAGAATGTGCCAGCCAGAAGGTCGTCGCTGCGACAGCCATCCTCGGAAAGTCGCCGCCTCTCGCTCAGCAACGTTAGCGTCCACTGGGAAGACCAGCAGCCGTCGTCCGATCTCGAACGAGCTGTGAGTATATACTGTATACGCTCACGGCGCTTGCGGAACGATTGCAAGTGCATCGCGAAATCGCAACGCGATACGCCAACGACAGCCGCTCTGCTCAGCGACCGAGGTATCCGGATTCGCATGCACATGAGTCCCCGTTCGGTGCCGTCGTGTGAAGAGCTGATCGTCGCATGTATTGGAATTATATCAAGCTCGCGCAACTAGCCACATCACCATATATAGCCTCGATGCGCCGAGTCTTTAGCGCGCAGGTGACGTGCCTACAGAACAACGAGCAAAAACGTGGGACATCTGTTAGTGTACGGGCTCAATGAAACAATTGCGAGGAGGGCACTAGGTTTAGTTTATTGACCTTATTCCTTGCCCTTTTTATCCTCGAGAACGAACGCGGAGCGCGGTTGTCTCGGAAATGTCCTCATTGTGTGCAATAACTTGGGATTGGGTACTCACTATACCACTAACATATGAGTACGCCTCAACTCAGCATTGCCAAGTCTCTACAGGCTTTTATAGAAGAACTTGCAACAGCCTAACCCGTTTGCCAGACTTACGTTGGTTTGAAGCGCTTATGCGATAATAACATGTAATCACACATGCTGCGTCTAAAGGTAATCGACGTTAGGACTATGTATTGTGCTCATCCATAGAAAGATAAGGCGCCGCTGCGCGACCTGTTCTTCAGTAGAAGCATCTTATGAGGCCGCCGTAGCCATTTAAAGAGCCACGACTTCGTTTTTGGTGTCGCAAATTACCGGTACACGCCGTGGTTGCTTAGTGGCTATGGTGTTGGGCTGCTTAGCGCGAGGTCGCGGGATCGAATCCCAGCCACGGCGGCCGCATTTCGATTGGGGCGAAATGCGAAAGCACCCGTGTACTTAGATTTAGGCTAGATTTAGGTGCACGTTAAAGAACCCCTGGTGGTTCGGAGTCCCCCTCCCATAACGGCGTGCCTGATAATCAAGTCGTGGTTTTGGCACTTAAAACCCCATAATCTTTTAAGGCTGCAGGTGTCAGTCGCTTTATACAAATGTTTATTGTCGCTTCAAACTTGGCAAATGTGGTTCTTGCGTTGATATACAGACTGTTTCGCGTAACTTGAAGCAAAGCTTTAAACAAAGAGTTGTTGAGCGCAGCTGATTGAAACCAACGACATACAGGTTTGCCATCATGTGGCGCTGCTTATAGTATTTTTATATTCCGCTTGTACCTTTGTCACACGAGCACGCAAAAACACTTTTACGTAAGCGGTCTTTTACCAAGTTGAAACACTTCTAAAGGCGTTTATTAGTCACCGGCGTTAGGGACCGACCATTATAGAGCAGGGCATGCACTCTCAGCACGAGCGGCGTCTCCCGAGAACAGCGCTGGAAAGCTTGACCAGCTAGAAAGCGCTGGAGAGGGTGGCCCACTATAGTGTTGCTGTTCTTCGCTACACACTTGGTAATGAAGAGGTGTCGTGCAGCAGACATACGGCGTTGCTGATCTCTTTTTAGTGCTTCCTTCTGGACACGTACGCTACCGAAAGCGTGGTTCGAAAGAAAGTCGGCCCAAATAAACTGATGTATGTGGAAATATAAAGTGAAAACTTATTGTATTACACGTTTTTTTAAATAAATTTAACAACGCCAGATTAAGAAACTTTAATGTCACGTCCGTGCGGCGGCGTCTGTAAGCGTCATCACGTGACATCCCCTACCCGTTCGACCTGTTTACGAGGGTACGGATGAAAACGAGCCTTCCTGGGTTTGCTGCACCTTCTGCGAGACATGATATTATTTTTTTATGATGAGCGTATACGCGATAGAAAAATACGCATTTGCTTATTTTTTTTTAATGTATGATAATTGGTGGCGCCCACTGGTTTCGAGGCTACTCCTTTTCGGCCGTAAAAGAGAGCGACGAACTTCGCTTCCAGGAAATGCCGTTTCCGAAAAAGAGATCACTCTCTGTTGTGTGTCTGCGGGGGAAACTCTTTCGGGAAAAGCCTGTTTGCTCAAAGGACTTTCGAGTGCCCGTGTGACAAGGGTATTAATTTGTTAACTGAGATCAATTATGCAAAATTTCTAATATACACTTTAGGGCCAAATGCGTTTCGTTACGTTGTAGAGGGGATTCAGAAACGACCGATTTTTGTGGCAAGTACAGTCGCGAGCAAACGTTCGGGGACCAAATGTGATGCAATTTTTTTTTTTAGCATACTGGGCATTCCGGTTGAAATCAACAGCGCACGCCTACGTGTGCGTGTTTGACAAATACAATGTATTAAACCAATTCCAGGCCGCGCAGCTGCGCTTGAATACATGTTAATTCTTTGCTGATGCCGCGGTCTCCAAACTTTTGCTCACGACTTACATGCTGCGTGGTGATTTTTTTTTTCGGCGTTTAAAGAAAGCCCGCGAAATATGAGATAAAACCACGTGACTGTGCTCGTGCGCTATCGTATTGCAGCGCTCTCAACCGTGCTTAGAGCGTAAGAACCGTTAGCGTGGACCGTGGCGAAATGAGCGGCCGCAGCTCCAGGCATCGGCTTCACAGTGCGTCAGCATGTTTGGCGGTGGCACGCGGAAAGGAAGCGCCGTCGTCCCCGTTAAGCGATGTGCTCGAAGCACGGTTGAGAGCGCTGCAATGTGATGGCGCATGAGCGCAGTCACGTGGTTTTATTTCATATTTCCGAGGGCTTTCCTTAAACGCCGAAAAAAATCAACACGCACCATGTACTACGTTCCCATGAAAAATTGTATCGGTCGTTTCCGAACGCTCTCTACAACGTAACGAAACATACTTGGCCCTAAAGTGAATAATGGAAAGAAATGGAATAATTGATCTCAGTTAATTGACCAATTAAGCGGAATATAGAAAATATTTTCAGAAGCGCCACATGACGGAAAACCACATATCATTTGTTGCTGCTGTCAGCCACTTTTTTTTTTTAAATCCCAGGTTCAAGTTACGCGACACACCCTGTATATTGCCTAAAATAGTCTTCAGTTGCTGATATGCAGCTGGTTCGTAAGAGCCACCCTTGTCTCTTCGCACACAGGACGAAAAGTCCACGGGAGACGCACCTGAGCAGCGAGATTTGGAGGCGTCTTCCACCGAGCGAACCGTGGGTAGCCTGATGCGCACGCCTGCAAAGACGTCGCTGATTGCCGCTGTGCTGCTTGTGTCAGCGGTAGTCGCAGGCAGCCTCTTCAGTGGCACCCACTCGCACCAGTACGGACTGCTGGGGCGACGGTGGCGGACGCCGTCGCCCAGGCTCTGCCGAAGCGAGCCCTGTCGCCGATTGGCCACGCTGCTCTCCGATGCGGTGAACAGGAGTGCCCGACCGTGCGTCAACTTCCACGACTACGTCTGCGGGGGTTGGCTGCAGAGCCGATCGGTGAGCGTTGCGAGGGCTCTTCGAGGTTCGCTCATCGATAAGGTTACTCGGGAAGCCAGGAACGAGCAGGTTCCCGACCTTCACCAGACGGCGTCGGAAAAAGCGGCTCGCTACTTTACCGCTTGCGACGACGTCGTCTCTGCCTCCGAAGACCACCTGGACGATGTAAAGGCGCTCCTCCGCAAGGGCGGGATTACGTGGCCTGACATGGACGCGAGAGCAGATCTCATCGACGCGATATTCTATATGTCCCGCGTGGTGAGAGTGCCCATCGTGTTCGAACTGTCGTTCGATAGAAGCGCTTCTCAGAACAAGGTTTTTGTTTTCAACACGATGCGCATGTTGGACATGATGACAAGCCGCAAGGAACAGACGAAAAAGTCCACGGCGAAGAACTTCTTCCGAACTCTGTACGAGGCCTTTTCGAGCGAACCAGTTTCCGACTTGGAAAGCCGCTTCGCGTCTCTGGCTGAGCAGCAAAGTGAGCTATTTGCTTCGCTTAATGCGTCCCTCAGCAGCATGACCCAGAAAGCCACAACTACGTCAGAAGTCCATCGCTGGACTAGAACCGTGCCCAAGAAGCGTTGGCAAGCGGCGTTCTACAAATACTTTCGTATAGAGAAAAATAGCTCGTTGCCTGTCGTTTTTGACAGCAAAAGTTACTTCATGGCATTCTTTGCCCATTACAGGAAAACAGGCCCTGTTCAGACCATGGATCTCTACGGCTATCTCTGCGCTGAAGCTCTGTTTTCTTTTACCAGCCATAAAATAATCGCGAGCTACTATGGTTCACATCGCGTGTCAAGCCAGCACCGTGAGCACTGCTTCTACCAGACGGACTACTTCATGCACTACGCATTTCAGCACAGCCTGTTCAAGAACATTAACACAGAGTCGGTGAGAGATGACGTGACACGCCTCGTCGCGCGTCTCGTGCGTGCCGTCGACAACACCCTGAACACCGGCTGGTCCTTCTTTGGCGATTGCCCAGCCTACGCCAACGACAAAGAGAGGCTGTTGGACGTGTTTCGGAAGTACGAGCCTCACTACGTGAAGGAAGCCTACTCCTCGTATCCAGACATGAGCAACAACCCTCTGGCAAACTGGATCGGGGCAGCCGAAGTAGCATCCGCAATGTACGCCGAGCAGATTCCAGTCGGAGAACTGATGTTCGGCCGCGAAGCCCGAGCCGCCGAGTCTCCGGTTGACCTAGCATACCTCGACGTCCTCTGGTACACGCTGGGAGCGCCCCACGCTGTCAAGCTGGCCGGACTTGGATCGCAGGTAACAAGAATGGTGTTCCACGACATACTCTCCTCCAAGAAGCCTTGCCAGAGACTCCTGAAAAGCACGGGTAAGCTGTGGAAATGCATCACGGGCAGGGAGCCCGACTCCCAGCGCTTGAGGGCCATTAAGGAAGACGTGTTGGTGTCACTGATGTCGCAGAGTGTACTATGGCCAGTGTTCAAGGACTCACTGGCCGGTGGTTCGAGAGCACTAGCGGAGCTCGGCTCCCTGTCAGAGCCAGAGCTCTTTTTTGTCTTGACTTGCTTGCCTCTGTGCGGAGAAGAAAATGCGGAGCCAATGTGCAATCTGCCGCTGAAGCACAGCCTCGAGTTCTCGCGGGTGTTCTCCTGCCGGCGCGGCGCTCATATGCGTCCTAAATTCCAGTGCAGCACGAGAGCATTGCGGCCACGTCCGGTCGCCCGGCAATAAATGTCCCAAGTGGTGTGCTAAGAAAAATTACTCCGCAATTTGTGTATCTTTTAAGTGCTGGTTCGATGCACTCTGTCTTAATTCGGTATTTCTCCTTTTTATATTGGAGAGCGGCCAATGTTTCAAGAGCGCGAGCGAAGTTTGTAGCGAAATATTGGTTAGCCGTGAATGGCCTTGACTAGACTTTCTTTTTATTTTAGCGAAGGTATGTTTCTTTACTCAGGAATTTAGGTCGCCCACTTGCGTTTGCGGAACGAGGTATGAAAAATAAATTCCGTCGTCTCAGCGCAAGGTCTAAAATAACAAAAAAAAGTATAGCATCTGTCGTATAGAGACTCTGAGCATGCCTCGGCCCCTGGCTGCCTGCTTAAGCGGCTATGTTCGTGTGCTGGCTACATTACACAAACTTGTCGGTGGCTGTACGTTTCGACCGAAAGGGCTGAACACTATTTGCATATGACACCTAACGAATGTTGCAGGATACACGACCTTGTAGCCAGCTCGTCTCTTAATATGTCGACTATCTTTTCTTTAGTTTCTTGCGGCGCTTTAATAAATAGAACACACAAGTTACCTGATCACTCTTCAAAAGAAGCATTCATAAAAAACATAAAACATAAAAGTACAAAGTAGGTTTCTACTGGAATTATAAGGACACGTGGAAGGTGTCCGTCTGTATCAATAAGGAAGAACATTACTTCTGTTCCAGCAATATTTTTTATGCTTAATTTACCACCCAATTATTGATGTATCCTCTAATTTCCTGTATTGAGCTACGCTTTACTATCGTACTATCTTTTGTTGAAGGGGCAATGATACCATAATTTTGCAATTCAAATCCTTATATTTACGTGTTCTTTCTATATCACACGACAACGATATGAAATATGAGTGAATTTCATGTCCCGATTATATCAAAATAACGTTTTATTTCGTTTACCCGGCGAATGCCTCGGTAGACTGGCCAGTCGCGCATTTGTAGGCGATGACGTCATAGGCCTTACTCTATGACGTCATTATTATGATATTGTTACGGGCAGAAAAGATGCTTGACAACATATTTACAAAATATATAGGACTCGGGCCTGCCAGATAACTGAACAGAATCTCAATAAAGTTGTTACCACCACCTACAACGGGCAGAAGGCAGGCATACAATATGGAGCCCGTGCGCGTGGCTGTCGGCTATCGTAGTCTTCGTCAGTCCTCTCATCATCGTTCGCCACTGCAGCCCCTCGTAGCATGACCCCCGGCAGCGAAGGCGCTGTCCCGGCGCTTGGTAGGTTTGAGTGATATCGTTTCAGTCGAGCGACGTGACCGATATCCAGGGAGGATCGCGGTATGGAGGTATCGAGAGGTTGTAACTCGCAGGTCACGTCTGTCACTTGACGCAAGACACGGTATAGGCCTGTGTAGGGCGAAATCAGCTTCTCACAAAGACCAAACTGGGCGTGCTGGTTTCCAAAGAAGCACGATGCCACCACGGTTAAAGTGAGCATCGCGGTGACGAGCGTCGTATATGCGTCCTTGCTTTTCTTAGGAAGTGCTCAGACGCAGGCGTGCAACCTCACGTGCCTCGGCAGCTATAGATATGGCATCTCGGGCCTATTCTGACGCTGTATCGAGAACGGTTGGGAGGATCGTGTCAAACGGTAGTATAGGGTCTCGTCCGTACAAGCGAAAAAATGCAGAGAAACCAGCAGAATCATGACGGGACGTATTGTAGGCGAATGTGACGAACGGCAGAGCGGCATCCCATTCACGGTGGTCATGCAGTAGAGACGTACGTAGCGAGCATTTCTGTGATAGTTCTATCGAGCCGCTCTGTTGGGCCGTTGGTCTGAGAATGATACGCCGTTGTAAACTTGTGCTTGGTAGCGCAGGTGTGCAAGGTGTTTTGGACAACCTGTGAGAAAAAGTATCGGCCCCTGTCGGTAAGGAGTTGTCGGGGAGCACCGTGGTGAAATATCACTGCGTCGAGAAGGAAGTCAGTGACGTCGGTTGCACAACTGGTAGGGAGAGCCCGCGTGATCGCGTACCGGATGGTGTAGCCCGTAGCAACTGCTATCCACTTGTTCCCACTAAGCGATAGTGGAAAATGGCCAAGGAGATCAAGACCAAACCGAAATAATGGCGCAGATGGTATTTCAATGGGCTGAAGACGGCCAGCTGGTAGGGCTGCTGGCTTTTTGCGGTGTTGACAGGATTTAAAGGAGGCGACGTGACAGCAAACGCAACAGTAAGTACCGGACCAAAAGAACCATGCGCAGCGCGGTCATAATATCTATATGTATATATAAGAAATAAATAACTTGCTCGTTTTTACATTGCAGTAAGCACCGTTTCGAGAGCTTCAAGCATTTGAACAGCTGTTTTAGCCGCGGGTAGTTTAACAAAACGAGCAGCATTCTCAAGGTGCTAGTAAACTGTCTGAGCATCATGTTGATTTGCTCTTCCGATTACGAACATACTGGTCTGTGCTGTAACAGTTGCCCTTCAGTGCTAATATTCAGAGATGGCTGAGAAGGCTATACCGCAGAATGTTTGTCCTTAAGACATGACTGAGGTGGAGGTGGCTTCCATGGCATCAAAGAAACTCGCACAGTGGAATATTTGTTCTTCCTCATTTGGTAGCCTAGCACCCACCGTATTACTTCATATTCACCTCGTTTTTCCCTTTCAATCTCTAATCATTTATCCCTAGTTGGAGAGTAGCAGGCAACAGACAGACTCTTCTGGCTGTCTCTTAAAGGGCCCCTCACCAGGTCTGGCCATTTTGAGCTGACAAGCGCAGAGCATACAATGTGCGCTAACGATCGTGTTTGCAAAGAATTACATCGCTACACGCCGCGGAAAGGTCTGAACTTTCAATCCGAACGCTGTTTTTCCTTTCCCTCGCGGTGACCGCGCTCCAAGCCGGACGGTGACGTACTCGTGTCCCTGCGCCTACGTACTGGTGTCCGCAGTGCGACGTCGCTCGTAGTGACACGCGACTTCGAGAATTATTCAAGACAACATTTGTTATCTGTGTGATCTATTACTTGAATTGACGAATTGAAGTTTAGAGAAGTAATAAAACACACGAACGGAATGTCTGCGTGCTTTTTTTTTTTTTACTTCGCATCGAAGCAAGAGAGATGTACTTCTGCTACCTCTCTTTGTTCCCACGGTCGTGCAGCCACGTGTGCAGGTACCGACGATATATGCCATGTTCTACCGTGTTCCAGCGCGTGATCCCGCTCTGTGATCCGCTTGTGTCTGCCTCGGTATTCGTGTAGCACTGAATTATACCGCTAGTCATGTGTCCGTGTGCAGAGCGAGCAAAATCGTGCGCTGCGCGAAACGAGACAATCACAACTCGCGCGCAACGCCATCAGCAAAAGCGCGCAGCGCCGCAAAGAAAAAAAAAAAAAGACAGTCTCTCCACTCGACGGGGCGAGTGGAGAGACTGTCTCGCTTGGCAGCGGAGCCCGCCTGCTGAAATCATGGGTTCGCGGCCTTGAAATGTTTCTATCTCGGCTATTATGAGCCGATTTGAAAAGCTTTTGCGGCAGAACGCTCCCTACTAGAGGACACGTAACAACTTCCAGCGTATAACAAAAATTTGCTATGGGGCCCGTTGAGGGGCCCTTTAACATTTCCTTTGTTTGCACTTTTTAATGCATTCAGCATTCTCTGGAAACTTCACGAACTTTTCAGTATGTCCGTCCGTATCTAACTTCTTTCAATCCTACTTGGGTCACTGGGTAGTACAACGTTTAATGGGTCGAGCATCGGGTTGCTGTGCTGGGGGAGTCGGGTGCGAAACCAACCGTTGGGCCAACTTGGCTCACTGCGTATGTGCCGCTCCTCAGTTGACAGAAAAAAAAAAAGTCCTGCGAAATTTATGCTCTGCTGGACGGAGTCAAACCCTAGTCATACGTACAGCGGAATCTCGTTGATAGGGTCTTCATGGGAACTGAAAATAAAGCTTATCTTCCGAAACTCGTATTATCCAAAGCAAGCTCCAGAAACGTGTGAAAACAGGCGTGCTCGCTGACGAACTCAATAACAAAGGTTCGTGCGGAGTCGAGTGACACTGCTCTGCATAACGCGTTATGCGGAGCAGCCTCACTCGACGCCGCACAGACCGCAGCCAACGCGCTTTTATTCAGCAACGTTGAAATGGCGCGTCAGCGCGCGCAAAAGCGTTGCGAAAAGGTGGCAATTTGATAGTAAACATTCGCAGACATTACCGACATTATATTATAATTCACAGACATTAAACAAACAAATAAATAAATAAATAAATAAATAAATAAATAAATAAATAAATAAATAAATATATATATCCACTATGTGTGTGACCGGCTTCCAGTAGGTTGCGCAAATCGCACATACACATTTTTTCCATTTCGAAACTCCAAATATAACGCATCAGAAAAGAAAACTTTATCAGTCACGGGGCGCAGATATGTGTACACGACTTATTTTTGTCATTTCTGTGCAGTGGTGACAAGGAGTGGACCACGAACGCAAGGCTTAGGGAAAGTGAACATTCTGTTTACCTCAAAGATCTCCATTTTACTTCTGAGTGAAATTTACCGATACATCTAGACGAGCGTTTGGGTCAAGGCACTACCGTGTTTGACTTCACGTTTTACGTTGGGCGTTTGGGTGGTAGTTGCGACAGACATTTTTTTTTTTCCTGTCTAGTAATCGCTGCATTCAATAATTAATTTGTGCGTGCAATTCGAGCAATTAAATTATTTTGTGAAGAAACGTAGCACGCCTGACTGTACACTAGAGAGATGTGTAATTACCCAGTAGATAGTATGATACTTTAAAAGGCGCAAGGATTCAATCTACCACGTTGCATGACTTGCTTTCAATGGGGTCTACAGCACCTTGGTATAAAACTGCGCAACTTTCACAAATTTATCAACAGTCGGTCATAATTCGTGACATGAAGGGTTATTATAACGTTCGTTATTCTTTCTCTTACCCATCCTGCATGCGTTTCACTTGATACCGTTGGTTTCATTTCGTTATTCCACGTCGGCTGGCCCAAATGGTGAGCACTTTCAAGTGGCACAAACACTTGGACACGTGTTTTGTGTTTGTGTGGCGTACACTAGGAGAAAGGCAGAAGCTGGATTGCATACGTCGATAGCAGACCACTGTATGATGGCTTTATTTTGAGCTGTTTTTCTGTTGTCACACGCATGAGACAACATGCGAAGCAAACTCGTCCTCTCGGCACTCTCTCTCTCTCTCTCTTAGGAGACGGCACTTCGTTAGGCTATTCGCCACTCCCACGCAACTGCAGAGTATATCCTCGTACACTCTACGGCATGCAGCGTTGCCTCTCAGCATGCACTGGTGGTCGTAACGTGAACTGACCTTTTGCAAGTTTCGCGCCAGCAGTAATCAGCGCGACATGTAGGGATTTACTTACTGCATACTATGGCACGCTAGTAACGCTGCGACGGATGGGCGTCGGTGAAAGCGCATGGCCTTGGCGTTTGGCTTAAGGCGCAGCAAAAGCGAGTTCGTGGTTCACCTCGCCTATCTTGTGTTGATCATGAGTATTTGATGCATTAGCACATACCCATTGCACCGTTACCTGTCACCTTTCTCCTCGTCTCCTTTTGTCTCCCCTTTGGTCCCGGCGAGGTTAATTCTACATTAAGCGAAAGACATCTAGTAAAGGACCGGCGGGAAACTGCCTGCCTGGAAGGTGGACAACGGTCGCCTACCTCAAAGGTGACTCGGCAGGAAGGGCACAGGAAAAGAAGACAGAAGAATCCCAATGTACAGAATGAGAACGGACGACATTATATCCGCTAAAAGTGCTGGTTGAGCAATGATTGAGCCATTGCTGGACGAAAGCCTTCCGCAGTCAGCAGGAAAAAACAGCGCTGCAATCAGAACAGCCTCGACAAACGGCGAAAAATGCTTGTAATTAGGTCTCTAAACACTAGTAAAATTGTGCTGAGCACTGGTGCACCTTGCTAGAGCCATACGACTTCTACATTGAAAGACTCAGACACACATGCCAAATTAGTATCATTGTCGACAGACGAGTATTGATGCGTTTGGAAAGCTTGGAACAGCTGTGCGCCCCTATAGCTCCGGCCGAATTCATGCGCATTCACGAACGCAAGTCGAAAGGTCTGCATATAGTGGTACAGCCTAGCGTAAAAGGCTATAGTTACGAAAAAGCGTTGCAGATATAGTCGGTATTGCAAGAAACACGGGAGAATATAGTTGCACAGTTACTAGAGGAAACTGGAGGGGATAGAGGAGCTGCAAGCAAGGCGGTTCAGCCAGCGTCGGAATGATAACTAATAGTCGGATACAACTTTAGAAAAAAGTGGGAGTTTACTCCTCCGAGGTGGAGGCACACCAGCATCCACCAATGGGCGCGCACTCTGGACTAACGTCATGAGCCGGACGGCCGGTGACCCCGCCGACGGAGAACATGGCCGCCCGCGCTTCGAACTGTGCGAGGTCGCGCCAGCTGTGTGCTCCAGGCCCTCGTCAGAGTGAATTTCAGAACTGTTTGTGATGGTCTATCATGCCGGAAATATTACTGCGAGCTTACGATGCGGCATTTGTGCCGCGTGCGTTTATTCTGAGCCGTGATCTGGCGAAGGAACATTGCAGCGAGCATCGCTGGCGCTGCGCTACGCTTTGCCTGAAAACAGGATCCCGCGGCGACCGCTACGAACACCCATCCTGCGTGTTTTTTCCATGTTGTTTTATTTCGCTCCCGAGTGACGTTACGACGAGAAAAGTTTTCCATAGACTGGTGCCTACTGTTAGCGGCGGGTGTGTTCGTGTACTGTGTCGCTGCGTTTTTCGTCGGACGGGGTGAAGTGATGAAGCAAAACCATTCTCAGGAGAAATCAGAAAAGTGTGCGCGCATGAAACAAACCTACGAGTGTCTCAACAGAAAATATTTGCATGTGAAGCCTTCAACGCAAAGATTTGCCGCCGTCAACTTAGCGTGAACGATCATTGTCAGCAGTGAGATAGCCGAGCTTCTAGCGACGGTGTTCGAGCGTTGTGTAGCACCGTCGATTGATTGCTGTCCACCAGTGCTCACTGCACGCGCAAGCTGTAGAATGCGTGCTGTGACATTGCGAAAACACAAAACCAAAAAATATAAATTTTATGCTATTTAAAACCAAGGGTACTTAATTAAAACGATGAATGAAGCATTTTTGTACCTTCCTGCCTCGACCGTATTCTCGCCCCAGGTTTGTAATGGTTGCGATAAATGCATTGTTTTATATAAGTACTTCTTCAATAGCAACCGATTCATTTTAAGCTTGGAAAACGAGTAGTAGACACGCCGTGTACATGTGAACAAGCGCAAAAGCCTTGCAGAGCTGCTCTTTCTACTTTTCTCACTTGCAATGAAGCTAGAGAGCAGACGACGGGCAGCGTTGTAGAAGGCACGGGGTTATTTTTCTCTCGCGATCCGGCATGTGCTGTAGCACATGAGAGCTCTACTGAACCAGTCATCAAAATAGAAAAGACTTTATTTATACCAAGAATTACGCGTTTCAGGAGCACGATTTCTCGAGCGGGACTATTTTAGTCGCGGAAGCAATCGGCTGTCGCGCTTCGGTCATTTGGGTGGGGCCTCCCCATTTTTCTAAAGTTGTATCCGACTTATAGTTCAAGGATTTGCCTAAACTTCATCCTCCTGGCTTTAAACGGCTTTGTGACATTGTGAACTAATCACTCACAAGAAAGTACTCCGTTATATGTAATTAAGTAAGTATTATTAAAATTGTCCGTCGGCACGATTCGAACACACGACCTCTAGCACTGAAGGCCGATATGGAAGCCATTACGCCACCGACGCATGGAAAATCGGAACCGCTGCAATTAGCAGGATTATGCGTGTTCGCAACGTCTTAACGCCTTCTGCACTCAAACAAAAAGTATCCATTGCTTTGAAATTTTGGCCAGTGAAGGCAAATAAATGATAATAAACGAAGCCACAAGAACGTCTAAAGCCACAAGCACGAAGATCAGAAAAATCCATGCACTAACCATCACCCCATGGTGGCTGAACGATCGTAGCGTCCGATTTGCCTTTAATAATTATTGTAGTAAACCGCTGGCTGAACACGTTGATTCTGTTTAACGCTTCTGGCGATACAACTGTTCAGCCATAAATACGCAACCAACGCGCGCCTTGGCAGCAAATACCTTGCTCAACGGGACAGACGACGACTATAATCGCGAGGAAGGTACGATCAAGCTGCGGTACGTCGACACGTCAACAACATACGTACTGAACGTGTTTGTTGGTGGTCTAAACGTTTAGTTATAAGTACTAGTAATAACGTGAATGCGCCAAATTTGTATACGCTGCACATTTTAAAAATATAGGTGATAGGTGCTGCTCTAAGGAATGCTCTCAATGGCGTTTTTTTTTTTTTTTCATATCGGTAGCGTCATGTGTTAATTGATGTTCAGAGTGCGTTACCTAAACATTTAGACATGCGATCAGAAATATTGACTATGTCATGGCCAACACAGCGAGGATTAAATATTTGCGTCGGTAGTATTGGTACGTGTTGGAGTTCTCGTGTGCGGCGTCGTTATTAAAGGTGTCTACTGAAGAGAATAATGAGACAGCAATAGACACCAACGCCTGGAACTCGTGTTGAACATTGAGCAGCGCTTGACACGTCTCGGGCACCGCTGATCCTTTCGGAGCGGCGAGCAGAAGTGGCGCCGGAAAGGCTCACGATTTCTCCGACCCTTCTTCCGTCTTTCAATTGACCTTGCCAATTTTCACGGCACCGATGTCCGTGCCGCCGCCGCCCAGACGCTGCTGTTTCCACCACTGGGTTCCGGCACTCGGGATGTGTCTTTCACGGCCCTTCATGCTCGCAGGAAGCCGGTGCACTGCTCCCGGGGTTCTGGCGGAACACAACTTGCCGGTAATGAGCAGCGGTGAACGCATGGTGAGGTCCCGCAGCTAGGATGTCGTCCACGTCTTCTTCCGCAGGGCGGTCCAGGTCTACGTAGGCCTTTCTTCGACGGGCAAATCCTTGACGCGCATTCCTGCGACCCCCGTTTCCTGCCCTGCTGCCGCCCCTGAACACCGCTCGCCTCCCTCCCGACGGGGCCCCCACCGTTGGCGCTCTCGGCTCTTCGTCGGCGTCGTGATCGGCGCGCTCGCGGTTGTCGCTCAGCTGCGTGCGGAGATCGCCGCCGGAGCGCGATCGCCGGCGCTTGGACTTGCGTCGTCGGTGGCACCTGATGAGATTCAACTTATCCCGCAGGTCCGGATGCCCGGGACGATCTGCGCCAGTTTTCCTCGCCCGGTGCTCGGGAGAGGGCGAAGCAGTGCCGCTGCTTCCGTCCCCCTGAAGCTGAGCCGTGGGGTCCGGCTGTGACGATGCGCCAAGCGGGCGCGCCGCACCCGCTGCGCTTAGCGATGGCGGCTGTGGACGCTGAGCTGCGGGTTTCGCTGAACACGTGGGAGACTTAACTTCACCGAGAAAGTCATCGTCATCACTTCCGATCTCAAGATCGAGGACGTCTCCTGGCTTGGACGAGCTTCGTGCGAATGAAAAAAAGAAATAAACCAACTATTAGAACAGGCTGATAACGTGTTTCTTTCGCTAACTAGAAAGGTCAGAGTTGTTATGGTGCGAAGTAGTGACGCCAGTGACATTGTCAGGACAGGCCTACGTGCATGAAATACGCCTGAATTATATGACATTACTGTTAACAGTGTAGTTATACTAATAGCCAGTGCACAGGCAATACTTGGAAAACACCAGAATGGGTCGCGATAAGCGATCTGACAACATGCTTGTTCGCATGCCAAAGACATTTTAAGAGGTGCTTCGGTATCTCTTCATTGCTACCGTAATTCAAGCGTACTAAATAAATGTAAGTATATCAAAAGAGAACTACGCGAAAAATTTCGCCGCCTATTGAGCCCACGTAAAGAAATGACTGAAATTTTCCCTATTCTAAATTCTATCTTGGCTTTAGAACTCACGTGTTGGCGCCGCCTTATAAAAACACTCTGTGGCTATCGTTCAGGTAAAATTTCATAAGTAGGCAAGCAGCTCTCGGTAGAAGGCACTGGAGTAGAGGTATCTTCGCAGTGAAACTTGATATTGAAATCGCTGAGAGCCGTTAATGACTATATGTCTCCTTCGGTCGAGCAGCGGCATTGTCACATGTTCGCGGTTCCTGAGGGCAAATTCTGATTTGAGGCCCGTTTTTTGGATACTGGAGAGCTATGAACTAAAATATCCTTGATATTTTATGCTATACAGGTAAGAGGCTGAAAATGTATCGGTGCTTACATATTCGGGCAGCCTCACCCAAGAGCCCAGGCCTACCCTGGGACAAGGCGAATACCTTCAGTGAGCACGGACCGAATAATACAATACCTGTCGCGCCTTATATCGGGGTAGGGGTGCATGCATGCACACCACTCCAATATCGACTTTAGAAAAGATAGTTATATAATCTAAGATAACCCTTATAACCCTTATAACTATCTTTACATGCAATAAATCAAGATCAGGGGTCGTGTGTCATTGGGGTATCCATGCCCCTATTTTAGGTTGAAAGCAATGTTCCTTCGTATTGGCCTCGGTTTGAGAACACTGTAATCACAGCGCGCAAGCACCCATTCACCTGCGTTTTGTTCAGTTCAAAGGATTTAAAGCGTGGCACACACGCATGCACGCACATGCACGCACACACACACACGCATACATACAAACACACACACGCACATGCACATGCACGCATACAAACACACACATACGCATACACAAACACATGCACATGCACACACGCGCAGACACACGCACGCACATGCACACACGCATACATAAGCACATAAACACACACGCATACACGCACATACGCGCGCTCACAGGCACGCACATGCACACACACGCATGCACACAGGCAGACACGCGCACGCACACGCGCGCGCACACATGCGCACACAAGCATAAACACACACGCACACACACGCGCCCGAAAACACGCGCGCACACACGCACATAAGCGCACCCACACGCGTACACATGCACGCACATGCACACATACGCATACACACACGTACGCACATACATACACACGCGTGCACACACGCATGTATATGCACACGCACGCAGATACACACGCGCGCAGAAACGCGCGCACACGCGCACGCACATGCACATACATACATACACACACGCACACACACACACACATGCGCACACGCACACACAGATGCACATACGCACGCGCACACACGCACACGCATACACACGCACAGACACACACACACGTGCGTACACACACGCATACACACGCGCGGCCACACACGCATGCACACAGATACACACATGCGCACGCACACACAGACGCGAACACGCAGGCAAATGCACACACGCATACACACACACACACACGAACACACATGCACATACACCCACACACACGCACACACACGCGCATAAGTATGAAATATGGCTGCACGCACAAAGTCAACATCTTACTATGCACTGTGCCCGAAATTGTTAGATAGTATAACATGAGCTTCATATTTGCACTTCAGGCAAGTGTCACGTGCCTCACTTGACGTCACTACCCAAAATAACGCTGAACATACAGCAGCAAGCCACCATCGGAGCAAGCGGGAGTGCGTGCAAGTGGTGCTCGTGAGGCTGTAAGACTGTCAATGGTAAACGATATTGTTAAATCCTTAATGAGCTCGTGGGGGTACCAGAGCTGAGGGCATGCACTATTTACTCTAGCGTGATTCTCGACCCCATGATTATTGTATTGTTGCGAGGGAAATCTTGAATAGTGAATTGTGATAAGATGGGTGGGGAGCAAGGGGCCGACAAAATGGCAAGCTGTTTCCCTGATTTAACAACCTGCGAATATTGATGGTGAGGATCTTTGAAGGGAAATGTTCATTCTTGAAAATTGCGAGGCATCGAAATGTCGAAAACAACCGTTGAGATACACTTGAATCCACGAAAATGCAGTGTCCACGTACCAGAAATATATGCCGAAATTTTCAAAGCGTCGCGAATTATGCTGTTTTTGAAGCGGTGAGCAGTTCGAGAAAAACATTTTTACATTGGTATTTTAAATCTTTAGTCTGAATTATTACCTCTCCAGCGGTATCATATCCGTAATACAACGTTGTCATGTAGTTATACATATGTCTAATGAAATGTTTGACTCGCCCTATAACATGTATCTATAACATGAATGCGGGAGTTCTAGACGAAACATGACGGTGATAGCGGTACACCTGAGAACTCGAAAAGCAAGCAGAAAATTCAAAACGGTAACCGCGTGCGAATTAGCCGCTGGTCCAGTCAAAGGAAAGGATCATGCACGACTTACCTAGCCCGATGGCTCATTGAAATCGAACTGACGCTTGGCCCTAACCGTGCGAAGTGGTTCGCTTCTTCGCTCTTTGACGTGGCATCAGTTTCTTCTTCTTCTCCTCTCTACTTCCAAAATTATTGCTGGTAGCGTGCTGGTCGGCGTTTATTATTATACTTACCATGATTCAATATAAAAAAAAACATAAAGAGCCAGGGAGAGGCCAGCAACTTACATTAGAATGACGTTACGCACGCGTACCTCAAAGCAGGACTGAATCGGCACACGAAAGAAAGACAGAGGCAGCACAAAGACGACGAAGGGGAAAAAAGGGATGGCGGCAAATTGAAAGCCGGCATGTTGGCTCGGTGCGAACGTCACTTGGCCAGGTTTTTTTTTTTTTTTTTTTTTTTTGGGGGGGGGGGGGGGCATCAGGCTTTTCTAATCTTATTTGTTATTTATTTTATTTGTTTATTTTCAATACTGCCACACTCAGCTGAGATCATAGCAGAAGGGCATTACAAAATGTATAATCATGTTTTAAAGAAAAAAGAATCGACATTATGTAAACATGTGCGCTGTGCACACGCACGTACACACAAAAAATATAGAAAAATGAAAAAAAAGAAAACAATCCACATCCGTTAGGGTAGGTATAAAGCCATGAATGCGGCCTAAGCAGTTTTTCATACAAGGAACATGAATATCGTAAGAAAGTTTAATAGTGTACAGTCAAGCGCATTGTGCCTACAAGAAAAAGCAACAAAAAGAAAAATTAATCGCGAAAAAATAAGCTTCTAGACAGAGCACTTAAAGCAAATATCACACACAGGTTAAAATTATCATTTCGAAAACATAAATGCTGCACACACGAAATGAAGCAACACCACCGAGGAAAAATTGCAACCAGTTTGCCAAGCAAAGAGAATCAACACTGTATCAATCATGCGCAATGTGCAAACACTAGAAAATAATACTGAAAAAAATAAAAAGGCGAAGAACAACCAGGCAAAGGATTGGAATCTGTTACAAAAATAGGAAAGGAACAAAGTAGCAAACAAGCGGTAGTACAAGAACGAAGTGATGTGCAGTAGCATAAGCATTCGCTTTCACCAAAAAAGCCCGTACACATTTGACCAATCACCAGCAGCAAATATTGAGCTCTTAATTATTGTTACGACTGCTTCATCCTAGGCTGATGTCCAAAAACTCCCCCGGGAACGGTTTATCCCCTTGGGCGGCCTCTATTCCGATAGATCAATTACCTCTGGGTTCGTTCATCCGCGGTGGTGTGAGCAGCATCCCGGTGGCTCTGGTTCATTTCAATGGAGGCTCGATACGGCTGACCAACACCAAGGATATATCCAGAAATATCTACGTGCTGCTACTTATTCAAACCAGACCATCACGGAATTGAGACAGTTCTGCCGCGGAGTTATCGTGTGTAGATCACCAGACCAGACCTGTGTCGCGAATTTACTTACGTGTTCATCATTTGCGTCATTGCCGGTGAGTGCCTTCATCCCTGCTCACCTCACTTGCACTAAGGGAATAGTCAGAGGTGTCGATGCTGATCTATCTGCATCAGAAGTACTAGAGAGATTGTCTGGGACTGGAGTAATTGCTGTTTATGCAATCGAGTGGTAGACAATAAGAGGGTCCCAATAGAACCGGTGATTGGAACATTCGCAGGAACATCCTGTCCATCAGAACTAAAGGTGTGCCCCTTGTATTCAGAGTTGAACCTCTGGCATCGCACCCGCTACAACGTCGTAATTGCTGGCGATATGGCCATAGCAGTGCAGAGTGCAAGACAAGTCAGCATTGTTGTACACGTGGCGAAAAGCATGCTCAAAATGATTGTAGTGCCCAAGATGAGCGATGCTGCCTCTGTGGTGGAAGTCATCCAGCCGATTATTCTGACTTTTCTGTTAGGGCCCAGGAATTACAAGTGATTGAAATGGTTGACAGACGACGGTGCTCTAGAAAGGACGCGATAAACATTTTGAAAGAAAGGGCGCTTGGCTATGCGCGTGTTAGAGGTAGACAAACTCTTACCTCGGTTATATTGCTTGTTGCAAATATAATGCCCGCTGTGGGAAAGGAAGTTACAAAAGCCATGGAACGGCTCTCAATGAGCCCTGGGGAATGTATATAACAGCCCATCTCTACTTGCTTATCTCATTTGATGCAAGCTAACCGGCCGAGTCCTGCAACAACTGAAACAGTGGATCCTAAGCAACAAACTAGTGATAGAAACTTAGGTACCCATCCTTAAAGTAACGGTATCGCACTTTCGACTTCCCCTTCGCTGGAGTTTGCTACTGGTAATGTGGTTAACACAGAATCGGAAATTACAGATGTGGAACAAAACGCTCGAGCGTATAGAAGAACAATGTAATTAATCAATGAAGATTCATCCTCCGGTCCTCATTCAAAAGCTAATAATAGTCAACCCAATGCTATACCAAAAGAAAGCATTGTACAGGAGTTTCGGCTGTGCAACTTTCTAAACGATAAGGTGGCTGAAAGTACTTCAGTGTAACTGCCACTCTTTAAATTCTGCTTCAGTAGATTTATCTTGTCTAACTACTCAGCTAAACCTCAATTTAATTATTTTAAAAGAAACGTGGTCAAATTACTGCAAAAAATTCTCAAATAAAATTTTACAGATCATTTTGTCTAGACCGCCCCACTATAGGTGGCGGATTAATTACATTTATTTCGTCTCAAGCTTGCCATAAGGCAAAACTTTCAACTTTCAACTCCTGAATGTGAAATCCTAGCGATAGAGCTGAATCTCCGTGGATGTTGCTCCTCTACCATTCTAAATGCATATTTTCCTTTTGGCGTGCAGGACACACTAACACTGGATAGGGTTCGTAATTCTTGTGAACGGGACATTCTACTGCGAAATGACTTCAATTCTCTCCATATATCATGGGGACTAAGAACAGATTTGTGCGGCACTCGATTATCGAACTGGTCGTTGGACAATGGGCTAACGTCTGTAAACTCCGGATCTCTTACGTTTATGCGGGATAGATCTTACATTCTGTGGCCCGAGTCTCTCCGTATCTTCTTGGTCGGCTGTTGAGTGTGCGACAAGCAGTGATCATCTGCCAGTAATTTTTGAACTAGCATGCCATGTAAGAGTTACGAGTGATCAGGTGCAAACTTTAATTAACTACAATATTTTAAAAGATTCTTACGAGATGTTCTTTCCTCTCTGTCTGATGCGTGTATTGAGCAAAAAATTATGGTTATCTGGGGCAGAATTCCCTAAGCTGCGCCGTTCTTACGCATTTTCTTAGTGAAAAAAGTCTTGCGCTAAGATAAGAGTGCCACTGAAGTGGCATCGCAGTTAACTTACGACATCGTATGAGAGCGAGGAGGAAGCAAAGCTCGTACTGAACGACAGAGAATGAACGAAGCGCGGTTACCCGATATCGTGATTTCACATCATGCGTCTGTAGTTGAGGTTACGCTCTCACGACAAATCACCGCATGCCTCACTTTGGCAACTTCCATTTCCTGGCCTCTTCTACAAGCCCGACAAGCGCGACCATGCTCGCCCATTCACCGTACCGCCAAAGCAATGGTAGTGACAATATTAAAAAGTGACTAAACGTGTTTGTTTTGATGCTAGCGCAGCAAAAGGAAACGAAAGGGAAAACTGCCAATAAATAGTACACAACGAGGACACTTAACTACACGCCGCGTCTGAAAAGGCTTTGGTATCGACAGCAGGTAAACAACTTTCCATGTTTCTACATCTTAAAAAAAAAAAAAAAAACGACTACGTGCATTCCAGTCGCTTCTGGTCGCAAAGATAACACGAAGCCAAATTTAGACGCTTTGTGCACGCCATATTCAAGACCACATGCACTGCCTTTACTGAGGAACAGTGAAGTTGGCCAGTATAATATTGTAATCGCGCCTGGTAACTCTAGGCATCGATCACTAGTTTCATTTAGATAAACAAGCGGTGACGAAAGAAGCGATTTCTATTTTCTCATCTACTGCCTCAAGGTCGAAATAGCCAGAGACACGTCTTGCTCTGTCACCTATCATCAGGAATTTCGTTTAACTAGCAGGAAAAAAAAATACGAGTGCCATAATGGCTGACATGCACCAGCTAATCGAGGTAAAAAACCCTAGAAGTGCTTCACTAAAACGCGTTTCGTTTCGCACCTAGAAAAGCAATGGGTACTCATTTCTTTTTAAGGAGAAGAAGGGGGAAAATATGGCGCGGAAACAGTGCATGGAAAATGGTGAACGATTATCTGGCGTCACGCCGGCAAGCCAATGGAAACAATACATCAGCACCAATCAACGGTGAATTTTTTTTGTGCTGCTCTTGACGTTTATTTAGAAAGCATCTGAGACTAGGTATAGCTACGCTAGCATGGCGGCCGCATTCCGACAAAGATGAAGTGCACAAAAGTACATACAATGAAATTTCGTAGCCCAGTCGCAGTTCATACGTTGATGACGTCGAGGCCTGGAGCGAGGCCTCGACGTCCAGGCTGGTCGAGGCCTCGCTTCGTGCCTGCTGCGCAGTAGTTCAGCCAACATGGCGGGGTGGAAAAATTGACGATGGCGATGTTGGCCCGGAATTACGGCGGTGCAAACACTTTCAGGTGTACTTTCCCAATGTGAAGCGCGCACGATGCTGATCACAGTCATCGAAACGCACCGTTTGAGCAAGATGGAAGCATTTGTGTCGCTGGAATTACGCTGTCTCAGCGTGTTCTGCACGGGTAGTGCAGTTCCATCGCTTGGTTCCGTGCGTTTGGATGAAGCTGCGACATTTGTGCGTATTTGGTGGTGTATGTGCATATCGTATCACTGATGCTGAAATACTGAACGAACTTCACACCAAGGCCGTGGTGCTTTTAGCGTTCGGCAGGCAACTCAAGGATTGCTTAATTTGTGCGAAAGTGCCATGTTTACGTTCAGCCACAGCACATGCATCGGCAAGTCGTCAGCACTTCTACTCTGCTTCAGTGATAGCTTCGGCTTCGCATGCTTAATAACAACCCAAATCCTTCCGCGATTTTTGGGCTGTGTTACTTTTGGCCCGAGTTTCACTTCGTACTGCGATGCCGCATTCGAGTTATTACAGAACGGCGTCTAGTACCACTTAACGATACTCTCACCCACACCTTGGCCTCGTACTATATTTGCATTGACGGCTACGGGTTAACAAAATGCATCGGTGGAACAATATCGACGAATTCGGCCTATTTTATCCGAAATTATCTTGAATTTAGAAGGGGTCGTGTGCATTGCGTGCAGTGGTGTGCAGTGTTCTGGTGCACTTGAACATGTGTTCTGATGAAGCTGGTAATTTCATGGAAGTGCTCTTGTTTTCGCGACGCTGACTGATTAGCTTTGGCCTGCATAAGCTGCCACTTGGACTATGATGAACCACCGTAGTTCGAGGCATCTCGCTCCAGCCCTCGACGTCATCAACGTATGAACTGCGACTGTGCTCCGAAATTTCAGTGTATGGACTTTTGTGCGCTTCGCCTTTGTCGGAAGGCGGCCGCCATGTTCGCACAGCTATAGCTAGTCTCAGATGCTTTCTAAATAAACGTCAACAGCAGTGAAAAAAAAAGTCACCGTTGATTGGTGCTTATGTATCGTTTCCATTCGCTTGCCGGCGTGACGCTAGCCTGGCGTTATCTGTCGTGCGCCGTAGGCACGGAGCACCGTAAGACGATCGCCATATGGAAGAAAATTCTTGCGACGTATTCACAAACGCCTATGAAGGCTTTCTTAGGTGAGGGGAGGAAAATTTGGAATGAACATCACATGAAGCAGCTGATGATGATGATAGCAACTTTATTGTACCGCCGGATAAGGAGGCCCCCTGCTTCCTGTCCCCGGCACACAGGCCTTGGGGACGGAGGCCGGGACCTCCGCGATTAGAAGCAAGCAAACAGGTCTTGACTCTTCGCGGCTTCTTCCGCCAGGCGGATGGCGTGTTGCTGTGGAGTAGGGTCCTCGCTCCGCAGCAGGGCTTCCCGGGCCTCTATACAATTTATGTTTGCTTTAGCCCCTGGGGAGCTTGCGTATTCCCAGATTATGTGGTCGAGAGTCCCTCTCGCCCCACAGTGTTTGCACTTATCGTTTTCTCTATCATGTATAACATGGTACGCCCAGACCGGGTTTACGAAGTTCCCAGCTTGCAGGCGCCGCCATGCGACTGCCACTCTATTGTTTAGACTTTTATCCGGTGGTAAAACCAGTCTCCTGCGCAGCCGAAAATTTTCGACAATCTCCGTATAATTTTGCAGACGCTCGCCCATGTTCCGGCAGTCGGGCGGCTCCACAGCCACCCGGAAGTAGAGAGCTCGGGCTAACTCGTGGACCGCCTCGTTGCCAGAAACGAACGTGTGTGCGGGGGTCCAAATTAGGCTAATTTTTCTGTTTAGCCGTCTACTGGCAAGAACCCTTGGCACTTCCGGCGAGATCCTACCCTTTCCAAAATTCCAGATGGCCGTTTTGCTATCTCTAATTATGAAATTTGCTTCCGTTCCCACGCAAGCGAGCGCTATCGCAACTTCTTCAGCCGTTTCCGAGTTGGGGCTTCTAATGGTGGCGGCCGATACGGGGGCACCTCGGCCGCCGACCACCGAGGCGACCGCCGCACCCGACTTGCCACTTGCCGCGTCCACGTACACAACCGACTTTCTGTCCATCGAATCGAAGCGTTTGATTAGTGCTTCTGCTCTCTTTTCCCTCTTCTCCGTGTTGGATATGGGATGCATGTTACGAGGGAGGGGGGGAATGAATAGATTTTCTCGGCAGTCCCGCGGGATGTTTGATTTGCCTCGTAGTCCCCTATCTGTTTGCAGGCCTATCATTTCGAGGATAGCTCTGCCCGTGGTCATTCGGCTTAATTCTGACAGCCTCCGCTATTTCGTCCCAGGTGTTGTGCACTCCCACAGAGAGGAGCTTCTCTGTGGAGGTGGTGATTGGTAAGCCTAAGGCCCTCTTGATGCACCGTCGAATGAGCGAGTCGAGTTTCCTTCTCTACCCTCTGATCTAATGTTTAAGAAAAGCGTGGCGTAGCACACGTGGCTTATAACGTATGCTTGGGTTAGTTTAAGCAAGCTTCTTTCCTTCAGGCCTCGTCCTTTCAGCGCGACCCTTCTAAATATGCCAAGCGCTTGCGTGGCAAATCCCTCTAGATTTTTGATTGCCCCATCGTTATACCCATTTTCCTGTATGAAAAGTCCTAAGATTCTGACGAAAGACGGGAGTGACGTCATTTTACCAAGGACTGATCTTGGTCTGGGTTTTAGAATAAGCATTTCCAGCCCATCATAAAACGATGATCGCTGTCATCTAGGTAATGTTCGGTAATGTAATCGGTAATGTAATCGGTAATGCAATGTAGTGAACATTACCGTAATCGGTAATGTTCGCACGTTTTATAATGAAAACACGAGGCAGTGACACTGAAAACTTGCTCGATGTGCGCGCTGGAGGGCGGTTTTCAAACGTTCCAACACCTTTTGCACAAAATTAATGGTCATTCTATGCCGCGGTGCTCGCGTCTATGAAGCGCAGCGCTTCATGTTTCCTGGGCTAGGAGGAGGAATTCGCGGTAGACCCCATGAAGAGCTGAAAGAAATCATCCGCACGTTATTTCCCGGCACCCAGGTCCAAATTGGTCCTCGCTATGGAACCACAGGAGCACTGGGTGAATTCGTCGGCCGACGCCTGGTAGAGCGTTAAGGGAACAAATTGCCTGTCTGCGCATGCGCAACCCCGTGGCTGCTGCGTGACACTGTCGCAGGCGCTGTATACTGCAGTTATCGTGAAATTCAAACGCTCAACGCAGCGTCGCGTATCTCAATGAAATAACTGGCTACATGCAATTTATTACTGAAAAACGGTACGATTATACAGGCATCACAAAAAATTATCGGAATAACTACAAGACTTCCATAAATGTAATTGATAACAATAATTGCATAGAATTCGTTACGTGCGTGTCTGGTTATTGTGCCTTTTTTGTGTGTCCAGTTCGCGCTCCTTTAGTCATTATTCTTGACTGAAGGCATCCTGCACGACTTAGAGAAAGGCAAAAATAAAGGGGAATCTTCATTCCCGACCGAGATGCCCTGCAATGCTTAGCTTAACGTCCGCGAACAGATGCGTGCAGCTGTCATGATTCAAAAAAGAATCCAGCGATGCCGCAAACGCAATGGTGGGCTTGCAGCCGTGCGCTCGGTGCAAGAGCGTTTGTTTTTCGCGGGATCTCGAGCCGACAGATGTTTGGCGCTTCACGAGAGGCACCATCTCTGATGAAAAAGGCTGGCTACCATACCATCGGGACGAAAACGTTTATTACAGGAATGCACCAGCAAAAAGAAAAATGAATAGCGAAAATGAACAACACTATCTTTGAAGAGTGACATTAAGAAATTGAACATAAAAAATAAAGCAGAAGCAAAAAAGAAAAAAAGAAATGCAGCCAGCTTCAAGTGCACCCAGATGGCTTTAGCATGCATAGTTTTTTTTGTTTTTTTCCAAAGGGCGGTGCATCCGCATGGCTTCAATGCTCCTCTTGAGGAACATCATTGAGGTGCCCCAGCAAGAGTGCGACGATGGCGTTAAACGTCATCCGGGAGAAACCGCCTTGTTTCCGGCGCATGTGGTCCACCAGCTTGCGGATCTCCTCATCAGTGCAGTCAGGCCGCTTCTTCTTCACCATCCGCACTATTTTTGAAATTTGTCGTTCCATCTTGCTCTTCGGTGGTGATTCTTCCTTGTTGTACACCATGGACTCGACGTCCGGGCATTGCGCTGCAGCCTCCTCGTTACTGCCGGGCATTTCAGGGAAGTCTGGCACCGGCGGCGGCGTTGCGTTCCTCTCGAGCTTTTTGTCAGAAGGAGTTAGTGGCCGGGGCGCTGGTTTCTCCTCTGGGCTGGGAACAGGTAGTGGATACTGCTGACATCGCTGTGGCCGTGGCTGCGATGGTTGTGGGCTGACTTGGGCGCCTTCCTCATTCGTGCATGTCGGCTTCTCTTTTATGGCGGTGCGGTTCTTCACTACTGCCGCACTCCGCGTTGGTTCTGGTCGAGGCATCTGACGTAGCTTGTCAATCTTTTCTCGGAGCTCTTGTACCTCGCTGGCTTGGCTCTTCCGAAGAGTTTCCAGCCTTCCCTTGAGTTCCGCGACCATTGCGTCGCGCTTCTGCAGCGTCGACTTCAACTCGATGAACAAGGCAGGATCCCATACCTGGGTCTGGGCCTCGGCATCGCGCGTTTCCTGCCCCGTCTGCAGGGCTTGTGACAGACAACAAGGTGGTGACGATACCTGGCTCCAGCCGTCCTTCATACTGCGCGCTTCTTGCTGTAAGTCTGCTCCATCTACGGCGGACTCGTAAGTGCTGCTGCTCGACGAGCTGTCACGCGCGCACTGAGGTCCGTCTTCATAAGCATCCGCATGCTGGCGTCCGCCGTCGTTGCAACAAGGAGACGGGATGGTAGCGGCATCCGGAAGAAGGGATGTGCTATGGCAAGCATCTTCGTGCTCGGGGTCCTTGCAATAGATATAGGAGTACGGCTCTTCGCACACCACTCTAAATCCTGGGTGCTGGTCAATAAAAGCCATCAGAGTGCCGTATACTTCTTTTATTAGCTGAGCCTGCGAAATGCTCAGCGCTCCCATAAGATCGTTTTCTTGGGACGGGCCCCTTTTCTGCAACACTTCTTGCAGCTGCCTCACGATATTCGCCACATCTGACTCTGTGGGGGCCTTCCGCTCTGTGTCTTCATTGACGAAGACTGCCTCCTCAGCAATGATGTTGATGGCATGCTCGACTACTATGGACCCACTTGCCTCACATTCTTTCGTGTCGACAAGCCTGATGCTATTCGATGATTGGGCCTTGCACTTGTCAGTCGTCTCCGGAGAAGCCAGCGCGTCATCACTTGAGCAGAGCTGTGAAGCAGCTGCTTCTGCTGAGTTTTCTGGAACATCAGGTTTCTCCTCCATCGTGAGAACGGCAAAGTTTTCCGCGAGGGTTGCCGTCATGTTGGATCGCGAGCTACTGGAAGCGTTGCTCGTTGAGCCAGACGACAACCTGGGGTTACGCTTCCTCCTCCTGTCGCGCTTTGGAGCAGCGACGGTTGACATATCCCGAAGCCGGCCAGGCTCTGGCGGAATAGGCGAAGTAGATTCGGGAGCACTGGTTAGGGCAGCCAGTTTCTGATGGAAGGCGTCGAACGATTTCGCCGCGAGCAGAACGTGCAGCAAACGTGGGCCGGAAAGCGCACGCGTAAGTGCAACCAGCGAGCCTCGTGATGAGAATGATGATGATGGTGACCTTTGTCCTGGCTCACACCCGCTAAAGAGGATAGGCAAAGAATCGGGCGGCAGGAGCTAGCTCAAGAAAATGCTTATTTGAAAATGAGAAACGCAAACAAATAACCAACGGAATTATTGGAATAGCCGCGAGTCTTGCTGTAATCTTCGTCGCCTTTCCGTTTCGTTATCCGTTATTGAAGAAGATGGGGTCAGAAATTCGAACATGAAAAATTAACCCATCTTGCAGGGGCCTCTGAGTGGGTTCTAAAACGCCATTATTACTTTTTTTTATTGCGAATAACTCATCACACAGTCAATGAAATGGAATTGAGGCAAGGAAATAAAATTCTTCTGAAACAGCCACGCGCCATGAGATCAGCAGTATAGGAGCCATGTTCGCGAATCTTTCTCTTTCGTATCCTATTTTTAGCTGCGAGGTGTTAAATTCTGGTGTTATACGTGCGAATTAAAACTACGCCCCGATTATGAGGCATCTCGTAGTGGGGGGATCAGGATGAATTTTGCACATCTGGGGCTTTATAACATAAAACTATTCCAATATGTTTTTATTCCAATCTCCTGACGTCAAATTTACGTAACCGCCGACGCAAGCATCGGGCGGTGACCCGCAGCGTTGCCTGAACAGCCCAATCGAACGCTCTCCTTGTTTATAGGAGGTCACTTTTGTTTGCTTTCAAAACGAATAACACGGCGTGCATTGAAAGGTTTTTCTTATACAACTGACTAACAAGAGGCGAGGCGCACGCTCAAGTGGAGAGGGTTTCGATGGGGCCGAGCCGGCGCACTGAAAATAGATAACCGGATTTAGAGGGAGGTGCCGGTGTGTGTGACTGGTCCACTTTCCCTTAATTATCTTGCGGTGGCTAGTCGAAAATCGCGGCGGCGTACAACGGTAGGCTAAGAAATACCGCTAAAACGGATCCTCAGCAAGGAAGAGTTGGCACAGGTAGGTCGTAAACGTGCTGAGAGTGCTCGAAAACGTTACACGACCACCCAGAAGGTTTTATTATACGTGAATAAACCCATGCTATCCGGCAGTCTAAATATTTTAAGGCAGTTTTCCTAGCCTCTAAAGCCGCTCGAGTTCGCTCTTCTCCTTGAGCGGCCATTTTTCCTAGAAAGTATGCCTTCCAACTACTCCGCCCTTAAACTGGCTCTCTCAACTACTACACGCAGAGACAAAGCAACAGCGCGCGCATTAGATCCCATAGATGAGATGAATATTTACAATTAGTATTAGGGTTATAATTATATTCGAGTGCTGATTGCCGTGCTATCGTCTGCTAACGAAGCTTTCCCTCAAGTCTAAATATTTTAAGGCAGTTTGTCGTGTGCGTATCATGGCTACGCACGCTTATATCGCATTCCGTTTCTCTACCACGGGTGCGCTTTAAAACCACGGCGCTGCAGTTTTTGCTTTTCTCTTCTTTCTTCTTCTCCGCCCTTAAACTGGCTCTCTTAACTGTAATTTCTCTCGTCGTATTCGAGTGCTGATTGCCGTGTTATAGTTTGTTAACGAAGCTTTCCCTCAAGTCTAAATATTTTAAGGCAGTTTTCCTAGCCTCTAAAGCCGCTCGAGTTCGCTCTTCTCCTTGAGCGGCCATTTTTCCTAGAAAGTATGCCTTCCAACTACTCGGAATCAGCAAAAACCTGACGAACCAACCGACTGAGCTATCTTTCCGGGCAACATCGAAGGGTCACGAGTTCAAATCACCTGTTATGTGCCTTTTTTTTTCCGCCCCTTTTTCTTTCTTTTTCTTTCTTTTAATGTCTTTGCGTTTATTTTATCACTGTACGGGAACCCTCCTAAAAAAAAAAAAGAAAGATATATATCTTCAAATATGTATGGCCTCACACTCACATGTGCAGGTCATAAATGCCAGGTTCTCTAGCCGAGTGCCATCCATACGGTATAACCGAGCTCAGATTGGTCCACCTTGACTGACCAAGTAGGTCACCACTGGAGGTTAAATGAGGCGTACAACTCCTGCGGAACCCGCCGTGGTTGCTCAGTGGTTATGGTGTTAGACTGCTGAGCACGAGGTCGCGGGATCGGACCCCGACCACGACGGCCGCATTTCGATGGGGGCGAAATGCGAAAACACCCGTGTACTTAGAATTAGGTGCACGTTAAAGAACCCCAGGTGGTCGAAATTTTCGGAGTCCTCCACTACGGCGTGCATAATCAGAAAGTGGTTTTGTCACGTAAAACCCCATAAATTAATTTTTAATTTAACTCCTACGGGGACGGTAGAGTATCCGTCTCCAGTGCAAGAGGACCGTGATTCAAATCCCGGTGCCGCGCTATTCTCCACCGGAAAATACAAAAAAAAAACCGTGTGTTGAGAAAATTGCACAAACAGGCCTGGAGTGCGGCCTGATCCCGGTGACCAGAACCGGTAACGCACTCTCTCACCAGAGCAGGATTGGCCACCCTGGTGCAGTACTTGGCCACAACCTCCTATATGAATACAACAATCGAACCCCGGCCCTCAGTCCCCAGCAGCCGCGAAGCAACTGACCACGGCGGCGGTCAGATCTGTGACGCTGCAGAGGGTGCTAAGAATACCTGGCTCCGGACAGGCCGCCATTGGAATCTGAACCTGGCAACGTTTAACGTTAGAACGCTATCTAGTGAGGCGAGTCTAGCAGTGTTATTGGAGGAATTAGAGGGTAGTAAATGGGATATAATAGGGCTCAGTGAGGTTAGGAGGACAAAAGAAGCATATACAGTGCTAAAAAGCGGGCATGTACTGTGTTACCGGGGCTTAGCGGAGAGACGAGAACTAGGAGTCGGATTCCTGATTCATAAGAATATAGCTGGTAACATACAGGAATTCTATAACATTAACGAAAGGGTGGCATGTCTTGTTGTGAAACTTAATAAGAGGTACAAAATGAAGGTTGTACAGGTCTACGCTCCTACATCTAGTCATGATGACCAGGAAGTCGAAAGCTTTTATGAAGACGTAGAATCGGCGATGGGTAAAGTCAAAACAAAATACACTATACTGATGGGCGACTTCAATGCCAGGGTAGGCAAGAAGCAGGCTGGAGACAAGTCAGTGGGGGAATATGGCATAGGCTCTAGGAATAGCAGAGGAGAATTATTAGTAGAGTTTGCAGAACAGAATAATATGCGTATAATGAATACCTTTTTCCGCAAGCGGGTTAGCCGAAAGTGGACGTGGAGGAGCCCGAATGGTGAGACTAGAAATGAAATCGACTTCATACTCTGCGCGAACCCTGGCATCATTCAAGATGTAGACGTGCTCGGCAAGGTACGCTGCGGTGACCACAGGATGGTAAGAACTCGAATTAGCCTAGACTTGAGGAGGGAACGAAAGAAACTGGTACACAAGAAGCCAATCAATGAGTTAGCGGTAAGAAGGAAACTAGAGGAATTCCGGATCAAACTACAGAACAGGTATTCGGCTTTAACTCAGGAAGAGGACCTTAGTGTTGAAGCAATGAACGACAATCTCATGGGCATCATTAAGGAGTGCGCAATAGAAGTCGGTGGTAACGCCGTTAGACAGGAAACCAGTAAGCTATCGCAGGAGACGAAAGATCTGATCAAGAAACACCACTGTATGAAAGCCTCTAATCCTACAGCTAGAATAGAACTGGCAGAACTTTCTAAGTTAATCAACAAGCGTAAGACAGCGGACATCAGGAACTATAATATGGATAGAATTGAACAGGCTCTCAGGAACGGAGGAAGCCTAAAAACTGTGAAGAAGAAACTAGGAATAGGCAAGAATCAGATGTGTGCGTTAAGAGACAAAGCCGGCAATATCGTTACTAATATGGACGAGATAGTTCAAGTGGCTGAGGAGTTCTATAGAGATTTATACAGTACCAGTGGCACCCACGACGATAGTGGAAGAGAGAATAGCCTAGAGGAATTCGAAATCCCACAGGTAACGCCAGAAGAAGTAAAGAAAGCCTTAGGAGCTATGCAAAGGGGGAAGGCAGCTGGGGAGGATCAGGTAACAGCAGATTAGTTGAAGGATGGTGGTCAGATTGTTCTAGAGAAACTGGCCACCCTGTATACGCAATGCCTCATAACCTCGAGCGTACCGGAATCTTGGAAGAACGCTAACATAATCCTAATCCATAAGAAAGGGGACGCCAAAGACTTGAAAAATTATAGACCGATCAGCTTACTGTCCGTTGCCTACAAAGTATTTACTAAGGTAATCGCAAATAGAATCAGGAACACCTTAGACTTCTGTCAACCAAAGGACCAGGCAGGATTCCGTAAAGGCTACTCAACAATAGACCATATTCACACTATCAATCAAGTGATAGAGAAATGTGCAGAATATAACCAACCCTTATATATAGCTTTCATTGATTACGAGAAAGCGTTTGATTCAGTCGAAACCTCAGCAGTCATGGAGGCATTACGGAATCAGGGTGTAGATGAGCCATATGTAAAAATACTGGAAGATATCTATAGCGGCTCCACAGCCACCGTAGTCCTCCACAAAGAAAGCAACAAAATCCCTATAAAGAAAGGCGTCAGACAGGGAGATACGATATCTCCAATGCTATTCACAGCATGTTTACAGGAGGTATTCAGAGGCCGGGAGTGGGAAGAATTGGGGATAAAAGTTGATAGAGAATACCTTAGCAACTTGCGATTCGCTGATGATATTGCCTTGCTTAGTAACTCAGGAGACCAATTGCAATGCATGCTCACTGACCTGGAGAGGCAAAGCAGAAGGGTGGGTCTGAAAATAATCTGCAGAAAACTAAAGTACTGTTTAACAGTCTCGGAAGAGAACAGCAGTTTACGATAGGTAGCGAAACACTGGAAGTGGTAAGGGAATACATCTACTTAGGGCAGGTAGTGACCACGGATCCGGATCATGAGACTGAAATAACCAGAAGAATAAGAATGGGTTGGGGTGCGTTTGGCAGGCATTCTCAAATCATGAACAGTAGGTTGCCACTATCCCTCAAAAGGAAAGTGTACAACAGCTGTGTGTTACCAGTACTCACATATGGGGCAGAAACCTGGAGGCTTACGAAAAGGGTTCTGCTGAAATTGAGAACGACGCAACGAGCTATGGAAAGAAGAATGATGGGTGTAACGTTAAGGGATAAGAAAAGAGCAGATTGGGTGAGGCAACAAACGCGGGTAAACGACATCTTAGTTGAAATCAAGAAAAAGAAATGGGCATGGGCCGGACATGTAATGAGGAGGGAAGATAACCGATGGTCACTAAGAGCTACGGACTGGATTCCAAGAGAAGGGAAGCGTAGCAGGGGGCGGCAGAAAGTTAGGTGGGCAGATGACATTAAGACGTTTGCAGGGACAACATGGCCACAATTAGTGCATGACCGGGGTAGTTGGAGAAGTATGGGAGAGGCCTTTGCCCTGCAGTGGGCGTAACTAGGCTGATGATGATGATGATGATGATGATGATCCGGCAGGTGTGAGTAGGCAATGTCTGAGCGATCGGCGGCAGCAATCTTCTATTCCTTTCGGAACGGGGCAGTCTCCAGCTATTCAGAAAAAAATCCGGGTGTTTTTCGGCATATTAATGCATCTTTAATGCGTACACGTCACTTTGACGCCATGAGTTTTCGCGGTTTTGCGACGTCGAGTGACAGACAAGTGAAGTGGGTGCAGCCTGAAACCTTCGAACCAAATTTTGGCAAACCATATCTCCAACGAGGGATACTAACACCATGACTTTACACGGAACAGAAAACCTACCGATTTCTAGCACCGATTGCCCCACCGTATTCAAGACGTTTTTTTCATCTGTTTTCACTCAGGAGGAATTTTCCAATGTTCCAACTTTTCCCGAGCTTGACGCCGCAGTGTTGGGCTGCTGAGCACGAGGTCGCGGGATCGAATCCCGGCCACGGCGGCCGCATTTCGATGGGGGCGAAATGCGAAAACACCCGTGTACTTAGATTTAGGTGCACGTTAAAGAACCCCAGGTGGTCGAAATTTCCGGAGTCCTCCACTACGGCGTGCCTCATAATCAGAAAGTGGTTTTGGCACGTAAAACCCCATAATTTAATTTTTTTGACGCCGCATACATGGAACCAATTGTTATCCCTGTTGAAGGCGCTAAATTACTCATTAGTAATCTCAAAATATCCACTTCAGCCGGTATTGACAGCATTAATTTCAAGATAATAAAGAACACCGTCGCTGCCTCAAGCAAGACCTTATGCCATATTTTTCAACAATCCCTCTGGAATGTTACCCACCGATTGGTTAATAGGAAAAATAATACCAATTCACAAATCTGGAGATGTTCAGTCGTCTGACCAACTATTGGCCCATATCTATAACCTGCATATTTTGCAAAATGCTTGAGCACATATCACTTCACACATGTACAACCACCTAGAAGCTCACAATTTCTTTTTTACTAATCAGCATGAATTTAGGAAGGGATATTCCTGTGACACGCAATTATTTGAACTAACGACTGACTTGCACTTTAACATGGACTTCAACCTTCAAACTGACTGTATCTTTCTTGACTTTTTTAAAGCTCTTGACCGCGCGCCCCACTGCCGCCTAATTTCTAAATTATCTGCCCTATACGACTTGACTCTTCAACATTATCCTGGATTCGTCATTTTCCTTCTTTTCGAGAACAGTTTACTGTTGTTAACAATTTCTCTTCCCCACCTTCATCTGTTAGCTTTCGTGTGCCGCAAGGCAGCGTCCTCTGGGCCCTTACTCTTCTTAATCTACATTAACCACTTACCCACCCAGATTACTTCCTGCATTCGCCTTTTTGCCGATGACTGCATAATCTACCATCCTATTCACACGACTGACAATCACTTGGCACTTCAAGCAGATCTTAACCTTATCGCTAACTGGTGTAACAAATGGCTCATGACACTCAACTTTACAAAGTGCGAGGTAATGTGTTTCAGCCGAAAATGTGTAAATTCTAAATTTTCGTATCACCTTAATAACACTATGCTTTCTCACACTTCATCATACAAGTACCTTGGTGTTCTTCTTACAGAGAATATTTCATGGGTTCCACACATCACTTCTACATGCGCCAAAGCATCACGTTCTCTTGGCTAGTTACGACGCAACTTGTGAAATGCTCCGACAAACGTTCGAGAACTCGCTTTCCAAACATTCATTCTGCCACAGTTGGAATTTGCCTCCTCAATTTGGTCCCCTCATCACAATTACCTAATCAATATGACAGAAAGGATACAAAATAGAGCATGCCCGGCTTATATCACGTAACTACGGTATAGACTTAAGCATTATAGAAATTAAACTAGACCTTCTACTTCCACCATTAGATAGCCGCCGCAACATCGCTCTTCTGTGCTTATCCCAGAAATATATTTACACTAATAAACCAACCCGGTTACAACTACAAATACCTCCCTCTTTTTCACGCAGATTACATAATCAGTTCAGTTTCATGCGCATATACGGTAAAACAAATGCATTTAATTCATCTGCACTACCTCGTGCCATTTGTCTCTGGAATGGCCTCCCTGATGACATAGCTTTCATATTTAACCCCGACACATTCCGCTGTCAGTTACTCACGCTTTACCCATTTAATACCGTTCACGAATGCCCAGTCTAGTGTATCTTATAGCGCAGTTTTGCAATGTTGTATATTATTTTCATAGACAGTATTCCTTTTGCTCTGTTAATAATAACAAGTGTTCGTGTGTCTTCAGATATTCCTTTGTATTCCCTGTGCCTTGAATATTGTACAATACGGCAATCTTTTTATAGCTCTGTTCCTTTCGGAAATTTGTACTTCTTATGCATTTACCGTTTGAAATGTCCCCCTTGCTTTATGCACTGTCATAGGGTCTGTAAGGTTCTTTTGAATAAATAAATAAATAAATAAATAAATAAATAAATAAGTAAGTAAATAAATAAATAAGTAAATAAATAAATAAATAAGTAAGTAAATAGCAGAGGGTTAATGGCGAAAAGGCGTCGAACCAGAAATAATTGTTTTTATTTTGTTCGGTAGAATCATGCGTAATCAGTGCGTACGCGTCATGTCAAATTGCGGGCTATCGTAGTTCTCGTGACGTCGCATGACAGACAGGTGAAGGGGGGGGGGGGGGGATCCAAAAAAATTTTTGACCAATTGCGGAACGCTGATTGCAGAAGTGGAATAGAAAAGTTTAGAATAGCTTTACCTTATAGCGCCCCTGGGGCCGTATAACGTAAAGCTATTCCAATCAGTTTTTATTCCAATCCGCTAATGTCAAATACACGTTAACACCGACGCAAGCATCGGGCGGTGACCCGCAGCGTTGTTTCAAACGCCCAATCAAACGCGCTCGTCGTTTATAGGAGGCAACTTCTTTTTCTTTCAAAGCGATTAGCACTGCGTACATTGAGCAGATTTCCTTATCGAATTGGCTGACAAGAGGCGAGGACCAGGCTTAAGCGGAGAGGGATTCGATGAGGCCGAACCAGCAAAGTGAAAGTAGATAACCGGCTGAAGAGGGTGGTGCCAGTGTCTGTGATGGACCCGCTTCCCCTTGCTTAGCTTGCGGTGTCTGGTCGAAAATCGCGGCGGCGTGCAACGCAACGTTAAAAATGCCGCCAGAACGGATCCTCAGCAAAGAAGAGTTGGCAGAACGAGGTCGTAAACTTGCCGAAAGGGCTCCATAAGGATATAGTTTATTAGCTATAGTTATGTTTATTATACGCAAATAAATCCATGCTCCGCGCCGCTCGCCCTATAGCTAGTGTCAGAGCAATGGATGGGCAGCCACCTTCTATTACGGGACAGCCTCCGGCTATTCAGAAAAAAAAATCTGTTTTGTTCGGCATATTAATGAGTCTTTAGCGCGTACACGTGACTTTGACGGTATGAGTTTTTGCGGTTTCGTAACGTCGCGTGACAGACAGGCGACGTGCGCTCAGCCCGAAAACGTTTGATTAATGGCAGAGTATTATGGCAAAAAAGGCGTCGAACCAGAAGTAATTATTTTTCTTTCGTTTGGTCTAATCATGCATAATCAGCTGGTGCGCACGCATCATATCAGATCGGGCGTTTTCGCGGTTTTCGTGACTTCGCGAGAGAGACAGGCGAAGTGGGGGTGGTCCAAAAATTTTTGTGCCCATTCATGGAGTGCTGATTGCAGAATTGCAGTAGAACAGCTTGGAATAGCTTTACGTTATAGCGCCCCTGGGGTTCTTTGAACGTGCAGCCAATACACGGTGCACGAACGTTTCTTGTATTCCGCCCCCATCGGATCGCGGCCGCCGCTGCTGGGATTCAACTCTCGTTCAGCAGGGGCCGAACCTTACAACGGTTTGGAAAACGAACCGTTCACGTCGCCGCTTACGTCACTAAATGTACCACTCTCAAGCCGGAAGTGGAAGTAGGGGAGGACGCGACCAACAGACGAGTGAGTGCTACCTCTGAAATGTACGTCACCATAGGACGCGCTAATCGAGGAGCTGAAGAATGTTTCTGCTTGCTAATTAGATATAAACTATAAATTAAATAATATACGGCAAATTCTAAAGTATAAACGTGTGGTAGGGCGTTTACGCAATGCAGAAGTAATTTATTAATGTCATTCTTTTTCATTCTCAGCCGACAGGTGGTATCGCAAGCGTAAATGAGTTGGCAGAGCGCAGCGCTATGTCGTCTGCTACCAGGAGCTTGCACGGTGCACGCAACAGGAACGCACTGCCAGCACTTCCTAAGTAGGGAGCGCGACAAAACCGTGAACTTATTCTTCAGTAATGTGGAAAGTTGGGCTAGTTGGTGAGTAATCATCATACCTTGCTGGTGGAGCAGCGCACTGACACGGACACAGTGAAGACACACAAGAAAAGACGACGAAAAGACGACAAGAAAAGAGATTGACAGCAAAAAAATTGTGTCGATACCATATGCACACAAAATTGCGCATAACTTAAAAAAACGTAGGTGGCAGATAGGGTCTACGAGTAGTTTTTTCAGCACCTAACAAACTCGGAAAAATATGTGTCGGACTGGATTGTAGATTTTCAACAAAACTCAAAGCAAATAGTCGTAAGTGCACGGTCAAGCATAAGGAAAAAATTCTCGAGTGCAGATCATCCGTTGTCTACTGTTTGCCCATATCGTGTGGAAAAGTATACATCGGCCAAACGGGTCGTTGTGTAAACACAAGACTTTTGGAGCACAAAAGGTCACTGGGGGGAAACACTTTCCCATATTAAGGGGCACTGCTCACAACATGGGTGCTGGCCGCTTTACAATGATATTACAGTTTTATCGCACCATAAGGGTCAGCTAACCAGGGAAATAATCGAAGCCTTTCACATTCACAAGAGGGGAGAGGGTCGTATCAGTCAGCCATCTGTACATCTAAGCCATGGTGAGGTTGCCTTTTTGGAAGTATACTAAAGAAAAAAAATTGTGTAATAAAAAAAAAAAGGCAGCGAGTGTCGTCTTTTCTTGTGTGTCTTCACTGTGTCCGCATAGAGATGGTGTCCGTGTCAGTGCGCAGCTTCACCAGCAAGGTATGATGAACTTATTCTTAGGGCCAATTTTACTATCCGACTATATCAATTTTCCTTCTTTTTTCGTCCTTCGTCATCGGCTCGGACATGCTCGCCGCCGCGCTGCCGCTATCACTGCGATCTGCCTCAAGGCGCGTCGCGCGATAGAAGCAATAGAACTTGAAATCGAACATCACGATATACGGGTCCTGCATTGCCTGCGCGAAGTAAAATCGAAGAGCGTGATGCTGACGGTGCGCACTGTACGTGAAATTGAGGACGAAAGAGCGGCACTCCCGAACTAGAGCAAAAAGGGCAGCCAAATAAGAGATCTCCACAATATCTTCCCGTCCTGACTATATAGTTTTACCAGCCGAACGAAGGAAGCACTGGACCAGCCTAGGCTGAACCCTTCTGACTGCTGAATAGCGATCTGCGAGCTTTTCACGCTGGCGATAGCACTGGGAATTCGATCTCACCATACAAATATCTCCTTGGCATTGGCTTTGAAGAGGAGGTCACGGGAAAGCTGACCCAGGCCTCCTACCGGCCAACACAGTAATTGCGAGAACAACTTCGTGGACAGTGTCGGCAGCACAGGTCTAGGCCATTCTGACGAATGCTTCGCCTCCGACCGACCTCTGGGAGCTGCAGGCCGGTGGCGATGAACTGCAGCGTGCAATTCCTTCCTCTGCGTGGAATGGCCACTCGTACGCTTGCACCCGAGTCTCCTCCATTTGATAGCGTAGCCTGCAAAAGGTCTACTTAGAAAGCTGGCAAGGGCAGGGCAACTCATTATCCGTCACTTCTTCGAACGCGTATCGCACTTCCAGCCGTGGTCGACACCGAAAGGGCAACGCCAAGCAGACGACGAATAGCCTCCGAAGCAACCAACGCATGCGCGCGCGACGCCCGCGTGTCTTCGGGGTCGCGCGAAGGGTCGCAAGCCAACAGTCAAGCCGCAACAACGAAACCCAAAGCGGACTACCCCTTCGCCGGTTCCGCTCTTAGCCAATGATGGCTTAATTCGCTTTGAAAATGATTTACAGATGCGTGACATGATCGTAATTTGCGGTGCCGCCCTGCTGTCTCTGACGGCCTCTGACGCAAGCAAAATTTTGACCAATCAGGCGAGGCCAAATGAACGGTTCTCCTTCCGAACCGTTATAAGATTCGGCCTCAGAGCAACGCCATAGCCACTAAACCACTAAGCTACGGCCGCTGGTCTTAGTTGCGAGTTCATCGTAAGAATTAAGAGCACAGTGCGATAACACTGGTGGATACTTAATTTCTTATCGTTGTTTGAGAGAAAGGACAAACACGAACTCGGAACGAACGATAAGTATAACGAAAGAAGTGTGCTCATGTAACCTGGGTATATATATAAAAAAAGAATATAACAAAGGTTTAACAACGATTAGGTTATCGCGCGCATTAGCGTGCCCTTTGTATATACTGCTTGCATCGACCCCCTGCCCACCCAATCCTTACATTTTAGGGAAGCAATCGCTATCAAGATTTAATCACTTAGTACTGAATAGCTTGCAATGTGCGTGGAGCGTAATTATAAAGTACTCATCGACGTCCCGCGCACTTTATGTGCTTAGAAGTTTTTGTTGTTGCGATTTCTCGACTGTGAGGTTTTACAAACATTACGGTAGCTCTATTTTCCATTCTTGTCATGCACTCAATTGGTATAGATATCGCCTTTAAAGGTTTCTGCTGAAACCTTTAATCTGTAGGCCGTAAAACATCACATCAATTTAAACTTCCTACAGTACTGCAGCAACACTAATAGGTTGTAGTAGTATAGGACGAAAAGCACATGAGAAAAAAAAACATTATAAAAAACAAATGCAGGGCAAAGTGACAAATCGTGCCAAGAGAAATGGCACATAAATAAGGTAGTTATACATTTAGCACCATGCTTGTGGATTTAGAAATTCGAACGATGTCAATGACCGAGTTGCTCCAGATAATTAATTCCAATTATTAATTGTGTGGAAAAGAAAGAAGCTAAATATGTCGGTGCGTTGGTATATGGAGGAGCAATATTGAGAGAACGTGGAGTTCTAGTATAAGATTAGTTAGCGAAAGTTACACGATAATTATTACAGTGGCACCATGAGAAATTGATAACGCAATATAATAACCTTGATGACTCATTCTTGCAGAGCACTGAGAGCGGTTGTCAGGTGCGAGAATAGCTGATGAATGTGAGGAATTGGGGTGATAACGGCGATAAATCAAGGGCATAGTTTTTTTTTTCTTTCCACAATGCGATGTGTCATGTGAAGGAATGACAATGCTAACTTTCTCGGAGGTTACGAACAGTTGCGCACAACAGCGCTTCAAGCAAACGCGTCTCGCTGTGTGCACTGCAGTGTACACTGCGCAGACAAACAGCAGTGGTGCACTCAAGGTAACGCATAACACCAACTCATCACTCTATAGCATTGCACTAAACGTTGAAGAACTTAAACATTCGCCGTCAAAATCAACGCTAATTTAACTTCAGTCAAAACAAATAAATAGCCCAGAAAGCTTCGCTTACATCGATTCCCACAGTGCGTGTGGTCCACGTGATTTTCGTAATAGTTCTTTCTTGTTACCAAAATTTCTTATATATATATATATATATATATATATATATATATATATATATATATATATATATATATATATATATATACACACCAGAATAATGTAATGGTTCTATTCCAACCCTATTCCTTTTTGCACTGCGCCGCAGATCCGAGCGGTGCTCCGCCAACTTTATCACGGGAGTCAACTGGCCATGAAAAGAACACAATCGAGCAAAGGGGACAATCGAGCAAAGGGGATCTTTACATTTTTGAATTATACCGGGTACGGTCCCTTCATGGTTGTTTCGAAAGTACACTGACCTTCGAAAGAAAAGGCGAATGATATTCAATCGTTTCATAGAAATTAGGTATTGCATGAGAACGTCCGGAAAATGCGCGACCACGTGCTTGCCAAAACTGGCGCTTGCGTTATAACACTAAACTGTGCACACCAGCGAGATTCGAACTCATATGCCCGCGGAAACAGGCACGTAAGACCAGGACGCGCAAACACAAGCGCAATCGCGCAACATTCACGATTGGCGACTTCTGCATGCAAGGTTTTGCATTCCGCACAGACCCTGAGAGTGTCGGCACCTGTGCGCGTATTTCGGAGGCCACAGCCGGCTATAGCGTAGTGGAGGACGACGATGTTGTGTGCATCAGGTAGAAGCCCGATTCTTAGCCGATCCGCCACAGTATAGGTATGCGCCACAGTTTCTCTGGTCATCATCATCATCATGTTGGCAAAGATGGACGACGGGTCTGTCCGTGTTCTTGTCGCCTGCGGGAGCTTGCTTAAGTACGTTGGGTACAGTTTTCCTTCGTTGTTTCTTGCTGCTATTTTCTGTTACAGAGACGCTGGTATACGGGCACTTTCACAACGGATCTCGGGTGGCGGCAATGACGGCCGGCGGCGGCATGCAGCGGCACGGTCGGTGCCAAATGCAAAATAGAGGACAGTCAGCACGCAGCCTGCGTCGGGGACACTAAGAGACCGTGTGACTGCAGCGCACCGGTGAGAACGCGCCGCCCGACGACAGCGTCGGTGATTGGTTGTCGCTTAGGGCCGCCTTATGCTCAAGCATGTGCTCAAGCCACGCGCCGCACCGCGCATGCGTGGCAGACATGCGGTGTCTATGGTGCGCGCTTTGAACCTACGTCGGTCCTTACGTCAGCAATGCATCACTGCCACGGAGGTCGTTGGAAAGCGCAGCCAGACGCCAGTGTCGGCAGAGCTAGCACAGTATACGCAGAAACGTACGTCGGGTATCAGCGGAGAATACGGATGTGCTAAGCTCGAATATAGCGAAAGAACTGAAGAGGTTCGGGTACAGCGAAATAATTGCAACTGATATTGTGAAGCGCTTGCAAAGCCTTGGATTGATTTCGGGCGTTGGCGAAACACACCCCCATGGACCTCCGTAGGGTGCGAGAACTTGCACATACAGCTTTGCTGTTTTTCGTCTACGACTTGCTCGGATTAGCATACCTCTGCGAAGGGTTTTCTTTTTCTTTTTCACTTTGCGGTTGAATCTGATCTGTCACTTCCACATTTATTGACCCCCACTGAGGCCGCACTCATGTCCGGGCATTCTGCTAGACAGGGGCGTATATTCCTTAAATAGCATCTTTTCCGCCTGATGAGTTACCTCCGGAGCTCTTCTTTCCGAAGTGACGCTGGTGCCATCGGGTAGTGACTCTGTTTTGCAGAAAATGGAACTTTCAAAATCAAAATGAAATAACTTCGAATTTCGAAGAAAATCGTAACACAAATGAAAACAGGGAAACTTGGCTTTTGAACAAGCTGTTGAAAAAGTGGCTCATTTTTTAACAATTTCTTTTTTACGTCTTGCAACAGCGTCTCCGTCCTGTGATTTTATCTGTGCATATTTCGGTACTTTGAGAACACCCAGCAAACTACAATTAGCCTCTCTTGTGCACCATAAATTTTAGTTATATTGTCGAAAACTGATAAATCGTGAAACACCGAAATTTTCAGTTTTCTGCGCATGAACGTATGCGAAAAATAATCACCTATGGTTTCGCTCAAATTTCCCTATGTTTATCTCTAGTCACCGCTTATCAGTTTTAGCCAGAAACATGTGTCGGCAGAACAGTGGCATTCCCAATGAGCCACTGTAGTTAGAGCTACTCACGCCTTCGTATTTCTTATAAAAAAAAACAAAAAAACACATATGCATTCCTTCTGTAGCGTTGTGGGCTGCTTCTTGGGTCATTGAAGAAACGGAAGCCATCATGTACGTACAACACCTCGATTGGCTGGGACCTGGTCTCACAAACAGTTGTATTGCTTAAGAACTTCTGAACGTGGGCCGAGAGTTGTGCCAGAGCCATAAAGCACTGAATAATTTATAGTTTCTGCTTTAGTTTCGTGCCCTTTAATTTAAACAGTGTTTGAAACTCCCATCCAGCCAGCGAGAAAGAAACAGCACGCTCTTAATTAGCGATTCACGTTTCGCACTGATGAACGTGTGACAGGCGCCGTGCAAAGCGTTCGAGGACCGAGCAGCACAGCGTTCGCTCATCCAAGTATAACTGCAGCCGCGGTGGAGCGAGGGCCTTGTAGGCACATTCTGCTATGTAAATGGTGTTTCAAAAGGTGTGTTCGAGGTTCCTAATTCAGTCAAGATATGATAGGATTTGTTTTGCAACTGAGGTATAAATTCTATAACGATCTGGCGATAGCAATGAGACAAGTAGCCGTGAAGATCGGGTCAACCTTAATGTCGAAAAAGGCGGTTCCTATAATCTTGTTAGCCGCTCCAGAGATGCAAAAAAAAAAACGACTCTGACGATTTCTGCAACGTAATAGATTTCGTCCAATGTTTACCCAGAAAACCAAAGCATCGACTGCGGAAGAGCGCAACGGTTACGCCCAGGTCAGACCGACTTTAGTTACGCAACAGGTTACGCCTCGCGGTCGGGCGAGCACAGTAACGAAAGTCGGAGTATAATTTGGCACGGGCACTGACACGTGCGAGTTGGTTCGCGGCTCGTCTCGAGTTTGCAGACTGACGGCGGGTCGACTTCACGTTGAAGAAGAAATGAAGTTTGGATTATTATTCGGTTCGTTATTACGCTAAAATAAGGAGCTAGCCCGATAAAAACAGCGAAGCGCTCTCAATCAAACGTTGCGACCAGCTGCGGTGGTGTGGCCGTGTCTCGCAGCGCAACTGCCGCCAACCGCAGGGCGCGCGAAGTCAAAGCAGGCGCCGTCGTCCAGCTCGACCTTTTGTAAAACGCGCCCAGAGATCGTCCTCGAGCCAACTGCGGTCGCGGCTGCTTGGTCGCCGTTTCTTGGTGAGGCGACAGACGTTTCTCTTTCGCAGGCTTATTGCTCGTGTTATTTCGCGGCCGGTCGCATTTCGATAACGCTCGTGCACTTAAATCTACGTGCACGTTAAGGAACAGCGGCTGGCTATAAACTAATCCGGAGTCCCCCACAACGGCGTCTCTCGTAGTTGCAGTGGTGCTTCGAGACTTGACGCCGCATCGACGACGGATTTCGTTTTCTCTTCTTACCACGAGTCGCAGCGATGCGCAGGTGACCGCGGGTCCAAGAGTCCAAGCTCCGAACCAAATTCCAAACAATGACGAAGTGCGAATAGAAGGGAAAATGAAATTCATCGTTAGAAAAATACTGACCACGAACAGATGCCGTTCACTGGAGAGGGCTTTCTTTATGTTCATTTATTCGATCAGGTTAAGCACATTGGTTTCCAAATCAGTACGGATCCGGCGCCCCTTTTGCGAGGAAGCTACAGCCGCGCCCGTGCGATATTTGCAAAGTGGGAATAATGCGCGCTTTCGGCCCGTGAACCTCCACATGTGCGTTCGACCGTTGTTCGCTGTGGCGCACTGCCGAAATTCCAGGAAGGATAATGGCTCCTGCTTGAGATTAACAACGGTCGAACAAAGGACGCTTCTCTCGGCAGCCAATGTTTTGAAAAGTCGCCTCCTCGAAACACTGGCTTTTGATCGAGGCTTCCCTTGTCCGACCACTTTTAACCACTTAAGTCTACAATGTTATGGGAGTCTTTTGTCACTAGTTCCTGTTTGTACTCCAATTTCGAGTTATTACACCTCGGGAAGATCGATATCTTGAATGGTTTTGTGCGTTGTTCCGTGTTGTTTTGTCAAGTTCACTGCTAATTCTAATAATAGAAGGACTACCCGAATAACACAGCTTTTCTTTTTCCGGGGAAAACCAGCGTGGCAGGAGCACTAATATTCCTTCGGACATTGGCGTGTTTGCACCCTGCATGAAAGCGGAATGTAGAGCCCATATTAAATATGCACACTTTGACAAGATAAACGCGCGTGCAGGGGGAAAAGAGGTGGAGTACCTATTCGTAACAGCTGCATTGGATTTATTTTCCGCCATTTGCAGACATCCAGGTACATCGCACGAGACAAAACAGTTCCTATGAAAGCACTGTGCAGCCTTCACCCACTGAAACTGATGGTAAGAGACGTTCTACTGACGCCAGCTATACTGCATTTCTAATCGATGTGTTTTCGTTTTTGTTTTGTTGGTTCTTACTGTTACTTCAAAACCAATTCCGAGCAACGATCTCACGGATCAACGCCTTTCGGAGCGCACCGCAGAGAGCGTCTGCTGCAAGCCGCTCTGAACCAACTCATGTCTGTGCGCACCAATTTGCTTACGATTTCATTTGAAAGATTGTGCACAGACAATGAATGTACGTTGAAAGTCTTGCATAATATTTCAATATGCATATTTTGATAATTCTCCTGAGGATATTGTCTTTCTTGTGTTTTTTTTATCGTGTTCAAGTATTTTAGACTTTATATGAAGGTCTAACTCTCTTAACTTTGACAAGATTCCTTGCTTGACATCGGTTCCTTGTGGGTAAATAATTCATTACTAGTCACAATCACTGTGTAAGAGTAGAGGAATATGCATTAAATAAAGTGGCGTAATAATTGTGGCATACTCATTACTATTTTTATGTAAACCTCCCATGGAGCGACGCCTAACCAATGGTGAAGCAATTTCAATTCCAGCAGTATACGTCATAGTAAAGTGCAATGTTACTCGCTGTTCGCTATCTTTTTACGAAGCTTCCAGTATTGCTTGTCTTCTTCCTCTCTCACTTTAACTTCTGCAGGAATCTCCGCAACCCTCACCTGAAAATACACTTGACGCGTAAAGAATCCCGAGCCTTCAAGGGCAAGTTTCAAAGCACAGTAAGGGAAGGCCTCCCGCACAGCATAGCTGAAGTGCTTGGCTGTGATTCCAGTACATTCGAACTGTTTTTGAACGTGCTGCAAATATATCTCTAGACTTGGTCGCACGAATCAAGTAAATGTTGACGTGTGTAGTAGACGGTGTTTGTTGGCTCAGAAAGTGAAATTTCGACAGCTGAGACGAATTAAGTATACAGCCTCGTTAGACACAACGCGCGCAATTCCTTCGCGTGACAAAGAGCCCATGCCTACTGGCCCGCGGCTCCCCTCGGTCGCGTCGAGCCCTATAGACATTACAGTGTTCGCCGTGCCTCGAGTGGAGACGACGAAAGCTGCTCGGTATACTTGCCGGTTCAGCAGCGTAATGCAACCTTCCTCGCAACACCCGCACCAAAGAAAAGAAAAAACTACGTCCAGGTTCCAATTATTCCTTCGGTCCATGAACTAATTTTAACTGCCGCTTATGCTACTACCAAGGTTGAAAGTAGTTCTATTTCTGACTGTCTAAAAAATATTATTTCTTTTTAAGCTACGGTGCAAAAGATTAACCATCGCCGTTGTATTGGCGGCGAGCTCCACCACTGGAAAAGCTGGCGCCACCGTCCGCGTGACGTGGCATGAGGGATCACGTGGACACAGCGGCCGCGTCGGCTGCTTCGGAAGCGTCGAAGCGAGCTGAAAACGAAATTTTAAAAGTCCCACTTGCGCCGCGGTTCTGATTAAGTGGTGAGCCTTTACCGCCTTGGGTGTCAACTTGACATCTCAAACTACTATAATAGGTAGTGGCTGCCTTTGGAGGCATGCAGCATGGTAGGCTACTGCTCGGTGCCGCAGTACAGGACGTACGCAACGGAGCCCAGTGTCAGCCTTATTCACACGTAGTCGCAGGGCAAGGAGCTGCGTGAAGCTTGGCTAGAACCGGCAGACAGCCATCCGCTACAACTCGAGTATGCAGCAAGCACACACACGAGGAAGATTTCTGCTACGGCGCCGGGACTGCGCGATGTTCGCTGAGTAGCAGAAAACACGCACTGAGCCGCTCGCCCGCGCCCGCTGCCCAGCTAATGTTATGACGGTTCGGTCTATGAACTTGCTGATGCTAGATACTGGCGAGTTCACTGGAACAGAAAGGGAACGGTAAGTAGCACATTCAAAAAAGGCATGGTATACGGTCATGTTTCTGTTAAGAATTAATGCACTGGATTACAAAAAAAGAAGCAGAGGGAAATCGCACGCTGAGAAGACCAACAAACACTCAGTGCAACGCAACTTGAGAAATAATATTGAAATGGGGGTTCAAGAATTTAGAAGACAAAAAAAGGTTGAATCGGCGCGACGGCACATCACAGTCGCCGTATACGGGTCGAAGTCTCTATAACGAAATTATTTTTGAACAGTTCTGATAGCGTCCACGCAACAATGGTTGCTTGTGTACTGTCAAATGCTCATATGCTGAGGCCTAAAGCTCCAGGCACGGTGCAAAAACGCGCTCACAGCGAAACCAAAACTTTGTGCGCGGACATGCATGCAGACGCGCAGTCGGTCGCTGCGAACCCGTGCGATCGCTGCGTTGAGGCTTCATTCTGTTATGCCCCATTTGGTTATACAGACAGCCTACTATAAGAACATATTTCACATAGTTTACTCTCAGCGTTTGCCTAACTTTCACGCAAGAATCCGGTTCAAAAGACTCCATCGCGGCGACCACGCGTAGCGGCGTTCGCTGTACGTATTCGGTAAAGAGATAGCGTCTGTAAACGATTGGGTGCTTTAAGTTTCCCCAAGATTATTATATCTACAGTCAAAAACTTCCCTTGTTTTGAGAGTCCATACATAAATGTCCAGGAGGGCTGCCGCGTGCTGTTTTTATTGAGCGCCGTAAGCGAAACATATGAGGAGCGCGCCGCGTGATCCCTAGCTCATACTATACGCAAGGGAGGTGCTTCCGAAAGATGGCGACTCCGTAACTCCTAGCGATCCCAATACCGAATAAGTAGATTTCTGGTATATTAACTTTAATAAATGGTATATATAAAGGTTGCAAGGTGAATGGGGGGCGCTATCGCTGATCGTTGTTCGGAACGCGCGTTCGGTTGCGCCGAGCGCGATTGGCCTATAGGTTAATCGCACTCCGCGCAACCGAACGCGTGTTCCGAACAACGATCACCGATCGCGCCCTAGCACTAACATGTTTTGCGCGGATTTATGAGAAGTATAATTATTTCTGATGAACACTAGCAGAGCTTTCGCAAACACTAACAAAATACTAAACAGCGCAAAGGATATATACGAATGAAGAATGAATGCATAATCTGCCAACGACATACCTATTTGACACTTTTTACGCAGTCGCTCGCGATATCTGTAGCAATATATATATATATATATATATATATATATATATATATATATATATATATATATATATATCCCCTTTCTGGGGTATGTTTTACTACTAGAACTTATATATATATATATATATATATATATATATATATATATATATATATATATATATATATATATATAAGTTCTAGTAGTAAAACATACCCCAGAAAGGGGATGCGAAGACGTTGGTTCGTATGCAGCGCCTTGTGGTGGCTACAGCTGCGTGAGATTGGCGTTGCATCTAAGGGTCTGTGTTAATTATTTGTCGTCACAGTCGGGATTGGGAGCACTTGTGAGCATTGTCTAAATGATAAAGAAGCAATAAATGTGCAAACTCGCGCTTAAATGCGCATAAAATTCAGAAATTGCTGAATACAGAAGGTTGCCACTTTTCCTCTCGTCAGCATGTCATTAGAGTTTAACGTGTGCTTCTGTAGTACGTTACGGCTTATCGAGCTTTACCATGCGAAAGAAACCTTCTGAAATCAGCTTGAGAGTTTTTCGTGTAAGGCTAGTTTTAAACGAAAGTTATTTCTGTGGCCTCTGAATGCATGGTGGGCTTCGCGATGTTGCGTTTGCGTGTGTGCGCGCGCGCTCTCAAAAAACCCATGCGGTGTTTGCATACAATTTGCTCAATCTGTGTGAAGTGGACTCTCGTTAAGTAAGCTTTTCATCGCATGTCAAACATGATTGCCATATAGAAAGTATTCTGTGCACTGCAACCGCCCCCTGCAAACTCATCTACGTGGGTCGCGCAGCCTCCTTCGAGCCTGAGGTATAACCGTCATCTTGACAGTAATCACTGCGAAAGCATCGTTCGAGTGTTCTTATGTCAAATTCTATTTTTTGTTTCATTTGCATGGGTTCATGCGTACAACCTCATCGCGCATCATATGATCAAGGTGCGGGCAGACAACGTGGCATTGTGGCCTGGCCTCAGGGGCACCGTGCACTTTGCATGTCGGTAACCGAAGGTTTGTTATCATCATGCATGGGTACCTGAAAAGTTTAGTCTCATAATTAATTTGACGATGAAGATGTCTTTGACAAAGCGAGAGGGAAACGCCAAACTCGCACATTTGAATCCCGGTACAAGTATGATAGTCATCTCTGCGACCATGTATTTATGGAAACTATGCTCCATTTCTGTAGTTCCTCGCAGCAGTGTAGAAGCTCCTGGCTCCTTCGACCAGTCAGGAGACGAGACATCCTTAAATTTGTCCATCCGCAGTTTGTCGTCTGCTCACTGGTGTAGCCTGCGGGTGTTCGGGGTGGTAATCAGCAGAAAAAGGTGCATATGTGTCTGCCAGCGGTAACAAAAATACCATAACGATAGCCCTGCGTCATTGCTTCCTCTTTTTTTTTTTCCTGACGTCCGTTGCGTCTTCGAACGCTATAGGAAATTACGCCACGAGATCTGGCAGCAGTTGGGCGCAGTGACAGGAGCTCTCGGTCAGCGCGTGTAACATCGCACGCCGGGATGATTGGGCAATATGTCGATCGCTCTTGTAACATCAGCATGTACACGTGTGCGCTCGCGGACATTCGCAAGCACAGAGGCTAAAGGAAAAGCTGGGAGAAAAACAGCCACCGCCCTAACGACGCCGTCAAGTTGGTACCTCTCATTTTTGTAACGCCACAAATAATCAAAATATGATTCATTAGCGAGACTTAACACGTAGCACATACGTATAAAGACAGTGTGAAAAATTCATTCCGTGTAATTTTGAAAAAGAGCTGATATGGGTGTTTATCAAGTTCCTGAGTAAGCTTACGGTGTGCGAAAGCGTACGTTTCAAGGCCCCTGCACTGTGTGACGCCGCCATGCCGAGCGGGGCTCGTGATCGCGTTGTTTCCGCCTGTCGTCTGTATCGCATCTAGTTTTTTTGTTTGTTTGTTTTTTTCGCCTGTACGTCTGCACACCGTAGCAACATGGCGGCACCCTTGCGGTTACCAATTTCAACGCATGGACGTTATGGGCAGCTTTGCCTCTATAGAGTTACTTATTTTAACTATGTGTTCGTAAGTGCAGCTGTTCTCTTAAAAACAGGGTTCGTGCTTGTACCTTTACCGCACTCCTTCCGCATTGTTCAAAGCGCGTTCAACGCCGGCTGCATCCTTCGTTCCTTCCGCGTAAAAGAGCAGCTTGGAACGATACCGCACAGACGAGACTGCGGGGGCCATTTTCGCGAAGCACGAATCACTTTTCAGGAGGGAGCCGTTCGCGATGCTCTGGCTGTACCGACTAGGCGTATAAATCAGGGAACTGCTAAAGGAAATAATTGGTTGTACTTTAAAGTTCGAACTAATGTCCATACGGCAGCGTTGCGTTGATTTCTTTTGTTCTTCGCACGTTTTCAATCGAACAGGCGGAGAAATTACTTAGGTATCATAGAGCCTGAATTTTATTAAGAAGCGAAGCAAAATCGCACAAAAAAAGAAACGCAGCTGCAACCTTCAGAGAAGCTTCCATGTAAATACCAGCAACGAGACCACTTTTCAAGGCCATTTATTCAAGCAACGGGTTCCGACCTATGGCACTACATCTCGCGGCGTAAGAATCACCGCTCGCAGGCCTCGTAGCTTTGGCTCTATACACAGCTGTTAGTACGGCGACTGAAGGGGAAATTGGCGTGACTTTCAACAGACCGAGCGACAGTGTTGTGCAGCTGGATCGGCGCCCAAGGGCGCAAGAATCTGCCAAGACGACCATGCAGGCTTTTATTTTTTTGTATTTAGCCTATACACCATGTCAATTTAGAGGCATTGTGCAGTCCTAAATGTGCGTTTTGGAGCCTGAGTCAAGCCACTGCAAACGCAACAATGTATATTAGTCGTATTCGACTTCTTCGCGCTTCATTTTATGTACACACCGTGCATTTGCTTCGTCGCAATTCAATAGAGAGAACCGTAGCATAGATTACGACCATTGGGCTGGCGCCATTTATGTAAAAAAAATATCGAGTGAACACTTTAGTTCAGACCGGTCCTTTATTTGACGTGCTTGCGCCGATTTGTCCTTGTTCCCGACGTTCACAGTGCTTAAATGAAGCCGTTGCAGTTCAAGGTTACTCATTGGCCCCTGCACTGTAAACTAATTTGCACCCTTAAAAGTGAGAAAGGGTGTAAATGTGTCTATAACTCACCGCCTTAGGCTGTGATTTATATATCTCAGACCTTAAGGGCGTGAGTTACAGACACATTTGCACCCTTTTTCACTATTAAGGGTGTAAATTATTTTACATTGTGTACTGTTCGTCTAAGTGCATCTAAGTCGTCTAAAAGAGAAAGAGAGAGAGAGAAAAGGAAACACAGGGATTAACCAAAATGCAGCATCTGGTTTGCTACCCTGCACTGGGCAAGGTGCCCGCTCGAATCACTCCCTCTTCTTGGAGAAACGCAACATTTAGGGCCACTGTTGCGATCGCTTAGCGTATATTGTTAGATTTTTCTTTTTCAATATTTAACGGTCCTCGTGAAACCGGAACAATTGAATCTTACGCAATGAACGTAATCTTCGTTGTTTCTTTTTTTGTTTTGTTTTTTGAGCGCTCGATGAATGGGCGCGAAGAAGTTTTCCTGTTGCCAGATATTATTGGTTTTTTTTTTTTTCGCACGAGGCACAAGACAACCCGAGGCCCTTCCCTCGCTCTCGGCGCAGTCACCGCGTAACCTCGGACGTACTTACTCGCTCTTCCTGTTCTTGGCAGCGTGTAATAAATAGGTAATATATATAAAATATTTCCAGCGTCGCTGGCCGTGCACCCTGTCCGTGATAGGAACAGGACACGACCGTTTGGCAGCTCGAGGCGGATACGCGCTCAAACGTCACAGCGGGCGAACATCCTTATTTGCTCTTGGAGCGCTGCTCGAGAACCCTTGACGGCGTCGAGGAGAAAACACAGCTGGACTTATCGGCGACACCTTCGGGTGAGCATCTCTCTCTCTCCTATTCTCGGGGCTTTGTGTGATGAAACAGCACAAGTGAAATACTCGCGCTCATTTTGGTCTAATCGCGTAATCTTTTTAAATACGATTATTGGGAATAATTTTTTTGGGGGGGCTTCGAGTATGAAAAAAAGGATGCCGAATATTTCCTTTAAAAGGAAACACGATGCTTATAAGTGCGAGTATGCCGTGTGTCCCAGCTAACGTTAGCCAAGCTGTTAAAAGCAAAAAAAAAAAAGAAAGGTGAAAAAATCGCTGTGCAAGACACTATTATAAGATCTATGGTCTTCGGTTGTGAGAGGTCTGACGACCGAACAGCGTAGTTCTTAAAATCGCATCTAGCACCGTGTCAGTTTTTAAATATTCTTTTTCTTCTTTGAACAGCTTGGCTAAAGTTAGCTGGGACACGTTATAAAGTGAAAGTCAGCAAAGAAAATTGTCCCCTAAATTGGTATGCAAAACTTGAAGGCTGCCTAAAGAATAAATATCCTTCACCAGGTATCTAACTGCAATATATATATATATATATATATATATATAACGCTATAGTCACTAATAACAATGCTATCTGGACACAGGCACATATTCGAAAATGAGAGTTGTATAATTGTACACGATTCCAAAACAAAGGCTATTTGATGCGTCGTACTCGAAATTAGAATATTCACGTGCGCTCGCTGCTATAGCAAGCAAGTTAGACAAAGCATTGAACAACCGCGAAAGGACCCACAGGGACAGCTTTGCTTCGACACAAACACCCAATTATTCATTCGGTCTCGTCCACAGTTTAGCATATACGTCGCGCACTATTTAGTAAGAAGTGAGTGCGCAAAACAGTCCAGCCGCATTTCGTCTCAAACATTCGGGCCAGCAGCATATATGCTGACGTCTCGAAATTAAAATTGCGCCCTGTTACAGAGAGAGATCGAGGTCGTGGCTTCGACCTCATCCACGGCGGTCGCTTTCCGATGCAGATATATCAAAACGTTTATTCAAAAAAAAAAAAAAGGGGGAAGTGCAGAAAGCGAGTGGGTGGAGCCAGACGCTTGCGTAGACTTGGATTTAGTCGCACGATAAAAGAGCCCCAAGTGGTCAGAATCAATCCGGAATCCCCCACCATACGGCGTCCCTCGTACTCAGATCTTGGTGCTTGCTCGTACAAGCCAATATTTCTTTTTTCTTATTTTTTTTAAATTGCGCACGATGCACTTTTACATGAATTGAAATTAGCGGTGACCTGATTCTGCATAACTGATTAGCCGTGGAAGGCTGAGCAAGTTGGCGAAACATCATGACTAAATACTAACACAAAAGTGAGCAGACATGAGAAAAAAAAAAATGTTTTTTCGTCTTCTATCATCTTGTCTGCGTCTTTTAGCGCTGGTTTACAGTTATGAATCGAATGACCTGTATTTTCAATTCCCTGTCTGGATGTTTCTAATGAATCGTTGTTTTCGACTTTTCATTCAAGTAGGTTAGAAGCGATCACGTTAAACCTCCTGTTGTGGTTGTCTGGCTTGTCGATCCTCGTGTCAAGCGTCCTGACTATATACTTAGCTCATACGGGCAAGCTGCTTCTGGCATAAAGCAACATTGTCGCGGTGCGACAAAACATCCATTTTCTTCTCAAGTTTAATGAATCGGTTTAGTTTAACATCGTGAATGTGACCGGCGATTTCCTTGAGGCACAGGAAAATTTGAGTAAAGAATCGAGACCGCGGTGCGACTGGTTCACCGCTAAAAATGGTAAATCTCTGAGCGCACGAAGTAAGACATTTAATTAAGCAGCAGGCACGGCGGCACCGGCAAAGAGGGGTCGATAAAGTGCACGATTTCCGTCTCTTCCGAGCCGGGCAAAGCCAGCGCGCCTGAATTAAGGGCACCGTGAGCTCAAGCTTTTCCAACTCTTAGCAGTGCAAGTCCACATAGCTTATACAGCAAGCGGGGCAACCATATCTGGACGTTGCGCGCGCGTTCACGGTGTATAGTCACCGTTTATCTCGAGGCAAGAGTTACGGCATTCTACAAAGGAAACGCAACCGACCACGCATTCCGTGCTTGACTGCGACGTAGTGGCGAATGCACATGAAATGCGCGCTCCACGAAACCGCGTATCGGGCAACGCTCTGCTTTCGGGTTAAGCGAGCTGTAGGTATATTCGCGACACGGGCGGGCGTCTGTTGCCGTTGTCTTCTCACTTATTCCGTCGTGGTCCAAGCGGCCGGCGTCGGTAGCATTCGTGCGAAAACGGAATTGCTCTGTTTGCTGCGCCGTGCTGTTCGCGCAAAGTACAAAATAAATGCGAGGGGGCGCACACGCGCGCAAGTCTTACTGAACGAAAGCCAAACAAAACAGCCACACCAATTGGCCTGCAGTGTGCGAAGTCCAAAAGTCGAACTCGAAGCGGCGGACACTGCTTGAGCAAGAAATTGAAATGCATAACCGACTAATTATCAAAATTTTTCACTAATTAACTTTCTAGCTAATTAACCTATGACCCATATCACTATTTACAAATTCTAGCCGCGGAGTTCGCAAGGCGGATCCACTTGGAACGAATTCTCCGGATGACACCAGTTTCGATATGCTAACTCCCGAATTTTGCGGAGAAATGCACTTGCGTCCCAGTTACTTTCGTAACAAATCGTCGTTTTACGCATTCAAGCACACTCTGCCTATCTCGTAGGAAAGCGCATAATTATCTAAAATTTATTATTCAACAATTTAGCTTTGTTGTCAGGGTGTACACTTATATTGAAGAAAAAAAATTGAGCACAGTCATATCTTATATCAGGCGAGTTCACTTTGTACATTTTTTTTCCGCAAGGCTCGCGTTCCGAGATGTTCATCCCGAAGATTATCGCTCAGCTAGTGCGGCTTATTTCACATTCTCAGACGATAATCTCCGCACAAAGGTGCGCCCCGGAGTGGCCGAGCTTGTGGCATACTCTTTTTTTCTTCTTTCTTTTGCCCCGGGTTATAGTTTTCCACCTAAATTATTCCGAGGTAGCTCTTCGTGGCGCCACATAGCGTCTATGGAAGCAGCAACTAGGCGGATCAACCAGCATGGGAATGCATGGGCAGTGCACACGAGGATTTGCCTAAGCTTCGTCCTTTAGTATTCAAACGGCTTTGTGACTTTGAAAACTGAGGCCGAATTCGCAAAGCTTTTCGTTCGTAAGTGCTGTTTTTCATTGGCTGATCGCCTTCACTAATAATATGTGCTACACGACTATTGGCTGGCACGAACGCTTTTAGCGTAAGAACGTTTCGTGAATACGGGGGCCTGATCCCAAATACGAAATCATCGTTATAGACCCTTCGTTGCACCTGTCACCGTTGACATCTATAGGCACGCACGACACCACCGCCCGCACATTCACTGACATCGGCATTGGCTATACAACGCTGGGTTACCATTGTTATATATCTCGTCACCAACAATAATTGAGTCGAATGAGCTGCCTGACAATTGCTTCCTTTATTGATTTATAACATGGCTGTAGATTTTTCTTTGGGGGGGGGGGGGGGGATGGAGGGGAGGGAAGTGCTATTGTTCTATTTGTGATTCTGTACTTTAATAGTACGTATTGCCCACCCTGCTGGAACCTGTGGTGTTCGCAGTATTTCGCAATTGCATAAACAAAAATCAATAAAAAAATGTTGCGTTATGAATGCGACAGTTTGCAATGTGATGCATGTGCCCGGGGACCGATCGAGTTCTTGTATTCGAAAACTACGAGCAGTACAGAGAGTACAACGTCAACTATAGTTGCATGGCATGCTCGATATTATGAAGAACCGGGGGGTCGACCGCAGGCATGCCGTCCACACTACCGATCTGTCATTTTTTTGTTGTTGTTGATTCGTCGTTATGGATCTGATCGACTACTCTGATCTATGGACGGGAGCCACGTTTGATCAAATAACAAGGCGGTGTTTCTACATCTCCAGATGAATTCGTGTTTGTACAGGACGTACGTACGGAGCTTGGGTGAGACCATTCATGAGCCTAGCGCCCGTGGCGCAAGGCGCTGCTATTAAGTGCTATAGGCTAGAGTTGCGGCGTGTGTAGAGTAACTCTACTACTGTAAAGAATTGGGTCCCATGGTTTACGGACACGGCTCTTTATACTGGGGTCACTACTATAAAGCAGTACATAGCGCCACTGCGCCAACGTGACGCGTGTTGCGAGAAGTGCCTAGAGCAGTTTTAGATCGGGTTTTAGGTCTCGAAACCAATTTGATTACGAGGCACGCCGCAGTTCGATATTCCAATAATTGTGACCCCCTCGCATTGTTCAACGTGCACCCAATGCATGGCGCATGACACCAAGCCAATTATAATTTCCGCTCTAATAATTTCTCTGATTAGTTGGTTGAGGCTCTCTGCGACAGTAATATCGTTTTATCGTGATCTACGTGGGCCAAAAAATAAAGCTAGATGCGTGATCCATCAGCTCAGAAAGCTTCGCAACATTATCGACAAGGAAGATTATCACTTTCTTGATTTTTATTCCAGAGTGCTTGGTTGTCAGCCGGAGTTGGATAAATCAACGTTCTTCTGGAAAGGCTGTGACCATGGCTAATCAGAGACGTTATTAAAGCGGAAATTATGGTTGGACTTTGTCACGCTGTGTGTCGAAGCCTTCAATAGTGCTATGAGATAAATAACCCGAATTACTGAGAGGATGGTGTATACGAATGTACTGAACATGCGCCAATTACTGTGTAATGGTGAAAGGGCTCTGGTCAATGGAAAAAAGAAAGCAGTTGTAATATTCCACTATACGTAGGTCCCAGTCTCTCATTTTGCCCTTGTGCATCGAAGAACTGGTGAAGAGCGGGGCAGAATTTGCGAGGCCGAATACTGCTTCGTAAGGGCTCTCTGCCCATTGGCCGGCCGTCTTCACTATTAATATGTCCAGGGGCAGGATTGGCTGAAATTTCCTGTTACGAACATTTCTAGCGTAAGACGATTTCGTGAGTATGGGCGCGGATGTGGAGGAATTTTCTCCTTCAAGTTCTCTATATGGTTAAACCGGTCATTTTTCGACTTTGAGGGCGGGCATTGTCATGTCGAAGAATGACGTCACGGCATCGATCAGGGCGCTTTTGTTCGATGGCTCTGTCCGAACGGAGGTGTTGTGCTTCCCCTCCAGCATGTCCCAATACAATGGACACGGTGACTAATAATTCGCAAAAGAAAGAAACAAGTAAAAAGCTATACGAATTCTTAAACAAAAGGGGCGCGAATTTATGCACCGATACAATGAATGCGATGTGCGTTCAACAGGAGCAATCACGAAGGAATGCGAAGTGGCAAATAATACGCGTTTGAGAAAGCATCATTGCATGTACAGTTCGCGACTTCAGCATGCAGTATGAACTCTGCGAATAGGTGTTCAGAATAGCACTTAACTGAGCTAGTTGGCTTAATCGCTAAGACGGACTTAAACAGCTGAACCGAAAGAAGCGTAGGACTAAGAGCGTCAAGCAATGACTGCTAGTACTTTATTTCAGATCAGCTGTTCAAACCATAGAGTTTCATACAATTACCAGAGGGAACTGCGGCGCTAGTGTCTGCGGGAGGTGCAAGCAGGGCAGTTCAGCCACCGTGCGAATGATGGGTAATACATGGATTTGTCGAAACTTCATCCTACTGCCTTTAAATGGCTCCGTGACTTTGCCAAGTGCTAATTTTTACAGCGAAGCTGTCTATGGCTATGTTCTGGCGGATATTGTCTCCGTGGGCATAGAACAACAGCTCATACTCCTCTCCACCGCCGACGCCCCTTTCCCAAGTTGTGTATACTCCTCGACACGAGCGCCTCTCTCTCTCTCTCTTTCTCTCTCCAACATTGCGCAATACCGCGGCGCGTGCTCTTCGGCGGCCACCTGTGCGGCGTATACTATACAGAGCGCGCACCGTGATTGGCGTAGCCGCGCTATAGTAAAAAGTCGATGTCTCGATCCACCAGTCGTCGCGCACTATTGCCTTGTGGCGTAGAGATCGCATCACTGCGTTTATCGATTGCGCTTTGGACCGGGCGTGGGCAGGACGCGCGTTGTTCGATCGGAAGAAGAACAGCGGGAATGTAATGAGCGTCGGCGCGCACAGAAGCGCGAATGGGCGCGCCGACAACGTGAGGCGCCTCCCTTGCCGCTGCACCCAGTCAAGCGCAACATCGAGCGCCGGCGCAGCCGTTCCCGAAGAAGAGCAACTCGCACGCGTCGAGCGCCGGCAAATGCGTCGGTGCGAGCGGCGCCGTCGAGCGAATACCACCGACGATGATCGGGTCAGGGAGGCGAAACGCAAGCGCGATGCATACCAAGACGCTGCATATTTCGCCCGTACTAAGCTCATAATAGTCAAGTTCAAGATAGTAAATCCCCAAAGCTTGGTATAACCAACCATAGCGCCAGCTTCGCTGGACTTCCCTCTTCACAGGGTGGAAGGGCGCTGAGTTTTAAGGAAGTACTCCATTATAAACGATTAAATAAATCTATTAACATTCTACGCCAACAGGATTCGAACGCAGAGCCTCCATCACAGAAGCCCGATACTGAAACCATTACGCCACGGAGGAACGGAGCATCGGTTATGCGTGCTTGCATAGCCTTATATTACCGTCTGCTATAAAAAGATAGTAAAAAATTCTTTGGGAATTTACTCCAATTTATACCCAGAGAAAGCGTAATAAACGAAACCGCAAGAACGTCTGTAGACCCAAACACCGAGATCATACAAATTTTATTCTATTTATTTACTATACTGTTGGCCATAAGGCCGTTACAGAGTGGGATTTAATGCATCGCAAATGCAAAACCGGGAGCTACAACAACAATAAGTTGTCAAAACATACATACTGGGTGTTGCAACACTAAATTACGTCGATTAAGTGTCAGTAATAGAAAGCGGGTAAAAGTCGTAATATGAACAGTAGTTCAAAAATACAAACTGGGTGTTACAACAGTGAATTACATAATCGAAGTGTCAGTCATAGAAAACAGACCGAATTTGTACCGTAGTATAACACTCCGGCAATTCATCTATGTACTGTCAATTGTTCCCATGGTGACAGAACGATCGCAGCGCCAGAGTTCCCTCTAGTAACTGTAGGCAAACTCTATGGTTCGAACTCATCTTAGCACATAAATCTTTTTTTTTTTTTTTTACGATTGCATGTGGGAGCAGCTTCTCAGGCAAAGTACAGACCGAGAATATACAGATACGGGCATGAAGCGCCACGGACTACGCCTAAGGCCTCGTGGCGGTGAGTGCGGGAAGTGCATGCTCGGCTGATTATGATTTAAATGTAAATAAAGGCAGAAATGATTGATTGACTAAAATGTTTTATTTGAAAGTTCACCGATATTGACTCGACGGTCTATTAGATAAATAATAAACAAAGGCGACTCGACAGGAATCAAATGTGGGCCTATCATGATTATTATACCGGTGTTTGCTAAAAGTGCGCTGTCTAGTCATTGTACCTAAACTAAATGAATCTTATCTCGCGATGCGTTGAGCAATGCGAAAACTGCGTGCTGAGCGGCGGCATTAATGAGATGGTGTTGTCGCGCGTCGAATGGGGATGCTGTCTATATAGGATCCTGCTGCACTATTCCACTTTAAAACTCCTGTCTTTGTACGAGCACGCGTGGTCGCTGATATCACGTGATGAACACGCGTGAACCAGTGATATCAACAGACTTTATATGATTTAACCTTGATTTGATGGCAGCATTCCATCTATAGCGGGATGGCCGTTCTACGAGTTCGATTCCGTGGCATTCTTGAATGCACGCCCACGCGAAGCAAACACGTGGATGTCGCACCTGCCACTCGAACTGAAGATTAGACGAAGCCCAGAGTGAAACTGAAGTATTCGCCATTAAGTTGCGCAAGCTTGCCGCAGAAACTTGCGCCTATGAACTATGAAACATTGCTCTGCTCACGCTTTCCCACTGACAGCTATCCTAATCCTTTTTTTGTGTGCGTGCGTGCGTGTGTGTGTGTGGTTGTGTTTTTGAGAGAGAGAGAGAGAGAGAGAGAGAGAGAGAGAGAGACTTCCATCAGGCTTTTCCAGTACCATTCGCAAGCGACGAGCGTGTACCTGTCTGATTGGCCGCATAGCGCGCGTCTCGAGAAGGCCCACTTGGGAGTGCAAGCGGAGTGCACCTTATCGTTGCACAAACGCCGCCACGAGATGGGAGATGCTCACGACGACCGTGGCGGGCCGGTCGTAACTCCTTATCGAAGGAAATTGTCGCGCACTTCTCCTTGGAGAGAAGGGTCTGCATCTCGCAAGGCGCCGACGCCTGTAGTGTCAATCGACTTCTTGCACACATTCGCGGTCAGTCCACTAGCGTTTGCTGGATCGAGCATAACCTATAGGCTGTACGACATTCGAGAGTTCGAAGGCTGCTGTCGAAGCAGGGATCCGAGCTCAGATGGTCGAAAGGTCCTTGAGCAGTCGATGAACAACTGTCGCCGAAACTGTAAGTCAACAGCAGTGCATACGCCGCGTGCATGTGGAATCGGTGCATGACGAAGGGAAGTTTTGTTTTGGTGCGGTGAACTAATTAGCGTATATATGACTATGGCCTAAATTGGTAGGTATCTTATTCGTTTATTTCTTGGGCGGGCCTATGGGAATGTATTGTTTTCCTACGTGATCGAATAGAATTCGTGCAGGCCTTTCTGAAGAAGCGGAATGTGCATGGTCGAACGAAACTGGCATCAGCCACTCACTGTTCATGCTGTGAAAGGGTCCCAGTAAGGTCGAAATAAAACACGACAACTTAAATGAAAGCTCTTGCTCCGGTCCAACTCTGATTTCTCCAATTAAATACATTGCGGGTGTTATCTTATTAGACGACCACCTAACGCATTTGAATGAAATTTGTTGCAGTTCAGAGAGAAAACTAAAATCTGTCGATGATCTGTTAGACTGGCCAGTGACGATTTAAACACCTATAATTTCAAATTGCATCTGTTAGAGACTCTTAAGCGAACAAATATGATGTAATATTTCACAGCCTCCGGGACCACCTTACATTGTTTCCGAAGATATTGCGAAATTTTTATTCACGAGTTATTTATATATTTCCTAGCCAGGCATTTCAAAGAGGGCAAAACTGACCTCTTAATATGTCAGTTTTGCCCACTTTGCATGTTCTCAATTGAGCAACTTACGGGCAAGAAAGGCGCCACTTTCCATAAAAGCGATTACATTGTCAAATATTATGAGCCGGTTAAACGCGAGAACGTTATCAGTATGGCAAGACGTATGCGGCAAAACGTGCTTTTGCTGCACCAAACACACTAGTATTTAAAAAAGAAAAAAAAAATATTCCGAAGTCATTCCACAACCACCAAGTTTTTAGATGATGCAACATCAAGGTTTTCCGTCTTTCCATATGGCAGCGGCTTGGGCAGAAGAACTTTCCGGTTTGTTGCCTTGAAACATGTTGCCTTAAAAACATGTTCCTTAAAAAAATGAAAAGAAAAAGAAGCAACACCCAATACACTGATAATAAACGCTCTTCAGTAAGAAAACATACGCACAGAATAATATAGAAAATCTATTTCAGGGCAGTGCAAAATTATTAACTTAGGGGAACTCCGTCTCAGAACGAAGATACTAGCAACCATTTGACTTGGGCTACAAGCGGGGCTACAATGAAGCGCGCTCGTGTAACCTCATGTACATGGGGGTATACGTATACCACGAGCCAAAATTTTGGTACACGGGCTTTCGCGTGCGTGCGTGCGCGCGCGCGCTCGTGTGCGTGTGTGTGTGCGTGTGTGTGTGTGTGTGTGTGTGTGTGTGTGTGTGTGTGCGCGTGCGTGCGTGCGTGCGTGCGTGCGTGTGTGTCACCTCATGTACTTGCATTCCGGTAAAATCAACAGTTAAGCACAGCTCTTCGCCTAACCTCGAATCGCGGTTCAGGTGCATCACGTCATTGCGTCACCACGTCATTCATGTCACTGCGAAAGCCAAGTTTAAGTTTTTCGTATTTCTACTACTTAAAATCACACGTAATGTTATAATTGTAAGCTCATTGAGAATCAAAACAAAAACGTGGAAGCAATGGCTAGAGAACCTGCGCTGTTTATGCCCCAAGTGTTATATGCTTTTGGTTTGGGAAGGACTTTTCATATGAACCATGAGTACCTGCGCATTTTCTTTTCTGACACACTACACTGGATATCTAGCACTACCTGAAGTACTGTTACAAACTTCATTTCCTTCTATTTTATTCTTTATTTCGCGTTTTTAACTAGCAGTACTGAACGCGTATAGTTCTCGTAACACAACGATTAAGCCCCGGATATTAGTAATTTTGACTTCGTGGAGTCAATTGCAGCAATGAGGTCCAGCAAAAATGGTCTCCCTAATTTACTTGCCATATCAAAGAACCATCTACTCGTTGTATGAGGGAAGCCTCGTAACTACAATTGTTGTCATTCATGTTGTCCTGAAATTCAGCAAATTTCCTACCTATGTATTGAGTGGTAGTCCAAATTTGTTGTTGTTTTTATCTTATATAAGAGATGCTACGTCCCCTGCGGTGATGTTGCGTGGAAAGTGTCCGACTCCTTCATTTTTACCGGAGGAACGATTCCGGGGGCTATTTTCTCGACATGCTTGACCTAATTCAGTGCTGACGGAAGACTAAGCAAGTCGTTGCTCTGCCGCATTTCTCTCCAGAAGAGAGCCGGTGTTATAAACGAGCAACCAGTTAAAAGATATCTATTTGCTGCTTTTCGGAGTCTGTGATCCCGCAGAGACCTCCACAAGTCAGCTGACCACCCTGCTTTGTATTTTCAATTGGGGTCATTTTGAACTTCGCGGGCTGAATCGGCAAAGCTTTCCGTTCGCAAGTGCTGTTTGCCATTGGCCGGCCGAATTAGTTAATCATATGTCCGACTTGACGATACGCTGGCACATGCTCTTACGAACGGCATTAAAGTTAGAACCTTTTTGGGAATACGACGAGCCCAGGGCCAGTGTTCACAAACGTTTTCTAAATCAAAGTGCCGTTTGCGATTGGCTATCTCCGCGCTGATGATTTCTTGTATCACGCCAATTTCTTATCACGAGTGTCAGGCGTCCAAACGGCACGAGTAGTGCGAGTACAGGCCCCGGTATATGTGCCACTTTTCCCACCTAACCTTAATGAACTGGAGTAGAAGCTCACAGTTGCAGAAACGAGTTGGTGTATGGATAAATGTGGTGGTGCGTATGTACGCATATATAGAGCGCGACGCCTCGAAGCTATTGCTTTCCGATTCTATACTCATTTTGCCTGAAGTAAAATTTACGTAGTCGTTCACGCACACATGGGCGGTGATTCCGTGGCATTTTCTGAACAGCCGAATCAAAGGTTCACCTCGTTTACACCCTCTGCTTTTAAAGCGAACAGCCTTTTAATTGCCTGCCGTATCCCGTATCTACTCGAGTGGCGAGGGCCGTGCGGAGATGGGGAGATTTGGGGCGGGGCGAAAGTAGGCAACCGAGGGAGGAGGGCTGTCTCCGAATGGTCCGGGGGGGGGGGGGGGGGCGATAACGTCACGCCGGCGTCACAGAGAAGAGACGGAGGCGAGGAAGTTGACGCGGCGTCTCCCATTACTTCGCTTCCTCTTCCTCACCTTGCGGTGCCTCCTAGACGATCGCGACGACGTACAACGGGGCACAGAAAATGCTGCGATAATGATTCCTCAGCGAGAAACAGCGGGTGAACTGACGTCGTCTGCGCGCCGAAAGGCTCGATAACACTATATCAGGCACGTACGCAGGATTTTTTTTCGGGGGTGGGGGGGCGACCCAAGGCAACTTTTCTACGCAAATGAGGGGGAGGGTACTTTTACTAGTGCAGATGTGAATAATGCCCACCATTTGCCGTAAAGACGCCTAAAGCCGCAAAAGAGAATTAAAATCACGTGTACCTTACAGGTACGCCTGTGAGATACACTTCCCCTTTACTTGGCAAACAAAGAACCACATCAAATGGACTCGCGCATGAATAATGCGCAGGAAGAACCTAGCCAAGAACAAGTTAACAAGCGAAAGTGCAAAATAAAGATTTCTAGTAACGTATTTTTGAATTAGCTCTGGAAGAATTATAGAGAAATCTAAACTTTGCGGAACAATCTCAGTTATCTGGTATCCCTCTTTTACTGCTCTACCAAGTAGCAAAACCGACTAGTGTTGTTATTTGGGAAGTTGCGTAACGATGCGTGGTCACCAGCCCCGTACAACCGCGTAGAACGCAGGACGCTGCGGTTCTAGACGTACTGCGCCCACCGCGGAACGGTAGAACACCCCCCCCCCCCCCCCCCCACCCATTAGCACAGCAGGGAAGTGGCTACGTCAGGCGGCTCGAAGCTTCATTCAAAACACACGGAATTATTCTCCACTTTCCGCGGCGTTTCCTCTACTTCCTTTTTAAATAAGAAGATGTTGATCCATACATATTTTCACAAACAATTTTGACTTTTCCCCTCCCACTTTGGCTGTTGCCTTGACTTTCTCGTTTAGTAGATCGCTTACTTTCTCATCTCCTTGCGACTCTTGTTTCCAGTTGCCAATTTTGCGCGAAAAGTGCTGTACAATAAGGGAAAAACCAGACGAGGTAATGGGTCAGTCATATTGCTTATGGGTTGAACGGTTATTGCAGGGTCTGATGATGGACGCTGTTTCGCAATACCTTATATTCCACCTTATCTAACCCATATCGCGGGTATATGGTTCCGAGGATCTGCCAGCGTCGCGGCGAGCCGTCACTCGAGGAAGTAATGAAGCAAAAGGGAAAGTAAACGCAACTGGCGTTTTCTCCGGCCACAACTCGTTCCACGAGCATACAGACCAGCCGTCTATGAACCGAATCCATTTCCTGGCCCCTGGATCAGTCTAAACAACGAAGGTTGAACTAACGAAGCAACAGGGATGCGCGGGATCGTTGAAACGATGGCGACATAAAAATTGTGTTGGGCATTATAAATAAAATAAAATATTATAATTAAAACAATAAACTAGGCCTTTCCCGCTGCAATAGATGGTGACAACTGAATTCATCTTGAGTTAATCGCGCGGGCACCGAATCGATGAGAAAACTGGCCTCCACACCCCGGGAGATGCCGATAACTATACCGCCATCCAAAGGAGTGAAAAAATTGACAATCATTCCACTCTGTGAAGATGGAATGGCAGCGAAAGATGGCGACAGTCAAAGCTCTCAAACGAAAAGCAAAGTGTTTCACCTCCGCTGCGGGTCGGCCTCAAGATAGTGCAATATCTAGCCGACCCGCGGCGGAAATGAAGCAGGCGTAAGCACTACCGTGGGCCGCTCCCGAAGATAGTGCAACGCCGGGCCGACCCAAGGCAAAGGTGAAGCAGGCGTTAAGCACTCCCATATGTGGGCCATCCCGAAGGTAATGCAATGCCGGGCCGACCCGCGGTGGAGTTGAAGCAGGCATTAAGAACTCGCCATACGCAGACTGATCCCGAAGATATTGCAATACTGGGCCCACCGGCGGTGGAGGTGAAGCAGGCGTTAAGCACACCCATATGTGGGCCCACCCCGAAGATTCCGAAGGGTGCGTTATAGGTTCCCGAGTCCACAGGGGTACGTGCCATTGATCTTGGACCCTTTTTGCACTATCACCAGTATCGGCCCACATGATTTTTTCTGTTAATGGATGCCTAAAAGCACTGCGGAAGTTAGTCATACACTGCTTTTGCTGTAAAAGGCAGCAAAATGTTCACCGCCGAGTAGATTGATTTGTCGACGCTTTAGGAATGTGTGTCAGGAGCGGTGCCTTGGGCGGATGGGGGGGAGGGGGGTATGCCGCTTAACTTCGGGGTGGGGGGGGGCGCCTCTCCCCCCCCCCCCCCCTGGGTACGTGCTTGCACTATATACTACCCGGACAACTGCGCAACGGCAGTAGCGACTGGACTGCGTGACAAATTTGCCGCATGAGGGAGTTCAGCGCCGCGAAGCGGAACGCCAGCAACCATCTTGGACTGCTGCTGCTAACAAGTATACTTCGAGAATCACTTCGTTAACGACTCTTTCGGTGCTGTGTGCGGTATCTGCGATTGGCTGCGGTTTCGGTCAGATAATCACTATCGATAGCCAAGAAAAAAAATAAACATCATTGAATGCTCAACAAAAACATTTGCCTGAAGTAATGCACCGACATTTCATTACAAATTTGTGCATGTTTCATCGAAGTATAAAACAAAGCCTTGAGTGGGATGATTTCATAATCTTGCTAGTACACACGCTGTATTTCAGTGATCCACGGACGTTCAAGGACAATTCAGTGGGATAAGAAAGCTGTTCGTTTACCTAGGCGGTCAACTGCAATGGTTTCTGCGTGAATTTTTTCCTATAGAGGAGCCGTAGAGCAACTTCATTTTGGGCTGAACCGCGCTTAATAAATAAATAATTGTACGCTATATACTATAAGCAAAATTGCTTTATCGCTTTTCAGCGGAAAGGCAGTTTGCATACCATCTAAAATTAGCGATGTTACTCTAATGTTTAAAGCCGCAGCCACATCCGTTTCGATTGCGCATGCGTCTTGTAAGATGGCGACCGCCGTGGAACCACCTGGGGTCGAGTTCACGAAGCGTTTTGTTCGTAAGTGCTGTTCGCCATTAGCCGACCGCATTCGTTTATAATATGTCCAGCATCAAGATTGGCTAGCATCTGCTTTTATGAAAAGCTTTTGCGTAAGAAATTTTTCTAAATACGGGCCCTGCTCTCCGAGACGTATTTTGCTTATGTATACACTTTTTTTTGCGTCTAGCGCTGAAAGATGATTTGAGGTATCCATGCTTGCGAGGTCTACTTTCACTCGAGGAGTGCTGTGGAAGCTGTAATAAAGCTGGAATTTATGAAAGAGTAGAACGAGGCGAACAAACGTCGTTCTATGCAAATTCGTTGCGCGTGGGAATAGGCGAAATAAGTGCGTGCTGTTTCTCTCGGAAAATACTCTTAACTGTTGTTTGATGTTACGTTTCAAACTTCATGTTTACTGCATACGCAAGGAATAGTCCACGCAAAAGCCAGAGGACGGCGAATTGAAAGCAGCAGCTCGTTTTATTGAATTGTTTCGCGGTATAGGCAAAGCATGAGAGTTTAACTTGAGCTTTAAAAATATTCTCTCATAACATATATACTCACGCTTTAAAAAGTTCGCAGCGCTGCATTTCAGCGCACCTCGTTTCGTGTTTAGATCCGACGAGTAACATGATGCGGGACACTGTGTCAATGGACTGCAGCATTACTGTTAGCATTGCTTACCATGCCTATACGTTCTTGACATTACGCTTTACCATGTTGCAGTAACGCACTAATGTAGCTCACATGTGGTACTTGTGTGACTGCAGCATTGAACAGCGCTTCGGATTAGTCCCTTCGTCTTGCCGAGTTGTACTATTGCAATGACTGTGTACGGAAAGGCTCTTACGACCCACTTTGCGTGTTTTTGTTTTCGTTTCTTTTTTTTTTTGAGACCTGATAAAGGCGCACGCCTGTATATATGTGCACTCGCGCTCTTACGGAGGGCCGAGTGAGGTCGATCGCCTCATCACCCATGCAGCGCACCGCGCGCACCACGCCACCCACATCCACTCCACAAGTCGCTCGAACATCTCGCGAGTTCCTTGGCTGCTTTGTCACGTGACCACCCCGCAGACTTGTCCAGTGCATGAAAATTGCCTCGAAGTTTGACAATCCGAACAGCAAACGCGTAGTGGGCAAAATCCGGTCGCGCCGGCGGCCAATTGGAACAGCCGGCGCCAGAGCGATCGGTTGGGCCGCCATCTTGTTTTCAGAACAGGTCAGTCTCTGGCTTTCCTTTTTTTTTTGTTCACCTTTTGTTTGGCATAATTGCGTATAATTAGCGCTTACACATCGTTTCGAGGTTCCAAGTTTTCGCGGTTTCGTGACGTCCCGTGACAGACATGAACGCGATGTGAACGTTGCCCGACAAAATCGGACCAAAATGGAACAATTAATGGCGGCAATGAAATAAAATGAGAAAGGAATAGCTTCGCGTTATCACGCTCGTGAACTGTGCCGTTTGGGTATGCATGGAGTTAACAAAGGATTTACTCATGGGATTTGTCTTCCCAAAGCAAAGCATCTCTGAGGCAGCGGCGTATAGAGACCCCCGGGTTTAATTTTTACCTCGAGCTTTACCATTGCTTCCACGACTTGCAGGGAGAAGAGATGTAGGCGATCCGCACCGTGGGAACAGACTCGGGGTGCGAGAGCCGTCCTGATCGGAGGCCTCGCGTCGAGGCGTGACGTCAGCGTGCGCCGAGGATCTAGTCGTGCGGGAAGCGTGCACGCTAGCGCATGCTGGACGTTTCGGACGTGGTGGGCCAGCTGGGCTGGTACCACCTGGCCGTGGGCGCGATCACCGTGTTACGGGCCTTCCCAACGTCGTGGACGCTGCTCATCGCTCCTTTCATCGTGCCCGATGTGGATCACTGGTGCTCCAAGCCCGCCTGGCTGGCCGCCAACTGGACGGACGAGCAGTGGAAGGAGATCGCCATACCCGTAAGGGCTGGTCGCGAAATGGATGCTTGAATGGATGTAGCCGAGTGCGCCCTGAGCGTACTTTGTGAGTAGAGACGCAATTACCGCAGCCCAGATCTGATGAGCCTGCTGCGGCACTTCTCGCCTGAGTGGGAAGTTAAAACTTGTCGTTGATTCACGATTAGACGCACGGCGCAGAATCACGAGACGGACAGGAGCGGCGCTGTGTGTGTGCCTCATCCAGTCCCTCTGGTCATCCTGAGCGCTGCGAGTCTTATCGCCGGGCCACTCGTTCTTCTTCATCGCTGCATTTGAGGCTGTGTATGGCAGTGGCACCGCTGCGAGTAATTCATCGTCAGTGCCACTTTTCAGGTGTTACATTACCTCACATAAGGAGAGATAAAGCGCCAACACGATGAAGCTGTGCAATATAGTTATTGGAAATGAATAAGACGTTGAAATGGAAAGAGGTGAGGTGGGTGGAGGTGAATTCAAAGGCTCGTTCAAGGCATAGGGAGTAAAAGAGAAAGGGGTGTTACAAATGCGCGCCTAAAATCAGCCGCATTCGTCACAAACTTTTCTCGAGAAATTTTAATTCGTGCGTGGTACGCTACCGTACGCGTATAGAAGTGGTGCGCTCGCGATCGCCCATTCACGGAAATTGATGAGCAAGGGCTGAAAAAAAAAAAAAAACGTACAACATACGCAAACACAAAGAAACACTCAAATGTAATCACCGTGGAGTGTACCTGCCCGCCCTTCTTCACAATGAGTTTTATTCATGTCAGCCATAGGACAGAAGAGCCAAGCATGTGTCTGACGTGCATGCATGGTCTTAAACGGCAAGTACATGCGCTATCAGACAAGTTTCTCTCACCGCCTGCATGAGCAGGTTCTCTTACCCACTCATGCGTCCTATTTTGTTCGACCTGACTGTGATCGCCTGAGCATTTGGTTGTCATGTGCACTGTGGTGGCGTTTGCCCATTTTTTGCTCTTGTGTGACATCCTTACCTTGTGAAAGAATGCGAAGAAGTGGCTTTTTAAGCTAACGTCTTTAACCGATTCGTGATGCCATGCACAACGACGTAATGGCTTCGCCGTTATAGAGCACCTTTTGCGAAGAGGCTGTTCAGTTTTGTAAACTCGGAGCCCGCGATTCGCTAATTAATCTGCTAAGGCGTAAGCTTTGTTTCTGACTCGCCGGTGTCCGCCTGCTGGCCAACAGATACCTGTAGGACCGGCTAGTCAGGAACGGAACTTGCGTACTGAAGCTTTGGTATGTCAGTGTTCAAAATAAGCATTCTCTTTTTTTTTCCCATTCGCTTTCCATTGGGCTGATATCGATATTTCGTGCAGAAGTTTCCTCCATCTAGGCAAAGAACAACATACGCTTAAAATTGTCATTTTCCTTCTAATATTTATTTTGACCCTGCCTACAAGATCAGTCTACAAACGGTGAAGCGGCTGTGCTAAGAATCCTATGCTGTAGGCGTTAAGCAGATTTCCTCTACGTATAGCTGTGAAATTGCATTGAGTATATAGGAAGTCTATTTCTCTCAACATCTGTGTAGTTGTTTTCTGGCTGAAAGATTCTTACTGTTTTTTTTTGCCTTTCTTTATAACCAGAATACCCTGCCTAATTTCTTACTATTGCGTGGTACATGATCATGCAGTTAACTATTTTTTCGCGACGCTATGCATTATGAGTTGAGTATGTTATTCCCAAATAACAGGAATATATGACCTTGGAGTTAAACGCCGTGAACTTAAGCCATGAAGTAGTTTATAAATGACGTTTCTTCTTTTTTATTCTTATGGTGGGCCTTTTTGCGTACGCGTTCTATTAATCACGGGCAGTAAAGCGGCAGGCAAGGTTGGAGATAGGACGCTGGAGACCCACCAGTCACGCGAAAGGTAGTTTTTTTTTCCGCTGTGCGCTCCCCTATCAAAATGACTATTGAAATGTTGTCATATTGTTGTCCCCCCCCCACTTCTGGAAGGGGGAGGGAGGACCAGTGCCCCCTCCACGTATCTACCGTTTGGGCCCCCCTGGCCACCCTGTAGATATGCCTATGGTTAAAGTTGCGTGAACCGCCATGTATATATATATATATATATATATATATATATATATATATATATATTTCACCCACATCGAAACGCGGCCGCCGCTGCCGGGATTAGATCCCGCACTCGGGCCTAGTAACGTAACGCCCTAGCCACTACGCCACCATGGCGGGTGCGGCTGAAAAAGTGGTGCATAAGGCTTTTAGAGAATGCATTTTGCTTAGTGCTACCCCTTAGCGCACAATAGAAACAAAATAGTTTGGCCAATATCTAAGACATGGTGCTCATATTTTAGATGGATGCAAAGGTCTTTTCTGTGCCATAGACGGGGTGCTGGCCAATGTGCTGGGAATCTGCTTGGCCACCAAGCACAATGTGCGCTGCTATACTTTTCCGGTGACAAATCGTATAGCGCAGAAGCACAGGTAAAATGTTTAAAGGCTGGAACGACAGACCGTGTGCGGTTTGTCATGATGTCGAACTGACAAGCACAAACGGCGATAATTCTGAAATTTTCTGTCCAATAGTTCAGTTCGCGCTGGTTGCTGCACGTATTACTTTATTATTATGTTTTTTTAAATCCACACGATGAAAACTGCGCGCGCACACATAGCGCGACGTTTGCGACGTTTGAATTTTCGCACCATTTCCCGCCCACTCCGTTAGATCTGGCCGTTGCACTACGTTACTGCGATAAAGAAAATAGTTCATCAAAGAAGGCAATCACAAAACTTTAATACAGTGGAAAATTGCAACAATTGTTAAACAATAACATTATAATACAAAATTTGTTAATAATTATTATAATTCAGGTCGGTATAAGCGTGTATTTGTATACGTGTACTTGTATGAATGCGCGTTTGTGCAGTTGACACTTTCGCGCGTGCCAGGAGTTCGTGCGCCCGGTTTGGTTGGCTTGGATAGCTTCCTGTTCTGCGTTCGTTGTGTGCCTCGCTGTTGGAATATTCCTGCTTGTTGCTCGTTTTTTATGGGCTTCTTGTTGCCTCGAAAATCGCCATGATTGCCTCCGACTCAGCCACATCAAAGGTGAGTGAGACTTTCGAATTCTCTTTTTTCGTTCATTGCGAAGCTGTGAACAAAAGCGCGTAACGGCGTACAACGCCTGTTCGTGCCTTCCGCGCGCCTCTATAGTCGTTTCCATTCTTCGTACTATCCTTCCATTGCGAGAATTGTTTGTACAGCACTAGATTTGTGATACTGAACATGGAGTTTTGTCCTATAGTTTATCTTCAGACTGCCTTGTGGCGGCGTAAATCAGCTATGTGGCACCAGCTAAAACAGGACGTGTTGTACAGTACGTCACGATTTTTGGTACGGTGTTCGAGCACCGATTGAGTTAGCCGTATTAATGAGCGCTCGCGCTCTGCAATTTTGATCGAAAACCGTGCGACGTGAAATCATGCGAACTGTATTGTAATCAAAGGCATTTCGTTCGCGCCACGCCATCGTTAGCACGCTAAACAAAAACGCTCTGCCGCGTGGTCTGCACCGGCTTCGACTGACGCCAGCGCTGCCAGCGCCGAGAGGTGTTGGGCGCTGTTGTCGAGATCTCCGTATGTTTACTGCGGGTGACGATAGCCAGAGCGCAGCTCGACTTGACTGGTCCGCTTTCGCTTGTGTATGACCGACGGGGAGAGTGCGCTCACTTGACTGGTCCGTTTCGCTGTCGCGCGCCTTGTCGCTTTGCCGAGCGAGATAAGCGAACCGCAACGTGCTTGCTGAGCTGCGTGAGACTGCAGCACTGCAGCCGCGAGCGAAACGTGGCGAAACGGACCTGTCAAGTGAACCATAGCCTCCTATATTTTTATATAGGAGGCTATGAGTGAACGCACTCTCCTCGCCGGTAAAGGCTCACTCACACTAGGCCCATGCTAGGCCGACGCGACACGGGTTTCGGTCGACTGTTGGCGACAGCGTTTTTTAAAGCGAAGCTTTCTTTGCCTCTTCCTTCGACTTTCCCACATCTGCCGCTGCTGTCCGGCACACGGCGTCGGGTAGGGTGGGGTGGGCGGGTTCGAGTCAGAGAGGAAAGGCGACGCGAGAAACTCGTTTTCACCCCACCGCGTCGAACGTGCATAATGCCCTCGGAGCTCCTTAGGCGTCGCTACATTAGTCTCTTGACAGCTGTAATTATCCGTGACTCCCCGCAGGAGCATTGCAGAAACTGCAGCCATTCCCTTTCTATTAACGTGCGAGTCCATAGGGGACATGTAACTGTAGGGAGGAGTAAGGGAAGAGGCAGTTCCAATGCAAGTGGGGGGGAGGTGTCGTGATAAGGCAAGGAAACCCTACGACAGCGGTTGCGGGGAAACTGGATAAGCTTAAGTTCAAGGTACGTACAATACGCGAATATGTCAAGCGGACAAACTACGCAGGGTGTGCAGAAGCAGAGCGGCATTAATTAAATAAAGCTCACCGTAAGGTCCAGGCGACACTACGGAAGCGGTCGACCGTCAAATCAACACTTCTGTGCCCGCCGCCGTAGCTTTGCGGCTATGGCATTGCTAGAGGTCACGGATTTGATCCCAACCGTGGCAGCCGCATTTCGACGGGAGCAAAATAGAAAACACACGTGCACTTAGATTTTTGGACACGTTAACGGACATCAAGGTGTCAAAATTAATCCGGAGTCCGCCACTACGGCGTGCCTCATAATCCGATTGTGGTTTTGGCACGTGCAGGCCCATAATACAATTCAAGTTTAATACTTATGCCACGGTGGGATGTACCATGTGAGGTAATGACAATGTTCAAGCCTCTCAGAAGTTATGAAATATGGCGCACAGCAACGCCTCAAGCAAACGCCTCCCTGTGTGTTCTGTGTACTACGTAAACAGCAGTGGTGCACGCAAGGTAACGTTTAACATCAACTCACCCCTCTCGTGTTAGACTAAACATTAAAGAAATTAAGCTTTAGCCGTCAACATCACCGCTACTTATCGCCAGTCAAAGCATCCAGCACGGAAAGCTTCGCTTACATCGATTCCCACAGGGCGTGGAATTTGCATAATTTTTCCTTCGTGTCGACGCCTCTGTCACACTGTACCGACGCCGACAATCTGCCGACGGTCGGCGGAGAGCTCGCCATCGGTACGAAGGAAAAAAACGCTGTCGCCGACAGTCGGCAGACCGAAATCAGTGACGGGTCGGCCTAGTGTGAGTGGGCCTTAAGACACCAGCGAAAGACAAGTCGACCAGTCAAACCGAGCTGCGCTCCAGCGTGACGTAGTAATGAACAGGTTACAGAGGTCCCTTCTATAACTAGCGATGTAGAAGGACATGAAACGAGGAAAAGCGGCACGAGAAGGAATAACAATCGATTTAATCAAAGACGGAGGAGACATAATGCTTGGAAAACTGGCGGCTCTTTATACAAGGTGTCTATCGGCTGCAAGATTCCCAGAAAACTGGAAGAATGCAAGCATTATACTGATCCACAAAAAGGGAGACGTTAAAGAATTGAAAAATTATAGGCCAATTAGCTTACTCCCAGTATTATATAAAACATTCACCAGGATAATTTCAAATAGAATAAGGGCAACACTTCAGTCAACCACAGGCGGGCTTCAGGAAGGGATACTCTACAATGGATCACATCCTTGCCATCAATCAGGTAATCGAGAAATCTGCAGAGTACAATCAACCGTACTGTGTGGCTTTCATGGATTAAGACATTTGATTCAGTAGAAATACCAACAGTCATAGAGGCATTACGTAATCAAGGAGTTCAGGAGGCATACGTGAATATCTTAGAAGATATCTACAAAGGTTGCACAGCTACCTTGATTCTCCACAAGTAGAAACATACCTTTAAGGAAAGGGGTCAGACAAGAAGACACAATCTCTCCAATGCCATTCACCGCATGCTTGGAAGAAGTATTCAAGCTATGAAACTGGGAAGGCTTAGGAGTAAGGATCAACGGTAAATATCTCGGCAACCTTAGATTTGCAGATGACATTGGCCTGTTCAGCAACACTGGGACGAGTTACAACAAATGATTGAGGACCTTAACAGAGAGAGTATAAAAGTGGGGTTGAAGATTTATGCAGGAGACAAAGATAACGATCAATAGCCGGGCAAGGGAACAAGAGTTCAGGATCACCAGACAGCCTCTAGAGTCTGTGAAGGTGTACGTTTACCTAGGTCAATTACTCACAGGGGATCCCGATCATGAGAAGGAAATTTAGAGAAGAGTAAAAATGGGTTGGAGCGCATTCGGCAGACATTGTCAGATCCTGACTGGAAGCTTACCGTTATCATTGAAAAGGAAGGTGTACAATCAGTGCATTTTACCAGTGCTGACTTATAGGGCAGAGACTTTGAGGTTGACAAAGAAGCTCGAGAGTAAGTTAAGGACCGCGCAAAGAGCGATGGAACGAAGAATGATAGCCGTAACCACAAGGGAAACCGAAATAGAGCGGTGTGGTTCAAAGAGCAAACGGGAATAGCCGATATTCTAATTGACATTAGGAGAAAAAAGGGAGATGGGCAGGCCATGTAATGCGTAGAACGGATGACCAGTGGACCATTAGACTTACAGAATGGGTGCGAAGAGAAGGGAAGTGCAGTCGAGGGCGGCAGAAAACTAGGTGGGGTGAGCAGGCGCACGGTTGGAATCCGCTGGCGCGTCACAGGGGTATTTGGAAATCGCAAAAAGAGGCCATGAGAGGCCTTCGTCCTGCAGTGGACATAAAAAATGTGCTGATGATATCGTCAGCCGCCGCAAACACCGATATATTATCTCGACAGCAGCGCCGAACACTTCGTGGCGCTGGCGTCAGTCCAAGCCTAAAGCTTTATCCAAGCCGGCCCAGGCCCCGCTGCGGAGCTTACGCGTGCTGACAGCATCACGGCAGTACATGGCGTGTCAGCGGACCTGCCTATCCCACCGGGCGGTGGGATCGGCAGAAATGTATTCTGCTGCGCTGTTCGCTTCAGGATCGAGTGCCCCCGCGTTGCTGCAAGGCAGCTGACACGCCATGCGGTCGACGCTCGCGCGATCGGAAAACATATAGGAGGCTGTGGCGCGATAATAAAGAATTTCAAGGGTGTACGTGCGATTCGATAGGCGAGATAAAATAGGGGTGGTGCTACCGAATGCTGCTACATCATCGGGTTATACGTCTTGCCAATCCCATGTGTTTTGTTTTCCACCATTTCGCCAGCGTTCCACTTTTTTTTTTTTTCGGCTGAAACGGCGGCTCCGTCGAAATGCGTGACGTGTGCAAAACGGCGGGGCGAAAAAAAAAAAAAAAAAAAAAAAAGCTGGCAGTGCTGGCGAACGCGACTCGGATCCACTGGCCTGGATGCTCAGCATCCGATTCAGTGGCATTCTGGGTTTTACTTTATTGGGATAGACCATTCAAAATAATGTAATCGCGTGAAATTTCAGCTTAATTTTGGCACTTCAGTAACTGATTGATTTAACGAAGTTGTAAAATCAGTAAGGGAACGAGATATATATATATATCTGCCGTGTCATACAGCTGTGCTTCCAGCCGACATATATGTGTTATCGACGACAACATACACGTCAAAAATTAGAATATTTTTTTTTTGTGACCATAGAAGTAGATATGTCAAAATGCTATTTTTTTTTCTTGGAATTTGCACCCTATAGAGATAACAGAGTGAAAGGGGAGCGCATCCTTGTGAACTAAATGACGCTTTGCCACAAGCTTGGAACAATGCTTTGGGGGTGAAAAAGTTCTATGAAATGCTTTCTTTGAGAGCAAGCGAAACTTCTGTAGCAGCAGCTAGACGGGGATTAAAAAATGCAACATGGTTGTTTTATATGAAGGAGCTACCATTAAGAAGTGGCCACAACAGTTAAGTAGATGAGCAAAAATAATTTATTTGCCCACTTCACACTGCCAGTGGCAAAAGCAGGCATACTTTAATGTTTTGAATCAGTTATTCATACCCGTCTATTTATGCCAGCGTAATGGTCCATGTAGTTCTTTTGATTGTTACTTTTGGTGCATCTTGGCTTCCCATTTTAATACTGACATCTGTTTTCAGATTCAGAACGAGTCGGGAGACACCATAGCCGGAACGCGAAAGGTGAAGTCCTTGGCCATTCATTGTCTATCGTCACCATGATCAAATGCAGTGATGCTATAAGAATGTATTGCAGGGAGCAGAAGAAAAACATTGCTGATGCAACCGCAAGCATTCCTTCCATTGATGAATTGGTGCACAGTGCCTTCGGTAGCTGAGAGACTTTGAAACTGCGACGGGGCTGGGAGTAAACTTCGGTGTCACTTGCGAACAAATTAAACGTAGAATGAGCCTTTTCAGAGTAGATGCCTGATGTACAAGGGGCATTCAAAAACTTGGTATTATCAGTGCCATAAACTAGGAACAGGTGTACACATTAGGGGTCAGTGGCATAGCCAGAAATTTATTTCAAGGGGGGGGCAGAGTTCTGCGGACAACTACCACTCTTTCAACCTCTCCCTCTCTCTCTTTCCATTAGTACACCACGCAAAGAAACTCCCTGGACAAGAATGCTTTAACGAGGATGCACGTTTTGCAGCCACTTCGCATCAAATTACGCTATCATCCTTGTTACTTTTAAATATGATGATATAAAAAAATTTCTTCAGGAATTGATGCATTTATATAATGTATGTCGATGACCTAGCTGGTACGACTTGGAAAAACAAACAGCGCTAAAAATGGGGCCATACAAAAACAAGACAGCGCACTATCGTGTGTCTTCTCATTTGCACGCTAAACTTGTTGCAGCCCAGGTAACAGTAGAGATCACCATTGTTTTCCAGCCAGACCTAGTGCGTGGTACGGCCATGGCTACGTACGGGAGAAGGCGGGCACTATTTTGCAAGTCGCCGATCATTCAGTTGCGCTTTCGGCGTTGTGGGCTTGCTATATTATTCTAGATTTAAAAATAAACGAACGCAGCTTTGCGCTAAAACTTTGATAGTATCATATGATGCAAGTTTCACTCACTTTGGTGACTTGCTGTCTGACTTGTTTGAAGAGATGTTTGGAAGTAACTTGCAATCATGGTATTGTAGTCATCACGCGACTCATATTGTTATTTGATCACACTCGTGAAGTGATGCGGCAGGCAGTCCGAAGCAGGGCTGCTTGCTGTTTAGAAGCCTTTGTGAAAATTACGGCATCTGTTGTTCACATTTAAATAAGAATCAGTATCTCCGAGAGATTTGAAAGCGTCGTGTCTCCTGACACTCGTCTATTCTGAAAATTGCCGAGACATTTATAAAAAGTTATGATGGACTCTCCGCAGAGCAAGCAGCACGCGTTACCACGTGGTAGGTGAGCCTCAGCTTGGTGATTGGCCACGGCTGCCTGGTGTTGAGCGATGGGGCAGTGACGAGACGCTCTCCCTATGTCCATAATTGTCTGCCAACTTGGTTCTTGACGCCTTTTATGTGCCGCCCCCCCCCCTCCTCGTATCCATCACTCCACTCCCCTTCTTAACATTATTTTCCGTTAGTCACTGTCACACTCAACATTTACCGGTTTGTTAAACGGTGTGGCGGCCGCAAACGTTCCTATGGTATTTCTGTTTTTGCGTAGACTTCGAGGCCATTCTCCTACCTGCCCTCCCACCTGTTTGTTGTGGCGGTTTCTTAGCTTCCCTGGTCCAGTACCCCCATCCTCGATATATTTCGCCGTGCGCAAATCAGAGTTCCTTTAAAGCGAAGCTTTTTCCTTTATTTTTTTTCTTCTCGAAAGTTTACCATTGTCGGGGGTGGTTCAGAGCGTGTATATACATGGTAGGAGCATGGCAGAGAGGAAAGACGCAAGAAACTCGTTTGGACCTTTGCACCGCATCGAATATGCACACTGCCCTCTGGAGCTCTTTGGGCATGGATCGCCACATTAGCCTCGACAGCTGTAAATATCCCTGACCCCCTGCAAAATCACTGCAGAAATTGCAGGGCTTGCCTTTATACTATACCCAAGTCCAGAGGGAAGCTAGATAGAATGGTAGATAAGAGGGAGGAGAGGAGGCAGAGAATGGGTAGAACCGACTGAGTGTAACAGCCTCTCTTCGCTCGCAGTTCCCATACAAAGGGGGCGGGGGAGATAGGGAAAAGGCAACGTGAGAAGGCAAGGAAACGCTACTACAAGACATGACAGCGGTTGTGGGCAAACTGGATAAACTTAAGTTCTAGATATGGTGACATGACAACCCCCTCCGCGCCCTTCAGACTTTACTTTCATCCGTGTCGCTCTTTTGGAGCCCACCTCCTGAAACTGTTCCTTGGGGAAGAGGGTTTCGTCAAAAAATTTAGGGGTGGGTTGCAACCCCCGACCCCCCTTGGCTACGCCAATGTTTGGGGTCAACATGAGTGCGCGTCATTCTAGTTTTAGCAGAATAAATGTACTATGTCGTGCTGCATTGCACCGCTAGATACGTCAAACCAAGAACAGCAGCGTCCATTGAGAAAGTTGAAGAACGAGCAGTGACCTGGGCTTCTGCATATCAAGGGACAAATTCCAAAAAATATTGGTGCCGCGCTGGACGGTGTGCAGTGCCCGTCACAATATATACCGTAGCCAGCTCAGCATGAATCTCCTTGGCATTGTGTCTCTTAAGGTGCAGAAGCCGGACCACCACTCAAACATTTTGGAGGTTGCGGGAGTAGGGGGGGGATGGCAGGGCTCCCCACTGGATCAGCTAATGCATGCCCTCTGCTATACCGGCAATCCTACCTTAATGAGAACCAGTTATGCATGTTAACTATTATTCAGCCAAGTGCATTCCTTGTTTTGTATTAAGGGGACACTATAATGACACTCTAAGTCAATCTAAAACGAGAAAGCATCGTTTTAAATATCTACTTCTGTTATTTCTTGGCAGTAGGTTAATTATTAGAGAAAATGAAGCTCAAAGTTCAATTTTCCGTGCTGGTAACTCATTGTGACATCGTGATTTCAGGTATTTTTACAAACTTGGGTCGTTTTGGTTCAGTGACGCTTTTCTTTCGTTCTTTAGCTTTTTTTTGGAGTACAATGAAAAACACCTTTATTTGTTTGTAAAAAAAAAACATTCGCTGACTAACTGAATTAACAAGCATGGTGTAAGCGCGCACAAGCAAAAATTAACAATCACACTCGATGAGTGCAGACACTTCCTGTCATAATGCTGGTGCGAGCAAGTGCGGCAGTATCACTGAGCGAAGTGACCTCTGTGCGGCCTATCACCTCAACGCAAGAGTGGCTAGAACACTGTGCGCACCGAGATCACTTTCAACATATGGCGTGCGCGACCGTGCAAAGTACGCACTTGTTGGCGGAGTCAAAGCTGCTCCACCTCCCTCCCTGCTTTCCTCCATATATGGCATGCGAGATCGAGCCGCGATCATAGACATTTCAAGTAGAGTGTCCTAGACAATGGTCGAGTGGGCTGAAAGGCGCTATCTCGCTGAGGCGCCGCGTGTGGAAAAATTGTGCGAGGGCGCTGCTAGCGAGCGCGCCCAGTTTTTCTCGCAAAAAGTCTGTGCAGTAAAATTTTTTAATGATTTTACTTGTTTTAGTGTGCCCACGACTCTTGTCGGTCACTATCAACTGGAGTTTTAGCCAGGTGAACTGCAATTTTTAACACTGTTTTCTAAAAGTAGCACATTATTTTTGCCACAGAAGCAGTCTATCTGCAACATGAAGCTACGTAACTTTTTTTATATCGTGTCATTTTATGCATGCTTCTTGTTGGTGGAATATTGATCAGGGACAATGATCAAAGAAAATATATAGTGAAATTAACCAGGTTTATTAAGTACGTGGCGCGAAGAGATGCAGATGACCAATGCACTTCTAGGTAAATCTAAGGGTACACAGACATACATATCCATGAAATATATGCAAGAGAAAAATCATCAAATATTCTAACTGCACTGATTGAAGAAGTGGGGACTCCAGACCGGAATAAGCGTTTCTTTTAAAAGCTGCACAAGCCCTAGGTGAACCAACTGACTTTCCGAGAAAAGGAACCAAGGCAATTATTGGGCGTTAATATGAACAAGAGTGTTAGGGACAAGATATTGCTGATGTACTCAGACTGAATCGGAGAGACTGGGAAGTCTTTACCAAACTAATCTCAGTGGCTTGTCTGGCGATCTCCTTCCAAGTGCCAGCAGGCGAAATGAAGCAGAAACATAGTCTAATCAAATGGTATTTGTCATTCAGATCATATTAGACTTCAGAATGCTCTATTAAAAATTACTGAATAGCCATCCGAGTTCAAGTGTAATGAATAACAGCATTCTTGAAATCTTGAAGGTGAGGGGCCGATGCAAGTGGACTCTTATTCCGCACGATTATGCTGCAGGAGAATCCTGGCTGTTGTGCAGGAGCGCACCAGTTCCTGAGGGAATTAACGCACGGGTGCTAATCGGTTCTGCTGAACAAGTTCCTAGCTGTCATTCCATATAAACGCCCCGTTTTGGGACAGCCTGTAAATCTGCAAACTTGATTCAGGCAAGGAAAAAAATTTTTTTTTTACAATACAATCTCACGATGTCTGCAACCCATTAAAACTGGGTGCCCAATGTGGTACCACACTTCTTTAACGAACACAGCAGATCTACAAATATATCTACATGTATGTGGGGCATGCCATTCCTTTAATTGCTTCGTTATTGTCCTCATGATAGTGCACCGGATAACTGAAAGCAGCCATTTATAATCCAGAAGCTGCTTAGTTGAGCGGATGTACAGTCGGGAACGGCATTACATTTAGGTATGAAATGCAAGTGTAACATTTTTCTCAGAAATCAGACTTGATAATTTCTTTCGTTTACACCCCTAGAAAAAAGCCAAAGGACGGAGCAACATTTTTTTTTCTTGTTTTCCAAAGATAGTACAATGCCAGGCCAGCCCGCGGTGGAGTATGCCATTTAGGGGCCCACATACACAGCTCCGCTGGTCATCCTTCTTCACAGAGTAGAAGGGCGCAGAGTTTTCTTTTGTTCTTGTTATTAAGCATGCGCCAAATATTAGCATATATAATAGCTACCTAAAACTGTTTTCGGCCACCGAGTGCCAGCCACAATAGAAGAACACGTGCCAATTAGATCTCCGTGTTCTCTTATGCAAGGAAGACGGAAACATGAATGGAATGTTGCACTGAAGTTTTTTTTCTATAAGAATGCTTCCCGTAAGTCTGAGTACAGGGCGCCGGATGGGGCTGATATGTTTGATTTGTTTGAAGTGGCAAGCAGGAAGCTCGCGTTTCTTCTGTCTGCATATTGCAACGCTTACTGATAAAAAACTATGCGCAAAAATACATATGAGAGATACATACTGCTCGAACAACAAGAAAAATATGGTGTCCAAAGGGAACCATAATAGAATGAAAGCTGACACTGCAGCCACAATGCATGCACAGTCACCGAGTGGCATTAGAAATAAATGAAATGAAGAGAAAGAAAGGCATCTATTCCAGAGGCATAAATACATGCTATATCCAATTATGAACGCCATTTGAGCGGTCTGATCATAAACAGCAGCGTGCGAAGCAGTACGAACAACCCTGCCAAGCAGAATAACCAGCAGCGTGACCTTGACGCAGCCCAATCCACTTCGATCGCAGTACCGCCACAGTATCTTTCGTCGTCGCGTGCCTCACTACAAAGCATGCGCTGCCCCAGCCGCTCGTTCCACTCAGCCGTATTCTAGTGCACTCTAATTTTAACAAGAGCCGACACTCCCACAGAGCCCAGTGGGCGAATCGACTGTGACGCACCATGTGGATGGGATTAACTTTTAACCACACTCCCAATTTCGGTTTTGAGCGCGCGCTGTTTGAATGTCAACGCCAGGTGGCACACTCCTTGTTGGCTCCGCCGTGCGCGTGCTGCTTAGCGCAGGAAGCAGCATTCGGAAGGTATGAAAATATACGGAAATGCAGCTGTCCAACAACGGTTGCCCAACTGCCATTCCACAAAACAGGCGCTAGGTAACCGTTCAATTGAATATTTATTTCACTTGCTAAAATACAAGAACATTGACACAGTATACAGTCGCCACATGCCACACTTTGGTGCATTATAAGAAAGCCGATAGATACTGACATAACCTGAGGCAGTGAGTGCAATACAGAAACTTGCAGGGAAAACACAATGTTTCACTTTGTAAACATGCAAAACTTAACAGATTTTGTGCACTGCAAGCAACCTGAAAGACTGACAAAACACCACAAGGCAATCAACAATGACTGAAATAACACCATTAGGCAATGAAAACACACAACCTGGTCGAGCTTGGCAGACTTCACAAAACATGCTTTATGCAAGGAAAAAATTTACACGAGTGGACATTTGAGAGTAGACTTGTGCCACTGACGGCACAAGACTATTTTTGTCTAGGCATATTTGACATTTCACGACTGCTACTGCTCCTGCGTTTACAACCTATAACTCGCGAGGTCCATTTAATCGCATTGCTTTGCACTTAAAGGGACACTAAAGGCAAATACTGAGTCAAGCTAAAGTGATAGATTAGTGCTCGAGAATCTCTAAGGCGTCAATATTATCGCGAACAGAGGCTTAATAATAGAGAAATTGAGGCAAATGCAGGACATGATTAGAGACTCCCCCAGTACATTCAAGCACTTGCCCGATGACAACAGCACTCCTCAGTTAAATTCTGTCACTAGTGCTCAACTACTCGTTGCAAGAAACATTCTTTAATTGTATCATAAGAACAAATAAAATGCTACTTGTCCAATTCTATTTCAATTTTAGAAAAAAGAACTCATTGAGATTGCCGTTGACAATGATGCACACAATCGAAAGGTTTCGTTTGCACTCGACTGTGCGCCGCCCACGTTTCAAGTTTCAGCACTTTCCTGATCGCGTTGTGCTGCGCTGGTTTTGCTGCCTCGCAAAACTCAAAAACTGCAAGTAGCAGAGAATTCAACTTCTATGTGATGTTGCGAGATCGATATCCGAACGCTCCACACCACTTGACCAAAAAGCAGCTGCAGCGGCGAATCCACCGCTCTGGATGGGTGGATGTTATGAGCGTCCCCTTTGGAATGGGGCGATGGATTGCGCCACCAAGCTCTTGCTATTATACTGCCCAATGTCCTACCTAGGTCAAACAAAAAAAGAAACACTAAGAACTACCACACCCAAATTTTCTGATCCCCTATTGCGAACTGTGCTTTTGTACGTCTCCATCTTTTGTCGTTTCCCTAGTCTTCTACCAATCGCCTCTTACTAATGCCTATTGCGCACATGTTTACCACTGCTCCCTCTGAACCCAAGGGCTTCAAGGAGGCGAGTGGTGCCAAGAGATAGACCGCTGGGTAGAAGTCTTCACATTCTAATAAAACATGCTCCTTAGTTTCCCTAGCTTTACCGCAGCAAGCACATGCTTCTTCCTTCTTATATCTCGCTTTATAGGTGTGTGTTCTAAGGTATCCCGATCTCGCTTCGAAAAGTGATGAGCTTCCCTTTAAGTTATCATAAATGGTTTCTTTCCTGATTTCGTTTTTTCCTCTTAAGTAGTTACTCATGGCAGGTTTCTTTTCCATTGCCGCCACCCGAGATTATTTCAGCCTCTCCGACTTTCCGCTTGACCTTCTTTGTTATTGTGTTGCCCACCCTACAGGCTACTTGCTGGTAAGCTTCATAGTTCTTTTCCTCCACTGTGAATCAATGTTTTTCTGTACAGATACCTGAACATTCTCCCAGCCCATTTACTTTCTTCCTTATTCCTCAGTCATTCTTCATACTCAATTTTACTGCGAGCTTCCCTCACTTCAAAACTAGTCCAGCCCATATCTCCCTGCACAGCTTCATTTGTAGTCTTCCCGTGAGCGCCCAATGTGAGGCTACCCACTGACCTTCGGTTCCCATCAAGTCCCGATTGTACCCCTGATTTAAAGCAAACAACCGCATTTCTAAAAGCAAGTCCTGCAACCATTACACCTTTCAACATACCTCGGAGGACCTCGTACCTATTGTATCTCCATAGTGCTCTGTGCTTCATTATGGCTGAATTTCTCTTCCCCTTCACTGTTATTGTTTTTTCCTGTGTTTCCATTTATCTATTGCCTTCGTTTATCCATATACCAAGGTATTTATATTTCGTTACTATTTCCTGGCCCTGTATCTCCACTGTCTGTTCACTGTTTTCACTGAATACCATAACACCTGATTTTCTAACACTAAATTTCAAACCTAAATTGTTGCCTTCCTGTCCATAGATTGCCAGACATTGCAAATCACTTTGTTAGCTAGCAACACAATGTCGTCCGCATAAAATAAACCTGGGAGCTGCTGCTTACTACTGTACCCACCTGTTTGCATGAGATTAAACCCAATATTACTTCCTTCTAGCTCTCTGTCTTGACTCGGTACCGCCATCTGTCAGGTGCCGTTTTACTCACCGATGGCAGGCAGCAAAGGGAGGTGATGGCGTGTACAACGTCACCACTCTGCAGAAGATTTGAACTTCGTAAAAGGCATTCGGACCCTTCAGATGCAATGTTTTTGTAAACTAAGTCTTGGCATGAAACAAGCGTTGCGAGGTTTCTGGAATCTTATTAATCAGTCCACGCCAAATTTGTATTAGCCTTTAGTGTCCCTTTAAATCTGTACCCATCCCCCCCAGGCACTAGGTGAAGGTAAAAAGAAAACAGTTGTTTTAAATCTGCTGCAGGTGCCTTGGTTGCAATCAATAGCATTTTAAAGGACCAAAGGACCTTGCACCTCAGGAGGGAACCACCACCCTACCACCACACAGCTGTAATGCATAAATAGTAGGACCCTGCCGAATTGCTATTCAATGTGAACAAGGGAGCAGTAACAGACTTGAAACAGCAATTATAAGATAAACGGCAATTATATGTTCACCGGTTTAAGCGAAGTCTTGTTTTTTTTTTTAAAGCTGCACGCCAGAAACAAATGAGTGAAACCTAACTTATATCTAAATTACAGCTCGCAAATCAGACACGGCAACACAAACGTCTCCGGCAATACATTTTCACAAACCTCTGCCGACATTCAATGGAAAAAAATTCCATGTACCCAACGCAAGACACACAGACTCAAAACATGACACTTGCAAGATGCGCAGTAGCCTCAATCATGGCAAGGAAGTGGGTATCGCATATAGAGTTTATGAACAAAAGCAAATACCCTTTGTGATGGTACAGTCAGATTCCCAAACCATTTGCACCGTACATGATATGCCTTTAGCATGGCGAAATACTGCTGTGCACCACTGTGTATTTCCGTTACCTTGCAACAAGCGTCAACAAGTACAACCTTCGACAGACTTTGCAAGAAAGACTTGTCAAAAAGCCTACCACGTAATAAGCAGTGAATTCAATTATATGGGATTGTATATCGGTGGCAAGTTCCGTAATGTCTCAAAGAGATGGAAAGTCCTCAGGCTTAGTAGATTCTACTATGCCAAACAGATGCAGTGTTCACAAAGAATGGCAATTAACACTTTCCGAAGGAGTGCAGATCTATCATCTTCTACATTACCTTGCTCAGAGAGTTTAAAGGCTTTTTGAATGCAAATCTGCTTCAAACCAGAAATGAATTTAGTGACATTTGTGTTGGTGCTACAGCCTTGCTTTTGCCTAATGTGCCCAAACATGTTCTCCAGGGGATCCTGCAGGAGCGGACGAGTTAGCAAGTACAAGAAACTAATTTGTTGAGAGATCTTCCCAAAGATGGAGAACTACCTGAATGGTGATCTCACACCCAGTGACTGTTCGTGGCTGATGCCTACCAGAAAACTTCGACTTAATCAACAGCAGCCGATTTTGATCCTTTTAAATGGCATATTGCTTTAGTGGCATACCCAACGCCCCCCTCCACCACTACCACACACTGGAAATGCATGAATAGTTGGACCCTGCCGAATTGATATTCATTGTGAACAACGGACCAGTAGCAGACCCAAAACGGCAATTATATGTTCAATGGTTTAAAGGAAGTTCTGCATTAACTAACTTTTTTCAAGCTGCATGCCAGAAACAGATGAGTGAAGCCGAATTTTATCGAAATTACGATTCCCAAATCGGCCATGACAACACAAACGTATCTGGCAATATATTTTCACAAACTTCTGCTGGCATTCAATGGAACAAAATTCCATGTCCCCAACGCGAGACCGACTCAAGATATTACAGACACTCGCAAGATGCGATTTAGCCTCAATCATGGCAAGGAAGTGGGTCTAGAGTTCTTGAACAAAAGCAAAAACCCATTGCGATGGCACAGTTAGATTCCCGAACAGTTTGCTTGGTACGTGATAAGCTTTTAGCATTGTAAAGTAATGGTGTTCACCATTCAGAGTTTACACCTTGCAACAACTGTTGGCAAGTACACTGTTCGAAAACGCAAGAAACACTTTCACCAAAAGGCCTGCCATGTAATAAGATTCATTGCTAATATAGGACTGAATGTCTGCTGCAAGTTCTGAAATATCTTCAAGGGATGGAAAGTCATCAGGCCTATTCAATTCGGCTACGTCGACCAGAGATATGCTATTCAGAGGGAATGGCAACACTTTGCGAAGGAGTTCAGATCTATCATTTTCTACCTGCTCAGAGTTAGAATGCTTTCCAAATGCAAATATGCTTAAAACCAAAATTGAGAGACATATGGGTTAGTATTACATCCTTGTTTCCATCTAATGTGCCCAAACATGTTCTCTAGTGGATCCTGCTGGAGCCAACGAGTTAGTGGTAGGTGAAGTAATTTAGAGATCTTTCCCAAATGGATGACTGCCCGAATTGTGATCTGCCAGCCAACGACTGTTCGTGGCTGACGTTTGCCAGAAAATTTCCAAGATGAGATTCACGGAAGCAGCCATTCTTGAAATTTAATTAGTAATTCATTTTGGCCCTTTTTAATTGCGCATCTGCATTTTGAACATTTCTTTAGAGGCTGGAGCTGTTGAACAGCTTACCCTTATGCTCACAAAAATTCGCTGAAGCAACCTCATTTACATAACCTTATGCCATAATTGCAATGCTGATAAACTCGGCACTTGTGTAGCTCTACTGAACTTTATGAAAATGACTTCAGCTAGACGTGCCACTCTGTTAGCTTTGGAGCCAATTTTAATCTTAATTCATGCGTGGATTTGTAGAGGCATTCAATGTGCAACCAATTCACAACCTCGTTCCCAATGAGCAACTTATCTTATGAGCTTGGATACTATTGCAAGTGTTGTTAATCAGATGAGGCACATCAAAGATAAGACTCGCTCACCCAGAACTTCAAAAAACGGTTTAATAGTGGTGCCCAATTGGTGAGCTAGGCGCACATTTGACTAGACATTTGACGTACCTTAAGTCACAAATTACTACTTTGACAATAATTCTGATGGCATTAAGTTGCTCAGTAATCGAGATGAGCAACTTAAACATAGCACTTGCCACTGTCAGTACGTGTCCTATTGTAAACGTGAGTGGCTGAACCCACCTCTTAGAAATGCCAGACAGAAGCAAAACCATGTAAGCAATACTCGACGACCGTTCCATGCCATCGTCATAGCATCATGGATATAGCTTGACCTGCATCGTAAGTTTTCTTTAAAGCTATTTAACCAAACAAGAGGGTGCACATTCGATCGCGTGTTTTCCATGCGCGAGTGCTAGCTGAAATACTCTCGATAATTCTGGGAATCATGCCTAGTGACATTCTAACGTTACTCAACCACAGTCTCGGAGAACGCTGTGTAAGCAGAGAGAAAACTGGTGTAAAAAAACAGTACACTCGTTGTCCACGAAAGTTCAAATGAAAACCAAACTTCTTGAGCCAGACAAGGGAACCGCTTGCCTTTGCCCCTCTGCTGGAACTGCACGTACACCAAAGTTTAAAAGCCTCCTCTGTCATACATGGATGCATAATGCGTAGTGCCTTTTAAATGGATGGCGGTAGCTTGCGCTGGTTCTTCTGCTACCGCGTGGTCAGCTGGCAGCTTGCTACCTTAGACTGCTGTCGTCGGACGGTCCTCCTAAATTTCTTTGACGGAGAGCCCCTTGCTGCACTGTTGCAAGCAAATGTAACAGAAAAAAAATATACATGTATTAATAAAGCTACATGTACAACAAGGGCTTGATACAACACTAATTTATTGGTTACCTTATGCAATAAGAGACTGCAAAACACTAACATACATTTGAACAATTAGAATCGTTATAATTAACAGACAGTACTCCTAAATAGAGCCACCATGATCACAAAGCTGTAGTGTTTCAGTATAAAAAATGAGTTACGATAACACTGGGCGTCAGAGGAAGCGTAACTAAGATTCATTACACGCGAAACTGCGTCACAACGCCGTGTGTGGCAAGCGTGCCTCAAAAGTATCCCCAAGAAGTAACGAAATTTATTACAATACTATTGGGGTCAGAGAACGCGTCACGAACTTGCCCAGTAAGATTCAGTAGACGCTAAAATGAGCAACAGGCCGAGCTGCTTTTCACTGCCTCACGACGCCGGGTGCCGCCACCATACTTCAAAAGTACCCCAAAAAAGTTACGCAATTAATTAAAATAACGTTGAGGTAAGAGAAAGCGTCACGAACTTGTCTCAGTAAGATTCAATACACGCGAAACTAACTGCGTCACACGGCCGAGCTGCTTTTCGCTAACTGCGTCACAATGCCGGGTGCGGCGAGCGTGCTCAACTACTACCGAAATGAGCTACAGTAATGTTGGGACACATAGAAAGCGTCGCAAAGGCCTCCCAGTACGAGTCAATAACTCAAATTAACTATGCCCGGACGGCCGAGCCGTTTTTCGCTAAATGCGTCACGTTTCGGTTCCGTGCGGTAAGCATTTCTCACCTTGCCGTAGTCTACTAGTGCAGTGGTGCCGTGTCGAAGAGCAGCACGCAAGATTACGCCGCGCCGAGAGCTCCACAAACCAGACTACACCTACAAAAAAAAAAAAAGACGGGTCGCCGAACAGGCGAACGTTCGCATGCACTGCATAGGTGCACTGCTGGCCTTGCCCACTTCTGTGGCGTGTCTGGCGCATGACGATACATGACGCATGACGAGGTTTTGTGCGCATGATCTGGCTCATCCGGCGTGCCGTTAGCTTGTTGCTAGGTGACGCAGGAAAAATAAGTCGCAAAGTATAAGTTCATTCATACGCAGAATGTTTTAGTTGTAGCGGGAAAGAATAAAAAAGTTAAAGCGTTGTCTGTAAGCTCCTTTCGCATTCTTTTTTTTTTTTTCCGATGCTCGCGTCAGCTAACGGATGGGACGAGCACTATGCGCGACTTGTTTCCTGTTAGTACAGTGGCTAGAATGTACTGTTAGCGTATTACTAGTACTGCTAGCGTACTGTTAGTGTCGCCTCTTGTTGAATTTCTGTACTTCGTTTTTTTTGTGGGCGCCACCATATTGCTTCGCAGTGTCGCCATCTATGAGCAGTCGGCATGAGCCTTGAATACAACGAAATGGACCGACCAGACGGATTCACAGACTGTGATAAAACTGTGTTTTAGGTTCTTTCGCTCCTTAGTTCTACGCCTTACTTTCCTTCCTTTTCATGCTTTCAACATCTCCTGTGGCGTTGACATCTGTGGCCTGCCCTGAGCAAAAAGGGATCAGGACCACTTGCTGGCTTGGGCGAGCGCTCCGTTTTGCTGGTTTCGGGTGTTTGTTCTCGCGTTCGTGCGGTCTATTTAGTATGACGTGGCGCCTTATATGCGGAAAACGGTTCAATAAGATGTACTGAAGTGGTTTAAGTCGGTATGGCCGGACTTTCTGCTGGCGTGGAGGCGGACGAAGCACGCAGCGCGATGTGTGCGCGCATGTTTGAGCCTACAATCATCCTCGGAGATCAATTGTCTATTTCTGAATGTTACATTCACTAATGTGACCTTATTGCAGTTTTATCCTCCAGTTGTACGCTGTGGTTTAAGAGCAATGAAACATACGCGACGATCATAACAGCGTGGATACCGTTCTGCTACGATAGGAGCTGTGCTGTTATACTTTGAGAAGCGTTCAAACTGTTAGCTGCAGATTACATTGCGTGACTTCTTGGTTTGGTGGATGAGGTTTTCACCCAGGAATAAGATAGTTTTGGTTAGTAATAACAAACAGCGTATCTTACAGTGTGAACTAGTCCAGCAAAGCGTCCGTTTACGAACTGCGCAAGCATACTAAGCAGTGGTAGGTGCTGGATTAAACATATCTTTGTTCTGTATAGACCTCAGACTCTGCCCAGGCGGCGCTGTGGAAAAACCCGCTACCAGCGCCCCCATCGCAGCCTTGGCGCTAACTGAGTAGTGCAAGGAGAGCTGTCCGCAAGCGAAGGTGCATAGGCCACAATGGGCCCTTCTCTTTCGTTTGTGTTGAGGCCCGGTTTCCTGAAAATCAAGGACCTGGAAAGCTTCTTCTGCCCATCCACGCTTCGGAAAGGAAGCTCAGCAGGGCGAAGTGCGTGTACAATATAAAATAAAGTCTCAAGTGTTATTTCGGCGTGCTGCAACTCGCAAATACAGAGAGCATCAGGTTTGTCTGTATATCAGCATAAAAATCTAAGCATTTCAAATTGGTTCACATTGAATATTTGAAAAACACAGTCGAGCAGGCTCAGCACATTGCGAAGCGTGCTTTCTGTATCGGCGCAGGACTTACAAAATACCGAAAGTGGAAATGAGCTCGCGATACAACGATGCTCTAGAACAGGATTTTGAATTCATAAACGAACCAAAATGCTTGGTTAAGCTGACCTGCCAATTCTCTCCGTTGCACTTGTTGAGTCAAGCGGAGGCGGACGTCTGTTAAAAGGTGGAGATATCGATGGCACATAAGCAGGATGGTTCACAACGTTGTTGTTTCTGTTACTAACGAAGTGGCGGCTGCAGATTCTTGAGTTTTCGCTTGGCTACCATTGTCCTCCGTCAGGGCTACGCAACACAATTACAGAAGAAAAAAATTGTCGCACTTTCTCATGCGAGCCGCTGTGTTGTGGGGAATGCAAGTAATCCGATTACCCAACAGGTTGAACGGCCCGTATCCAGCGCTCTCGCCATTCCCCTTAATACGATCGCGATAGAAATCGGTAAAACTGAACGTTGTTATTCCGTCCTTCACGTTCATGGCAATTTACAACACAACAGTAACGTATATTGCGGCCTTTCTTCGTAGCGCGCGGAGCTATCGCGGTTGCCTTCGTTTCCGCCATCAGTCTGAAGAGTGAGCCAGCAAGCGCTTTACGGCAGTTCAGCGGCGCGTCCGACTAGCGTAGAAATTCATAGCTGTCTGTCTGGGTGTTAAATGCGCAAAACACTCGCAATATGGACCAAAATCTAGTTAAATCGTTGTTTCGCAGTCGCTAGCTGCATAGGCAACTTAGCAAGGGAGTCGGGCTTCGCACTACTCAATTACTGCCTCTTCGCAACGGCAGGTGGCGCTACGCGTCTTGCAAAACTCCATAGTCTGACGTCCATAGCGCTTGGTCCAAGCATGCGGCATCAGCGATTACAGATCTGCAAACGTTGTGCGGCGTGACTAAGCGAAGTCGTACTGCGGCGTTAGCCTGTTTTCTTTTTCGAGAAAGAGGATGATCACGGAGCTTTTTTTTTTCGGTTGTTTTCATTCCGTTCTCTACGACGTACTCGCACGTATTACGGCAATTTTCGCGACCGTATTACGGTCGCGAAATGTGCAGTTGCTGCCCGACAGCTGTCGGAGTACAAAGCCGCTCCCTCTCTCATCCCCCCACGACTTTTCGCGCGACGGAAAACGGCGCGTTTGCTCTCCGCTTTCGTTCGCGCGCGCCAGATTGAGCCGCGATCGCTGGCTTCCCTCGCGTGCTTTCACTCGCGCATACAGCATGCGATGCGCGGCGACGGTGTTATCGCCCCTATACATTATACGGAACATCACGGCGACGGCAAAAATGCGTCTGGATTGACCATATAATTGCTATCGCAATAAAATTAGCTACACCTGAGCAGACGCCATCAAACTTCATGATGTCAGAGCAAGCTGGTGCGGAAACTTCAAGGCAGCAGTACCACCAATCTTTTCTCTTGCCTCTTCCACAATTTACTCAGTCACGGTATGAGTGAATCGTTTTGTATAGTAGGAAGGTCATTCACAAATACATCTGAAATTATTTTCTCTTGAGTTCAGTTGCCGTGGTTGCTAAGTGGCTTTGGCATTACTCTGCTAAGCATGAGGTCACTGGATCAAATCACCGCATCTTGATGGAGGTGAAATGCAAAACTACCCATGTATCGTTCAACTGCAGGTGGTCAAAATCAAGTTCCCCACTATGGCGTGCCTCAAAATCAGATTGTGGGTTTTGGCACGTAACACCCCAGAATTTAATTTAATTTCTCTTTAGTGCTCAATTCTTTAAAGGGACACTAAAGTGAAAAATGATTTCTTCTACATCAGTAAATTACCGTTCTGCAACACCAAAAACACCACTCTTACAACCATAAGACGTTTGGTAAGCCAGAAAAAGCGCAAGAACGAAATACGGGTGGCGACGCCTACTTAAGTTCCCGCTCCTAGGGGCTGTGACGTCTTGGATTTTGATGGCATCTTCTAGGGCCTACTAATTATATATAGCGGTGCAGATTGGCTACATTATGTTCTAAAGGAACCAAATATTAAACATGGCAAGTTTCGGGAACCTTTATTCAGCCAACGCGGCCCAAATGCGAAAACATACTTTGGGATCCCTGACGTCACGCTGACGTGCCAGCACTGGGCTTGTGGCGCGAAATTCAAATACTGATACTTGGACCTTCATTTTCTCATCTAATAATCAAACAATTTTTTTGAAATGACTGCCTGCAGGGTTCTCAAACAATTCTTCATTAGTCTAAACTTATTTATTGTTTCCCTTTAGTGTCCCTTTAAGCTGTAGCATTCATTATCGATTCTTTAAGCTGTAGTATTCATTATCTCTGCAAAAACTTGTGCTCAGAGTATTCTCCATAAAGGTTTAGTAAACATAGTAGATATAGGTGTCTACTTATAATTATAATTAGTGGTAATACATGATGAGCATTCTTATGATGGTGCAACTAACGAGACAAGACAGAATTATGATACATTTTCTGAGGGCAGGATGACACGCATCGAGGAAACGACCAAGTGTCCCTTTAGGTCCGTGACGTGGAAATGGACTAATCGCAAGTTGATGGCTTCTTCTCAAAGTTGTATTTGTCCACAAACTTCTGAGTCCGCTCTGTAATCTTAGGCAGCCTGTGCTTTGAGAGTCAATTAATTTAATTGATGAGGTGGTGGGTGGCGCGCGCCGTCTCTGTGGCTTATGTACACTTCATACAGCAGAGCGGAATCTTGCAGATTCTGGAGCACAGCAAGCGAATCTTATGTGTAGTGGTAGTCACATTAACATCGACAGTCATCTTCCTCTTCGAGGTCCTACTGCTGCTTGCCAACACATGCAGCAGCAGTTGCCCCAGATGACGTCAAAGAGGTTCATTGAAGAGTGGCGCATACCCAGGGTCACGTACTCGGTGACCTAAACTGGTCCTATGCTTTATTTTGAACCTACTTCCCTCAACATAGCAGCCCGATACTCTACCCTTTAGACCATGGATTCCCACCAGTGACGAAAATGGGCAGAAAAATAGTTACAGACAGACACCCGAAAGTATGTGAAATATCCAAAGAATGCTAATAACATTAAATAATCCAGGTTGTTCTGGTTACTTTAGTTTACTTACTATTTTTCTTGTTTGTGCTGGATAAATCTTTGTTTTTCTGAAGCACTTGGCATCCAAACAGCATAAGAAGCTATGAAAATAGTCAAGTAAGATTAGCATTCTAGATCTGCAACAGGCACTATTGTTGTGATTTATTTGCAGTGTGGCTGTTGTGTAATTGTGCTTAAAAGGATTAAAACTGCCTTGCTAACATTTACTGGATCGTGCAGGTTCACATAGGTTGGAGGAGTGTGCATTGAGGAGGTTATCCTGGCACAGCTTGGTTATCCTGTCATGGTGGACCAGGAAAGCTTGCAAGGGCCTTGCTTCACTGTATGTTCACAGAGGAGGAGCTCACAGCCCATTTACTCTTTGGAAATAACGACACTAAGGGGCAAAAAGAAGCTCGTGACCCCATCAGGGTCAACGCTTCTATAGGTAAGTAACGTGCATCCTTCCCTGTTACATTTTTGCATTCACATTTTGTATCTTAAATTACCAACTTGCCATTAGCATAACAAATGACTTTCAAGTAGCCTGTGTCTGCAACTGTGTGCTACAGTAGCCTATCATTTGGAATGACTGTTCATGTGGTCCTAAATGCCTAACGCCTCCATATTCAAATGCTTCTAAATTTTAAAAGCTGCCTGAACTGCCAGAAGTTTTTGGTAGCTCTGCCACATAAAATGAGGTGCATTTGTGCATTAGTAGGGCTACTTGGCTGTCATTGCAACGAATAGTTGTCTGTGAAGTGCCCTACCAATCCAGTGGCATGGAGGACATGCTTAAGTAGCCTGAAAGTGTTATTATAATACAGGAATTGTGGGGAAGCTATGCTCAAGTGCAGTTACTGCGCAACTCGAGGGACAGCACTTCCGCCAAATTTCAGCAATCAAAATGGCCCTCTAGATTCTCTAACGCAAAAAAAGTGGTTTCACCAATTTTAACCCATCACATAGAAATAAAGTTGAACCTGTATTGAAGGAGGTCCATGTGATGCTAGAGAGCACCCTTCAGCAGAGCATTTTTGTTAGGTTGTTTCAATCAAAGCAACAATAGAGACAGGATTGCTAGCGTCACTGTCAACAATACTATGTTTAGCAAATGCTTATTCATTCTGAGCACCTAACCCATTTATTAACATGCACGTTATCACTTTATTCTAAGATATGGCAAAAAAAAAAAACATTTGTGTGCTTTTCCCCACATGTTTAAATAAATTGAGCAGCACTGAATAGGCCTTTGGTGACTACTGCCTAAAGCTTCTTACAGACCATAAGAAAATGTCCACAACTCCCATTCTGAAATTGTTGGAAGTGCCTCCTGCTTCCTCACTTCAAGTGAGAGAGAGAGGCAAGTGAGCACATGCCTGTTTACAGGGTTATTATAAACCAGTGCTAAGTAGCCTATGAGTTTAAATTTATCGAAAAGATAAATGGGCTTTCCACTTGCTCTTGTTTAATCTGTAGAGCATCACATTTTGGGGGGAAATATGTCTCCACAATTTAGGGGTTATATATATTTTACGGGTGTGCAAATACTCGAAACTGTTGAATAACGAATTGAATAGCGTCCTGTTCGATTTGGTTTTCAAATCGAATAGTCACTATTCATAAATGCAAATATCAAAACACCAATGAAACTTAAAATTGTAGCAAAAGTATGGTAAGTTTTCACCTCCTCGGGCATAGTATAGGCATAAAACGTCAGAAGTTGTGTAGTAGAGCAGGCTATGTCACTTAAGTAGCTGTACTTTAGAGGCTGTACAGCAATCATTCACGCTTACTGAAGACTCCTGTGCATGTGAAGGAACTACTTGTTTGCTGCTCCATTTGTTCTTTTAATAAACAGCTCTTCATAACGTACTTTGCAATGACCGAAACTTGCTAACTTTAAGAACACTATAATGTGAACGTTTTACATTAATTGTGATATCAGCTGTTCATTATTCAAAAACTGTCCAATATTCAATTCGCTTCTGGCATTATTTGATTAGTATTCAATTCGATCTCAAAAACTACAATTCGCACATGCCTAATATTTTTATTGCAGATTTAAGTTCCTTGGAGCGATTTTTCGAAAAAAGAATGGGTAAATAATTTATTTTAATATGACGAAACCTTTTTAGTGTTTGCAGTTTTACACATGGTTTATTGTTGCATGCAGGATAAAGTAGCATAATTTTTTTTACTGTAATGGAACTTACAAACTTTGTTTTATAGTAAACCAGGTGAAGTGGCAATACTCCCAAACTACTGCAGTGACTACTGCAGCTAAGAGGAAAATCAGTTTTGGAGAAACCCAACCACAATAACATCTTTTCTAGAAGTCCCTGAAGGTTTCAGCACCTCCAGTGTGATGCTAGGCAATGCCTTGTTCTGAAAAAAGGCATGTTTTTTTCACATGTTCCATCGCTGTCACACATGTACGGCAGTGAACCTAAAGTGTGAAAAATGTCTGTCCACCTGCATATGACTGTTAGAAGACTGAGCATTTCTTCGTATGTGTCATATTCTGCATGTGTCAGTGCAATCAGCTAGCACACAACTACAGAGTATCTTCGTTATAATAGTCATTGAGGTAGAAAACACAGTTTGTAATAAGCACTATTTTCTTTAAACAGTAGAGAATCCTAAGAACAGCCACTGTAAGGTGAGAAGTGCACTCCAATTGCATGTGAACTCGTAGAACCTGACTTCAAATCGAGCCACACTCAATTCTAGTGACATAACAGTATTGTATTTGGAGCATGGAAAAGTGCAATGAAGTGCTGCACATTTTAATCATGAAAGTTACAAAAAATAATTTTAGTTGCCAGTAGTCCCCCCTTAAGTTTCTTCATGAACGTCATAAAGCTTTTTTCTCGATTTCGTTTCTAAACAAGCAAAATTCACGATTTTGATGTCGAGCATATTCATAAAGTTATTCTGCTGCAGTGTGCTGCTCCTCTTTGCCCTTTTCTGCATTTGACACTTAGTGGAGTCCTGTGCCATTTTGAATAAAGTTGTCATGCTCTGTAGTTGTGCCCACGAAAAGTTGGAATAAAGCAAAACAAATAAATCAATTTCATTATAACGGGGGCATACTGTATGCCACACTCTTGCATGTAGAACTTGGTTTTTAAAACTTGTTCTGGCTTGTTTTTGCAGGCTTCACGTGTCGCAGATTTCCAGGTACCAACATGCCCTATGTAAAGAGCACCCTGGCCTTGCTTCTTACATCTGACCTAAAGCCTCTGAAGATCCAAAATTGGACAGCTCAAACCAAAACACGAGTGTTGTCCTTTTGTAACTCTCAACATTTTGTGTTCATTTATGTTTGCTATGTGAATCTCCTGAAGAGGCCAATTTGGATTTCTCAAACGAGCGTATAAATGTTGTGCCTTTGTAAGCATTGACATTTTTATGTTAATTTTATTTATGTTAATTATGCTGGTCTCCTGAAAAGCCCTCATTCTATGTCTCAAACCTACATACAAGCATTGTGCTTTGTGATTTTTCACTACATTTTTCTGTTAATTTTTGATGTAGTTCCACCAAAGATAGCGTTTCTATACTATTTTATTTTTTAAGTATCTTCGGTCATTTCATGCCAAACAACCCAGTTTTGTCAAAAACTGTTCCATGATGGAACAGCATTTCAAGTTCGCTTGATAAGGTACAGGTACAGTGAGAAATTTTGTGAAAAATTTGGTTTGATGCATACACCTGTGTCATTCCACGCCAAATCAACCAGTGTTTTTTTGACCACCACAGGTATAGGTAGTTGAAAATATTTCCATATGTTTGTTGAAGTTCCAAACTCTTTCTCCCCATTTATTTTTCTTTGCAAAAATTTTCCAGTATTTTTGGCAAAAATTGTTCTTGCCCAGCTAAGCTAGAAGGCATTGATCAGTGTTTCTTTTCAAAGGGGAATTCTATTATCCAGACGTTCAGATGGTGTTCATGTCAAAACAATTAAGTGGTACGCCTGCCAAAATAGCCAATTTTTCAAGTATTTCAACACTTTTAGTGCTTTTGGCACAGGCAGAAGCGAGTAAAATTGCAGTTAGAATATTTTTCTCAGAACGCAGGGAAGTCCAGAAGGCACAAAATAAATATAGAATGGCTACCTGGTTGACATAGTATAACCACAATACATTTGAAGCCATGGAGGTTCAGTCCATCGCCTAAAAAAAACTTAAGCTCAAGTTTTTTTAAAAAATGTTTGCATTCAAGGTAAAAAAAGTAGCTTTGGTGGTCGGCATAAAAGTATATGTGATACATCATTACATAGCCCTATGTGTTTGCTATGCATGTGGCAAGTTACAAAAAGGTATTATTTTTAATATGCGAAAAATTATTTTTTGAAATGTTCATTTGTGGATTGCACATACAGCATAAATTATGAAGCCTTGTCGTCTAGCAAGGAGATATTGTTAATAAAATTAGCCACAAAAGCTACTCATCAAACTGTGACTGCCTTTTTTTATCAATGCAAAGGCAAGTGACGTCAGGTGCTGCAGTGTCGACTCGCATTTTTTTTTTAAAACATGAATGCGAAAAGTGGTCGCCAACCACATCTGACCACGTCAGATTGAACACAGCAAGTATGACTTTTATACCCGAGCACGTTCAGGCTGTCAAACAGCGGTAACATGCAAGACCACAAAAATTTGTTCACGCTAGTGTAGTCTTTCAGTTGTAATCGTGAAGTGTGTTTCCTACTTGCATTGTCATATGACAGTGTGGGTTCCAGGGAGCAGGGCACAAAGTGTCCTGCTCCCTGTATGCGGCAGTGCATGTTGATATGTCGCATTGTATCGGAGTCCGACATGTCTTTTAAAGTGCTTTGCGTGAACTATATAAAGGCTTTTCTGGATTTACAGGCTATGTAGGAGCAAATCTTTCTTTTTGTAAACTGCATGAAACGTATCTTTTAACATTGGCAGGACTCCTTAACGAATTTACCACGTTTTGATATTTTATGTGCAATGGCTGTATGGTTTACCCGGCTCGCAACAAGCGCAAGTGGTGTCGTGTTAGAGTGTGCGTTTCTTGAAAATAAAATGCAGACCACAACACTGCTTCTCTATCATTTGTGTTGCAGACGAAGCCAGCTTTGTCATCCGCACTCCCGACCGGCAATCTTGTGCACACATTGGAGAAAAGCCGGTGCTCACACAAAAATTCAAAAAAATAATTTTTCGTGTTTAAAAATAAGACCTTTTTTTTTTAACTTCAAACATGCCTAGCAGAAATGTAGAGCTGCCTAACGATGTATTGCACATACTTTTAGGCCAACCACCATAGATGCTTTTTTTACCTTGAACACGAAGCTACATGCAAAAGATCAGAAACTTAGTTTCTTTACAGGCTATCGGCTGAACTTTCAAAGCTTTAAATATTTTTCTGCTATACTATGTCAACTGTACTACCGTACTATATTTTTGCGCTTAGAAAAAAAAAAAAAACATATTGCAATTTCACTTGTCCTTGCAGTTGCCAAAAGCACTTGAAGTATTCAAATATTGGAAAAATTGGCTATTTTGGCAGTGACATCACTCACCGTCTGTCCATTCACACCATTTGAAGGTCTCGATCCATACAATGTGCCTTTGAAAAAAAAAATGTTGATTGATGCCTTCTAGCTCAGCTGGGCAGAAAAAAATGAACTGTCACTAAAATGCTACAAAATTTTTGGCTAAAATAAATAAAAGTGTGGAAAGAGTTTCGAACTCCTGTAAACGTTAAAATTTTTTCAGCTATATCATCATCGTCAGCAGCAGCCTATTTTATGTCCACTGCAAGATGAAGGCCTCTCTCTGCGATCTCCAATTACCCCTGTCCTGCGCCAACCGATTCCAGCTAGCGCCTGCAAATTTCTTAATTTCATCACCCGCCTGCCGTCCTCGACTGGACTTCAGTTCTCTCAGCACCCATTCTGTAACCCTAATGGTCCACTAGTTATCTAACCTACGCATTCATAGCCTGCCCAGCTCCAGTTCTTTCTCTTAATGTCAATTAGAACATTGGCTATCCCTGTTTGCTCTTTGATCCACACCGCTCTTTTCGTGTCTCTTGACATTACGCCTAACATTCTTTGTTCCATCACTCTTTGTGCAGTCTCTAATTTGTTTTCGAGCTGCTTTGTCAGTCTCCAAGTTTCTGCCCCATATGTCAGCATCAGTAGAATGCATTGATTGTACACCTTTGTTAATGATAATGGTAAGCCTCCAGTCGGGATCTGACAATGTCCGCCGAATGCGCTCCAACCAATTTTTATTCTTCTGCTCATTTTCTTCTCACGATCAGGGTCCCCCTGTGAGTAATTGACCTAGGTAAACGTACTCCTTCACATAACTCTAGAGGCTGACTAGCAATCCTGAACTCTTCTTTCCTAACCTAGCTATTGATCATTACCTTTGTCTTCTGCATATTAATCTTCAACCCCACGCTTATATTCTCTTTGTTCAGGCCCTCAATCATTTGTTGTCTGTTGTGTTGAAAAAATGCCGGTCGATTCGGCGTGGAATGACCCACCTGCAAGTGCATCTGTGCCATTGTCAGTGTGGTTCTAAACATTCATTAAAAACTGCATTTTACATAAGTTCGTAAAAATGGTTTAATTTGGCATCTAAAATATGTGAGTAAGAATTAATACGTATAAGTTAGCCTAAATTTAAATTGCAACAAAAGTCCTACAGTAATGGCAATGATGTGCCTTTCATGTATGCACGAAACCAAATTTTTTTTTTAATTTTCTCGTTATTTTGTTGTGGCACTGAACAAAATTGAAATGGAATTCACCTCGGGAATAATTTTTCACTCTTCCAGCAGGTCACTAATAGCTATACAGTTTTTCATATAAAAACTTGGAGTAGTCAAAATAAATAAGTCGCTTGACATGGAATGGTTTGCTCAGGAACCTAGTTATGATGGCAGAAAACAGAACTGGATCATGCAACAAGCAATGCAGCGTGATAAACTGCTCCCATGGCATCACTTGTTGTAATGGCCATGTTGTTTCAAAAGTAGGTAATGTTTAATTAAATTGCCACGCACTATTCCACCAATAAATGAGGATTGTACAGAGGGATCGTTTTTCATTAATACAGAATTTTTTTTTTATTGCCTGTGGCAGATAGCACAATTCTTATTTTAAAGCTGGATTATTCAGAGGTGGACATTACTAGCACAAGAAATGCTAACACATATTCAACTGATTCTCAGAAATTTACTAATTCACTTAATTACATTACGGCACATATTGGAATTTACAAATTGTAGCTGTGAGTTTGCAAGATGTATCCACTTGAAATCAATTTCCAGGATGACACCAGTTTCAAGATTTTTCTAGAAATATGGGACGGAATACATGGGAGTTCGAATTTAGTTTTGTGCTCCAGTGCATTTTGTTAAAAAAATTGGAACAACAGCGCATTCTTACAGCCAGTTGCATGGCATGTATTTTGTCACTGGTGTCATTCCGGAAATTAATTCTAATTACATTATGGCACATATTGGAATTTACAAATTGTAGTCGTGAGTTTGCAAGACGTATCCACCTGAAATCAGTTTCCGGGATGACACCAGTTTCAAGATTTTTCCAGAAAGATGGGACAGAATACATGGGCGTTACAATTTAGTTTTGAGCTTTAGTGCATTTTGTTAAAAAAGTAAGTGGAACAACAGCGCATTCTTACACAGTTTCATGGTGTGTATGTCATCACTGGTGTCATTCTGGAAATTCATTTTAAGTGCATACACCTTGTAAACTCACCAGCTAGAATTTGTAAATTGTGATGGGTACCGTAAGGTAATTAATTAGGAAGTTAATTAACCAAATTTTTGGTAATTAGGTGAATATGTGTTTTGATTTCTCATGCAAGAAATGTCTGGCACTCTGTATAATCCAGCTCAAGATCAAGGATTATGTTAGCTGCAACAGCCAATCTTTAAAAATTTTATAAAAGCTTAAAGATGACCACCCTGCATATGTCTACCATGAACTCATGCAAATCATGTCATAGTTATACTGGCTACCTAATAAAAAAAGCAAGTACCTTTTTTGAGTGTTCTTGTTCACTGTCATGTCAGTCTGCTGGTGCATTTGTTTATTTAGGTATTTATTTTTAAATATTTCTTTTGGGAAATGTTTTACTTGAGGGCCATACAGACTACATCTGCCAGGATTCAATTTTGTTAGGGTGTTAAGCTGCAGGCAGTTTGTACTTTGCAATACTTTTAAAGAAGTTTCTGAATTTTCTACATTTACACAAATGTACCGTTTTTCTATATTTACACAAATGTTTGGATATAAATAAACACTTCACCTAGGAAAATGGCTTTTGTCTACATCAGTCCTGTACTGTGGATTTCGTGAAGTACCATAGACTTTGCTGTGTTAAGCCAAATGAAAAACTAGCATAACGCTTCTGCTAGCAGCTTTACAATGTGGTTTATTACAGACTATCTAAGAGCATGCTTTTGAGGCCGGGGTGACCCAGTCCTGCAATGCAAAAGTGCCTGTATTAAATTTGCTCCAGTCCTCAAGCACTCTATCAACATGACATCAAAGATAATGCTATGTGACGCAACATAGCTCAATAATATAACTCAACACATCTGCAACAATCCTTCGGTGGGCTTTCAATATTGACACATCTTTCAACATGCTTTCACTATTGAAATACCACATGATTTCAAGAATACATAAGTGATCTTTCAAATTGAAATGCCTCAATGATGTTTTGACAAAATGTCGTGGGCCAATTATAAACACTTGTCAGCAAATACATAAATGATAGTTCAACAATACCACAATGTGCTTTCAGTACCATTTGTTGATGTTGACCGATGACATTTCAACAGTTTTTTGTCAGCTTGTATCGGCGGAGAGTGGAATATAGAACGTAAATAATTTATTCATACATTGAATTGAAAATTGGGCCATCGCTATCCACCCAGTATCTTACTGTTGATCTCTTCCTCCATGTTAGACGCAAGGTACGGCAGTGGGCGCAAACACCAGTGCTGAGGGCGTTCCACGAGCGGCAACGTTTGAGCACTGTCGTTATCGAGCTGTCTTCAAAAATGGCACTGTAGACCCTGAGACACTGCTAATATGCAACACGTGGACCTACAACGAAACGGTGCCGGGATCATCCGCAGTACCCGAGGTGAGTCATTGTTACACAGCGATCATTCCTATTAATTTCAAAGAAAGAAACACGCATACTCATGCACATACACACAAAGTTTGCAGAGCATTGCCTGTATGTGAAAAGTTTGATTGCGTCAGGGTATGGAAGTGATATCTGTAGACGAATGCTGCACTGCACTTGCCTTCCCAATGCATGCAGAGTTGACGTAAAGTTACGTGCACGATACATGTCTTGGCTACGAGAAAATTAGCTTTTCATGGTGGCTCTGCAGTTACTTTTTGTCCTAGACAAGCAGCGCGAAATAACATAGACAGAGGGAGAGAAAACTCAGTCACAGCACACAAGCTTTTTTGCGTGTTACGTCTAAGAATTTCCCTTTTATAACCTTTTGCGGCTGATTGTGCCATCTATTAACGTGTACAAATAAGAGGCAGCTTTCCAGAAGGGTGTGCCGGCTGGACTCTTATTTCATACCAGAAAAGTTAAAAAGAAGTTAAATTGGAAGGCAATTCAACCTCTAGTTGAAGTCAAATGACAATGTCTTTCTTGGAAACTTTGGGGTGAGAATATAGAGTATTAACCATATAATTTATTCTGAGGCCTGCAGCATCTGCGTCTTAGACTAGAGGCACAGCATCTCAACGACAGCGCCTCAAAATGCTAGCCGTCCCGATAAAAGAATGCGAAAATTACCCATCTTACCATGGTACTTCCAGTGCCGATACCACTGGTGCCACTGGCACCGCCAACGGCACCGCACGGTGTTATTGCCAGTACTGATACCACCAGGAGCACCATTATCAGATGCATCTTTGGGATGGGCACACATTATTTGCACTGCACAATTTCTGGGATCAGCCCATGAAAGAGGCTCGAAATGCAATACACAAAAGGTGGAGATGCCTCACCAAGTACGTGTCTTTAAAAAACCTTTTGCATCAGGTATTTTCAGCCTACCAATGTGTAAAGGATGCATGCATACAAAAACGGCAGAGATTTTCGTCCATTTATCACCAAACAGTCATGTGCAAGTTCCTTAACCCCTGCACTCATATACAGTCTTATATCACAACTTTTGAAGACCTTGCATTCGTGACAGGGCGTGTCGCCAGGCTGCATGCGGACACCTTGTGGAATGCTTATTGTATACCAAAGCTACAGAGACAACGAGGGGTTATGCACCTAACTCGTTTAGGCTTCAAAGCGACTGGCCTGATCCACAGGTCATGACGACGCATTTTGGCACCTAACAAAGCTTTTAACAAATATTGTAGGTATTATCGCCTGGAATATTAGTAGAATGTGCACATGGAAACTTTCTCCCTCTGCATTGCTCAGATGCAGAACATACGTAGGCACGGATGCTGTGATGACACAGTCAACAGTTTGACGAACACTCGTTTGGCAGGTAGCATACTACAGAAAACAAATATATACACACACACACACGCACGCAGACACACACACACACACGGTCTGCAACAGGTGATCTTTAAAAATTGTGTTGAACTTAAAAATGATCACACTGTATATAAATGGTTGTAATCTAAAGCTATGGCCATTGTGCAACAATGTTTAATGCTTAATGTTATCTTGTCAACATATCCCACCTTTTTGTTTTTCACTCTTGTAGAATGCCAGGAAATACTGAATTTTTGTTTTGCTTTTGCAGTGGGACCTTGTTTGCTCCCACGACTGGCAGCGATCTTTGATGCAGAGTGTTGTGTTCGCTGGATCCTTGGTAGGAGCTCTTCTCCTGGGCCATCTCTCGGACAGGTTGGTGCTCATGCTCCTTTAGGAAGGCAGTGCACGTTTGATTAAAATTAATGAAATTTTGGGGTTTTACGGGCCAAATCCCTGATATGATTATGAGGCACGCCGTAGTTGGAGACTCCTGATTTGTTTAGACCGCGTGGGGTTCCTTAATGTGCACATAAATCTAATGTCATATTAGGGCGATCGTTTCATTGCGCCCTAGCCCCACCACAACAGTCATGTAAAAGAGCAACTAAGCATTACTACTGTTGGCATAAGCGGGCTTCACTGATGATAAGCAAGCGAGATCATTACTTCCACAGCTGGTTATGCTCCTAATATAGCTTGAAAGCTGTTTTCCATACACGTCCTAGCACGACCGGAATGAATGTGGGAGAAATACACAGGAGCGTAGCCAGGGGGGGGGGGGGGGCTTATGGGGCTTCAGCCCCCCCCCCCCTGCCCCCGAAATTTTTTCGTGCTGTCCATGCACCGCCGACCAAAGCAACCCCCTGCACCGGAAACCATTCTGGATTTTGTCTAGAATGTCTTTTTCACACTCGAAAAAACATTTCACCACGAACATAGCGAACTCGGGCGTGATTTTGCGACAACGTCCATGCACCAGGAGTTACATAATGCAAGCAGCCCCATCCGAGCACAAAGTTTCAAGGGCGTTTTGATGGCGAACGGGCTCGCCACGGCATCTCGCGGAGGCCGCGGAATCTACGGAGCGCATGGATGTCAATTCCGAATATTTATGGGCATAAAGGTCTCATAAACTTTTCATGTGATACGTGCATTGGCATTTCCAGAGTCGTGCTTTCGATTTTCAATTGCGGAACTTTGTTTAATGCTGTTATAGACGTTTGACGCCTAAGGTGTATTGACTTTCTAAAGTTGTACATCAGAACATACAAGAAGGCAAGCCAAATCAACACACTATCAGACAAGTTGACAAAGCACGCAGCGAGGTCCGATGAGACGAAGCGTTGAGGTGGTTCATTTGTGCCGCCATCTCACACAAAAAATCTCAAAATTTTTTTTCACCTACTCCAAAGCATCCATGTCAAGACACTAAAGCCAGCAACGGTAGATGCGTTCTTATTTATTTTTTCAACTTTGACTTTTATTCACGAGGACACATTGAGCCTCTTCAATTTTTTCGTTCTCGCTACCCACCCGCGGGCTGCCAGAGCCAGCCAGAGCGCATGCGTTTTTCTCATGTTGCCCCGACCACCGCGTGGCGCAGTTCGGTTCGCGTTCGGTTTTCTCTGGCCGAGTGGATTTTCGCCTAGCAGTTTTGTATGCTTTCTGGCTAGCAGACGAGAAAAAGGAACAATGGTCACTCGCTGCCATCACTGGGGGGGACTCGACGGATTGCACCGCGTTCGCTTGAGAGCAACATCTCCGGAAAGTCTTGTCTAGCCGGTGTAGGACACCGAGCAGTATGCGCATGGTTCTCGGTGGACGAAACGTCTCATGTTTTCTTCGATATTACTTCGGTAGCCATGTTAGGGGCCCAAAGTAGGCATTCGATTGCGGAGATAATTTGCGTTTCTTCATTTTGGTACCCCACGTGACAGAAGGAAAAATAAAAAGACGTTGTGGCGCAGCGAATTGTCGCATGGTGAAAGTTCGTTTTCGTTACTTCTTTTGCGGAAAGGAAAGCAATGTGCCACGGGACGCTTCACTTGCCGGATACTCTTATTATATTATTCAATTATACGGACGCTACAGGCGCATTCCTGCCATCGCCGTCGCCCTCACATTCCGTATAAAGTCCAAAGGCGATAACTTCGGGACCGCGCGCCGCATACTGTATGTGCGAGTGAAAGCGTAGGGGGGTGGTGGCATGAGTGGGCCGACGATGGTGGCTCAGTCTTGTGTATGCAAAGGAGAAAAGCGGGGAGGAAGCGCGCCACCTTCCGTCGCGCGCGATGCATCGGGGGGAGTGGATGGAATGGGGGCGGGATCTAGGATTCTGTGAATCTGTGATTGCGCAACATGCTTATTTGCCTTATTTGGTGCATTATATACAGTGACTTTTTCTTAGATACGTAGATTTATTGGAGATTTATACGTATATTTTAATATCTTGTTGCGAGGTTTTGTGTATACGTGCAGCGAACATTGTTTCCAGTGGCATTTTTTTGCCCTTTATCAATCTGTATCTTCGCATTTTTATATTCCATCGTATCTTCGCATTTCTAATATACGAGGGCGAGTCAAATGAAAGTGCGTCTACACACCTCACGCAATAATGGTTCGGTTCATTATCTGCGAGGCATGTGCGTAGCACACAGGCATTTCTCATTTACAAAAAAGACAAGTAGGTATGAGAATGAATGTTCTTTAATGCTCTCATACACTGGGTTGAACATAGTTGCGTGACGTAATGGACGCTCCAGAAGTTGAACAGCGTGGTGTCGTGAGTTTTCTGACAGCTGAAGGTATTTAGATCCAAAAGATTAGTCGCCGTATGGCTGCCGTGTACGCTGAACATTGCATTTCATTGGTCACTGTGAAGCGTTGGAGCAAACTGTTGAAAGAAGGACGTGAAAGTTGCAAAGACGATCCAGGACCGGGCCAAAGTCACCATGCAATCACCTCCAACATAACTGCAAAGGTTGATGAGCTGATGAAACAAGAACGGAGGATAAGCATCGATGAACTTGCAGAGCGTTTGAACGTCTGTCACGGTTCCGTTCTTGCCATAATTCATGAACATCTCGGTTATTGGCTCTTGTGCACGCAATGGATGCCCAAGATTGTGAACCACTGCCAAAAGACGGAAAGTTCGGCGCTGCTTTGACACAGCTGATCTGGTATCACAATGAGGGTGACGATTTCTTGTCTGCAATTGTGATCGGGGACGAACCATGGTGCCACTACTACGAGCCTGAAACACGACAGCAAAGCTTACAGTGGAAACATTCGCATTCACCACCCCCAAGAAAGCAAAGGCCGTAATTTCCGCCAGAAAGGTGTTGTTGACTTTTTTTTTTTTCGATCGTCAGGGGCCATTACTGATAGAATTTGCTAAATCTTGAGAAACTATCAATTGTTTCCGATATTGTGAAACGCGGGACCGGCTATGTTTCGCAATCAAGAACAAACGACATGGAAAATTGGCGAATGGGGTCATCTTGTTCCACGACAAAGCCCGTCCCCACGTTACTGATGTGGCTAATATAAAACTGGCGAAATTAAAGTGAGAAACGCTGCAATATCCGCCATACAGCTCAGATCTGTCGCCTTGCGTTTGGGGCAACTGAAAAAAACAGCACAAGGTAACCAGATTCTTGTCGGACGATGACGTGAAAGAGTCAGTTGCAGACTTTTGGAGCAGCAACCCAAGGAGTTTTATGAGACGGGAATCACGTGACTCGGTAGTCAATGGGACAAATATCTGATTGCTCATGGAGACTACTTTTAAATAAAGTTCTCCGTTTGTCATATATTCGCATTGGATCACTTTCATTTGACTCGCCCTCGTATATTTTGCAGAACACCTGCTTTTTATGCGTGCTCTCTGTTGCGACTATAATTTCGGTGCAATTACTCACGATACAGGACCGGTGACAGCTGCTCCTTCGTAATACATTGGAGCAAATGACAGCGTCATTGAGATTTTTCACTGGCTGTTGCATGTGTGCAAGAATGTAAACAAGGTTCTTGAATTCTCGTTCTACATGTATTTAGATAGGAGTACCTGAGCTAAAGCTTCCTCCTAAGGAGGAGGCCGAACTGCAACGTGAGCCCCCCCCCGAACGAAATTTCTGGCTACGCCCTGGAAATACACAAGCATTTGAACATTTCGCCTTCTTTAAGATGCAGCCGGTACAGCTGGGATGGAACCCACGATTTCAAGCTCAGAAGCACAGTGCCGTAGCCACTAAGTTACAGCAGCAGGTAGTGCGTATTTTATCATTGTATTCTGTCTTATACGATAGGGGCTATGAATGACACATGCAAGTTGTAGATATTGAACACAATATTTTTCAACAAATTTTTAAATTTGAAAGGAAATATTGTGTGAAATATGCTGGATCTTAGCAGAAATTAAGTGAAATTGAATTTTACATTTAGGGAGGAGATGATGGATTGCGGCATTTCCTCAAGAATTAATGCATTGATGTATTTAAGAAAAATGTGAATGTCGCTTTTAGTCCTGCGGATACTGTTACTTACGTAACTTTTCCAACAGGAAGAACGAGAGCGGAAGAGCGGGAACTCACAAAGACGTAAGGATGCATTTAGGGTATTGTTGAGCACCGATGATCCTCCGTAGAAATTCTATGTCTGCTATCTGCATGCAGTCGGGTTAGTTTCAGGAGCCTTCATAAAGCAATGTTTAAGAATGATTGCTTCCTACTGGGCAGTTACGTATTTGTCCTAAAGCCTCTACTTGAAAAGGTCATTAGCATAAGCGGATGGTCCAGGCAGTATAAGCGTTAAAAAAATTGGGCAGACTAGACTCAAGTTGACATTTACGTAAAGTGAAGCATTGTTTTATGTGCTTGGCTCGTGAACCATGTGTGCATGTGTATATGAAGTGTGGTTTTCTAGGTATAGATAGATATACAGTCGAAACCCGTGATGACGAAATCCCGCGGCTACGAAATTCTCATGGCACTGAATATTTTCGTATCCCTGGAGAACGCCTGTAGGATTCAATGCATTTCATACTTCTTGACAATGAAATGTCACTGTACTACAATCCCGCATCAACAAAATTTGCCGGAACGTATCCCTGCATGTTACCTAGCATATTACCTAGGCTAGCAGGCTCCAAAATGTGTTCGAATGCGATTGCTTTGCGCTAAAATTTAATAAAATACCACTACATTACTCTTGCGTGGGCGCCGCCATTTTTGTTTACAAAACAACCAAGCGCCGGAAGCGGTCGCGCCGGAAACACATCATGGCCGCCATATTGTTTGTTGATAGCCCGTTTGTAGCGGCAGCATGCTGCACTACAGTGTACTAGAAGGGGGCAGTGGGCTTACTCACCGTCGGAGGCAATGCGGTGCAGTGGCTCCGCGAACGTCGACAATATGTGCTTCTCCAATAGCCTGAGTGTTGGTGCTGGCGTCGGCTTCAACGGAATGTGGGAGTGGCAGCGCAGAGGCACATTAGCACATTAGCCGAAGTTGATTAGCTGCATTGGTTTGCTGTGGACGTTGGCGCGTGGGTTTTAAATGCGTAATCACTTCTGTGCCTACCCAACGAGAAACTTGCCTGTCACGTAAGACAATGAAAGGCTCATACACCCATAAGCAAGCAAAAAAATGCAATGGCTTATACCCATGTAAGGCAGAGGCTAAAGCGCTCAACAAAGTGAAGTGAACAGTTCATACATTAATTGAAATCACCCGTATAACACACACAACAGCATACGTTTCAATAAAGAACAAGCTCAAAACAAGCATCCAAACCACCAATAAAGCACTGTACACCCCCCTCAACAAATGTAGTGGTGGTTTTCCAACAGCTTTGCTAAATTAACACCAAAGGTCATGTGTTCAACTCCTACCAAAGATCTAGGGTATGAGTGCCTTAATTAGTTAATTATGTCTTAATTAAATGTGGTTAAATAACTTTAGCCTAACAGAAATGGTCGTGGGTTTCACTGCTGTAATGAACTCTCTTTTAATTAAACTTGCCTTATCATGTTTGCAGTTGAACATGATAAGCAAATGACTGATGAGGGTTGATAAGGGTTTATACTGGTCGGATCAAGTTCCATAACATTGATAATGATGCCGGGCTGCGTGGAGATGAGCAAGTGGCACAATGCTTACGCGTATTTAGACAACTACTGGAGGAGTTTCTGCCGGAATTTTTTTCTCTGCATTGTTTTTATCGCACACAGTATGCAAGAGATGAGTATGACTTGCAGTGACTGAGCCATGTCGTGACATTGACAAAACCTTTATATTGCTGTATGTAAGCAAAACAAAAGTGTAACTGCATAATGATGATTAATAATAAATGCAGAAGGCTATTCTCACACGTGAAACAACTCCAGTGAAACATGGAAATATTTAAGCCATACAATTTTATTTCGGCTAAGCAGCGTAGATCGCCATAGCCACTGATCCACCACGGTGTGTGGAATGCTACTTGGACGCGCCGCTGAACACTTAATCACTTTACACTGGTATTCTTTCAAAATAGTATCGTCATTAATTTGGTGAAAATTAGTTAACTATTACTGATGAAAATGAAGGCTACGCCTCCTCTCCCCCTCCCCCCATCTGGCTAGCGTGCCTACATTTTTTAGCTCTGCTAGGAAGTATGCGCGCACTGTTTTCTGACTAATTCCACTGGTGGGCTACCTGACATAGTCTTGATGCAAAATCATTTTAGGTTAGGTCGACACAGGACATGAAACTATATATTTGGTCACCGACCCTCTAGTTCAACAAGATTGTTTTTCGAATTACGTTTTTAATATTGCCTGATAATTCGGAAAATTTTAAGGCCCCTTCCAGATAAGCAAAATCTGTTGGTGACGACTTACCTCCTAAAAAATCTAGGGGTTAGGATAGGCAGTAAATCGCCGAAGGATTGGCGTCGTCCTTTGCCACAAGGCACTGTTATGGCAAATATCTTATTGTGGCTTAGACAAATGTAGTGCTTGCTGAAGATATGTAAGAATCTCAAGTGTGACAAAATTAAAAACAAATAAAAGTGTGAACTGCTTTGAATTGAAATCAACAGGAGCGCAAGGAAAATGAAAGCTTCTGCTAGGGTCATTCTGCAAGCAAAGCTTCCATTCAAGTTGTCTGTGGCGCCACCTCTTGGATGCGACGATAACAGCGTCAGAGGAGCGGCTGAGTAAGCCCACTGCCCCCTTCTAGTACACTGTAGCTGCACCGACATGTGACAATGCTTTTTGCACACCTAGTGCAGTGCATAATGTGCTCCTCGGCGAGAAAATGCAACAAGAAACAAGGAAATCCACGTCCCACTGATGTGGCATTGTTTATGGCGCTTTAGATGGTGGTTGCAGCATGGAGTGCCGCGCATCGAGCTGTGATTGAGCGATCGTCCGAGAATATGCATTCCTTGCTTTAAGAACGTAGGTTTTGGTGCTATACGACAGGCATCACGTGCGGATTCGGCGTCAGACGTAGATTTGTGCGAAGTGGCGGTAATCTCGATTGACTGCCTTCGGGTATACGAGATACCATCACTTTTGTGCTCGGCACCGGACCCGTCGGTGCCTATGGGTGACAGCGTGCGTTGGAGAAATGCTGCTGCATGCGTGGAGCGCTGTTGCTCTGTGTCCAGTGCCGAGTTACGCAAAATCTCGCAAAAGTGAGCGTATCTCCAAAAGCAACTAACTGAGGATACTGCTCCACGGCAATGCTGCCACTGCTGATTGACGCATGCAGTGCACTTTGTACTGTTGGCAATGTGGTTTTATATCCTCGCAAGCTTGGCAAAGTAGGCTAACGGAATTTTGACAGTAAAGTTTCATTCTGCGTTGCATTACTATCTGTGCTCTCATTTCGCAACAACGAAATTATCAAGAAAGCGAATTTTTTTGCGTTCCCCGTTGATTTTGTTCTTGTGAGGTTCAACTGTATTAGTATTAAAGAGCCACATGTTATTCAAATAATTTTATGTGCAGTGAATTATAGATAGGCTGGATATTATATAAACATAATTGCATGCAGTACATCGTACACATATTATTTATTTAAATTTCCGGTAGTGATGCATTGTGTCATGCTGCACACGTTGTGTTCCTCATGTGTTGGTTTCTTCCAGTGCAAATATGGATCGAAATATGCCAAGTGTCTCAATGTGCTGGCTTGCGCGCGATAAAGGGTGTTTGTCAAAGCAAGTGGTGCCCGAGGCCAGATGCCTGAAAGTCAGCAAGAAAAGCTTTAAAACTGTGCACTACACAATCACGGTGTACGGTCGTCAGTGCCCCTGTGTCATCTAGATACTTTTCATGCACTCCTTACTTGGCTAAATATAGAAGATTAACTACACAAAATCTTAATTTTCTTTTTTTCGCTTTCGCATGCTATCAAATGTGTACTTCAAGCGCTGCGGGCTGAAATTCCTCGGCAGCATAGATGATGTTTTCGGATCGTCTTCATTTTTCTTTTTTCACTTGTTGCCGTCATTCTAATGCAGTCATTTTTCCCCCCGTTCGACTCATGCAGGTACGGTCGGCGCCTCGTTTTCTTTGCTTCCAGCTTCGGCTTCATTCTGTTTGCATCTGTGTCCTCGGCATCCCCTTCAGCAACCTGCTACAACAGTTTGCGCTTCATCACCGCCATCTGTGTCGCCGGAATTCAGACGACCGCTGCATCACTATGTGAGCTCCACTCAGCGTCAGTCACATCCTTTTCATTTGCCATCATGGTAATCTACTGTGACAATGCACTTGAATCCCCTGCCATTTTGAAGCGGCGCTCAGTTGGATACCAACTGTGCATTATTTATGAGTTCACACGTAGCGCCTAAAGTGTTGCAACAACTCAGATGTCACATCTTTGTAATGTCCATTGAACATCATGCGGTCTTAGGTCTGTGCATTTTAGAAATACCTGAGCTCCGAGTATATATATATATATACATATATATATACATACACACACGCACAGCTATTATTTTGCGATTCATCGTTTGATTACAAATGACAGATATGCACTTACTTGCTCTGTACTTTGTGGCTGAAAAAGATGTGCATAAAAGCCACTGGCTTCGTTGGCTACAGCGCGGATAATGCTTGCGCTGGGATGACTTCTGACTCTCAGTTGTGTACGTATATAGAGGGAATGTAGGCCCATTATTACAGTGAAAATGTATAGCTCTACTGTCCAAGGGAATTTTCGTGCCATTGTAAGCAAAACCTTCCCGTACGTGGGCCGATCCCGGAGATAGTGTAATACCGGCCCGACCCGCGGCGGAGGTCAAGCAGGCGTTAAGCAATCCCCATACGTGGGCCGATCCCCGGAGATAGTGTAATAGTACCGGCCCGACCCGCGGCGGAGGTGAAGCAGGCGTTAAGCAATCCCCATACGTCGGCCGATCTCGAAGGTAGTGCAATGCCGGCCCGACCCGCGGTGGAGGTGAAGCAGGCGTTAAGCACTTCCCATACATGGGCCGATCCCAAAGTTAGTGCAATGCCGGGCCAACCCGCGGTGGAGGTGAAGCAGGCGTTAAGCACTCCCCATACGTCGGCCGATCCCGAAGTCACTGAGCACTTGCTGGTGGGCGAGTTTGTTATACATCATTACAACGAAGGCACAAAATAAAACAACAGATGAAGGAAGGGGACACGGGACAACCACGCAGGTGCTTCATTTGTTATTTTATTCGGTGCCTTCGTTGTAACTGATCCCGAAGATAGTGCCATGCCGGGCCAACCTGCGGCGGAGGTGAAGCAGGCGTTAAGCACTCCCCATGCGTGGGCCGATCTCGAAGATTGTGCAATACCGGCCTGACCCATAGCGGAGGTGAAGCAGGTATTAAGCACTCCCCATACGTGGGCCTATCCTGAAGACAGTGAAATGCCGGGCCGACCCGCGGCGGAGGTGAAGCAGGCGTGAAGCACTTCCCATACGTAGGCTGATCCTGAAGATAGTGCAATGCCGGGCCGACCTGCGGCGGAGGTGCAGTTCGCCATTAAGGGGCCCACATACACAGCTTCGCTGGTCATCCTTCTTCACAGAGTGGAAGGGCACTGAGATTTTTATAAAGTAATTGTCACATGAGCACTTCATGCTGGGTGCTGTATGGGTCACATTTTAGTGCAATGATGTTTGCAGTCCTGCATAAATTGCGGACTAGTAGTGACGCTGGATTATAAGGCAACTTTTTGGATTTACACACAATTAATTTTGTATGAGCTTCTCTGGCTGCCGTCCGTGCATTTTCTATCAGGAAATGCTTGCAGAAGCTTCAGAAAGGAGCTATAATGCACAGTGTTCTGCGTTTCTCCTGAAGAAGAAAGACTGCACTCACATGAGCTACGTTTGACTCTACATGCAGAAGCTGCACATCCATAGCAGACACTACGTATCTGCCTTGTCTGGAATACTGTATTTTGTCGAAAAATGAAACATGCCTACCTAAAAAAAGGGGGGGGGGGGGTGCAACTTTACAACAACTTTGTCAACTATTTGCGATAAAGCTACTTTAATTTAACGTTCCAGTTATGCGTTCAGGTACATAAGCGTATCATGCTTTGTCTGTGAACGTCGTCATCTGCACTGCATAACCAAAACTATGCGTTACTGCGGCATTACAATGCAGCCTTCATTGACGTCCACACAGTGCACAGACGTAGTGCCACCACGTTATATGTGCTTTGATTCGCAGCAGAGCACACAGAGATGCGGCCATTTTTTTTTGCCAGTGTTTTTGTAAGTACTATGGGTGCACTTGACCTCCGATTCTCAATGCAATTGGCACGGTTGCTCTTGTTTACGTTATTGTTGCAGCGTGCCCAAGCAGTGCCTGTCGCTTTTACGCGTAGGAAGCGGTTAGGTGAATCCACCTGCGCTTCAGTTGCCGCAGCATAAGTAGAGCCATTTTTTTGTAGTACCAAGTTCTGACCTCTGAAACTGTTTCAACCATTCCCCACAGATTAATCTAAGAGCCTGGGCCCATATTCAGAAAAAGCTCTTATGTTCCAATGGTTTTTAAGAGAAAATTTCAGCCAATCCTGATGCTGGACATATCCTTTGCGAAAGTGGCCATCCAATGGCAAACACTTACGAACAAAAATTTTTTGAATTTGGCTCCTGAATTATTTCTTCTTTACAATATGAATGGCATTCATGCTGGCATGAACTCTTCATTGCGTGACTATTCGACGCTGTCAGAGACATATAACCTAGTCGGCTAACATGCCTGAATGGAGATAAATGAATTACGAAAGGACTTACACAGAATAAAATCGTGCGTTGATCAGGAGCCATATTCACATAGATTTCAGTTCATAAATGGACCCCGCTATTGGTCAACCGCGTTCATTAATACTCTCCGAGTATCAGGATTGGCTGGAATTGGGTTTTATGAACAATTATAGCCTAAGTAGTTTCCATCAATACGGGCCTGTATTCTATTAATACATAATAAGACCGACCTTTTCGTGTTCGTTTTTATGCAATGACATGATCTTGTATAAATTAAAAAAAGGCAGTCATGCATTGAACCAGTAGCATCTTTTAAGTACCATATTTACTCGCATAATGAACGCCCTCATGTAATGAATGCAGCCCCCACTTTTCCAATCAAGAAGTATGTTTTTATTGCGAAGCAATACTACTTTAGGTCGTACTTCAGCCCGTTCCGTGGCGAGGTGGTGGTAGGCACCATTGACCTTTAGCGTGACCTCGCTGCGTGACGTCACACCACGTGACCTAGAGTGACGTCACGCCAGCTGTGTAAAAACGGGGCCCCATCTCACGCCGTCGCGAGGCGAGGCGGTAGCCACCAACGGCGGCCTAACTCCCGCTCCTCTCACCAGGGGCGCTACGGTCGGTGTGACGTCACACCAGCTGTGTAAAAACGGGGCCCCATCTCACGCCGTCGCGAGGCGAGGCGGTAGCCACCAACGGCGGCCTAACTCCCGCTCCTCTCAGGCATTACTGAGTATATTTACTCAATTACTACCAGCTGATCCGAGAATAACACACTATTGCTTCGCAATCACCAGGCTTAACCAAGCTAAGCCATGGCCGTTTTTTTTTCTTTTTTTCGCATAATGATCGCACCCTGAACTTGCTGCCATGAAGTAGGAGACACATGGTAGGACTTGGCATCTGATATGGCGTCCGGCGGGTGCGATTGTGTCCAATGCCTGGAAAGGCCTTCACATATTACTAGCCCATACATAACTGCCCCATCTACTCATGTTAAATAGGCAGTGGGAAGCATGGCTTGCAGACGAGGGAAAGGAGAGCCAAGTGGCTCTACTGGACGAAGTCCAGTGAGCCGCTCGCGCCAGTGGAGCCCTGGACTAAGGGCCAAACCACGCTTGCCTACTTTTCTTTTTGAAAAGTAAAGTTTCTTTCTTTCCTTGCTTCCTCCAAGGCCGTGTCGGATGCTGAATCGTGCCGTGCCTCCTACTTCTATTGCGATAGCAATTATATGGATGCTCCCGGCGCATTTTTGCAGTCGTCGTTGCGCACTGCATGGTGTAGGTGTGAGCAAAAGCGCGCGAGGGAAATCGATGATTGCGGCTCAATCTCGCGCCCTCTTTTGTCTGCGTATTGCACAACTGTGTACTGCACAACTGCGCACAACTGCGCAACTGCGTATTGCACAACCACGCCCGAGGAACGCCGACAGTCATGGCTCAATCTCCCACATACAAGGGAGGAAAGCGCGAAGGAAACACGCAGTCTTCCGTCGTGCGCATGGCGCCAGGTGAAGGGGAGGAAGGAGGGGGGAGGACATTTTACTCTGGCAGCAACTGCGCATTGTGGGGCCACGGCGCAACCTATCTTCAAAGCAATCTGTGTCACGGGCTGAGTCAATGGCAGCTCATACTTTTGTGAGTGCTGCGTTCTCACCATTCAGTTTGTGTTGAAGTGAATGTCTGCAAGGTTATACGGCCGATAAAACTACTCTCCTTACTTCGTCTAGCTGTCTGCACATTTGCAATTGCAACCGATGATTCGCATTTCGGGCGAAGCCAACTTCTCTTTAGAGGTGGCCGTGGAAAAAAAAAATCGCTCAAAATTTTACTCCGCACAATGAACACAGAACTTAGTGCATATTTTTCTGGAAAAAATTGCATTCATTATTCGAGTAAATACGGTACCTATGCATAAATATATTTACTGATAGCTATGTAATGTGCATACTAATCATGTTTATACCAACGCAAACGAAATGCTTGGCTTTGTTTGCCTTTCACTTCTTGTATATTGTATTTTCTGGTGAGTTTTGTATTCTTTTTTGTGTTTGTGCATCCTTTTACTTTCTTTGCAGCATATCACAATGCAAGTGGTTGCTCTTGCAATTCGTAGCAACTTGATTGTAATTTGTACTTGTTTCAGGTATTTGCCATGCACTGCATTCTTGATTTCACCTTCTCCCCTTCTCCAACACCTATTTAATGCCTTAATGGCTATTTAGAGTAAATAAAACAAAAGAAAAAGATATTTAAATTACGAAAGCCATTCTCATCTGTCTGCAAGTTTGTAGTTGATGTAGTTCGTGGAGGTATGCCTTCCTTTAAACCAATTTTGTCCATCACTTCTTTCGAAATAATGTGCGGCCGAATTCATACAATGTTTCATTCAGGAGATATGTTTGCTGTTTGCAATTCATGGTTGGCTGGCACCTGTTCTTACGAACAGTTATGGCGTAAGAACCCTTCTCATGAATACGGGCCTTGAGATCCAAAGGACAAAATTAAGACCACTTCTGCGAGCAAGGAGACCTGCCATTAGAACTACTTTGATTGTGATCTCTACAATGTATCAATACCTGTCTGCAGATCTGTCAAACACATCATATGCACGCGCAGTTTGTGCACGCAACTTTTGCACTTATGTGAGTATATGTTGCATTAATCTTGGCCCACATTTGCGAAAACGATCTTACCCTAAAACTGACTGTAAGAAAATATTTCACCCTATGGTGATGTTCAACATATTATTACCAAAGGCAGCCAGCCAATGGCAATAAAAAAAAATTATCACATAGCAATGAACAGTTTTGTGAATTCAGCCTCTGGGCACAAATGTCCAAAATACCCATACTATAGGAATTGTTCATTAGAGTAAATTCTAGCCAATCCTAATGCTGGGCATATTACTAGCATATGCTGCCAACCAATGGCAAAGTGCACTGAGAAGCATAAACCTTCGCGAAATCGGCTCCTGGCTCTCTGCTTTTAATGGAAGCTTCTAGGTAGGTTGCCAAGTATATATAAAAATAAGGTTTCAATGTGTTCCTATGTCTATTGCACTTCTCTTCTGCCTCACATGTTTCATGTTTCAACGTATGGTGCATGACGTGCAGTCACGGAAATCGTTGAGCCGCGTCACCGCACTCTGCTCAATGTGGGCTTCTCGCTGGGATTCACTCTGCCGACACTACTTCTACCGGGAGTGGCGTACCTTGTGGGCAGCTGGAAGTATCTCCAACTCGTCGCGGGTCTCAGCGGCTTCATGCTCATCCCGTTCATATTGTGAGTTTGTCCGCGGGCTCCTATAAATGGTGTTGCCGTCGCACTGGGCAGTGCTGAATAAGCATTTTATCTTGTGTATAAATGCTCCAGCAAAGTTCATTCACCTAGCTTGTCTTCAGGGCAACTTTCCATCTTCTATACTTAATGGCCAGTTTAAAAAAAAGATTCAATTTATTGAATTGGTGTGATTGAGATGCCATCAAGTATGAGAAGGCTTTGTTAGAAAGAGCCTTCACGCTGCTGTGTGGCATAGAATCAACATAAACTGAATTGCCTACAGCTGTGAGTGAACTAGAGTGCGAATTTTACGTTGCCATGTTGTCCAGTAGCATCCTGGAGTACGACAGTAGCGCATATAAACGAGGACTGAAGAAGGCACACTAAAAACATAGTGCCGTGTCTGTGTTTTTCGTGTGCCTTCTTGTGTCCTGTTCTATATGCACTACAATCGTGCTTCAAGATGTCATACCATCAAGCCCGCATTACAGCACATGTCCAGAGCGTGCGACATTATGCAATCCTGTCTTAGATACAAAATGCGTAGACTCTACACCATATTCAGTAAATGGATAGGCTAATGATAATGCATTACATTCTTTGTAATGCATTACATTCTTTATATTTTTCGGGGGTTTATGTTTTAATTTTAGCAGTTGGTTTATATATGCGAACGGCAATGTCAGCCAACATCGTTCTTTATAAAGATCAATTCAGGCATCCTGCATATCACCTAAGACTTATTTCTACAGATTATTCAGAGATAGCCTGTAATTAATCTACAATGAATTCTTATAAACTTTACCTTTCCACTGCTGATAAATGTATCATATAGTTGCATAGCTTTATTAGTACGCACTGGAAACAGCGCTGAAGAAAAGTCAAGACAGTAGGATCATGATCTGTGCATTTTCTTTTTTGATGCGAAAGCATCAAATGGCCCATTGAATGAGAAAGCTGGCATCTGTAGCAATGAAATGGTGCCTAAATTCCCATTGACTGTGACGCGAGGTCACATGCGGGCCTCAACGAAGCAGGGCAGGCGAAAGGGTACACTGCTGCCACGCTGACGTTGCATGATGGGGGAGGGCATCGCCACGATGCCACGTCACCCTTGTTCTCGCTTTCAGAAGCCTGTGTCATCCGTGCGTTCCTTGTCTGCGCAAGCTCTTGCCTGCGTTCTAACTTTGTCTTGGTAATCGCTATAAAGAAATTATTGTATAAAAAAGAACTAAATAAATTTGAAAGGAAGAACGTTGGCATGAGTTTCGAACCTACAACCCCATGCTCAGAAGCCAAGCGTCTTACCCACTGAGATGAACCAGCGCCTCCTAGATGGCAGGCCTGTGCACTCTGCTTTATGACATCGTGCTGTTTGGACCAAAATTTCTGTTGCCAAGCCCATCGTGACAAAAGCGGTAATGTGAAGATCACTGCGGATTACTCAGGAGCATGCCCATTAGATTCTATGGCAGTCAGGCAAGGTAGCACGGTGTCACGGATCGAAGTGCATTGGCCTTGTGCTATCTAGGAGGCGTTGGCCAAGCATCTGAACATGCTCGCTTGCTCAAGAGGAGTTCATAACTTGAAGGACCACACAGGCGCGTTCAATCGGACATTAATGATTTCTCACTCACAACTCATAAGAAGTGCTTAGTAAGTGTCCTCGGATTTTTTTTTTCTAGTCGCTGTACTATATAATTACCATGAACAAGAAGGACAAGGGGAACCGACGAGCTCGATTTGCTTTACTTAAAACCACATTTGTCGAACAGAAGGTATAATTCAATATCGATATCATGTCGCATCTTTTACGAAAAGAACTGGCTCACCGGCTTATAGAATTTGAAGTAGTTAGTCAATGGATGGAAATTTTACGAATCCCAGGTGATCCAAATTTCTGGACTGCCCCACTACGGCGTGCCTCATAATGAGATTGTGGTTTCGGCATATAGAACCTCATACATAATTAATTTTTTTTGTTTAAATTTTACGAGAAAGAAACGCAAAAAAAACAATTCTTTCGTGATTGCTCAGCACATCAAATACCCCGTCAAATGTGTTAATGCCTTCAACAAAGTGATGTGTGTAGCTATACTGAGCGCGTCAAACTGAAATGAAGCCACATTGAGAATGTATGGAGGGTTCTCTTTAACCACTGCGCCATGACAGAGCTTTTTTTCCGTGCCACCGGTGGACAGAACTGGCAAAAACACATCGCACAACCAAATGTGTACCCCATGACTGAATTAGATATACTTATAATTATAAACCAGTTATCTAGTGTGCATTGTTTTATGGTTGATGTTTTGCTGGTTGCGTTATTGCAGAGTTGCTTTACCAACACAAGCACTCTTAATTGTTACATTGTTGCAGTATGCATATGCATTGTTTCAGAATGCATAATGGTTTCAGCGCTAGAACATAGGGGACAGGGAGAGTAGACAGAACAAGCACTGGGCATCAACTGAAAGATTACAATGCAACAATTTCAAGCTTTACACAAATCTTCAGAGCTGTTCAAGTTATGACTCATAACATTTAGTAAACACTGGCTGATCATATCCTGCACATACTAGCACTGCAAATACTGCTGCAGAAATAAGAAATATTTATCAGATTAGGTTATCCCTCTGGGATTATAAAAGCAGAGGAAGCATTAGTAAGGACCCCATCATTTGCAGTACATATGATAGATATTATGACTTTCGGCGGCGGTGTTTCTGCGGAGCTTGTTAGTGTGCGCAGAGTTAATATGCAGTGTTTAAATACTGTTATGTGTCAACACTTCCACGGGGCCAGCATAGCCTATGCATTTCTTGAGCTCTATTTTATTACTTTCTTATCATCCACCTTTCACGGCCGGCCGATTCCGCTGACAATGTGGACAGAGCGCTGCTCGAACCACTGAGAAAGCGTGCAAAAAAGAATAATCAGTAGAATCGCTTCATTTTCTCAGCCCAGATTTGAGAATTTGTGTAGAGCTTGAAATTGTGCGCAGTAAACTTTCAGCTGACATGGGACTCTTGTGTCTGCTCTTCTCATTCCTTGTGCCATAGCGCTGAATCCACTATTCATTCTAAAGCAGCTCACAGGGGACATAAGGGTAAGGGCTCATTCACACGGGCGATTGACAGAGATCACGCACCTGACCACGATTGGCGATCAATGAGCGACTCACGGCGACCAATGTTCACACTGGCAAACGTGACCTGCCCATAGCCACACTGAAATGTCTTGCACTTCGGGCCATTCACATCTTCACACACTGTCATCGCAACATACAGTAAGTGTCAGCATATACTGACTTGCTGCTTCTACGCTGCTGGTCGATTTTGTAGGCTTGCGACTGACAGTCACACTGCTGAAAAATCGTGTGAGCAGTGAGCAATTGACCCAAAACGAATGTTTTTCGACCAAAGTGGCTATTTGCGGCTAATTTGGTCGCACGACCGCTGTGAGTTGCCAATACAAATAAGCCCAGAATCGTGACCTTATAACGTGTCCTGTCACCTCTTGGCTGCCATGCAGCATTGTGCAGGAGTCTCCACGCTGGCTGTTGTCCACCCACCGCGAGAAGCAGGCCCGCGCAGCCATCCTCAAGATTCTGCGCATCAATGGACGCGCGGTGCCCAACATGGAGACCACCATGCGAGAGCTGGTGGAGAAATCCGAGGCCGACGCCCAACTCGCTTCCACGAGTCCTGTTGAGATCTTCAGGCACAGGCGGCTGCTGCGTAACACCCTCTGCCTCTTCATCTTATGGTGTGTAACGTATAGACTCACGGCTACACATTTGGGAAATTTTGTTCAGTGCATGTGTCCAACACCATATATATAAATTGTGGAGATTGCCAAGAAACCGATGTTTCCAGCCTTCAGTTGGGGTGTTCTCTTTCGAATTATAGCCGTGGACTTAGTGGCTGCTTGCATTCAACACACCATGCACGGTTATGCACACGTAAAGGATATATAGATTGTTTGTCATCTTTCATTATTCCTCTGCTTTGTAGTTGTCTTTTCTAGCTTTTCTGTTGTACCACGCTTTCATGTACAGCAACTTTCAGCAGATATAATTATTTGCATGCTATTGTCAATTGTACATTTGCAAAATTGCAAATTTGACGTTGAAGTGCCCATGTAACCTGCATGATGCAAGCTCACGAGCAGACTTGGAAACGTCCATCGTGCCCAGTAAAACTTGAAAGAGAATCTGGAATTGACTTGTACTGAAAAAATAGAATAAACAAGATAACCACTAAGGTCACATAGGGTTCCGTGTGGTTTTCAGTTTTTTTTAGTCCGTGTAAACTTTTGTGCTGCTACCGTGAGAATATACTTTATCAGCTAATTTTAACCTAACAGTCCACTATACATACCTTTACAGTTGGCTCAAGTGCCATTGCAAATCATTATATAAAGCAAGCATACATTTTGCCTGATGTGAAAACACCTAAGAGAAATACGATAATGGTACTTGAAAATTAAATTACATTAAGGGACAATCAAGAAATATATTGAGCGGTATTAGGTGGATAGATTACTTACGTAGCAGTCTGTCGTCATTGTCTTCCGATTCTATTGTGCAGAAAATTGCAACAGAATGTCCTGCTGCCGCTCATTTAATTTGAATCAGCCACACCAATACGGGCAAGTTGACATAGTGATCGCGTCATCTTCCTCTTTGCTGCTATATCGAAATCACTGACACCACATAAGTACTATTACCCAAAATAGGTGGCACCTCTCCGATTTTCTATTTTTGGCATTTTCTCACTTGCAAAAGCTCTGTTCTCACTAAGAATGACGAATACGTTTTTACAGAAGCCTAATATTTCAATCGGACTCAATTTATTATTTTCCTTCAGTGTCCCTTAAATGATGGGACTCGACATGCTAAAACTACAATATGATTGTGAGGCAAGCCGCAGTGGAGGGCTCTGGAATAATTTTGGATGCTCGTGCATCATGCATCGGCGTGATACATGGGCATTTTTGCATTCTACCCCATTGGAATGCGGCTGCTGCAGCTGGGATCAATCCCATTGGTAAAACTGCAATTACACGCAATGCTGTAGGGGTGAGTAACAAAATTATTTTTCAAAATTATGGCATTTAACATGCCAGAACCACAATCTGATTACAAGGCACGCTATCCGCAATGGGGGACACTGGATTAATTTTTATCACCTGGGTTTCGTTAACCTACCCCTAAATCTAAGTACACGAGTGTTCTTGCATTCTGCCCCCATCGAAATGAGGCCACCGCAGCCGGGATCAAAGCTTCAACTTCAAGCTCAGCAGCGCAACGCCATAGTCGCTAAGCTACCGCGACCGGTAAGGCGAATAACAAAGAAAATGGATTCACAAATTACAGTTTCTTTTTTCCTTGCCACCGGTGGACAGAACTGGCAAAAACACATCGCACATCCAAATGTGTACCCCGTGACTGAATGAGATATAATTATGAACCGGTTATCTAGTGTGCATTTTTTTACAGCTGATTGTTTTGCTGGTTGCGTTATCGCAGAGTCGCTAACACAGACACTCTTAATTGCTGCATTGTTTCGGAATGCATAATGGATTCAGCACTAGAACATAGGGGACAGGGAGGGTAGACAGAACAAGCACTGGGCATCAACTAAAAGATTACAGTGCATCAATTTCAAGCTTTACACAAATCTTCAGAGCTATTAAAGGTTCAATTCATAACATTTAGTAAACACTGGCACTTAACCAGGAAAAAGAATAACGACAGGAAATATACATTTCTTGGGTAAAGAGGGATGCGCAGCTTTAACGTGGCAAGTGTTTTTATTGCACCTTTTTTATCCAATTAACAAGCCGTCTTATGTCTCTTATAACACCATCTTATTATTTGGTGTTGAACTGTGTTGTGTCACTTTTGACACAAGTGTAAGCAAGATTGCACTGTGGGCATACGACGTACATGCGCAAGAAAGAAACGCCACCAATTGTCAGGCTCTCTTTATTTTCGAGATTCGCAGCCTTTATGATTCACTTTTGTTTCCTAATGTAGTTTCCCAAAGTAGCACCCCAATGCATTTTCCCTTAAGTGCTTTCGCAGTAGCCCCCAAAAGTGTTGCGGGCTCCCCAAATTTTGCAACATGCCCTGGAGACTAGCCAACGCACGTGTCCTTTTAATAGAAGTGGCGAGCCCCCTCCCATGACGTCACGAACTGCTATTCACGCCGTGCCACAGGTGCACCGGCACCCTCTCCCGTGTCGTCACGAACCACTAGGCGCGCCGTGCCACAGATGCACCGAGCCCCCCTCTCCCGTGACGTCACGAACCTCTAGGCGCGCCGTGCCACAGGTGCACCGAGCCCCCTCTCCCGTGACGTCACGAACCTCTAGGCGTGCCGTGCCACAGGTGCACCGAGCCCCCCTCTCCCGTGACGTCACGAACTGCTAGGCGGGCCGCGCCACAGGTGCACCGAGCCCCCCTCTCCCGTGACGTCACGAACTGCTAGTCGTGCCGTGCCACAGGTGCACCGAGCCCCCCTCTCCCGTGACGTCACGAACTGATAGGCGTGCCGTGCCACAGGTGCACCGAGCCCCCCTCTCCCGTGACGTCACGAACCTCTAGGCGCGCCGTGCCACAGGTGCACCGAGCCCCCCTCTCCCGTGACGTCACGAACCTCTAAGCGCGCTGTGCCACAGGTGCACCGAGCCCCCCTCTCCCGTGACGTCACGAACTGCTAGGCGTGCCGTGCCACAGGTGCACCGAGCCCCCCTCTCCCGTGACGTCACGAACTGATAGGTGTGCCGTGCCACAGGTGCACCGAGCCCCCCGATCCCGTGACGTCACGAACCTCTAGGCGCGCCGTGCCACAGGTGCACCGAGTCCCCCTCTCCCGTGACGTCACGAACCTCTAAGCGCGCTGTGCCACAGGTGCACCGAGCCCCCCTCTCCCGTGACGTCACGAACCTCTAAGCGCACCGTGCCACAGGTGCACCGGGCCCCCCTCTCCCGTGACGTCACGAACTGCCAGTCGTGCCGTGCCACAGGTGCACTGAGCCCCCCTCTCCCGTGACGTCACGAACCTCTAAGCGCACCGTGCCACAGGTGCACCGGGCCCCCCTCTCCCGTGACGTCACGAACTGCTAGTCGTGCCATGCCACAGGTGCACTGAGCCCCCCTCTCCCGTGACGTCACGAACCTCTAGGCGCGCCGTGCCACAGGTGCACCGAGCCCCCCTCTCCCGTGACGTCACGAACTGCTAGGCGTGCCGTGCCACAGGTGCACCGAGCCCCCCTCTCCTGTGACGTCACGAACCTCTAGACGTGCCGTGCCACAGGTGCAACGAGCCCCCCTCTCCCGTGACGTCACGAACCTCTAAGCGCACCGTGCCACAGGTGCACCGAGCCCCCCTCTCCCGTGACGTCACGAACTGCTAGGCGTGCCGTGCCACAGGTGCACCGAGCCCCCCTCTCCCGTGACGTCACGTACCTCTAGACGCGCCGTGCCACATGTGCAACGAGCCCCCCTCTCCCGTGACGTCACGAACCTCTAAGCGCGCCGTGCCACAGGTGCACCGAGCCCCCCTCTCCCGTGACGTCACGAACTGATAGGCGTGCCGTGCCACAGGTGCACCGAGCCCCCCGATCCCGTGGCGTCAAGAACCTCTAGGCGCGCCGTGCCACAGGTGCACCGAGTCCCCCTCTCCCGTGACGTCACGAACCTCTAAGCGCGCTGTGCCACAGGTGCACCGAGCCCCCCTCTCCCGTGACGTCACGAACCTCTAAGCGCACCGTGCCACAGGTGCACCGGGCCCCCCTCTCCCGTGACGTCACGAACTGCTAGTCGTGCCGTGCCACAGGTGCACCGAGCCCCCCTCTCCCGTGACGTCACGAACTGATAGGCGTGCCGTGCCACAGGTGCACCGAGCCCCCCTCTCCCGTGACGTCACGAACCTCTAGGCGCGCCGCGCCACAGGTGCACCGAGCCCCCCTCTCCCGTGACGTCACGAACCTCTAAGCGCGCTGTGCCACAGGTGCACCGAGCCCCCCTCTCCCGTGACGTCACGAACTGATAGGCGTGCCGTGCCACAGGTGCACCGAGCCCCCCGATCCCGTGACGTCACGAACCTCTAGGCGCGCCGTGCCACAGGTGCACCGAGCCCCCCGATCCCGTGACGTCACGAACCTCTAGGCGCGCCGTGCCACAGGTGCACCGAGTCCCCCTCTCCCGTGACGTCAAGAACCTCTAAGCGCGCTGTGCCACAGGTGCACCGAGCCCCCCTCTCCCGTGACGTCACGAACCTCTAAGCGCGCTGTGCCACAGGTGCACCGAGCCCCCCTCTCCCGTGACGTCACGAACCTCTAAGCGCACCGTGCCACAGGTGCACCGGGCCCCCCTCTCCCGTGACGTCACGAACTGCCAGTCGTGCCGTGCCACAGGTGCACTGAGCCCCCCTCTCCCGTGACGTCACGAACCTCTAAGCGCACCGTGCCACAGGTGCACCGGGCCCCCCTCTCCCGTGACGTCACGAACTGCTAGTCGTGCCATGCCACAGGTGCACTGAGCCCCCCTCTCCCGTGACGTCACGAACCTCTAGGCGCGCCGTGCCACAGGTGCACCGAGCCCCCCTCTCCCGTGACGTCACGAACTGCTAGGCGTGCCGTGCCACAGGTGCACCGAGCCCCCCTCTCCTGTGACGTCACGAACCTCTAGACGTGCCGTGCCACAGGTGCAACGAGCCCCCCTCTCCCGTGAGGTCACGAACCTCTAAGCGCACCGTGCCACAGGTGCACCGAGCCCCCCTCTCCCGTGACGTCACGAACTGCTAGGCGTGCCGTGCCACAGGTGCACCGAGCCCCCCTCTCCCGTGACGTCATGAACCTCTAAGCGCGCCGCGTGAGCTAGGTGCTCCTTCGTCTTGCTGATAACACCTGCATAACACCTGCTGGTATGGAGTAGAGGTAACACTTCTGGCTCTCACTGCCAAGCTTCCTCGGGATGGCCTGGGTTCGAATCCACCGACGGGCAAGCGCACCCTCAATTTTCTTTTCGAATATCTTAGTTTATTATACCTGGATATGCCTACATAACCACCCTCCATACATTATCTAAGACAAGTGGACATACATTATATCAGACATACATACTATACTTACATTTTAGCATTCCTACCATTAAATCTACCACCACTGTAGGACACTGACAAAACGCCCAATGAGCCAAGTAGTGCTTTTGCAGTAAAAATCAAAGCAATTCACTGATTAAACTAATTATCTGACTCCATAGTTACAAACATTACAAGACATGTTTATATAGAGAAATTGGAGAGAATCGTGTTGAAATTTTAGTTACATGTTTCTACTTATCAAATTGGCTACGTAGACAGAAATAAGCTGCGTCAAATTGTTCCATATATTTAGCTGATTATGCATGCGACACTGCAAATCATGGCTCTCTTTCCAATCCCCCTGTGATGTAGAAGTGTGGTGTAAAGTGGAAGCTACGACCGCACTTCCCTTTTCCCACTAGCTTATTTTGATTTGTGCTTTCGACAACTCTCCATTGAATGCAGTCACTGATGCGGCAGTAGGGGTGAGAAAGACTGCTTTATCGCACGACATGGCAAAGCGTCATTTTACGTCGCGATACTACATGGCCGGAAGGTTACACTGTGAAGTGCAGCTCGCTGTGCCGCGTGCATAATCAGGTAAAATGAACAAATAATTGATGCCACTTGTGGGAATCAAAGAAAGTGCGTGCTTCTGCGTGCAAGGACAACAACGCATCCATGCAAATATTTTTCTTTGGCACGGTGTTCGACTGCAGGTTCTGCGACAATCTGCTGCTGTTCACCACAACGCTGTCATCGGTTGACCTGGGTGGCAGCCGGTTCATCAACTTTGCCCTTTCGGCGGCAGGCGAGATTCCTGGAGGCCTGGTGAGCCTGCCTATAGTGCGCTACTGTCGCCGCAAGAGGTCACAGGCGGCGCTGCTGCTCCTAGCCGGTCTTGCCGCCATACTTATTTCTCTACTGCCACTCGGTGAGCCCTGGCTTCTCGTTTCAATCGCTTTTGAGTCACTCTTCTCTTTCGGTCAACTGTGGCCCTGAAAGGGCAGGATGAGAGGCGCATGCAACGGGGGAGGTGCTACTTAGTTCGACCTATTCTTGTAATGCTCCCACTACTGGGAATCCCATCCTCCAGAATATCCACAGTAATTATTACAAATGACAACATAATTAGTGTTAGAAAGCGTAGCAATACAAAGACTTACGAAAAAGAAGCAAAGAAGGAAGGTACACAGCCCATTTCACAATAGTACGGTGAATTGTGGCAAGTTCAAGTAACTTTGACTACCTCTTATGCTGCAACCTCGGCTGACCGCTGGTGCCTCGGGAGACTCTAAGGTCTGGCTATGATGTCTAAGGCAATTAAAGTCGCCGACCGTTTATTCGGACCTCATGGGGACTGGGAAAATGTCCGAATAAACAGGTGTCCGAAAAAGCAGATTAAGGGAAAAAAAGATGAAATCCTTTATTTCCACGCACTTATTCGGGCTCGGCAGTAGGCTTGAAGAAATCATGAATGCGCCGTTGCACGCTGTTCCGTTTACGTGTAATCACATAAGCCTGAATCTCGGAGAGGGTCGTAGGGTCACTGTAGGCGGCTGAAAGCACAGTCACTGCTGATACACGCTCCACATGCGATGGCAGCGTAGCACATGGTGCGTCATCTTCCGACTCGGTCATCGTCCGGCGGTGCAGCAGAAACCTGACGAATGATCTTGCCGTCGTGGAGTTCTGCGCATGTCAGTACAGCAGTATCAGCACCTGTGAAACTGTCAAATGAGACGGTGTCCGGAATCGCAATGCAACCACTGTGCAAGTCTCGGCAGAACATTTTCTGCGTCAGTAAGAGCACATTGGAAGGCGACAAATCTTAGGCCTCCCAGCACCCGCTTCCTGGCATTCCCCAGCGCAGTCTGCGCGTGCACTGTTGGCGCCATTAGACACTTGACGCGATGTTTCTGTATGCCGCATTGGATAACCGGAACCTTGACACAGCACACAAAGCAAACACCACCATGCCAACACCAGTCGCACAAACGAAAAACGTGGCCTACTCGCAGCGTCGTGCGTGAAGAAACAAATCAGCTGCTGGATTGTCTTGACATGGCTTACTAAGCTGAAACCGGAACTGCTGTAGAACCAGGCAGAAACGATGATGATGAGCGGGGATTTGCAGTAGCGCCACTTCGTGGGGCAGCAAGGAGGCTCCGTTTAAAACAAAAATGGCGTTCAGAAAGTCGAACCATGTACCGGTCAGAGTCTGTGCATGATGCTCTTGATCGAGTTGGCTCAAGGAGTGTCCGAAAAATCAGATGAGAGGTTGCAAGGTGTCTGAACTTTCGGCAGTTGTTATACATTATTGTCTATGGGGAGAATGGCGGTGCCGCGAAGCAGACCGAATAATTGAGCATGTTCGAATTTTTGGTGTCCGGAAAATCAGTCGGCGACTGTATATTAAATGTAGGTGTCATACAATTGACACACTATCTTTGTGCCACATTTGTAATACTTCATCAAGCAGCTTTTGACCTTGCAATGATGAGAAACCTCATTTGCTCCAGCTTGCCATAGATATAGTATTAGCTTGTTGGCAAGCAGGTATCAGTGTGCGTGAATTTCTCCTTGCCACCCAATGCGACGTTGCAGTGATGTCAACTGATGATCAGGTATTATCCAAAGCGCATCTGTTTCTTCATAAGAGACCTGCTGTAGCCATATGAACGCACCATGGTATCGAAAGCTGAACGCATATAAATTATTTAGGTGGCCTTACATTGTCGAGCCATCTCCAGCATCGTGAAATTTGTTTGCCTCTGCAAAACGTTAAAACCTTTTGCGTTCCACGCACGACACGTAGAGCCAGGTGAAGGGTGAGAAGCCAGGAGTGAGTCTGTCTTCTGAAAATACAGATCACGAAGAAATCAAGCTTGTTTTCAAATGGTGTTCATACAGGCGAGTTTGTTACCACAGAGCTTTAACCCTTCGATGTTTTCGTATCAGCATTTCGGTAATACAGCAACTGTGTGCCTGGCACACTTTCCGTTTTGTTTGGCTGGACATTTTACCGTATAGTGTTTTCCTGTATGGTAACACAAAATAGTTAAAGCTGTCTACCATGTGCTTCTGACGAGGCTACTAGCATCTGTTTGTTAACTATATTTTAAATTTCAGTTTGCCAGTACACTCGAACCTCGTTATAACAAAATTGAAAGGGGACCGGAAATCACTTCATTATATCCATTACTTCATCATATCTATTATTGCCATTTACTGCAATATATGCCCAATGGGATGCACAACTTTAAGCATGGAAATGATGGCCTTGTGGCGCTGCAGAACCATTACACGTTCACGCATATGATGCAATTTGAATAGAACAACGAAACAGTCTTCGGCTTGTGCAACACGCGACTTAGTGCTAGACGTGACAGCCTTTAGATAGCTGCTTTCTGTTCAATTGTGATGAGCTTTCGCGTCCACTTTCCACTTGGCTCGTCCCAGTCGAGCAGCACGTGGCATGCTGCACAGCGCTCTGCTGTGTGATCGAGGAGGCAAGCAAACTTCACCGCACTGGCTTGGCGACAGGCTCATGGCCTCCAGGATTGCAGCGATGCCAATGTAATCTTGGAGGCCACGTCGAGCTGCCAAGCCCAGCTGCCGCTGCCTGCGTGGCCCGCCGTGGAGAGGGAGAGAAGTGAATGCACTAAACTTTTGCACCGCTGCACATAGCTGCACAGCATGCCGCGAACTTGCTCAAGTTCGCGTGTGACCCCTGAGATTTGGCATGTGAGATCTTGGAGGCCACGCCGAGCTGAGCTTGCCTGCACGTAGCCACACAACAGAGAGAGGTCAGCGTAGAAGTGGGATAGTGAGCTGCTGCTTGTACGCAGGTGCACTGCTAAACGCAGCAGTGAGAAAGACCAGTGTTGCTCGACGACTTATTCAAGTGCCGCCACCCTGCGGGAAGCGTTGTATTCGGCACGCAACGGTCGGCTATTTTTGTTTCGGAGACAATCTAGTTTGTTCTATTCATTGGGAGGACAATTTCACTTTGCTAAAACGGATTTCAAGTATATGGATCTCTATGTGTCTTTCAAGGGGAATTTTATTTATGTTGTCATATTCAACAGTTTGCTGGCGCTAAATGTGCTTTCAGTTTACCAACACGCCCAACAAATGGCAATGCTGTCATATTCCGTTTCGTTAAAATGAGGTTCGAGCTTGGTAAACCAAGTGAGAGCAAGGCTTTACAAACACATGACGTAGGCCCACCCTAAAAAAAGAAAGAAGCATTGTTAGTGTGTTTTTTACGCGAGCAATCTTCGTTGAGCGTGACGAAGGCTCACAGACGTTTCACGGAGTTTCGCACCCAAACATACAACATGTGTTTCTCTAGGCTGAGAGACGCTGCAGACATCAGCCGCCCCTGATTTCTTTAAAATTGAATTTAGAAAATGGTCGTGGCAATGCCAGCCATTCATTTTTGGTCTGAATTTGTGGCTATGTGATGTCCATCGAGGTGGCCCGTGCCGATTTAGCATCGTCGCTTGCAGTTGGCCGGTCGACCTCTCTCAGTTGCCGGTGTGAATGCGCCCTAACACTTTGTTGTGTTGTACCGAGAGGCTAACCATAGCAAATAAAAGCGTTCCTCTCCATGATAAGGCTGTGCTGCTATATTTGAGGCGTAGTGTCACAAGACAGAGTGAACCAGGAGCCTGCCAACTTCCAAGTGCTGGAGCACAGGTAGTACAGGCACTCCTAAGCAACAGAAAGTCCCCGTTACAAAATTGGTCCGACGTCTCTGGCCGACTGCAAAACGGTTGGCCCGACCTCAGCACCCGAAGGTGGGCCGGCATCGGGGATCGACATTGGCCTCACGTCTAGCAACCATCGGCAAGTGACTTAGGCCCAACCACTGTAGCCGACGTGGCCGAGTGCACACTGCACGCGGGCCGACTACGACCCAACATTTCGTAAGCACCGGTTTGCCATTGGCTGGGTGCGGACATTTTTTTATTTTTTATTATAAAAAAAAAAAACATCACGTTTTTCTTTTTTTGCTGCGTGTTGCATTTTCAGGTCAACGATATACAGTTTATTAGAGGTGTTTAACTCGCGCTGGCATTTAATATACGTGATATGCACGTAATTCACATGTGAAACATAATTAAATGCCACTAATTATTCTCTGTACTCGTTAGTATAAATAAGTAACACGCAACAAAAGAAACACATGAACGCAATGTTTTCTCTTTTAGGTGTTTATTTTGCAACCATAAAATACATTAATTTTTTCGTGCAGCAGTGTTAACAATTTGCAAGTAGTCTTTGTTCACTGATATAGTATGATACAGCTAAAGGACAGTGCTGGTCTGCTGTGAGAGTTTCGCATACTGCCTGGGAGGCTCTTCTTCAGCCGTTCCCATGTTCTTGGCTCTGAATGGTACAGTATCCGGCATTTCACTGTCCCCGTCGAGAGTGAAGCTTGGATAGTTGCAATGCTCATTCAAACTGAAACAAACTAACAAACGAATAATATAATAATGAATAACTCTGTGAACCATGCAGATGATTTAGTGCATTTTTTCACATTTGTGTGCAAGAAATCCTTATCCTGACACAGCCACAGACAAAATTATTATTTCGTCATTGCACATGCATGTAATAGACATATACTGTGAACTTTCAGTGAAAATGAGTGCTTTCAACTTCTGCGACGTGATTCACGCTTTAGAACTGCCCAAGGAAATGCGAGGACAGGAAGGATCGATCTACTGACTTGGCTCAGAATATTGTTGAAAAAGATATACATCCAGGGAGCATGATAAATGAATTATCGACACAGGGCATGCACAAACAAAATAGCACGCAGACTGCCATGAGATAAGTATAAGGTTTAGATCACGTCGAGACTGCGGTGACAAAGTTTTACACATAAACTATGAAAATGCGAAAACAGAACAATTTAGGAACAACTTACATATCGGTTGTCCGCAGTGTTTCACGTACGTGTCTTTTAGTCCGATGTTCCTAGATCTACTCTAGTCCACATGCGGAGCTGTGCCACACACAATCCATTTTTACCTGCAATGCAGCGGACGTATATCGTACAGTACTAGGTATTTATAGTTTTGTTTTTTCATCTGTGGGAAGGAACAAAAGCGACTTCGAATTAATTATGACTTTTCCGCAATGATAACCAGACAAGTGTTTTACCTGATTTCTTCCCGAATGGTGGTAACAGCTCCAAGCATAGCAGGTCATTCACACACTATGCTTCAATTTAAGCAGTGTCGTTCCAGTTCTTCCTAGAAAAAAATACAGGAAGATACGCCACGCTTACAAGACGAAACAATAATGTTAAATATATATACCTGAAAGTACGTCTCACATTAACGCTTGATCCGTTCTCATATAAAGTTTTGTTTCTATCAGAAAAAACAAACAAAAAACTAAGAGTTCATACGTTGCAAAACCATTCGCGCAATGTAACGCTACTTTTGTTCACTTGACAAAGGTGGTCATGCACTACACAACATGAAAATAAAGTGCCACTTATAAGTATGCATATCTTGCACGGCGGCTCCACTCCATGGAAAGGGCCTGCACTTTTCTTGTCCATGTTATCTTGTGTAGTTTGTGTTTATATGTGCAGTCCATTATAACAGAAATGCACCAACTAGTCTACCAAGCTGTCGAGACACGAAACGAGCTGGCATCCAGAGCTAGCATTTGGCGGGAACTCGTGCCCCTGCCTGCACCCCCGCGTGCAGGCGGCGTTGCGCCTGATGAAGAAAAAATAGATAGCAAAGAAAGCCCCGCTTCCTTACTCGTCTTGTCCTCGTTGGTGGGAACTGATACTGACGGAGAGAATCGCCCGTCCCTGCTTTCCAAGAACCTTTTCATTCTTTCTAGGAGAGGGAGACACGACAGCACAAGACGACCATGGTTCTCCATGCTTTTCTTTTCTTCTTTTTTCTCTTTTTCGCTGTTTCCTTCTTGGTGTGTGTGTGTGTTGTGCGCGGGCGTGCGTGCGTGTGTAATGAAAACCTGCGATCTAGATTTTGCAGGGATTGGTAGCTCTGTACGAATATGTATATAGCTAATATATATAATATTGACCTCTTCAATACATCAAACAGTATTTTGGGTGCTATGTATGTTACCACGTAGGTTCTGTTTTCCTTTTTGTGAATATTGTCTAAATATTGTCTAATCTTTTTTGTTTTCTTTTGTTCTTGCTCATTATTGTATAACTGTTGTTACACTGTGCAATTACCTTTGTTTTAAAAGTGTTGCTGTGAAGCCGCTGCCAAGTGAAAGGGGGCTGCGGCTTTGTCAAGCTGTATCTGACAGCTTTTTCTGCGACTCCGCTATCTGTACCTTTATAAGGCAGAAATAACTAATATTAATTTTAATAAATATTTATCTTCAATGCATCACGTCTATTGTGCATGGAGTTCGATATGTGCGTGCATGCATGCACAGTCAATACGCCTTCCAGGGAGCTTTGCACGAAAATGGTAGATATGCCTCACAGGCGACAGAGCTTGAAAAAACACTCATGATGTACCATAAGTTTATTCATTCTCAACTGCTTTATTGTTGAATGTCATTTGTTCATTGAGCAAAGGTTGGAATAATTTGATCTAAGTCTAGTTCTTTCCAATCAAATACACGTCGACAGCAGAAATGATCCATTTGTATCACTCACATTGATTGGCATGCAGCCTTAATTATTCTTAGACCAATTCACAATAGCTACGAAAATTGCAGATTTTGACATCTCTTCACCATTCGACTTCGTGTAATCACTTCTTTCACACTCCTCAGTGAAAACATCCAACCGAAATGTTTTTCTAGAGCTGTACAGTCCGTGAGTTGCCTGCGCTTATATTGTCTGACGATTTTTACTGTGATGCGACAGGGCGATTTACAATTAACATGCCGTTCACGAACAATTTTGCTTGACTCTTTCCGCTGTGCAGATGACTATTACGAGACCTATCTAACGCAATATCCACCTGATTAAATGTTGTTCCCCGTTAAATAGCTATTTTCTCGATAGTTTACCTACAAAAAAAAAAGCAATAATGAACGATATAATAGTGTTACAAACATATTTGTTTTCGAAGTATTGAAATGTTGTGATTTTTGGTAAATGAAATGTAATACTTCCGCGATATGTCTTCTTCCTCTGACTTCCACACTGGTCTCCACATACTCTTGCTCTCATAGTAGTGGTCGTTGCATGTGCACCCGCATATATGGTGAAAATGAATTTCATTCTGATTTCATAACTCCCTCTAACTACTAGAGTTCAATCAGTCCAGAACAAAACACAGAACCATCCTTTAGCCGGAAGTTGATCTAACTGCCAGATAAACTGTCAATAACATCTACATGTAATGGTTGCTGTTTTTCCCCGTGTGACAACCGCCGTCATCGCTTTTGTATAGCTGGTCTATATTACGTCATCATATATTCGTCCGACAACATTTGTTGCGCACAAACAGCAACAAAAATTGCTGCCTCTCACTTCTTCAAAGCACTGCACAGCCTGTTGAAACGCACTGACGTGTGTGAACGCATGGAAAGGCTCAATTTCAAAGTAAAATGTTGTTCAATTCCTGCCTGAACCACTGGTTAAGACTTTTCGCGCCATGTTACATTATTATGCTGCTTTTCTTGTGACCGATGACAAGGCATTAAATTTGGCGGCCTCTGCAAGACAAAGCTGCATCTATGCAGCTCCTTAAATATAAGAATTGGCTCAGCGGCTGCCGGACTGTGTGCATGGTCCTGTTTAACACGTCACTGAGAAACCAATTGAACACTTACCGTATATGCACGCAAATGACGCGACGAAGAATATAACGCGAGAGAGGACTGTCTGCCTAAAAAAAGCTAATATATATATATATATATATAAGAAGAAGAAAGGGGGTTAACCGAGGGGCCTGATTTTTCTTAGTCATATCATAAGAAGCCCAAGGACAAGGACAAGGACAACATACCAGAACAACGCCCAAGGACCAGACAACGCCCAAGGACAACATACCAGACATTACTTGTGCTTAATAATAATAATAATAATAATAATAATATATATATATATATATATATATATACATTACGCGAAGTAATGCCGCAAGGAAACAGGAAATGACTCATAAAAGCGGGTGCTCACAAGGAGCAATTTATTCCTCGTTACTGCGAACTACCGTCACAAAATACAGTGAAAGCACGAGTGCCTGCAGAATTACTCGTTGTTACTGCTGACTTCTTTGCCACCATTGGCGAGAACGGTTTCTGCTCCCCATGCGACCAGTTATTCGACAGGCAGCACTTCAGAAATACCCGTAATAGAATGGAACACGGCAAAGCCTTTCATGCATTGTGCGACGAAGGCCGCTCGCTTGGCGCGCCTACACATCACCGCCGATCGTCCTGCACAAGCTTTCGATTAATACGTTGTAACCACATTGATGCAGCACTAAGAGCGTTTTAAATTGGGGAGAATAAAGGCGGTGCGAAATGCACAGTGGCAACTCCCAGCTCGCGCGCTATTGGGCACAGTGAAATCTCAGCGCTAGATAAAATGAAGGAAAAATAGAACACATTATGTTCATGTCACGAACCCGGATGTATAGTGAGGCGCGTTCCGAGGCTGGAAGTTTCGGAGAAAAAACTCGCGGTATATTCGGGCAAATATGTTAAGATGCGTATCTCTCGTGTGTCGCCTCTCCTGTGGCTCACGTGCTCTCACACTGCACAACCTCTACTATAGCTGGTGACACTGGTAGCAGCACGTAAAGACCACCTCCTTATGTATTATTGTTTTAATTTTGCTTTAATTTTGTTTTAATTGTGCAAAGTAAACACCAACAATGGTCAACGCCAGCATCCAGGGACTCCAGCTACGTGTGTCTCTTGTATGTGGTTGCACCTATTTGCTACATTATGTCATTAGCAGCTACAAATGCCCATTTAGGTGTAAATCTCGTTTATGCATTATGGTATATGTTTTTAACAAGTACACATTATTTCGGACGTTCGGTTGTCTCGATTTGACAGGTACCATCGCACTCAGTGCGGGATACAATGCACAACCACTTTACCATGCCCATTCGCATTGTAGTTTATACTGAGCCTGATAGTATATCATAGCCCCATATACGAACCAGAAAACATATATATTCTAATGCGGAAACCTAAAGTTCGATCACAATAAACAACTTTTTTTTTTTTTCGTATATGTGCCAGAAGTGCAGGGTAATATTCTACTCACACATATAAAATATCCGCAATGAGACTTCCGACAGATGTGATTTTGTCAACTGAGGCAGTACATGCATGAGTCGGATATTCTAATGAGAAAGCTTTCTTTCACATGGGAGCTATAGGTTACGTGGGCGCCTGCATGCGGCGCGCAGTCTACCATTTGGAAAGTGGTGTCATTCCTCCGTCTTGCGCAAGAGCGATGTATGAAAGCGCTATACATGAAAACATATAAAGTTGACAGCAGCTTTGATGGCCAAGAAAAAAAGAAACCTATGTAATATTGCGTATTGTAAACCGTTCCATGGTCTCTGACAAATTTATAACTATATTAGGTAAAGCTGTATAGGTAAAACTACACTGAATAAAAAAAGATATTCCAAATAGTCTGTACATTTATTGCGACGCACTATAGCGTATGCATCCATGTTAATTTTTCTGCGCGCAAGTGCTTTTGTGGGGCTGCCTTGGGCCTGTTTCTGAATTTCTCATCTTGGGCTCAGGTAGATCGTACCTTTTATTCAAAATTTACTGACGACAGACACTGCTGGCTTCTCTGCCGCAAGCGCAGCGTACAACTCCAGACGATGTCGCCCAGCTGCAGAGACTAGTCGAAAACATGGAGGGAAAAGAAGAACGGTCGAAAAGTTTCCCGCGCTTGTCCGCCTGCCTTCCCTGGTGGCGCGCAATTTTTCTTTTTCTTTTTTTCTCCTTTCTCCTCCTAGCTCAATACTGCGGTTACCCGGCCACGCTATTCGGCCTTGGGCTCGGTTCTCCCCTCTTGCCCGCATTCTTCCCCGCCTCTGAACTGTTTTCCTTTACTTACTTTTTTTTTATTTTTGCTCAGCCCAAGTCACCAGAGGGCATATCAGCTTATCGTTGGAAGTAGGCATGCGCGTTTGCTCTAACAAGCTTAAAAGAATCCTTTGCATTGCTTGTTCGTTCGCACTCAAATTTCGCAATGAGGTCGTATTCTTTCTTCTTGCGTTTTTCACAGAGTGTTTAATTAGTATTTCTGCTTGCCATGGTTCATGCGAAAAGGCACCTCCTACCCAGTTGAACCAGACCAGCTGCGAACGAACTAGTTTAACAGCAATGTCCGCGTTCTACCAATGCGGACAAACAAAAAATGCGGCCTCTTAGCGAAACGTGAGTTGAAACCAAGCAGCAGTACGAGCAAAGTGATCAAAAAAGAATTTAAAGAAGTCCAGAGTCGCAGTCTGGTGCTTCTTCAGCCTGCATCAGTTGTGGCAGCATGCAAAATGCTTGTTATTATCGTAGTTATGTACTTAGTGCAATATATTTTATGCTGTCGTCTAACAAAAAACACGCGAATCCATAGTTCAATCGGTAACTAAAGCCATCTCAATGCATTGCCGGCTTGTCACACCGACGAGCGTTTGCGCGCTCGGCGTCCAGTCATGCTCTGACGGAGGCCCAGCACGTGTGGCCGGCCGTGTGCCGATGTAGCTGGAAGGAGACGTCGGGTCGACTGTTTATGGAAGGCAGGTGGTCAGTGAAGCCGGCTTCCGACTATTTCTCAACAATCGACCAAGCATCGGCAGTCGGCTAGGGTTGCTTGGGCAAATGCTTTCTTGACCTTTGCTTGAGATAGCTCAGTGTGCCTGATGTGCTCTTTTACACCTTTGCAGAAAACCTGTGGCTACGTCTAGGCCTAAACATGACGTCTCGCTTTCTACTCGTCATTTCGGGCGCAATCAAGTGGGTCTACACCATGGAGCTGTTCCCCACAGCGACGAGAAGCTTTGGCTTCGCAGCCTGTTTCACTATGGGACGCATTGGAGGAATCGTGGCTCCCTTTATGAGAGACCTGGTGAGTTTTTGCAGCACCTCAGCAGGGCTGTGCATGTGTGTAGCTAAGGCTTCTTCAATACTAGTTGTGACCTTCACTGTTATGCATCATTCACTACTGTGGAAAACGTTTGGACAGCATGTGAAAATGTTGCTACTTCCTTCCATTCATGTCCTATGGTTAAATGATTTGCATGCGATGTCCGTAGAAAGTGTGAGGAGGAAGTCCAGTGTCATCTTATGCCTGTGCAACCTTCATGTGACCCGCCGTGGTTGCTCAGTGGCTATGGTGTTAGGCTGCTGAGCACGAGGTCGCGAGATCGAATCCCGGCCACGGCGGCCGCATTTCGATGGGGGCGAAATGCGAAAACACTCGTGTACTAAGATTTAGGTGCACGTTAAAGAACCCCAGGTGGTCGAAATTTCCGGAGTCCTCCACTACGGCGTGCCTCATAATCAGAAAGTGGTTTTGGCATGTAAAACCCCATAATTTAATTTTTGATTTTTAACATTCATGTAGTATAGAGTAACTGGCACCCACAGAAATTTTCTTGTGCTGTTAATAGACTTTTAAGAATAGACACACTGGGCACCAGTTCAGGTATAGGAACCGAGAAAACAATAAGTTGTTACTGAACATTTGTATACAAAGGAATGACTAAACAAGGAAAGAGGCCACAGTGAATGTTTGGACGGAAAACAATAGTTGTAGTACTAAGAGATTGCAAAAGTGCTGTATTGGTGGAGGACCGTACGCGAGCAGATGATATGGTTCGCTAACTATGGTTTGACGTAGTAGTTCTGTGGAAACCCGCAAGGTGGAGAGAAGTAATGAATAAAGGGAAAATCAGACATCCACCCGTTCGTAGCAATTGCTACAAAGGAAACCCATACGAGTTCCTCGAAAGAAAAGCCTCAGAGTTGAAGAAAAATTCGTCCTGGTCCGGGACACGAACCCGGGACCACCGCCTTTCTAGGGCAGCCGCTCTACCATCTGAGCTAACCAGGCGCCTAGCAGATGGCAGGGTGAAGTCGAATTTGTCGACAACACGAAGCAAAGGCAAGTGTTTGACGTAGTAGTTCTGCGGAAACCCGCAAGGTGGAGAGAAGTAATGAATAAAGGGAAAATCAGACATCCACCCATTCGTAGCAATTGCTACAAAGGAAACCCATACGGGTTCCTCAAAAGAAAAGCCTCAGAGTTGAAGAAAAATTCGTCTCGGACCAGGACGAATTTTTCTTCAACTCTGAGGCTTTTCTTTTGAGGAACCCGTATGGGTTTCCTTTGTAGCAATTGTTACGAATGGGTGGATGTCTGATTTTCCCTTTATTCATAACTATGGTTTGAAACGCCGGTTTCAAGACTTCCTGTGCCACTCACTGACACGCTGCGCTATCGGACAGGAAGGAGGAGAACCATTCTTTTATCTCCTAAGTAGCTCACTGTTTTTCCCCAGGTGGTGATTTTTTAATGCACTCCAAAGTTCTCGCGCTTGTCAAAGTAGAAAGCAAAAATTGCTGCCCGCTATCGATGATTTGAAACGCCGCTTTCGAGACTTTCCATGCCATTCACGGACACTGCGCCATAGGACATGAAGAAGAAGAGCTATATTTTTGTTTTCTAAGCAGTTCACTTTTTCCCACCAGGCGTTAATTTTTGAACGCACTCTGAAGTTTGGCGATCGTCAAAGCAGAAAGCAAAAATGGCTGCCTCCGGGAACAGTGCGGGTGCTTCGAAAGATCGCAGATCTCACAATTCCGCTGTGTTTGTGGCTGACTGTATCAATGGATCGAGCAGCAACGTGTGTGAGGATGCTACCTTTTCGTCAGACTTTTAGACTGGCAACGATGCAAGCCAGCCTGGAACATCGACGGCCGTAGCCTGGCACTTCAAACTAGTGTTTGCATTTAATTTATGTTGTGGAATAGGATCATCTGGACTGGAATCCTCCGACCTAAGGTAGCCTAGCAGGCTGCAGGGTTATCTGACTGAGCTAGCTTGGATGCTCGGTTGCCACAATCAAAAATTTTTTTTGAAGGTGGGAAACTCGAACTCACTTCCCCCAATAGACAGCATCTCCAGGCTTGGAGTGGCGCCTGACACCGGCAAAAATGCCGAGAGCAAGTGTGGCTATACTAATCCAGGTACAACCAAATTAGGAAGGCCCGCTAAGCTTCAACAAGACACTTCCTCACCAGAACAGGAATTGGCCTCCCTGGTGCAGTATTCAGCCACTCCCTCCCAAATGACTCACTCAATTACCCAATGGCCCTCAGTCCCCAGCAGCTGCAGAGCACTTGACCAAGGCGGCGGTCAGACCTGTAACGCAGCAGAGAGTGCTAAGAATCTCGGACCTGGACAGGTCGCCAATGGAAACTGACCCTTGCAACATTTAACACCTGGACCCTCTCGAGTGAAGCTAGCCTAGCAGGACTTTTTGAGGAACTATCAGGCATTGTTTGGGATATCATTGGCCTTAGTGAGATTAGAACTGGTGAAGCTTATACAGTGCTGACAAATGGCCACGTCCTCTGCTATAGAGGACTACCAGATAAGAAGCAGTTTGGAGCAGGATTCCTAATCCATAAGGACATAGCGGGCAACATTGACAAATTCTGCAGCATTAATGAGAGGGTAGCAGTAGCCATAATAAAACTAAATAGGAGGTATAGAAGAAAGGCAGTACAAACCTACGCTCAAACCTCCAGTCACGATATGATGAAGAAATAGAACAGTTCTATGAAGATGTTGAACTAGTGATGCGAAAAGTACAAACTCAGTATAGTAGCATACCTGCCAACCCTCCCAATTCGCCCAGGAGACTCCCGATTTTTGACTGAACTTTCATATTGCACGATCACTGTCTTATATCTCCCGAAAAATGGTCTCTGTTCGTGCAATAATGTTTTTTTGCGAAACTGGCACCATGGAATCTACAGCCACATCGTAATCGCCAGCATCACCAACAACGGCCGCACTAGCACCATTGGTATCATCAACTAAACAGCAGACTACGGTGCCTAGCAAGCCGACTAAAGCCAGAGCCAATGTAGCTCCTGCATTTCATGCATGCCTTCCTCCATGGTGCATCTTGTTGCTGCTGCTTGTGTGCATGATTTGTGTTGGCTAGGCCGTGTATTGAAACAGTGAATACACCCCCCCCCGCCCCCACTTCCGTTGGCGCGAATAAAGTCTCCCGATTTTTTATCTTGCCAGGTTGGCAGATATGTAGTAGTCATGGGCGACTTCAATGTAAAAGTGGAGCAAAAGCAGGCTGCTGAACAAGCTATTGGCAACTATGGCATAGACTCTAAGAAAACTCGAGGAGAGATGTTGGTAGATCTCGCGGAAAGGAATAAGCTGTGAATAATGAACTCCTTCTTCAGGAAGCATTGGAACAAGAAGTGTACCTGGAAAAGCCCTAATGGTGAAGCAAGAAATGAAATCAATTTCATACTTCCTGCCAATCCCAGCATAGTGCAGGATGTAGAAGTGTTAGGTAGGGTAAAGGTGCAGTGATCAAAGGTTAGTGAGGGCTAGTATTCACTTCAATCTGAATATAGAAAGGGTAAAATTGGTCATGGACAAACAGGCCAACCTAAACACAGTAAGGGTAAAAGCAGACCAATTCACTGACCAATTCAGGTTGACAGTTTCAAACAACTTTGCAGCCTTAGAACTGAGAGATGAAGATGACATAGAGACAATGAATGAAACCATAACTAGGCTGGCTTCAGAAGCAGCTGTTGAAGTGTGAGGTAAGGCCCCAAGGCAACCAGTAGGTAAGCTCTCCCAAGTAACAAAGGACCTAATAAAGAAACGACAAAGAATGAAAGTGTTCAACTCAAGAGATCAAATATAATTCGTGGAACTGTCAGAACTAATCAACAAGAAGAAAATAAGGGATATTCAGAATTATAAGGGAGAAAGACTGATGAAGCAGTAAAAAGTGGACGCAGCCTGAAAACAGTGAGAAGGAAACTAGGCATCGGACAAGCCAAGATGTGTGCACTGAAAGATAAGCAGGGTAATATCATCAACAATCTCGAAGGTATAGTAAAAGCAATGGAAGAATTCTATACTGACCTGCACAGTACACAAAGTAGAAACGATACCTCCATTCAAAGTAGTAAAGAACAGATTAGAGAGGCTCCACCTATAACTAGCAATGAAGTTAGAAGGGCCTTGCAAGACATGAAATGGGGAAAAGCGGCAGGAGAAGATGAACTGCCAGCCAATTTAATCAAAGATGATGGAGACATAATGCTTGAAAAACTAGCGGCCCTCTATACTAACTGCCTATCGACTTCAAGGGTTCCAGAGAACTGGGAGAACGCCAACTTTATGCTAATCCACAAGAAGGGAGACATTAAAGAATTGAAAAATTATAGGCCCATTAGCTTACTTCCAATATTATATAAAATATTCACCAAGATAATCTCCAATAAGAGCAACAGTGGACTTTAGTCAACCAAGGGAACAGGCTGGCTTCAGGAGGGGATACTCTACAATGGATCACATCCATGTCATTAATCAGGTTATTGAGAAATTCGCAGAGTACAATAAGCCTCTCTATATGGCTTTCATAGATTACGAAAAAGCATTTGATTCAGTAGAGATACCAGCACCAGCAGTCATAGAGGCATTGCGTAATCATGGAGTACAGACCGCTTACGTAAATACCCTGGAAAATATCTACAGAGATTCCACAGCCACCTTAATTCTGCACAAGAAAAGTAGGATGATACCTATAAAGAAATGGGTCAGTCAAGAAGACACAATCTCTCCAATGCCATTCACTGCGTGCTTGGAAGAAGTATTCAAGCTATTAAACTGGGAAGGCTTAGGAGTAAGGATCAACGGCAAATATCTCGGCAACCTTAGATTTGCAGATGACATTGTCCTGTTCAGCAACACTGGGGACAAGCTACAACAAATGATTGAGGACCTTAACAGAGAGAATATAAGAGTGGGGTTGAAGGTTATTTGAAGAAGACAAAGATAATGATCAATAGCCAGGCAAGGGAACAAGAGTTCAGGATCGCCATTCAGCATTTACAGTCTGAGGGAGTATGTTTACCTAGGTCAACTAATAACAAATAACCCAGACCATGAGAAGGAAATTCACAGAAGCATAAAAATGAGTTGTATCGCATATGGCAAAAATTGTTAGCTCCTGACTGGGAGCTTACCGTTATAATTAAAAAGGAATGTATACAATCAGTGCATTTTGCTGGTGCTGACATATGGGGCAGAGACTTGGAGACTGACAAAGAAGCTTGAGAACAAGTTAAGGACCGCGCAGAGAGTGATGGAACGAAGAATGCGAGGCATAACTTTAAGAGACAGAAAGAGAACTGTTTGGATCAGAGAGCAAATGGGTATAGACAATATTCTAATAGACATTAAGAAAAAAGAAATGGTGCTGGGCAGGTCATGTAATGCAAAGATTAGATAACCATTGGACCATTAGAATTACAGAATGGGTACCAAGAGAAGGGAAGCGCAGTAGAGGACGGCAGAAGACTAGGCGGTGTGCTGAAATTAGGAAATTTGCCACTGCTTGTTGGAATCGGTTGGCGCAGGACAGGGGTAATTGAAATCGCAGGGAGAGGCCTTCGTCCTGCAATGGACATAACATAGGCTGATGATGATGACCACGACGACCTATTCAATGAAAAATTTCGATTTTTCCGGAGATAGTGCCAATTAGGGGGCAGTGCATTTTGTGTATCTCATAATGTTTGTTAAATTTTTTTCTTTGTAGATACAAACGTTTCTTTACAAACATTGTTCAATTTTATCCCAGAGTCTTGATTTTAGCAATTTATCTTTTTTTATGACATGCATCTCGTTAATAAAAATATCATGCATAAGAAGTGCATTCATTCTGCCTTTTGTTTAGGTATTACATAAAATATTGAGTGCAGTAGTTCCCTGTGAAAAAAAAAATCTGGTGTAACCTACATAAACACCTATTTTCCCCATAGTAGGGTAACAGTTAAAGGCATGATTTAGACAGTCGGGCACGTGACTTAATGCACAGGACAGAACAGATAACATTTGTGCGTCAGAATTGCTCAACAGATACCAAGGGAATGGAAACGCAGCTGAGGACCGAAGAGAATCGCAGTTGCACTAAAAAGTTCTTTGCCTGGCCATCAAGAAGGGAATGATGTAGAACCAGCCAACCTTCACGTAATATGATGCACCCATTAGGAAGTTCAATGCACTTATCGAATCATTTGCTAACTTTTTTCTAACATTCTAAAGATCTTGTGAACGCTGGTCTCTGAGATTTTCCTTTGCTGTATGAATAGTATCTGAAGAAGGGTATTCAAAACTGATTCTTACAATTTCAATATTTGATTTCAGAGAGGAAAAAAATATAGGATGGGGAGAGTGATGGTGTTAAAGCTAACGGACCATACAGTCTTCAGATCACTTATTTTATTGGTCGCCACTGAAGCCGGCACGTTGTCCCAAAACATTGTATTCTGAAGTCCCGAAAATCCGTATTCCATTGTTCTGAAAATCCATTTTATTCTAATGCAACCCAATATTCAAGGTAAGATAGGGAGAGTTATATTGCAAGGAAACCAAGTTTATCTAAACTGGTTATAGTGAAGGGGAGGAAGCTAAAACAAGGCATTGCTGCTAGATGGATGTATGCACAAGGATGTTGCAAGAATGTCATACATGTTATCGTAAAGCATGTCAAAACATTTCAAAAGCATAAAGAAAGGTACTAGATGCAGGAAAAAGGCGTGAAGCATACAGTCTAAGGTTAATTAGCACCACATGCATCATTCGGTAAGACGCCATTATTAGAAAGCTATTGATATTTTACTGCTTAACAGGCACATCCGGAACGGCGACATGAATACGAGGATCCAAGGGGTCCGATTTTTGTTAGTCACAGCCATACGAATTAATTGACAGGCAATGAAGCTGGAGAAAGCATAGGATCAGTAGTAACTTTTGTGTTTAACTGAAATTTAGAAGTTATAAATAAAAGGAAGTAAAAGTGGATGAAAAAAACCTGCCGGAGATGGGGACCGAAGCCACATCTTCGGCATTATACGTGCGGTGCTTAATGCATTACCTTATCACCAGCGGCAAGTTATCATTTCGTCCACTTGCATTTACCATCGCCTTATTATTTCTACACTTAAATTAAACATACAAATTAAAAAAAGAAAAAACTATGGGGGCACCTAAGTCATTTTTATGATGTGTCAATACGAGAGTTAACTTGTCGCTGAGTAATGCATTGAGTCTAGTGTTACTGCATTGTGCTTCCAAGTGTAATGTTGCTGCTTATGAGGTCGCAACGACGCAAGACGACAAACCGACCATATTGCGATCTTTCAGCTGAGATTTATTTGCTGAGAGAATGCAGCAGCAGGTCACTTCGCATGTTTCGGTGCGTTGCGATGGTCTTGTACTTCGTTGGCAGTGAACTGGTGCCTCTGGCCACGTTTTGTCGTCTCACCTGATCGTGTGGACACGAGCGCTTCCTTTTTGGAGAATGAAGACTCCATAGCGCCGACAGTGGCGCCACTCCTGTCGTGTGCAATCTAGTGAATCGCCCACAAAGCAGAGCCCAACTACATGCACAGTCTCGAAGGTATTCATCACTGCCGCTTGCTGCAGTGGCGGCGTAATGTATTGGAGGCGCAGTCATTAGCGTGCTCGGCTAACGACTCATCAAATCCTCACTGTGGCCACTTTTTTTTTTTTTTTTTTACTTAAAGATGACGTAATTTGTGTGCCGCTTCTCTGTCACGGCTTTCTGATGATGGCAGGGTCGCACAGTGAGCCAAATAATGCTCTCGCATTACAAATTCTGGGATTTTACGTGCCAAGACCATAATCTGATTGAAACACACTATAGTAGGGGACTCCGAAATAATTTTGACCGCATGGGGTTTTTTAATGCACACCCAATGCATGGTACACAAGCACATTTTGCATTTCGGTTCCATAGAAATCTGGCCTCTACGGCTGGAATTGAACCCATGACCTCGAGCTCAGCAGCACAATGACATAGCCGCTTAGCTAAGGCAGAGGGTGACGTAACAATTAACTTCGTCTATGCTTTTCTCTGTCTTCATATATCACACCTGAAACAAATGTCATATGTGTGGACTTTTTTTTTTTTGTGCGAGTAGTCTGACACATGCCAGTGTACTGGGAAGGCGGGAGCCCAGTGTGCTGCTACACATGGCTGCGTGTCTTGTTCCAGCGAACGACTAGCTCAAACACTACGCTCGTGTTAAGAGTCTCTGTTTCTGTCGGCTGTACGCAGCAGCATTGCTTAAGAGACATGTTTTCACAGGGAATCCATGTGCACACCATTGCACCGACCATCGTGCTCAGCGGTGCCGGGCTGTGTGGAGCCACTGCCACCTGTTTCCTTCCAGAAACTCTGGGAAAGCCACTACCAGACACCTTCGACGAGGCCAATGACCTTGGCCTGAAGACGAAACGGAAGTAAGTCAGAGCAGAAGCCACCGAACCAAAAATTTTAATACAGAAACTAGAGGTGGGAGAGCATAAACTTTTTTGAATACAAATAGAATACGAATAGTAAGTATCAAATGCCGAATGATTAAACACAGATGGATATATTTGCAGTAACACTATTTATTTCAATACAGTTAGGTTCCATGCCTGTACTAAGCAATTCAAAAAAAGACAGATAAATATTAGGGACCAATGATCACGGTGAAACAGAAGATCGCTAATTGTTATTTTAAATATCTGCACGGCCCAGTAGCGTCTCAACAACTTTAGAGCTTGGTTGCAGGCAAGCTTTCCAATAATGAATGGCTGATGTAACGCTAGCTTACCGATAAGGCTAAATAAATGGTTACCAAATAATGATCAAAGGTTGTAGAAGAAAAAAAGAAGTACTGCTGAAGTACTTGTGTGCCATAGACACATGTAAAAGCATCTGTTGCAAGGAAAACATCACAAGTTGCAGTGTAAATGTTAAAACTGCTGCATAAGTATAATGCCAAAACACTGAATGACAAGCTAGAAGCAAAAATTATAGGCGGTCTCGTAGGTTTCCGCCGTGAAACTGAAAACGGAGCTTGCTTTGCCAATTGTGTTTCTGCATTGCTTTGAAAATGTTCGTCTTTGTCTCACTTCTAATAATTTGCAGTACTTTATTTAAACAGCATCCAGACAACCGTAACCAGACTTTAACATTTGGTTGTTGCGAACTATGTGGTTAGCTTTGAATATTCGAAAATACCAAATAGTTCTTTTTGAAATATGAATATGAATAGTTAGTGCGTAGTATTTGATTTGTGTTCGAAACTGAATTTTCTTCCAACCCCTAACAAAAGTAATAGCTTATCCAGGTTATTGAAACATGTATTTGTATTAGACTAATAAGACAAAAGTAACAGAATATGAATAATAGTTCTAGACCAATAGCCTCTATTAATCAAGTGGGCAAATAAGTGCTGGCACTAATAGATGTATTAGGCCACTCTGTTCGACATGCAGATGCACCGGACAACTATAGCATTATAGTTGAACCCACTTATTACAATGCTGGTTTTAAAAACATATTGGTTGTAACAATGAGAAGCTGCTGCACTGTCAACTTTTGTATGTTTTGCATGGTGAAATAACCCACATAGTACAATGCCCTGATGCCGCATTATCACTTATAACGATGAAGTCTGGCTGCTGGGTGTCCGAGCCGAAAGGTAGTGAAATGCGAAATCCTCGGAAAAAAAACGAGAAATTCGAGCCACTGCACGATGGCCCGCTGCTCCATCAGTCGTCGCGCGCTCATTTTCCAGCCTTCTCCGCGCACCTCTCTCCCATCGCCCTTCCACCACTCCGAACACGAATGGGCTGCGCCCATAGCTCAACGCCGCGCCACCCTCCGAAACACGAATGGACCGCGCCATCTGCACTGCTCGCATGTTGCTCGCTGGCTCCTCATCAGTGCAATTCTGCAAACAGCGTAATTGCTCACGTTCGTCTTTCTTGTTTGCGTCGGAATCGTTCCTGGCCACGTGATTTCTCAGCCTCGTTTGACTCGCCGTTGAAACATAAGATGGCTAATCCGCCCGCTGATCATCGGCAGTGCACGACATTGCCGGTGAAAAGAAAGCACACGACTATAGGTTCAGAAACTAAATGCTTCTAATCAATGAGGTGATCGTCACAAACATGCTTGCATCGGATAGCGATGGCAACAATGGCAGCGATGACGCAGTAGGGCAGACTGCCTCAACGTTGTCCTCACAGGAGGCCCGGCAGATAATTCAGTCCCCTCACCAGTGCTTCGTTTTCACGAGGAACATTCCGCTGCACTACGTGGAGCACCTGGATGCCTTGGAGAAGGGTGTCGGCAAGCTTGACGTAAAGCATGCAAGGCTGATGGACGTTGGGTTTTCTCGTGCGAACCAGTGTGAAGTACGTGGCGAGACGCTTGTGGCGATCTCGCCTCAGCGTTTCTTCTCGGTTTCTCAAGCTGACAGACTGCCACGGCAACCTTCTCGCATTTTTCAAAAGCCCAAAATGCCTCGGCAGTGCTCGTATATTGCTTGCCACCCGTGACCACTCTTTACAGTTGTTATAGCAGTGCCATTCTTTAACGCCTACAGCCACGGATTGTTACACGCGATCGGAGCCCCTAGGGAGCAGTTAAACGAGTGAACACAATCAGCAGCCGGATGGAGGAAAGTGGTGGGGAGGGGCACTGGCCTCCCCGCCATTATAGTTTTCTCACATCAGCTCTGCCATCCCCCTATTTTTATTTTTTCATGCAGCCCAGTTAGGAAGTCAGACCTCCAGCGGAGCAGATAATACCCCCCTGTCCAGGCCTTTTCCATAAAAGAACACACAGCCGGCTGACACTCGGCGCTTCCTCACATTCCTCCACCAACATTGAACAGCACACCTTTCTTTTCAATTCTGCACCCTCACCGCTAACAGACCCTCGGTCGTTGCCTCGCCCACCTGCCGTACCCCCTCTCTCGTTTAGAAGAACCCTACTTATATACGCTGTGCCAAGGAAAGCATATGTCACCTTAAAGAAGACAAGTCCACTTGTCGAAACGTTGGCTCCTGCTTTTACCTAGTTCTCGTTTTGCTCATCGTCTTGAATTTCCATCTACCCGCCGTGGTTGCTCAGTGGCTATGGTGTTGAGCTGCTGAGCACGAGGTCGCGGGATCGAATCCCGGCCGTGGCAGCCGCATTTCGATGGGGGCGAAATGTGAAAACGCCCGCGTACTTAGATTTGGGTGCACGTTAAAGAACCCCAGGTGGTCAAAATTTCCGGAGTTCTCCACTACGGCGTGCCTCATAATCAGAAAGTGGTTTTGGCACGTAAAACCCCATAATTTAATTTTAATTTTTGAATTTCCATCTCCCGTCTTCTCCTCTGTCAAGAATGTAAGACAAGGTATGAGCAACGTTAGTGATAGAATGGTGTGGAAATATGACCCGCATATACCACATGCCACATAGCAAGGCGTGGTACTGGTAAGGCAAGGTACTGTACATGTACCTAAATATATGCGGAAATGTACGCTCACGGACAATGCAGCCGGCATCGACACCGGATTTTCTATGACACGGGGCCATTTTAATAATCTTCTTTTTCTTTTCTGCCCCCTACTCCTAGTCTTGGTCGTCTTCCGCCTCCTCTTCATGGAGGCTCTGCTGTCTTGACTTGGGCACTTCACAAGTTAATCACTTGGTCAATCACAGTGGTCGATGTCACGGCTTGGGCCGTCACGGGAATTTTACATTTAGAATATTTAGCTTAGTGGCAGTGAAGATCGCAGGGCACTACTTCAAAGAGGAGCAGACAAACAACATGGCCAGCATTTCTGCATATGAACAACAGTGTGCATCCAAAGTGTCTTTACAAGAGTTGGGTATATCTTTCAGTGCTTCAGTCAACTAACCAAAAATTTTTATGACATCTTGCAGATACATAACAATACGTTTGGGTTCTGCAAGAGTGCCTCTGATTTGTTTGAACAATGCGCCCTGACAAAGATTTATATGGTGCTCTTACGCAGGTCGCGCCTTGGTGGAGATGCTGTCTCTGGTGATGCGGCGCCTCCTCGGTAAACGACTAGCATCTGAAGACACCAGTACAACAAAAGTGCACAGCCAATGTCAAAAAAAGCTTTGACTACTCTGCCGTTGCCGGCAATGGCTGACTGTCTGTTGAAGCAACTGCAGCTATTTGAAATGCCCCACTTCACATTATTGCAGTGATATAGACAAAGGAAACAAAGATAAATAAACAAAAAAGCAACATAATTACTATCCTTATAAGCTTGTTTTTTTTTTCTCAACATCAGTGCATATTAAACAGATTGCACAACAGGACATAAGGCACAGCCATTGGAAGTGTCCATTAGACGTCTTGAGTGTGTCCCGTGTGGGATATGTAAATACGAGGTGGGTTCAAAAGAAACAGAACTTTTGCTATAACACCTTTACTGTTTATGGTACAACATTTTAAGTGCTGTCCCCTTCAAAGTAGGCCCCTCTACTGGCAATGCTGTAACAAGCATGTGACGCCCCCTCGGGCATAATCTTCCCTGGCCCGCCAGGCTCGGTAGGCAACATTGGTCACCGCAATAAACACCGACGAGCACAGCTGCTCGACGGTCAGTCATCCTTCATCACCACCACGCTGCGGAGCGTCCGTCTAACGGAGGGTGCCTCGAGCCCTCCCTCATTCACGAACCCGGGCGGATCGTCCCACGCCACCGCGAGCGGCGAAACACCGCCTCCCGTTGCTGCCGCCATGCCGCTGTACGGAAGGCTCGAGCCGTTCGAGGGAGACGGGTCCGCTTGGCCAATTTACGAGGAACAAGCCCACGTGTTCTTCCGGGCAAACGACACACCCAAGGCCAAACAGCGGGACATTTTCCTGGCCAGCTGCGGGACCCGCGTCCTCAGTCTCCTGCTCGACCTTCTCAAGCCAAGCACGCCGCATGTTAAGACGCTGGGTGAGCTGCTCGTCATACTGCGCTCGCATTTCATCCCAGCGCCGTCCACACTAATGGATCGTTTCCGCTTCAACAACCGGAGCCGCCGGGAAGGAGAGACCCTCGGGCAGTTTGTTGCTGCGCTACGAGGGTTAGCGAGTGCCTGCGTTTTCGGGGACCAGCTGGACTCTGCTCCGGGACCGTTTCGCCTGCGGCATCAACAACCCCGCCATGCAGACGCGACTCCTGGAGCTTCCCGACCCCTCGCTGGACGACGCCATGAAGGCAGCGCTGGCAATGGAAGCTGCCGCCGAGGGCAGCAGCGAGATTGCCCGTGCGACTGGCTCACCGTCGGCGGAAGCGGCGGTCAACAAGTTGGCGACAAAGGGCAGTACCTACGGTCCCTGTGGTGGTGCCCATTCCCCCTCACAGTGCCAGTTCTCTCAAGCACAATGCTTCACGTGCGGGAAAACTGGGCACCTGGCACGGGTATACCGAAGGGAGAGGACGAACAACGGACAGCAGCAGCAGCCTGGTTCAAACCCAGGTACCGCACAAGCCCGCGGCCAGAGTAGCCGTCGCAAAGGTATGCGGCGGGGGCGTGCGGCAGCAGGCTCAAGTTCTTCCGCGGCCAAGCTCCACGTCGTGGCCGAGGACCTGCTGATTTTCGACATGTGGCGTACAGGCCTCGTACCATAGTCTGTGCCGCCGTACATGCTGACCGTCGAAATCTGCGGGCACCCCATTTCCATGGAGCTGAACATGGGCCAGCGTGTTGGTCATAGCCGGGAAACTCTTCAGGCATACTTCCTCTGGCGTGTCCATCGAGGCTTCGAGCGTGATGCTGTGCAGCTACTCCGGGCAGCTCTCCAAGGTCCAGGGTCAGGCACAGGTAAGCGTTCGCTCTGGCGACAGGGAGGCAACCCTTCCCCTTTACTTAACGAAGGGATCATCGCCGACGCTGCTGGGCCGAAACTGGATTCATGCAATGGGCGTTCGTCTGCCAGAGCACCAGGAAGCCAGCCTGCATGTGGTGAAAGACGTCCCCAGCCTCCTGACAGAGTTCAAGCCTCTGTTCCAGCCAGGGGTGGGCACATTCGCCGGCACGACGGCTGACATCTATGTACCTGAGGGAGCCCGGCCTCATTTTTTCAAGCCTCGCCCACTGCCGTTCGCCCTGAAGGACGGAGTCACCCAGGAGCTGCAACGGTTACAGCGAGAGGGCATCCTGATGCCCGTCAAGACGTCTGAATGGGCCGCTCCCATCGTACCAGTTTTCAAGCGAGACGGCAGTGTCAAGATCTGCGGGGATTTAAATGTTACCATCAACCCCGTCGCTACCGTCGAGAAGTACCCGTTGCCCTGGATTGAAGATCTCTGGTCAACATTGTCCGGTGGACAGAAGTTCACCAAGCTCGACCTCAGGGATGCTTACCAGCAGCTGGTGCTCCAGGATGTCTCCCGGAAGTATGTCACAATATCCACAACTTTGGGGCTCTTCCAGTACACGCGCTTACCGTTTGGTGTGGCCTCAGCCCCAGCCATATTTCAGAGGGAGATGGACAACCTCTTCAGGGGCATGAGGCACGTGGCGGTGTACTTGGATGGCATCCTAGTTACTGGGAGCGACGACAGGGACCACCTGCACAACGTCCTGGCACGGCTGCAGGACGCCGGCCTTAAGCTCAAGCTGGGAAAGTGCATTTTCCTGGCCCCCGTGTTGAGTACTTGGGACATGTCATTTCCCAGGCTGGCCTAGCCCCGGCTCCCCGAAAAGTTGATGCTGTGCTCAAGGAGCCTAAGCTCCAGAACAAGGAGCTTCAGAGCTACCTGGGCCTCATCAACTTCTACAGGAGTTTTCTGCCGAACCTGTCAGCATCTACAGCCGCTCCATCTTCTGCTTCGAGATGGTCAGCAATGGGTCTGGAAGAAGGAGCAGGACCGGGCCTTCCAGCGCAGCAAGGAGCTAATCACGAAGGCTCCAGTGCTAGTACACTTATAGACCCTGCCAAGCCTGTCGTCCTGAATGTAGATGCGTCGCTGTACGGTGTGGCAGCCGTCCTGGCGCACCGGGACAAAGATGGCCAGGAACTCCCTGTGTCGTTTGCTTCTCGTCGGCTTCATGCTGCAGAGCAACGCTACAGCCAGCTGGACAAGGAAGGCTTGGCCCTCATGTTCGGTCTAGAACGCTTCCACCAGTATCTGTGGGGCCGGAAGTTCGAGGTGGTCACGGACCACAAGCCGCTGTTGGGGCTGCTGGGACCTGACAAGGCAGTTCCCGTGCAGGCATCACCTCGAGTGGTACGCTGGGCCTTGAGGCTTGCAGCTTACAGTTACCAGCTGGTTTACCGCCCGGTAAAGGACCTGGGACCTGCTGATGCCCTAAGCCGCCTGCTCCTGCTCGAGGAGCCTGATGCGGTTTCAGAACCTGTTGAAGTGTTCATGCTGGAACACGCGTACCCGGAGGTGCTCTCCAGATCTGCGGTATCGCAAGCGATCAGCCGGGACCCAGTCCTGTCTCAGGTGGTCAAGGCGGTGTCCCGTGGGGAGGAATTGGTTCAGCAGGCCTATAGCCACAAGGCCACTGAGCTGAGCTTGCAGCAGGACTGCCTACTGTGGGGTTCCAGGGTGGTGATCCCACAGTCTCCGGTCCCGGTCCTGCAGTTGCTGCCCGCGGGTCATCTTGGAAAAGACCAAAATGGTGGCCCGGTCCCATGTTTGGTGGCCTGCCCTGGACCAGGACATCGCTCACGTGGTGCAGAGCTGCAAAACCTGCCAGGAGCATCAGCGGGCCTCGCATCATGTGGAAATCACTCCCTGGCCATTCCCACAGAGACCCTGGTCCCGTCTACATGTGGATTTTGGGGGACCTTTCAAGGGCCATTACTTCCTGATGGTGGTGGGCGCCTTTTCGAAGTGGGTGGAAGTTCTACCTGTCACCACTCCATCAGCAGGCACGACCATTGCAGCGCTACGACAGGTCTTCGCCGCCCAGGGGTTGCCGGACGTCATCGTGTCCGACAATAGTCCTGCTTTCGCCAGCACAGAATACCTGGCCTGGCTGACGAAGAAATGAATCCGCCGGGTGATGGTTCCGCCGTACCACCCTGCTTTGAATGGTGCAGCCGAGCGGGTGGTGCAAACCATCAAGGACAAGCTCAAGAAGAGCCAGACTGGGGATTTCCGGACGCATATTGCCTGGATACTGTTTCAGTACTGGACCACGCCCCACGATGTCACTGGCCGTGCCCCCTGTGAGCTCCTGCTCGGTCGGATGGTCAAGACACCCTTGGACGTCTTGCATCCAGACTTCCTATCCACAGTGTTCCTGAAGCAGTAGGTGGCTGCTGACTGAGGGTGCCGTCCCGGGTCTTTGCTTAAGTCGGGAGCTCCAGTTTTCGCCCGGAACTTCCGTCCTGGCCCACCCTGGTCCGCCGGACAGGTGGTGTCTCCTGCCAGCGCCTCATGGCTGCTCGTCCGCATGCCAGATGGGCCCACGTGGCACAGACACACCGACCATGTTAGGCCTCGCCTCGGGACCTGGCCAGCACCCTCGACTGCCACTTCCGAGTTCCAGCCCGCAGGAGGACTAGCGACAGCACCAGTCGCTTCCAGCGGAACAACGTCCACCTCGGAGGCGGCACTTAAGCGTTGCCAGTGGTGCGGCGCCCGTTGGGCCAGTGTCGAGCCCGTCGTCACTCACAAGGCTGACCACTGCAGACCCTCCGGATGGAGCGAGGCTGTCTCTGGCAGCACCCGGCGTTGCCACACCCGGGCCGTCAACACTGGTGCCCAGGCGGAGTACTCTACGGCGGAGGCCACCAGACCGTTACTCGCCTGGTATTAGAGTTGTCGGACGATCCCACCGCTGTTACCAGTTGTAGGAGTTGTCGGACGATCTCGCCGCTGCCACCATTTGTAAGGGTTGAAGGTCGTAGGGAGGAACTAGGTGAACAGGGTTTATTTACAGTATTTACATTTGAACATGGGATACATTTACACAGTCTAGCGTGACTCCCAAAAGGAGCCCGCAAGACGAAGCATACAGCAAACGAGCACACAGCTCACGAGTACATTGACGAGCACAGAGCACGACGACAAGCACACTCTAGCCGCCGACAACAGCTGGTTATATCCACTACGTGTTCCCTAGATCCCTAGGTGAGGCAAAACGTTCGACGACATCGTAAACAGGCCGCCTCTCTGCGGGACGTTTTACAAACACACGCACACAGGTTTCAGTGCCCCCTCCGCGGGAAGACGACCTTTGCAGCGCAGTCGTCGTGGTGTCCATTGTCCTGCGTCCCCGTAGCCAGGTGGTCACGCCCGACCCCAGCCGGCGCCTCTAAAATTCCAGAGCGGACCTCGTACAGTGGCCTCCGCCGCGGTTCATTGTTTGGTGTCTCGAAAAGCGCATGGGGAGGTTCTGCCAAATACCTCCCCTCGAGAACTCCCCTGAGCTGACCCCCGCCGCGTGGCTGCCGGTTGTCCGCAGTTCTCTGAAGTAAGTTCATGGTTGGTTAGCGCTGTCCTCGCTGGTTCTCTGAAGGGCGCCACCACCCCGGATCGATCGACGAACCTGCAGCGGGCTGAAATAGCTTTGAGAGCAGTACCCTTGCAGGCCGATCCTAACGCTGGGTAGTGGGCACCGTCGACCCGGATAGGGCGGAGGCAGAGCCTCGCAGAGCCTTGGACGAGCAGAGCCTTGGACGTTTGTTGTCGACAAACAAACTGGGGGTAAGGGGATGTAACAAGCATGTGACGCCCCTCGGGCATAATCTTCGTTGGCCCGCAAGGCTCGGTGGCCTGCCAGGCTTGGCAGGCAACATTGGTCACCGCACTGCAATAAACACCGACGAACACAGCTGCTCGGCGGTCAGATCGTTCATCACCACCACGCTGCGGAGCGTCCGTCTAACGGAGAGTGCCTCGAGCCCTCCCTCGTTCACGAACCCGGGCGGATCGAGACAAATGCACTCTTCCCATCTTCCATTTTTTGAAAACCTCCTAGAACGCACTTTCTGGAATGGTGCGCAGGTCTCTTCTCGCATTGTCCTGGGTCTCCTCTACGGTTTGGAAACGACGTCATTGCAAGGTGGTTTTCTGCTTGGAGAATAGAAAAAAGCCTGCTGGGGCTAGGTCTGGAGAATATGGTGGGTGGGGCACAACAGGAGTGTGGTGTTTCGCTAAGTAGCTGCGGACAAAGAGCGATGCGTGAGCCGGGGCATTGTCATGATGCAACAGCCAAGCCTGATTTTCCCACAATTCAGGCCTCTTACTGCGCTCAGAATCTCTCAAACGTGCTAGGATTCCCTGGTAAAGTTCTTTGTTTACCGTATGGCCATGTCGCACAAATTTCTGATGGACAATGGCTTTGCAGTCAAGAAACACAACCAACATCACCTTCATTTTTGACCGACTCATTTTTGACTGACTCAGGCCAAAGCGTGCCAGGGGGTGTTCGCATAAAAAATTGACTGTGCGCGACAGCCGACAGCCGATCTTATACACCCCTGACACGCGCAGGCCTCGGCGAGCCCCAACCTACGGACCAGTCCGGGTTCTGGCTTTGGAGTCCCCGTTGCCGTTTTGGTGTTGTGGGGGCGCCGCCAATAATGCCAAGTAATGACACGTTGTTACGATTAGTTAAAAAAAAAACGCTATTGATTACATATAATTACGTCCAGCCGCCAACTTGTGACGCTAAGTTCAGCACTACCGCGCCCCGCGACTCGTGCAACAGCACTCAGAACCTTGCCTCAGAAGGTACTTCGGACAGACTTTCTCGCGCCCTGCGGCTCTGGTGCTGAGTCAGTCATCGTCACCGGCGGCCTTTCAGCCACTTGCGTTCAACCGCGGTTGCTAAGGCGCTCTGCCTTCTAGATATTCAATATATGCGACCCGGGCTCTAGTACAGTCGCTAGTGCTCCCACAGAAGCATCTGTGATGTTAATTACAATGTACACTGCCGTAAGGGGGCGAGAAAGCTATGATCCGCCACGACTGACTTAGCACTAGCGCCACAGGTGCGAGTCGGTCTGTCCAACACAGCGGTCGCCAAATTGGGCGTCAGTGTGCCCGCTGCTTCACCTATTTCACCGCGCTGGCGGCCAGCGTCCGAGCGCAACCAAACTAGACCTCACTACAGGACACTGTAACCCCACTCCGCAATGCTGGCACGCCTAGGGACAAACGCCTACAACACGCGCTAAGAAACCTCCTCCGTAGTGCCTAGGTAGAGTCATATCTAAAGGGACACTAAAGAGAAAAATTATTTCTTCTGGATCAGTAAATTGCCTCTCTACTACACCAAAAACACCACTCTTACCACCATAAGACGCTCGGTAAGCCAGAAAAAGCGCAAGAACGAAAGACTGGTGGCGATGGCCCTTGAAGTTCCCGCACCTGGTGGCTGTGACGTCATGGATATTGATGGGATCTTCTAGGGCCTACTTAATTATATAGCCGTACAGATTGACTACATTGTGTTCTAAAAGAACCAAATATTCAACATGGCAGGTTTCGGGAACCTTTACTCAACCGACGCGGCCCAAATGCGTAAACATACTTTGGAATCCCTGACGTCACACTGACGTACCGGCGTAGGGGTTCTGGCGCGAAATTCGAATACTGATACTTCAACCTTCATTTTCTCGTCTAATAATGAAACTATTATTTTGAAATGACTGCCTGCAGTGTTCTCAACCGATGTTTTATTAGTCTAAACTGCTATGTTGCTGCGGTTTTTAAAGAAAGGACCGTACTACCTGCTCGTGCTGAAAATCGTCGAACTTCATCACAGTGCCGAGTTAAGTGGCCACGTGATCACCTTTCAATGAATGCCTAGTCATTGTGCTGTTTTTGGCAATGAACTCGCTGACAGTGAGGCAAGATCGGCCGCCTCTTCCTCTGATGAAGTACGGATTGCCCACTGGCGACCTGACACCAACTCCATGATCAAGGCACTCATGCAGGACCTTACAAAGGCTTACAGAACCCACTATGACAACATTCACAGACGTCTACCTATGATTGACCCAGACGGTAAATTCTGTTTGCCCCCGAAGCTTACGCGGAACAAAACATCATTGCTACACAGGATTCGGCTCGGCATTGCTTTCAGCCGCCGCTACGCGCACCTCATCGGCCAATCGAAGAGCCCTGATTGTGAACACTGCCAGATGCCTGAAACACTGCAACACGTACTGTGCGACTGCCCAGCATATATGCTAGAGCGAAGGACGTTAGAAAGCTTTCTAGCCAGCGTTGGAAGGCAACCACTGTCGGAGGAAGCTTTGCTCGGCAAATGGCCTGACACTGCAATTTCAATGCGTGCAACTAAAGTATTGTTGAAGTTTCTGCAGGACACCAAGCTCTAGCAAGACAACTGTCTCATGTACATAAGCACTCACCACTTCTCTTATCATCATCATCCATCCCAGTACTTTCACTCCCCTTCCCTCTTCCCCAGTGCAGAGTAGCAGACTAGAGCGCACTAGCTCAGGTCGACCTCTCTGTCTTTCCTATCAATAAATTCTATTCTACATACTATTAAAGGAAGCTGAAGAGTCTGTCGAATTCAATAAGACGCTCATATACGGATGCGGGAACCTTATAAACCATGTAGGTAAAATTTGGGGGTTTTTTTTCAATTAGGAGCGACGTAATCGTCGGTTGAAATTGCGCTGTAGCTCCGCCCCCCGTCGAATGCCGCGCGCTGCTGCTGACGCTGACGATGCGAGTGGAGACCGGAAACCGCGGTGTTGTGACGTCAACTCTAGTGTTTCGTTCCTTCGCAGCGTCCGCGACCGTGCCTGACCGCGCTTGTTTCCGCGTGCGTGCCATCGTAATCTGCTTCGATCGACCCTGCATCCCTTTGTTGGTGCGTCTGCGTGTATGTAGAGTGGTAGTCAACGTGCGTGGTAGTCAACGTGAGTGATAATCAACGTGAGTGGTAGTCAACGTGGTAGTGAACAGATGATGGTCACTACACGTACTGCATGAACCGGGAAGCTTTTCACGCGTTTAAACCGTCTTTGTAGATTGCCGACAGCTTTGGACAGCGCACAAATGCCGACGATCGCATCCCCGCTTACGTTCCACGAGGAGGCATGCAGGAACACAACACTACAGTTGTTTGACCGGAAACGAGCTCACTAGATCGGCGAAAGATCGGCGAGATCACTAGATCGCTTTGCAAAAAACATACTCACCAAAGAGCATTTCCAACACGAGGAGATCCCAAGACTTTGCTTTCGTTCGCGTCGAAAGCACTGCTCGCACCAGCATCGTTTGCTTCTTCGAGAGGCCGGCTCTTCGCAATCGGCTCGTACATGTAGGGAGTAACGCCGAACTCCTCAGAAAAACGCAGTCTCTCTAAATTTTCCATTACCGTCTCAGAAAAACAGCACCAAACTACCTGGCACCGCGCTTCATGTGTAGCGGCAGCGGTCGGTTACTAGTGTTGACGTCACGAGGCGCCCGACCAATCACAGGCGGAAACGAGACGCGCGAGCGGGGCGTGTCCGCTGCTGCACTTTTCGTCGAAATAAAATATATTTGCGCTTTGTTTCGCTCAATTTCGATACGATATTCGAATTTGGAGGGTTGAAAACCATCATGTACAGATGTTCACTCATTTTTCTGGAAAAGCTTTCAGCTTCCCTTTAATGTCCCTTGAAGGAGCAAAAGCCCCAAAATTTTCTCTCTCGCACCCGCTCTTACTCGCGCTTGCGCACAAACGGCTGGCGATCCCTCAAATGAACGTTTTTTCGCGAGGAGGAGGCGTCATTCAAAGCGTGGCGCTGCTTTACGAAGTTTAACCCTTTCAGGGTCGATTATGTAAATATACGGCGCCGCGAACAAGTCCAAAATGGTCGATGCCGTATATTTCCGGCGCCATCTGCATGTTTAAAAAGCGTGCCAAAATCCGAACTTTTTGTTTCTTGGCATGTGCTGCCACTATGTGGGAATACATGGAATTTTTTTCTGGCGCTTCCCTCTCTCGGTTTTCGTTGCATGGTTTAGGGTACAACTTTAGAAAAAAGGGGAAATGCCGCCCAGATGACCGAAGCGCGACAGCCGAATGCCTCCGCGACTAAAATAGTCCCACTCAAAAAGTCGCGCTTCTGAAACGCGCAATTCTCGGTATAAATAAAAGCTTTTGTATTTTGATGACTGGTTTAGTAGAGCTCTCATGTACTACAGCACATGCGGGATCGCGAGAGAAAAAAAACCCCGTGCCTTCTACAGCGCTGCCCGTCGTCTGCTGACGACGGGCAGATATATAACCACTGATTCCGTATGCTTAGACCATGCGGTATATAGAACAAAGATATCTGTATAATGCAGCACCTACCACTGCTTAGGACGCTCGCGCAGTTCGTAAACAGTCCCTTTGCTGGACAAGCTTAATTCAGACTGTAAGGTATGCTGCTATTACTTGCCAAAGCTATTTTATTCAGGGGCGGAAACCTCATCCATCGAACCAAGTAGTCACGCAATGTAACCTGCAGCGAACAGTTTGAACGCTTGTCAAAGTATAACATCACAGCTCCTATCGTAGCAGAACGGTACGCACGCTGTTACGATCGTCGCGTATGTTTCATGGCTCCTAAACCGCAGCTTAGAAATAAAGGGTAATACTGCAATAAGGTCACATTAGTGAATGGAACATTCAGAAATACACAATTGATCTCCGAGGCTGATTGTAGGCTCAAATATGCGCGCACACATCGCGCTGCGTGTTCCGTACACCTCAACGCCAGCAGAAACTGCGGCCATGACGCCTTAAACCACTTCAGCACGTCTTACAGAACCGTTTACCACGTAGAAGATGCACGTCATGTTAAATAGACTGCGCGAGCGCGAAAATAAACAGCAGAAACTATCGCAGAACGTATACCTGCCATGCAGAACACCGCTTTCACCCAAGCCAGTATGGCGCTGCTCATAGGCGGCGCCACCGCGCTCACAATATGGCGGCGCCTACGAAAAAACGGTGTACAGTTTGCTCCGGCGCATCTATTGGAGGCGAGGACTTACGGAGTCTCCATCTGTCGGAAGCGCCTGCCTTGCGTAGTATGAGAGATCACGCGACGCGCTCCTCATATATAGTTTAGCTCGATAAAAACACCATGCGGCAGCCCTCCTCCATGGACATTTATGAAGTACTCTCAAAACGAGGGAAGTTTTTCACTGTCGATTTAATAAACTTGGGCAAACTGAAAACACAGAATGGTTTACAGACGCTATCTCTTTACCGAATACGTACAGTGAACGCCACTGCGCGCGGTCGCCGCGATGGAGTCTCCCGAACCCGCTTCTTGGGTGAAATGTAGGCAAACGCTGAGAGTAAACTATGTGAAATATGTTGTTATAGCGGGCTGTCTGTATAACTAAATAGGGCGTAACATAATGTAGCCTCAATGCAGCGATCGCACGGGTTCGCAGCGACCGACTGCGTGTCTGCATGCCTGTCCGCGCACACGCTGTGAGCGCGTTTTCGCACCGTGCCGTGAGCTTTAGAAGCAGCATATAAGCATTTGACAGTACACTAGCAACCATTGTTGCGTGGACGCTATCAGAACTGTTCAAAAATAATTTCGTTATAGAGACTTCGACGCCTACGGCGACTGTGATGTGCCGTCGCGACAATTCAATCTTTTTTTGTCTTCTAAGTTCTCGGACATTTCAATATTATTTCTCAAGTTGCGTCGCACTGTATGTTTATCGGTCTTCTCAGCGTGCGATTTCCCTCTGCTTCTTTTTCGTAATCCAGTGCTTTAATTCATAACACAAACATGACCATATGCCTAGCTTTTTTTTAAATGTGCGTCTTACCACTTCCTTGCTAGTATCTAGCATCAACAAGTTCATAGACCAAACCTTCATGACATTAGCCGGGCAGCGGGCGAGGGTCTCAGTCACGTCTTCTGCTACTCACCGAACATCGCAGTCCCGGTGCCGTAGCAGAAATCTTCCTCGCGTCTGTGCTTGCTGCATACTCGAGTTGTAGCCGATGGCTGTCTGCCAGTTCCAAGTTTCGCGAGCCAAGCTTCACGCATCTCCTTGTCCTGCGGCTGACACCGGGCTCCGTTGCGTACGTCCAGCACTGCGACATCGAGCAGTAGCCTACCATGTTGCACGCCTACAAAGGCAGCCACTATCTATTATAGTACTTTCAAATGCTGTTTCCTTCCTCCATGGAAACTGAAGAGAGGCCCTACCCCCTCCGCGCGCTAGGAGAAAAGTGTGGAGGAAATGACGTAGTAGGTTCTCCTTTGTTTTGCTGTGTTTTTTTATTTCTTTGTTGGAGTGGCCCCGCCTTTCGGGCCACAATGGCGGCTTTGTTATTGTTCTGTGCGCTCGCACGTGTTGCTCCGTAGGTTTCTACCGTGGCAAAGGCGCCGTGCGACCGGGTTTGCGTTGGTCTCCGTATTTTGTTGCGCTGCGTTATCTGGACCGTGCTCTATCGGATGTTGCTGTGGCCAGGTGGGACAGGAGGGACTAAAGTTCGTGAAATGAACGCGCATGCAACGCTGTACGCAATGTACTGCGCCACGGCAATGGCAATGGACGAAGGAATATCCGCGGGAAGTTTTGCCCTCTTCGGCGGAATCATGCTAACGGGCTAACGATTGTTTAGTATGGACGACCGCACGCCAAGTTTCATCCTAGACGCCAGCGCTCGTTTCTCCCCTGGCGGAACGATCTCATCTCCAACGGGTGCAGGTTTCCGCCGCCGCTTCCCTTAGCGGTCGCGCTCGCGTTCAGTTCGCGCTGCGCGCGAAACGTCTCTTGTTTGCGACGGCGCCTTTTCGGGTGACCGGAAATTATTATTGTGTTGTTAACTGTCACGACAGCAATGTAAACACGAAAGGGTTGATGCCACCAGTGAAATTCTGCCGATTCACAAGAAAATGGTACGAAAAAAGCAGACGACAGACATGGATTACTGCGGTGCGCCGAGCGAAGTAAACAACTGGCAAACGAAGCGAGCTCGTTCATTGATCACTCCTGAGTGTAGGGCGGTTTCTATATGTAACCCACATGAATTTAATAATTACTCGGTACCTAATCATTTTATTCATATAAAAACTAAGTTGTTCGACGAGCGCTTGTCCTGTCTTCTTTCTCGTGTTTCGTTTGTGTGTGCGCTGCCCAAGAATGGAAACCACTTCTGTTGTATGCGCTAGCAGTGGCCGAAGTTCACGCGTGCCGAGAAATTGAATATGTGCAGGATGCATTGAACATGACCGGAGTTCATTCCCGCTTCACCACTGCACCGATCGATTGAGTTACTGGACGGTACGTATACGCCCGCGTCTTGGCCGCGCCGGCATTGCTGAAGCAGGAATGATTACTAATACTTTCAACTTCCGTCTCTTGAACACTGTTAAAAAATGGCCAAGTTGTCTACGCTTGTCGCGAACAAATGCTCTTTCCAGGAACGAGATTTCAAATTAGGCAACGCGAAAGCGGAGGTAACCGCGATCGAAATCATACCGAACAGTTGGCTGAAAAACAGCGTATTCGTAGTGAACGTGTACAGCCCGCCGTCTGACCGCAAACAATCGTTCACGTCGATAATAACGAAGGCGGCCTCAATGGCCAAGGGGGCCCCGCTAATAGTGGCAGGAGATTTTAACGCGCCCCACGGAGCCTGGGGTTATGCAAGGCCAATGCCTAAGGGAGAACGGCTATTGGAGGCAGTCACTATGTGCTCGCTAGAGCTGGTGACCGACCCCCGCTATCCAACTCGACTAGGCACGTCGGTGGCGCGGGACACGACGCCCGACCTGACCTTCGTCAAGAACGTGCGAGGGGCCGAGTGGCGCAACCTGCACGAGAACCTCGGCAGCGACCACTGCATACTGGCAGTGACGATCCCCGTCAAGGCGGCACCACCGAGAGAATTTAAGGTCACCGACTGGGACGGCTTCCGCAAAATAAGGAAGGAAGACAAAAGCGAATATGCGGACCTAGACAGCCTTTTTAGAAGGCTCAAAGAGGACGTTGGCACCGCGACGAGGGTTGTCCAAACTGAACTGAACGTGGAAAGGATGGACGCGAGATTGGCACACCTATTAGAGGCAAAGAATTCCATCACGGCCAGGTGGAAAACGCAAAGACTAAATCGCAGACTGCGAAAGAAAGTAGCGGCACTAAACCGGGAAATCGAAGCGCACTCGATCGAGCTTTCCAAGCAACAGTGGAACGAGGTGTGCGCGTCGGTAGACGGACAAATGAGAACCGGGCGCAAATGGAACCTCCTAAAGAAACTGTTAGACGACAAGCAATCCAAAGGCAATCAGAGATTGGCAATTGATAGGATTTTACACAAACAAAAGGAGCAGGGCAAAACGGAGAGCGAGTTCCTAAAGGAGCTGGCCGAGACGTATCTACCACTGGGCCCGTCAGGCGATGGCGACTATCCACAATACGCCGGCACAGAGGTCGAAGAACTCGACGCGCCCTTCACGGAATCGGAAATTTGGGATGCCTTACAAGGCCTCAACGGACGCTCCGCGACGGGCCCTGAAGGGGTCTCGAATAAACTGTTAAGAAACCTAGACGGAAAGTCGGTCGACAAGCTCACCGAAGAAATAAACAGAGCGTGGGAAACGGGACAAGTACCAGAGGCCTGGAAAGAGGCTTCGGTCATACTAATACCGAAACCCGGTAAACCACTTGCGGCGGAGAACATGCGGCCAATATCGCTGACCTCGTGCGTAGGCAAGACGGCGGAACATGCCATACATAACCGAGTATCGCGGTACATAGAGAGAGAGGGCCTCTTCCCACATAACATGGTGGGCTTCAGACCGGGCCTCTCCACACAGGACGTAATGTTACAACTCAAAAAGCACATAATCGACGGCATAACCAGAGACACCAGGGGCATACTGGCCCTGGACCTAACGAAAGCGTTCGACACGGTGAAACACAGATTTCTAATGGAAACGATCTCGGTGATGGGGCTCGGCCGGAAATTCCACTCTTACATAGGCTCCTTCCTCAGAGACAGGAAAGCCACGATCAAAATAGGACAGGCCACGTCCGATTGTTACACGCTGGGCGCGAAGGGCACCCCACAAGGGGCGGTGCTCTCCCCGCTATTATTCAATCTAGCATTGAAAGGGCTCTCGGACCGGCTGACGAGAGTGACCAACGTCAATCACGCCCTTTACGCAGACGATATTACGGTGTGGTGCCCGGGAGGGTCCGACGCAGAAGTCGAGCGGGCTCTTCAAGAGGCGCTGGACACAACGGAAGAGTACCTGAAGGAAACGGGACTCCGTCTGTCACCCAGCAAATCGGAACTGTTGCTCTACAGGCCCTCGAAACAAGGCATGAGGAATTTGACGCCGATCGATCAAATACCAATCAAATTACGCACGAGTGACGGCCAGCCGATCCCCAGAGTGGACACTATAAGAATCTTGGGGCTGCTAATTGAGGCTAAAGGCGGTAACACGCAAACGGTCATGAGACTCACGTCCAAAACGGAGAACATGCTCCGGCTGATCCTCAGGGTGACCAACCGCAGGGGAGGGCTCAGCGAGAGCAATCTCATCAGACTTTACCACGCCTTCCTCATGAGTCACGTAAATTACGTAGCCTCGGCGCTAAAATGGACCAAGAGAGACGCGGCCAAGATAGACACACTGATGCGCAAGAGCATCAAGAGGGTTCTAGGTCTTCCGATCAGTACAAGCACGGAGCGGCTCGATCGGCTAGGGGTCCACAATACGCTAGCAGAAATCATCGAAGCACAGACCAAGGCACAGGTCGTGCGGCTGTCGACCACCAGGGCCGGCAGACGCATCCTAGAAGAAGCAGGTATAAATGCCGAGGCAGAGTGCAACGCACGCAGCGTCGCGCTCAGCGCGGCGGTCAGGGGCACTTTCAAGGTAGAACCGCTTCCGAGAAACGTCCACCCGCAATTCAACGAGGGGCGCCGAAAGGCGAGGGCCCGAGCACTGCTGAAATCGACCGCCAGCTGTCCGGGACTGGCGGCATTTGTAGACGCGGCCTAGTACGGGCGCAGCGACCGGTACGCGGCCGTCTCGATACGCTGGGATGGTACGATCATCAACGCAGCATCGGTCAAGGGGGTAACGTCCGAGGTGGCCGAACAGGTGGCAATAGCCATGGCAATGAGGGACCCCGAACGTCCATACGTATACACAGATTCGCGATCGGCGGCCAGAGCATTCGCCTCGGGCTCGATATCGCGGAAAGCAGCGGCCGTCCTCGGCAGTGAGGGAGCCGCGGGTCATCACATCCTCAAATGGTTTCAAGCCCACATGGGGGCCGACGTGCACCCCGACTTTCCCAACGCCAACGAGCTGGCACACGGACGCGCGCGAGGACTCACGCACCGCGGCGATCGTGGCGAGCGAAGTGGCGGGGAGGGAGGGGAGCACCGAGACCCGCTGCTCACCTTCAACGAACTAACAACACATTATCAGCTGTCGAGGAGGACCTTCCCGCTCCCCCACGCTAAACTTACTAGACCACAGTCATCTATATTCAGAATGCTGCAAACAAGGTCGTTCCCCTCGAGAGGCAGAATGAGCCTTTATTCACCGGACGTAGAGCCGCAAGGTCCGGATTGCGGCGAATCGTACTGCTCGCTATCGCACATGCTTTGGCAGTGCTCCGCGTTAAGCGGCACCGTGTTCAGCAAAGAAGAAGACTGGATGGACGCCCTGCGAAGCGACGACCACCAGACCCAGCTTCGGGCCGTCCAGAGGGCTCACGAAAGGGCGGAGGCTCACGGGCTTCCCGTCCCAACGTGGGTGCGGCCCGCGACCCCTGCCGACCACTAAACCAAGAGTGGGTGGGAAGGGGTTCCTCAGGACCCAATAAAGTTCTTTCCTCCTCCTCCTGTCTACATTGCTGCCTCTATTCCATAATGTAGGGGACGTACTAGTTAAAGTTGTGCGCGCATGTCGTACTTGTGCTATGCAGCGATTTATTTTGTTTATTTCTACACAGTGTCGATGGAAGTCCGTTGTCGCCATCAGAGGCAACACGGATTTGTAGCAAACATATTGTGAGAAACTGCAAAAATGACTTTAGCTCGTTTGTGCCGTATGTATGTGCCGCATCGTATGTGCTGACGATTTTTCCAGCGGCACATACGATGTCATCTCCAATTACCTGCTCAGCGTCACTTACATAATTAAGCAGACGCTGCCCTTTCGCCGCATTGCAGCCATAAAAAATAATCGTCAAGCGTACCGATCTCCTTAAAGAAAAAAATTGGAGGACGCTTAAGCTTCGCCTTCAAGAGTGGAACGCGATAGCATTATCGCACCCCGTTCGCACCGCCTACTCAAACACGCATCGCCAGCCAAACGTCGCGATCGGCACAGATAGCCGGGCCCCGACACGCCATGAAGGCGGACGCGATCACGGGGCGAGTGGCGCGCCACGTGTCGGGGCACCGCCGTACATTGCGAGGAGGGGGTCTTCTGGGTTTGCCGAAAGATGGCTCTGCGTGTGCGCAGAAATTTAACGGAAACGTACTTCGCTACTCGTGAAACTGCGACTTCTGTAAGTTACATGGTCATAATTACCGATATGCACCGCAGTATAACTTTCTACGGCACGTTTCTAAGGGAACACCGCATTCACTAGAGGCGATTTTGTCCCGTTTTAAAGGAACGAACTCGTCTGGTTGAATGCAACTATAATAAATACCATGAAAGAAAGAAAAAAAAAGCTCGTGGCTGAGTGGTAGCGTCTCCGTCTCACACTCCGGAGACCCTGGTTCGTTTCCCACCAGCCTATCTTGCAAAATGTTTTTTTATTTATAAAGTGCCTTCTGGGATTTATCGCTCACGGCCAACGCCGCTGACGCCGACACCTACGCCGACGACACCGGCTTTTCTGCGACACGAGCTCCTTAACGCTGTCGCGTTAAATAGAAGCGTGTACAGTCTGTTTCACACTTAAGGGAAAACTCGGAACGTACCGCGTCGCGATGCGGCAAGCATTGGAGTCGTGCCGCGGCAGCAGCTCGAGCAGGCGCAGACGCTCGAGGGGCGGAGTCATGGTCTGCGTCGTCTGCTACAGCGGCGCGCGCTGGCCAAATTGTCGGGAAGCGTGCTACTGTCAGGGGGCACTGCACCGACCTCATCGGTACTGCGGGAACTGAGCTGATATTCTTTACTAAACGTTGTGCGTCGCCAAACCCTTGTGCCTTCATTGGCGATAATGGAGTTCCACAAACTTCTTTTGACAGCATGCTTCGTTTGTTCTTTCGAAAGGCCGGGGTACTGAGCGCGTGCACGTATATTTCTTCACTGTGTGTGCTACCGTAATAATCAGCGACAAGACGCACCAAGATGTGCGCGCAACGTGCTCAGTCTTTGTTTGACTCGAAAGGAAAACGAAGCATTCAACAATAACTATGGCGGTCGTACACGATGAAACAAACGGATACGATTAAATGAATGTTTTAGATTAAGACAATGAGCTGGAAGTGATTTTTCTCGACAATCATTCACTACACCAGACAGACCCTGCCCGCCTGCGGGGAATCGGACACGTCACGCTCGGACCTTCAGCTAGTATCTTGTCATGTCCCCAGCGGCAGCGAGGACAACGCTCATCCTGGAAGGCAGTGAAGTGTAGAATGACTTGATCAGGAACGTGTTCGTTCGCAGCACGCCTCAGTCGCTGACGATGGCGGATCGAAGCCTATCCTCGGGCGATTGATAGAGGGGATGGTGCGCCAGCGATACTTTCAACGAGCCCCAGACATTTTAAATGATGTTGGCACCCGGGGATTGAGACGGCCACTCCAAGAGAGTGACTGCGCACTCTTCCAGCAGTTCTTGCACAACACGAGCAGTGTGAATCGGCGACCTATAGCGTTAGAATATATAGCCGCCTTCCAGAAACGGGCCGTCAAGAATGTATGGAATCAGTACGTCGTCTATGACTGCCCTGCAGCGATGAACTTACTTTCGAGGCCTATCAGTGGGCGTCGCACAACGCTTAGTAAAGAATACCGGCTCATTTCACGCAGTAACGATGAGATCGGCGCCCTGCAACTGGCAGTAGAACGTTTCCCGACAATGCGGCCAGCGCGCGCCGCCGTAGCAGACGACGCCGTTCAAGATCCCGCCCCTCGAGCACCTGCGCGAGCTGCTGCCGCCGCCTGACTCAAGCGCTCGCCGCATCGCGATGCAATGCGCTCCAAGTTTTCCCTTAAATGTGAAACAGACTACATCGCCCTTCGAATGAAATGTCCACGCGCACACACGTAGACACACACCGCGCGTGGCACGAAACGTGCCTAAACACGCGCAGTGCAGGAGGCAATCAAGGCGGTGCGAACGAGACCGCTAATAGAATTTTGCTTCGCATGCGGCGCTCTCAACGCCGGCGCAGTAGCAGCAGCGCCGCTCTCGGTGCCGTTCTTGTCCAGCGCGCGGGTCCGAGCAGTACGGTTGCGCGCAGCGCGGCGTGGTTTCGCAAGAAATGTAAACAAGAGAGGAGAGCTGGCCCGATAGGCGGAGCAACGCCATGAGCAACGCTAACTTCCGGCTTCACTTTTTTTCTTTTTTTACGGTCACCCAAGAAAAATTACGGTAAATTTTTTTCGAAATAGGTCCCTCAGAAGAATTGGAATCTGCAGTAAAAAAATCGACCCTGGGCAGGCAGTCGCATATGGCGAAAAAAATCGACCTTGGAAGGGTTAAGGGGCTTTAGTTCTTCGGCAGCTGCTAGGGTGCCTTGATGTCCTTCTCGTCCGCCGCTACGTACAGAGTGAAGACAACCGCGGCGTCTACTAGGGCGTTGGCCACGCGAATCGCGGACGCCGTAGTAGACGCCTTTGGCGGACGCCGTAGGGACGCGTTGCCGGCGCTCGTGGCTCTTGAAAGCAATCTGCGACGTGGCCAAAGTGCGCGCCCACGCGTGCCTGATCTTGAAAGCGATCTGCGATGTTTGCAGAGCGCGCGTAATGCCGGTAGCTTCGTATGCGCTGTGCTTTCGACGTTTCGTTCGTGTTGAAGCGAGAGAAGCATGAAGGTCAATTCGCTTGCTGCTGACGCGATTTCTCACTCCAGAATTTCGAAAGCTAATTTCCGCGCTCATCGAGCGAGATGTGTTTACGTTTACCTGTGCGCGCGTGACAACGTGCTGATTAATTTAATTAAAACACGTTAGCGCGCTAGTTGGTTTGAATCCATGATAAAGTATGTGTAAGCGCGACTGAACAAGGACGTAGAAAGAAGCAGACACCAAAGACAGCACTGTCTCTGTGTGTCTGTTTCTTTTTACGTCCTCGTTGAGTCACGCTTACAGATTCTATCATTGTTAATTTAGTTAGCGAATGTTTATAAGTTTATACGGCCGATAAAAGTACTGTCCTTACTTCGTTCAGCTATCTAATAATTTTCTATCGCAATCGGCGCTTCGCTTTCCTGGCGGATCTGCGAATTTTTTTTTTTACTTTGGGCGTTCGTCAGTCACTCATTGCAATAAAATTGTTAGACATCATGAAGAAAGCTTCTGAAGTGAGGCGTTTCGGATGTGACGGACGTTCTTTGTCAGGTTATCAGGGTCCGTTGTAACGATAGTCGACTGTATTAAGCGCTGTATATTCTTCGATGCGGTGAGCGCAGTAGTTTCTTAATCAACTTCTTCACTTAGTTGCGCGCACAATATTGCATGCAAAACCGCAACATGCAAAATCAGGCGGATGCTCAACCACCAGGTCAACGCTGTGTTAAAAGGCGCCGATGTATTGATATTATAGGGAAAATTTTGAGACCAAAAGGCTGCTTGCGTCGACCTTTTTCACTGCGTATTCGGCAGAGGCCATTTACATGACGCAAGCTTTCACGCCACCGGAAGAAAAGGGTTTACTTTGTGAAGTAGCGAACGTGTAAAGAAATAAACATACGCGCTGTGCATTTCGCTCGCCCATACTTCAATAAATTTTAATGCTGCTGAGTTTGCTTTTGAACACGTTTATTTACCACCACGCAAAGCACGATCTAGTCCAGGTGGCGGAAACTGGGCACACAACTCAACCGCGTGTCTCCATGTGGTAGATCAACAGTCAGCTCGAACACTGAAGTGTCACCAGTACCCTGTGCACAATATGTTGCTAATTATTCACGAGTTCCAGACCTCGATGTTCAGAACAGTTATGTCTTTCCACGAGTCGTTGAGCACCACAGGTATTGTACGGCGTGTCGGTGCGAAAACCTGTACAGTGTACGCAGGTCTGGCACAAACGCCAGCGGAAATTACCTTGTGAGTGTGACATCTGCTACAGCCTTCCGAGCGTGAGCACTGCTTCAAAAAAGGGCTGTGAGCCAGGCTCCTTGGTTTGTGGTGGATAAGTTTTCTTATTCAGGCTGGCGTTAGGGCTTCATTCTGCATCGGGTTAGGTTGAGAAGGCTCTCCACTGGCCACCTGAGCAGAAGAGTGCTTGCGCTAGGTTAAAATGATGGAAGTGTTTCGTCACCTCCCGAGCGAGTTGAAGGACAAGGAGCTTCACCAGGCAGTCACCGAGTTGCGTCGTCGCGGACCACGGTCACGCGGCGAGCCCTGCTTGCGGCCGTCCTGCAGGCTTGACTTGGCCCGAGGTGGCGCACTCGGCTTCGCCGGAGCGCTGTTCCTGGCTGCGCGCAGGTAAGCTGGGGCCACGGGCGGCTCCTCTTTTTCCCTGGAAGGCGTCTCATCTGGCCAGCAGTACTCGATGCGTGGCTCTGACGGTATTGGCTTGCCCCTTTCGCCACTGGCAGTCGGTGAGCCGTGTCCACGTCCTCCAATATTCAGGCTCTTCAGAGTTGCGGCGCTGTAGACGCGGGTGACCTTCTGGCGTGGACTGGTGTCGCCTGGTGGTGTATCGTTGCTAGCCTGATTCGTATCAGGTTCTGCCTTCCCTTCCGCCTCCTTTGTCGGTTCAGCTTCCCCAGCTGCGTCGTTTGCCGGTTCCACCTTCGAGGCAGCTTCTTTTTTCTTCTGCAAAAGCTGGTCGGCAATGTCGGAATCTGGTTCAGCCGGAAGGTCTGGCGAGAACTCGCGGGAGTCACTGGGGCCGACTGGCTGCTCGGGTGTCTCGCTGGGTCCGGCCTGAGCCCGCTGGCCCGGCGAGTCTCGGTTACGTCGCCCACCTGGCGTCGGAGGCGTCGGACCGCTCCCGTTTCCGTTTCCGTGGCGGAGCTGTGGTGTGCGACGGCGCGCCTGTGGTGGTGGGTGCCAAGGAGGGGTTCCAAAAGGCGCCATTGTACTGCCCGGGATGACTGGCTCCAGGGCTGGACGGGGCACGTACAGGTTCGGGGTGGTGCCGTAGACAAATCCCGGTTTGATCCACAAAGGGAGCGGCGGTGTCGTGTAGCCGAACCCGCGGCTGTATGCCACATCATCCGTGGGAAGCGTGGGACCGGGAGTCCACGGGTACGATGGTGGAAGCCGGAGGAGCTTCTGAAGACGGGCTGCGCTCGCAGCCGCATCGACGGCGTACGGCGCCAGTGGGTCTGGAACTTCCAGAACGGGAACCGGCGGAGGCAGGAACACCCCAATGAACTCCGGAGGGGGCAGGTAGACATGCCCCGGAGGCGCCACACCTGCTTCGATGGGAGTCCAGTACGTGCATTCCAATGGTATCTCGCCGAACTGGCCCGCGGCGGCCATCGTGGGAGGCTCCTGGTCGACGTTCGCTCAAGGGCCGCCGTCCGGGACAAATGGGGCCTCTCTGCGCTGGTGGCACGGTCCTCGCGTGGCTCGAGCCAGCACGCAGGAGTCGTTTTCTTTCAGGAATTGCATGTGCCTGAAATCACGGCTCGTGCCTGTTAAAAAAAAAAAATATTGAGCATAGTAAACTCAAGCAACGCCTTCCCACGGCTTTAGAAAAGGCCCAGAAAGGCCAAGCAAGTGCTGTGGTAAATAGAGTAACCCTTTAATAACGCTTCAAAGAGAGTTGAATGGTAAACTGACATAGTAATATGTATGAAATGTTATATGAGGGGATATAGGTTAGTGTCCAATTACGAATCGAGCATTTTGTGCTCTTCTGTGCTCTGTACCTGTGAAGAAAGTCGTAAGTAATAGTGAAGTGCTCTAATTGCGAAATTTGCGCAGCGGACATCTGTAAAACGGCGGAGCATTCCAAGGAACTTTGAGCTACAGCATGCCTGGTGCTGGCTGCGGTAGACTACACTTCGCATTTAATTTTCTTTGCTTGTCCACCATTGACGTACAAGCAAGTAGAAATTTCAAAAGAAGAAAGCTTCATCTTCCGCAATAACGCATCATCTTTTAGCACGCGGGAGGTCCTGTTATAGTGCGTGGTCTACGCGCATTCTGGAACGTCTCTGCAAAAAAGGATTTTATTATTACGCTACATTCAAGCTTTGAGGCCTGCATTAGACGGAGCTAAGTGCGCGGCGACTTTAAACCTGCAGACAGCGCTCTCCAAGTACGCGCATGTCCTCATAACGGGCCTAATACTTTGTGCTCGCACTTGAATCGAGTTTAACCTGCCGTTTTCCGTTGGTTTGAGGCGTTTTTCTGGCCGTAAGATGTAAAAGGTCGGAGTTCATACAAGGCGACAAACTAATGCAGTATAATTACATCTACGTGGGTCATTAGCATGAAGCCTAAATGACTTTACTTGATTCCGGCAGATGGCACATCCATATTGAAGACACCAAAGCAGAAGTTGTTTGTTGTTGTTCTTCAGTGAATTGGCGCAACCACCTCTGGGGGATCTGCCATGAATCAGGCGGTGTAATGCTTCAAAGAAAGAAATAAGATTACGAATTTTGAGGAATATAACATCAATCAAGACTAGTAACCGGGACTTGCGTGGATTAAAATTTGCGCGATATAGGTATAAATTGTATTGTACCTACATGTTACACAATCTTCATTACAAAAGAAAAAATAAACTGATGATTGTAGCATTGAATTATTTTTGTCTCGCACTGAAAATTGCAGAGGGCATCGCAAATGTTCCCGTGGCTAAAACCCCATTCGGTAGCACCAAAGGAAAGGACCACTGGGAGAGTCAGCGTGAAGCAAAGTTTACGTAATGGTTCTTGCAACAATCTTTTTCTTTGCACCTGAAAACGGCGACATGGGGAAAAGAAAAGGAAAATGCTTTAGCGAATTCCATCTAATTTTTTTTGTAATCTAGCGACCTCGCGTGAAATTGGCATGATCCCTTTTCAGATATTGTTTATAATTTATACGCATTATTATTAAAATATAGGAAGAACAGACTACTAATTTAACGGGAAGCAATCACTTTTGTTCCCATTGCCAACCATGGCCAATTCCCTCTCGTGGGTACGTGCCATTGTTAGAGGCGACAACAACGACAGCAATTTTCTATTCAGGCATTCTGACTTACACCCTTAACTATGCCACTTGTTATGAACGATTTTCCGAGGTCTCAGAAATCCTGTAGTGGCCTGTTCAATCGGGTATTGCTCTGTATCTCTAAGTATATTGAGACATGTCAACGGTCGCCGCTAAGCCTCAGGCAAGGCTTAGCATAGGCTTAGCGGCCATCTTGCACATTTATTAATCATGTGGTTAATCAGTCTGTATTCTGGTTGATCAAAGTATGGAGCTGTAATCTTGAGGTGGATGGCCACGCTCCTTTTCGCCACCGTGGTGCAAAGGCTTCTCAACAGGCATATAACTTCATGACTCTTCTGCGCTTGCTTTCGAAGCCAGTGACGCAATACAGCTGCAGACATACTTTCCTTCAGTGAAGCCTCGCGAGATATCGTCACTGGCTCATCGATTGTCGGCAACGTCCTATAGAATGGCAACACGGCAGTCCCAATTCATGTACGTGGACGCCATGCCGCGGTCAAAGCTGCGTGCGCCGGTATCTGCAGGATTCCTGAGCAAACACGGTAACAGGACCACCCGGCTGAAAGGTGAATTCTGCTGGGTGAGTTTGCTTCCTTAATTGTTTACCTTGACGCAGAATGGGTTCGAGTGAGGCCACACAACCCTATACTGTCAAACTACGTATACAGCATTTTCAAACACCCATGCTTGTTTTCCTTATAGGCAAGATCCGTCCCCCAATTCTGCGACGGCAACCACCACTTCCCAGGCCGTGGCGCGGCGCGTCTCTTCGTCGTCTCAACCGCATCTATACTCGTCACAAGCCAATGGATGCATTACACCAGGTATGACTTGAGGGCGTTCTTAGATATTGCGGTTGCCTAGAAACATACTCGACGCTGAGACGCTGCGACCCTGGTCACAACCCGCCACTGTGGTTCGCAGGCCATGGCGTTCTGTATGTCCCTGAGCACGAGGTCGCGGGTTCGGTTCCCGACCGCAGCGGCTGCATCCCAGATGGAGGCCAAATGCAAAAACGCTCGCGTGCCGCGATATAGATGTTTGCCTAGTATAAAGAACCATGCGTAGTAGAAATTACAGCGGAGTAATCAGCATGGCGGCGTCTCTGATGTCCTGTGAGTTGCTCTGGGATGTTAAACCCTATACTTCAATTTGATGCGACCGGTTATGGCATCACCAGCGCTTTTTATACCAGCAGACCACTGGAACGTGTAACAACCAAAACGTGCCTGTCGCAAAGACGACTTGAAATATTCAGCCTCTTGCGAAGGCCTGCTCCAAGAATAAAATTTAGAAATACCTCGTAAATTTACACACATACTCTGTGGTTTCACACTCTGAAGGTAAAATAAGTACTCCTGGCTTGATGAACATCCATGGCAGTGTCGTCTATGGCGACCTTCATGTTAGAGTACGCTGGCATTGTTGGACCGGCTTCACTACAACAGCATTTAGCAACTGCCGTGACAGTTGCCGTGCCAGCCTACAAATTCGCATACAATCTCACAATTCATGCTGCTTTTGTGCCGCCAGCGCTGCCTAAACAGGCACAAGACAGTCAATTAACCGCATCACTGTTTTTGATCTTTCACGATGGTCAACGGTTCTGGCACTGCGCCGCCACAGCTCACCTTGGTCTGTAGCGAAAACCGCCCTGGGGCCAAATTCACAATAATTCTCGCTTGTAATTCATACTTGCCATTGGCCGACCGCCTTCGCTAATAACATCTGCAGCCTCAGGATTGGCTGTAGTTCGCTCTTACGATCAATTCTAGCGCTAGAGCCATGCGGGAAAGCGGGCTCTGGGCCCGTATTTGCACATCTACAAGTAATAATAATATTCTTGCATTGGCTAGCGCTACACAACGCGCTGAGATAAACGGGCAAGCAGCCTATACTGTCATAAGTTCTCCTTCCATTTCACTGCCCTTAGCTTTCGAAGTCCATGAAAAATTTTAAACAAGTCTCTCTTTGTTATTTTTGAACAGGTAATTCTATGTCATGCTTGTTCATTCATTTTTTAATTGAATATGTTCCACCGACACAGAATTCATTCGCCAACAGATTGCAGGTCTTGGGGGAGAAAAGACAAAGGTTGCAGTAGCAGCACAATGGAGGCCATTGACACTATCGCTAACACACCAAGAATATGAGAAGGTAGCGCTATCTTTTTCTCTAGGTAAGTGAACATGGACGCTATAACGTAAAGTTGTTCCAAACTTTTCTATTCCAATGCTGCAATCAGCCCTCCACGATTGGTCAAAAACTTCGCCTGTCTGTCACACCACGCCACGAAAACCGCGATAGTTCCCCCATCTAATATGACGTGTACACACTGAGTATGCATAACTGGACTGAACAAAATAAAAATAGTTATTTCTGATTCGACGCCTTTTCGCCATTATCCCTCGGCTATTGGTCAAAAGTTTTCGGGCTCCACCCACTTCACCCGCCTGTCACTCGACGTCACAAAACCGTGAAGGCTCACCGCGTCAAAGTGACGTGTGCACGTTAAAGATGCGTTAATATGCCGA